>NC_092036.1:26286160-26886160 GCF_003086295.3 Arachis hypogaea
GGCTTGTATGCGAAGTTTGTATTCGTAGGTTTTGATGAATGACAAACCAACAAACGACATGAAAGACAAACCAACAAACAACTTGAATGAACAAGCATGTTGAAAGATCAACCAACATTCAACGTTGAGGAATGAAGAGTTGAAAGCAACACAACAACAACAAGAAACTCAAGTCCACAACATTTGAAGACAAGTATAGTGTCTTAGGACTTAGGTAACTTCTTGTTAAGAACCAATTGCTAAATCTCTCAACACACACTCACAAAATGTTTTGATGCACATCTTGCAATTCGATGCTAGCCAAATGGTTTAAAACTTGTTTTCAAAGGTACAAAAGCATAGGAATTGACTCCAACAAGTTTGAGATCAATCCTAAGTATTTTGAAGTGATTTTAAGCCATTCTTTAAGGTTTGCATCGATGCACACTCATCTTGCATCGATGCAAAGATGTTTTGCATCGATGCAACCTAGCTGAAAATTCAAATTTCAGCTTCAAAGACACATTTGCATCGATGCAAAGTGTTATGCATCGATGCAAATGATTCAAAAACATATAAAACGGCTAGTTTTGACAAAAAGGCTCCATCCCACTAACTCCCCAATGTTTCTAAGGTTTGGGGAGTATATAAATAGATGGATTGAAGCCTTATTTCATATTTTTGAGTATTTGCAAACTATCTTGTTCATATTCTTTCATTCTACACATTTTTTAAGGTGTTATAATACACAATTTGAGAGAGCAATATCAATTGGTTCAATAGTGCTAAACTTGTAATCATACACTCTTCTAGAGAGTACTCATTTCATCTCAACAATTCTTTGAGAATTGTTTTCTTGTACACTTTGTAAATTGGAGTGTGATCTCCAAGGTTGAGTCAAGAGTTATAAACACTATAGTCGGTGAGGATACCAAAGAGGTATACTAAGTACTCAAGGCAAATCTTAGAGAAGGTATCTCTAAGTGGAGTGGGTTAGTATACGAGTGGTGATCATATACCGTGAGGTGTTAGAAACTAAGGACTCGGATTGTAAAAGGTTTTGCGCGAGCACCTTGAAGCTTGGCAATAGTGGAACTTCTCAATTGCGATTGAGAAAGAAAGTGGACGTAGGACAAGGATTGTGCCGAACCACTCTAAATAGCGTTTGCATCTCTCCAAACTCATCTCTTCAATATTATTGTCTTTTACCTTGAGCAAATAAATTGTGATCGAAAAGTAGCTTCGTAAGTACTTAAGGAGTAGCTTAAGTCCGATTGGTAAAAAGCTTGATCAATTTATTTGAGTTGGTGTCTATTGGAAAGTAAAAGCTCCTTATAAATGCTTAGCAATTGAGTTAAGCTCTTGGAAAAATACTAGTACAATAACACTTTTGTATATTGTCTTTAACTTTCGCAAAAAGATTCATTGTTGTTGCAATACTCAATTCACCCTCCTCTTGAGTAATTGTGCATAGGTTCTACAAGTGGTATCAGAGCTTAACCCTTTGAAAGACTTAACCGTTTAAGGGAAAAGATCATGGCAAGCACAAGCTTTAACAACAACAACACTAGCGAAGGTAACTCAACCCCTAACCTCCTCTTTTTAGCGGAACAAATTACTCTTATTGGAAAAATAAGATGAGAATTTGGATCCGTTCTCAAGATGTGAGAATTTGGAAAGTGATTGAGAATGGAAATCACATTCCAACAAAGACAACAAGCGCTAAAGAAGGAGAAGTCTCCGTCTCAAAGAAGTACCGAAGGAGAAGATGAATATAGTGACGATGATTGGAAGAAAGTGGCAATGAATGATAAAGCCATCAACTTCATTCATTGTGCACTTAACGAGCATGATTATATGAAGATCTCTACATGTGAAACCGCTAAAGAGATTTGGGATAAACTCCAAATCACTTACGAAGGAACCGACCACGTTAAAGAATCAAAGGTATTTATGTTGGTTCATGAATGGGAAAATTTTAAAATGAAAGATGAAGAGAGCATTGAAGAAGCTCTTGAAAGACTCTCCAAGATCTTCAACAATCTAAGCATGCTTGGCACAAAATACAATGATAAACAAATTGTGACCAAGGTGCTTACAAGCCTTACACCAAAATGGAACTCCAAAGTGAACGCCATTGTGGAAGGAAGGCTCTATGATCAACTTACATTTGATCAACTACGAGGTAATCTTCTCACCTATGAAATGACTATGCTAAATAGACAAAAAGGTGAAGAAAGCAAGAAGAAAAGTCTTGCCCTTAAAACAACATCACTACAAGAAGAGAGTGATGATAATGAAGAAGAAGGAGATGAAGAATTTGCACTCTTATTAAAAAGATTCAATAAGTTTGTAATGAAGAAAAACTTCAAGAGCAAAACAAAGGTACCAAAATGCTATGAGTGTGGAGAAGTTGGACACATCAAACCCAATTGTCCAAAACTTCAAAAGGAGGACAAAAGCAAGAAATTTAAGAAGAAGGAGAAAGCATACATATCATGGGAGAACGAGGATGAATCCGACTCCGATGACGACGAGGTTGCAAATCTTTGCTTAATGGCAAGCGAAGAAAAGGTTAGTGATGACAACTCCACTTCTTTTAATTTACAAGATGAATATGATGCCTTACTTGAGGTGTACACAAAACTTACCCAAGATTATTCTCTCCTAAAGAAAAAGAATATGGATCTTTTAAAACAAAATGAGATGTTGAAAAACGAGAATATCAATCTTGGAAAAGATAAGTGTAGCACAAGTAGTGATCCATACAAATCTTGTAAAATGCATGAAAATGAAATTACAAATCTTAAGAACACTTTAGCTAAGTTCAATGAATCTTCAAAGAACTTAGATAAAATGTTGAAAAAGCAAAAGCATGTTCATAATAAGGAAGGTTTAGGTTTTGAAAAAGGAAAATTAAAAATGCTAAAACTCCTATTAGGCAACCGCAAGCCCAAAAGGCAAGCATGCCTAAAAGGAATGAAGCCTTTAAACATCCTCCTCAACATGCTTCATTTAGAAATTATAATCACAATGCATATAGATCAAAAGATGTTGCATTTAGGAAACAACCTAGGCAACCATTTAGAAACATGCATAGGATGCATAATCCAAATGTCATATGTCATTATTGTAATAAAGTAGGTCATATAGCACCCGTATGCTTTACTAGAATTAAACATATAAACTTTCGTAGTCAAGATACGAGATGGGCACCTTATGGGCATTATGCTCATACTAACCATCAAGGACCCAAATTCACTTGGGTACCTAAATCCCAATTTTAATTGTTTTGTAGGTACGTGTTGGAGCTAAGGATACAAATTGGTATGTTGATAGTGGATGCTCCAAACACATGACCGGCGATGAATCAAAGTTCACCGCAATAGAGCCTACAAATGGAGGAAACGTGATCTATGGAGACAACAACACCGGCAAAGTAATCGGCGTTGGAAAAGTTGGTAAAAATCCTTCTACCTCCATAGATAATGTTATACTTGTCAAAGGTCTCAAACATAATCTCCTTAGTGTTAGCCAACTTTGTGACAAAGGAAACTTAGTCACCTTTGATTCAAAATGTTGTTTGATAAAAAGGCAAGACACTAATGAAATTATGCTAATTGGGCACCGTGTTGTCAATGTATACATGATTAATCTAAATGAAGTTTCCTCAAATGATGTGAAATGCCTTGTTAGTAAAAATGATGAAACTTGGTTATGGCATCGTAGAGTAGCTCATGCTAACATGGACCATCTTAGCAAGTTGGTCTCTAAAGAGTTAGTAATTGGCTTACCAAAGCTACGTTTTGAAAAAGACGTCCTTTGCGACGCATGTCAAAAGGGAAAACAAGTAAAGGCCTCTTTTAAATCCAAAAACATTGTTTCAACAACAAGGCCATTACAACTTTTGCACATGGATTTATTAGGTCCTTCTAGGACTATGAGCTTTGGTGGCAATTACTATGCTTTAGTTATTGTTGATGATTACTCTCGATTTACATGGACCTTGTTCCTAGCAAACAAGAGTGATGCATTTCGAGCATTCAAAAGATTAGCCAAAGTTATTCAAAATGAAAAGAATTTGCATATATCATCTATTAGAAGTGATCATGGTGGAGAATTTGAAAACAATCTTTGTGAAACTTTTTGTGAAGAAAATGGCATTGAGCATAATTTTTCCTCTCCTAGAACACCACAACAAAATGGTGTGGTTGAAAGGAAAAATTGTCATTTAGAAGAAATGGCGAGAACTATGCTCAATGAGGCTAATATTCCTAAGTACTTTTGGGCGGATGCGGTTAGTACCACGTGTTATGTTATGAATAGGATTATCATTCGACCTATTCTTAAGAAAACACCGTACGAATTGTACAAAGGAAGAAAGCCAAATATTTCCCACCTTCACGTCTTTGGTTGTAAATGCTTTATTCTAAATAATGGAAAAGATAACTTAGGCAAATTTGATGCTAAGGCTGATGAAGGAATCTTCTTAGGCTACTCTTTAACTAGCAAAGCTTTTAGAGTATATAATAAATGCATCATGACTATGGAAGAAAGTATTCATGTCGCTTTTGATGAAACTAACCGTTGTTGTGCTAGAAAAGATTTTGATGAAAATGTAGAAAACTTTGATTCACTAAATTTGAATGGTGAAGACAAAGAAAAAGATTTAAATGAAGCCTCTACAAGCTCAACAAAGGATAGTGTTCAAGTTGAAGAAATTGAACCATCACAAGCACAAATAAATGCACTTCCAAAGGATTGGCGTACTTCAAAGGATCATCCTCTAGACAACGTCATTGGTGATGTTTCGAAAGGGGTAACAACTCGATCCACTTTTAGAAATTTATTTGCATATAGTGCTTTTGTTTCTCAAATTGAACCATCTACCATTGAGTCCGCAATTGATGATGAACATTGGGCTATGGCAATGCAAGAGGAGCTTAACCAATTCAAACGAAATGACGTTTGGGAATTGGTGCCTAAACCAAGTAATCAAACAATTGTAGGAACAAAATGGGTTTTTAGAAATAAACTCGATGAAAATGGTACAATTGTTAGAAACAAAGCTAGATTAGTAGCTAAAGATTATAATCAAGAGGAAGGCATTGATTATGACGAAACTTATGCTCCCGTAGCTAGATTAGAAGCAATTAGGATGTTACTTGCTTTTGCATCCTCTTATAACTTCAAACTTTATCAAATGGATGTTAAGAGTGCCTTTCTTAATGGTTTCATTCAAGAAGAAGTATATGTTGAACAACCTCCCGGTTTTGAGGATTATGAAAATCCTAATCATGTTTTTAAACTCAAGAAAGCTCTTTATGGTCTTAAACAAGCTCCAAGAGCTTGGTATGAACGTTTGAGCAAGTTTTTAATAGAAAAGGGTTTTAGAAGAGGGAAGGTTGATACAACTTTATTTATCTTGATTGAAAACAAAAATATCCTTTTGGTACAAGTTTACGTCGATGACATAATATTTGGTTCAACTAACGAATCACTTTGCAAGTTTTTCTCAAACCTCATGCAAAGTGAATTTGAAATGTCCATGATGGGCGAACTCAACTTCTTCCTTGGCCTTCAAATCAAACAAGGAAAAGAAGGAACTTTCGTTAGCCAAACCAAATATTGCAAGGAATTGCTCAAAAGATTTGGAATGGACAATGCTAAGGCAATGGACACACCAATGAGCACTACTTGCTACCTTGACAAAGATGAACAAGGTAAAAGCATAGATGTAAAGAAGTATAGAGGCATGATAGGATCATTACTTTATCTAACGGCAAGTAGGCCAGATATCATGTTTAGTGTTTGCATGTGTGCGAGATACCAAGCTAATCCTAAGGAATCTCACTTAAGTGCGGTGAAAAGGATTATGAAGTATCTCATAGGAACATTAAATGTTGGATTGTGGTATCCGAAAGGATCCACTTGTGATTTGATTGGTTATTCCGATTCCGATTTTGCCGGTTGCAAATTGGATAGGAAAAGCACTAGCGGCACTTGTCACTTGCTAGGAAACTCTCTTGTTTCATGGCATAGTAAGAAACAAGTAAGTGTAGCCTTGTCTACCGCCGAAGCCGAGTATGTAGCCGCCGGTAGTTGTTGCGCCCAAATTTTATGGATGAAACAACAACTTATGGACTATGGACTCATGCTTGATCACATTCCTATCAAATGTGATAATACTAGTGCAATAAATTTAACCAAGAATCCGGTTCAACATTCAAGAACCAAGCATATTGAGATTAGACATCACTTCGTAAGAGACCATGTTCAAAAGGGTGATGTGGTTATTGAATTTGTCGAAACTAGTAAACAACTAGCGGACATCTTCACTAAACCTTTATGTAAAGAAAGTTTTTTTAACATCCGAAATGAACTTGGTATCTTGGATTTTAATCTAATATGATTTGTTTGAATTCATTGTATTTATATTGCTATTTTTGTATCTCTTACTAACTTAAGCATTGGAGATATCCAATTAGCCATTGTTTTGTAGGTTTATGAGTTGATGAATGAGTGATTAATCTTGAGGTAGATTAAGAATTTGAAGATTATAAACAATGGAGGATCAACAAATTGAAGTTTATAATGGTTTAAGTGAGTATATACATGATGGAACTCAAAGGATTGAAGAAAGAACCACCAAAGGATGAAAATTTGGTGATTTTGGGCAAAATGATGCATGTTGCATCGATGCAACCAAGCTTTGTATCGATGCAAAGCACACAACGTGCTATGTGCATCGATGCAAAGCCTATTGCATCGATGCAAACATGACCAAATTGCACAAAAACACGTGAATTTGGCATTTTTGAGCAACAAAACCCCACTTTTTCATCATCTTCAACCTCACAACTCATATCCCCACATTCAAACCTCCATAACCTCCAAAACAAGCTCACATATAGCTTCATACAACTCACAAAACTTAGATACCCACTACAAACAAATTACATATTTGAAGTCCCCACATTCTCTCTACAAAACCCATAAAACAAAATCATCCACAATGCCTAGAATCAAGAGAACCATCAAGAAGTCAAAAGGCTCTTCAAGTGTGGTTCCACCTCCAAATGATCATCCTTTGGCAAGGTACTTTGCTTCTAATGAAGATCTTCAATTCTATGAGGCAAGGCTCGCCGGAAGAAAGGAAATTCCTCCGAGGTATTTGGATCCGACCCTTCTTGTCATTCATAAGTTTGATACTCTTAAGGCTATTCTAGTTCATCAAGGCCTCATGGATTTTGTTCAAATTAAGAGTAAATATTATCCGGATTTAGTTGCCATAGCCTATAGTACACTCATGATTGAGATTGATGAGGAAGATGAATCAAATTTCACATTATTCTTCAAGATAGGAAGAAAGGATTATAGGCTAGATGGTGATGAGTTAGCCACCACTTGGGAGTTGCCAAATCAAGGTGACTTGTTTCAAGGTGGTAAAACCCCAATTGATGAATGGGGTTATTCAAAGGACAATGCCATGCATTTGTTCAACCTTGTACAAGGAGCTCACTCCAAAATTAGTTGCAATTCAATGAGTGCGGAACATAGAACTTTGTTATATCTAGTCACCTATGTATTGCAACCTAGAATATCCGGGCATGCGAATGTAAATGATGAAGATTTGATTGTCATGTGGGCTATGATGAATGGGATTAAGATTAATTGGCCATACTTTATAGTACAACATATGATTAGGCTCAAGATGAAGGATAGGAATGGTGGATTAGGATTCCTTTGCCTATGGTCTAAAGTCTTTGATTATGTTGGTATTGATGTATCAAATGAGATTGCCAAGGAAGTACCACCTCAATCTTGTATCAACACTCATATTCTCAACAAAATGGGAAGAAGAAATGTTGATGAACAAGGTCCTCAAGAGCAAGCTCCTCCACAAGCACCTCAAGCTCAAGAACCACCCTCCTTGGTTGATGTAATGAGAGAATTACAATCCATCAACCAAAACATCCAAAGGATTGAAGTAGAGCATGGTAGGCAACTTGAAGCACTTAATCGTCGTGTGTCTCGTGTAGATCATCGCACGGGTCGCTTGGATCGTCGTATTGATGACTTATATGAGCATTTCGGCATCCACCTACCGTATGAAGAGGATAATGATGATGATGAAGACCAAGATTGATTGTCTCCTCTTCATCAAGTCACTTTTTATTGCTTTATGTTTATTTGATTATATGAATTGTTAAACTAACTCCTAGTAAGCTAAGGATTTCTATTATGGTTTAAATACTTTGATATTTCCTTCCAAATTTTGTTTAATGATTAATGCTTGTATGCTTATTTGGTGAATAACTCAAAATAGGCTTGGTACCCCTATTTTAAGTTAATGTGCATGCTTTGATATATTTCACTTCTTTAGGGGGAATTATACATGCTTGTTATATATAAAAAGAGGAAATCAAATTCTTTTTGAAAGGGAAAATATCTCATCCTTGAGATTAATAGAGAAATTGAACTTAAAAAATTCATTGTTTTATGCATGCTTCTATGACACATTTCAAACTCCTTTCCTTTTGATAATGTCAAAAGGGGGAAGAGAAGTTTGAGGATATTTGAAGTTTTGAACTTTTGAAAAAGAAGAAGTTTGAGGATTTGAAAAGAAGAAATAAGTTTGCGAAACAATGATTTCAAAAAGACTTCCGCTAAGCAAAAACTTTGATATCTAAATTGTTTTCTTTGATAAAAGCCCTTTAAGGGAACAAATGCACATATTTAGGGGGAACTCCTGCAAAATTTTTTTGTGAAGTCTTCTCCAAAGCTTTCTATAAAACAAAGTGCATTATTGTTGCTTTCAAAATCATTTATAAATGCATATCCTCAAAATTGGTTTGTCATTATCAAAAAGGGGGAAATTGTAAATCATGTTGCTTGTATGCGAAGTTTGTATTCGTAGGTTTTGATGAATGACAAACCAACAAACGACATGAAAGACAAACCAACAAACAACTTGAATGAACAAGCATGTTGAAAGATCAACCAACATTCAACGTTGAGGAATGAAGAGTTGAAAGCAACACAACAACAACAAGAAACTCAAGTCCACAACATTTGAAGACAAGTATAGTGTCTTAGGACTTAGGTAACTTCTTGTTAAGAACCAATTGCTAAATCTCTCAACACACACTCACAAAATGTTTTGATGCACATCTTGCAATTCGATGCTAGCCAAATGGTTTAAAACTTGTTTTCAAAGGTACAAAAGCATAGGAATTGACTCCAACAAGTTTGAGATCAATCCTAAGTATTTTGAAGTGATTTTAAGCCATTCTTTAAGGTTTTCATCGATGCACACTCATCTTGCATCGATGCAAAGCATGCAACGACTTGTTGCATCGATGCAAAGATGTTTGCATCGATGCAACCTAGCTGAAAATTCAAATTTCAGCTTCAAAGACACATTTGCATCGATGCAAAGTGTTATGCATCGATGCAAATGATTCAAAAACATATAAAACGGCTAGTTTTGACAAAAAGGCTCCATCCCACTAACTCCCCAATGTTTCTAAGGTTTGGGGAGTATATAAATAGATGGATTGAAGCCTTATTTCATATTTTTGAGTATTTGCAAACTATCTTGTTCATATTCTTTCATTCTACACATTTTTTAAGGTGTTATAATACACAATTTGAGAGAGCAATATCAATTGGTTCAATAGTGCTAAACTTGTAATCATACACTCTTCTAGAGAGTACTCATTTCATCTCAACAATTCTTTGAGAATTGTTTTCTTGTACACTTTGTAAATTGGAGTGTGATCTCCAAGGTTGAGTCAAGAGTTATAAACACTATAGTCGGTGAGGATACCAAAGAGGTATACTAAGTACTCAAGGCAAATCTTAGAGAAGGTATCTCTAAGTGGAGTGGGTTAGTATACGAGTGGTGATCATATACCGTGAGGTGTTAGAAACTAAGGACTCGGATTGTAAAAGGTTTTGCGCGAGCACCTTGAAGCTTGGCAATAGTGGAACTTCTCAATTGCGATTGAGAAAGAAAGTGGACGTAGGACAAGGATTGTGCCGAACCACTCTAAATAGCGTTTGCATCTCTCCAAACTCATCTCTTCAATATTATTGTCTTTTACCCTTGAGCAAATAAATTGTGATCGAAAAGTAGCTTCGTAAGTACTTAAGGAGTAGCTTAAGTCCGATTGGTAAAAAGCTTGATCAATTTATTTGAGTTGGTGTCTATTGGAAAGTAAAAGCTCCTTATAAATGCTTAGCAATTGAGTTAAGCTCTTGGAAAAATACTAGTACAATAACACTTTTGTATATTGTCTTTAACTTTCGCAAAAAGATTCATTGTTGTTGCAATACTCAATTCACCCTCCTCTTGAGTAATTGTGCATAGGTTCTACAAGTGGTATCAGAGCTTAACCCTTTGAAAGACTTAACCGTTTAAGGGAAAAGATCATGGCAAGCACAAGCTTTAACAACAACAACACTAGCGAAGGTAACTCAACCCCTATACCTCCTCTTTTTAGCGGAACAAATTACTCTTATTGGAAAAATAAGATGAGAATTTGGATCCGTTCTCAAGATGTGAGAATTTGGAAAGTGATTGAGAATGGAAATCACATTCCAACAAAGACAACAAGCGCTAAAGAAGGAGAAGTCTCCGTCTCAAAGAAAGTACCGAAAGGAGAAGATGAATATAGTGACGATGATTGGAAGAAAGTGGCAATGAATGATAAAGCCATCAACTTCATTCATTGTGCACTTAACGAGCATGATTATATGAAGATCTCTACATGTGAAACCGCTAAAGAGATTTGGGATAAACTCCAAATCACTTACGAAGGAACCGACCACGTTAAAGAATCAAAGGTATTTATGTTGGTTCATGAATGGGAAAATTTTAAAATGAAAGATGAAGAGAGCATTGAAGAAGCTCTTGAAAGACTCTCCAAGATCTTCAACAATCTAAGCATGCTTGGCACAAAATACAATGATAAACAAATTGTGACCAAGGTGCTTACAAGCCTTACACCAAAATGGAACTCCAAAGTGAACGCCATTGTGGAAGGAAGGCTCTATGATCAACTTACATTTGATCAACTACGAGGTAATCTTCTCACCTATGAAATGACTATGCTAAATAGACAAAAAGGTGAAGAAAGCAAGAAGAAAAGTCTTGCCCTTAAAACAACATCACTACAAGAAGAGAGTGATGATAATGAAGAAGAAGGAGATGAAGAATTTGCACTCTTATTAAAAAGATTCAATAAGTTTGTAATGAAGAAAAACTTCAAGAGCAAAACAAAGGTACCAAAATGCTATGAGTGTGGAGAAGTTGGACACATCAAACCCAATTGTCCAAAACTTCAAAAGGAGGACAAAAGCAAGAAATTTAAGAAGAAGGAGAAAGCATACATATCATGGGAGAACGAGGATGAATCCGACTCCGATGACGACGAGGTTGCAAATCTTTGCTTAATGGCAAGCGAAGAAAAGGTTAGTGATGACAACTCCACTTCTTTTAATTTACAAGATGAATATGATGCCTTACTTGAGGTGTACACAAAACTTACCCAAGATTATTCTCTCCTAAAGAAAAAGAATATGGATCTTTTAAAACAAAATGAGATGTTGAAAAACGAGAATATCAATCTTGGAAAAGATAAGTGTAGCACAAGTAGTGATCCATACAAATCTTGTAAAATGCATGAAAATGAAATTACAAATCTTAAGAACACTTTAGCTAAGTTCAATGAATCTTCAAAGAACTTAGATAAAATGTTGAAAAAGCAAAAGCATGTTCATAATAAGGAAGGTTTAGGTTTTGAAAAAGGAAAACTTAAAAATGCTAAAACTCCTATTAGGCAACCGCAAGCCCAAAAGGCAAGCATGCCTAAAAGGAATGAAGCCTTTAAACATCCTCCTCAACATGCTTCATTTAGAAATTATAATCACAATGCATATAGATCAAAAGATGTTGCATTTAGGAAACAACCTAGGCAACCATTTAGAAACATGCATAGGATGCATAATCCAAATGTCATATGTCATTATTGTAATAAAGTAGGTCATATAGCACCCGTATGCTTTACTAGAATTAAACATATAAACTTTCGTAGTCAAGATACGACATGGGCACCTTATGGGCATTATGCTCATACTAACCATCAAGGACCCAAATTCACTTGGGTACCTAAATCCCAATTTTAATTGTTTTGTAGGTACGTGTTGGAGCTAAGGATACAAATTGGTATGTTGATAGTGGATGCTCCAAACACATGACCGGCGATGAATCAAAGTTCACCGCAATAGAGCCTACAAATGGAGGAAACGTGATCTATGGAGACAACAACACCGGCAAAGTAATCGGCGTTGGAAAAGTTGGTAAAAATCCTTCTACCTCCATAGATAATGTTATACTTGTCAAAGGTCTCAAACATAATCTCCTTAGTGTTAGCCAACTTTGTGACAAAGGAAACTTAGTCACCTTTGATTCAAAATGTTGTTTGATAAAAAGGCAAGACACTAATGAAATTATGCTAATTGGGCACCGTGTTGTCAATGTATACATGATTAATCTAAATGAAGTTTCCTCAAATGATGTGAAATGCCTTGTTAGTAAAAATGATGAAACTTGGTTATGGCATCGTAGAGTAGCTCATGCTAACATGGACCATCTTAGCAAGTTGGTCTCTAAAGAGTTAGTAATTGGCTTACCAAAGCTACGTTTTGAAAAAGACGTCCTTTGCGACGCATGTCAAAAGGGAAAACAAGTAAAGGCCTCTTTTAAATCCAAAAACATTGTTTCAACAACAAGGCCATTACAACTTTTGCACATGGATTTATTAGGTCCTTCTAGGACTATGAGCTTTGGTGGCAATTACTATGCTTTAGTTATTGTTGATGATTACTCTCGATTTACATGGACCTTGTTCCTAGCAAACAAGAGTGATGCATTTCGAGCATTCAAAAGATTAGCCAAAGTTATTCAAAATGAAAAGAATTTGCATATATCATCTATTAAAGTGATCATGGTGGAGAATTTGAAAACAATCTTTGTGAAACTTTTTGTGAAGAAAATGGCATTGAGCATAATTTTTCCTCTCCTAGAACACCACAACAAAATGGTGTGGTTGAAAGGAAAAATTGTCATTTAGAAGAAATGGCGAGAACTATGCTCAATGAGGCTAATATTCCTAAGTACTTTTGGGCGGATGCGGTTAGTACCGCGTGTTATGTTATGAATAGGATTATCATTCGACCTATTCTTAAGAAAACACCGTACGAATTGTACAAAGGAAGAAAGCCAAATATTTCCCACCTTCACGTCTTTGGTTGTAAATGCTTTATTCTAAATAATGGAAAAGATAACTTAGGCAAATTTGATGCTAAGGCTGATGAAGGAATCTTCTTAGGCTACTCTTTAACTAGCAAAGCTTTTAGAGTATATAATAAACGCATCATGACTATGGAAGAAAGTATTCATGTCGCTTTTGATGAAACTAACCGTTGTTGTGCTAGAAAAGATTTTGATGAAAATGTAGAAAACCTTGATTCACTAAATTTGAATGGTGAAGACAAAGAAAAAGATTTAAATGAAGCCTCTACAAGCTCAACAAAGGATAGTGTTCAAGTTGAAGAAATTGAACCATCACAAGCACAAATAAATGCACTTCCAAAGGATTGGCGTACTTCAAAGGATCATCCTCTAGACAACGTCATTGGTGATGTTTCGAAAGGGGTAACAACTCGATCCACTTTTAGAAATTTATTTGCATATAGTGCTTTTGTTTCTCAAATTGAACCATCTACCATTGAGTCCGCAATTGATGATGAACATTGGGCTATGGCAATGCAAGAGGAGCTTAACCAATTCAAACGAAATGACGTTTGGGAATTGGTGCCTAAACCAAGTAATCAAACAATTGTAGGAACAAAATGGGTTTTTAGAAATAAACTCGATGAAAATGGTACAATTGTTAGAAACAAAGCTAGATTAGTAGCTAAAGATTATAATCAAGAGGAAGGCATTGATTATGACGAAACTTATGCTCCCGTAGCTAGATTAGAAGCAATTAGGATGTTACTTGCTTTTGCATCCTCTTATAACTTCAAACTTTATCAAATGGATGTTAAGAGTGCCTTTCTTAATGGTTTCATTCAAGAAGAAGTATATGTTGAACAACCTCCCGGTTTTGAGGATTATGAAAATCCTAATCATGTTTTTAAACTCAAGAAAGCTCTTTATGGTCTTAAACAAGCTCCAAGAGCTTGGTATGAACGTTTGAGCAAGTTTTTAATAGAAAAGGGTTTTAGAAGAGGGAAGGTTGATACAACTTTATTTATCTTGATTGAAAACAAAAATATCCTTTTGGTACAAGTTTACGTCGATGACATAATATTTGGTTCAACTAACGAATCACTTTGCAAGTTTTTCTCAAACCTCATGCAAAGTGAATTTGAAATGTCCATGATGGGCGAACTCAACTTCTTCCTTGGCCTTCAAATCAAACAAGGAAAAGAAGGAACTTTCGTTAGCCAAACCAAATATTGCAAGGAATTGCTCAAAATATTTGGAATGGACAATGCTAAGGCAATGGACACACCAATGAGCACTACTTGCTACCTTGACAAAGATGAACAAGGTAAAAGCATAGATGTAAAGAAGTATAGAGGCATGATAGGATCATTACTTTATCTAACGGCAAGTAGGCCAGATATCATGTTTAGTGTATGCATGTGTGCGAGATACCAAGCTAATCCTAAGGAATCTCACTTAAGTGCGGTGAAAAGGATTATGAAGTATCTCATAGGAACATTAAATGTTGGATTGTGGTATCCGAAAGGATCCACTTGTGATTTGATTGGTTATTCCGATTCCGATTTTGCCGGTTGCAAATTGGATAGGAAAAGCACTAGCGGCACTTGTCACTTGCTAGGAAACTCTCTTGTTTCATGGCATAGTAAGAAACAAGTAAGTGTAGCCTTGTCTACCGCCGAAGCCGCGTATGTAGCCGCCGGTAGTTGTTGCGCCCAAATTTTATGGATGAAACAACAACTTATGGACTATGGACTCATGCTTGATCACATTCCTATCAAATGTGATAATACTAGTGCAATAAATTTAACCAAGAATCCGGTTCAACATTCAAGAACCAAGCATATTGAGATTAGACATCACTTCGTAAGAGACCATGTTCAAAAGGGTGATGTGGTTATTGAATTTGTCGAAACTAGTAAACAACTAGCGGACATCTTCACTAAACCTTTATGTAAAGAAAGTTTTTTTAACATCCGAAATGAACTTGGTATCTTGGATTTTAATCTAATATGATTTGTTTGAATTCATTGTATTTATATTGCTATTTTTGTATCTCTTACTAACTTAAGCATTGGAGATATCCAATTAGCCATTGTTTTGTAGGTTTATGAGTTGATGAATGAGTGATTAATCTTGAGGTAGATTGAAGAATTTGAAGATTATAAACAATGGAGGATCAACAAATTGAAGTTTATAATGGTTTAAGTGAGTATATACATGATGGAACTCAAAGGATTGAAGAAAGAACCACCAAAGGATGAAAATTTGGTGATTTTGGGCAAAATGATGCATGTTGCATCGATGCAACCAAGCTTTGTATCGATGCAAAGCACACAACGTGCTATGTGCATCGATGCAAAGCCTATTGCATCGATGCAAACATGACCAAATTGCACAAAAACACGTGAATTTGGCATTTTTGAGCAACAAAACCCCACTTTTTCATCATCTTCAACCTCACAACTCATATCCCCACATTCAAACCTCCATAACCTCCAAAACAAGCTCACATATAGCTTCATACAACTCACAAAACTTAGATACCCACTACAAACAAATTACATATTTGAAGTCCCCACATTCTCCTCTACAAAACCCATAAAACAAAATCATCCACAATGCCTAGAATCAAGAGAACCATCAAGAAGTCAAAAGGCTCTTCAAGTGTGGTTCCACCTCCAAATGATCATCCTTTGGCAAGGTACTTTGCTTCTAATGAAGATCTTCAATTCTATGAGGCAAGGCTCGCCGGAAGAAAGGAAATTCCTCCGAGGTATTTGGATCCGACCCTTCTTGTCATTCATAAGTTTGATACTCTTAAGGCTATTCTAGTTCATCAAGGCCTCATGGATTTTGTTCAAATTAAGAGTAAATATTATCCGGATTTAGTTGCCATAGCCTATAGTACACTCATGATTGAGATTGATGAGGAAGATGAATCAAATTTCACATTATTCTTCAAGATAGGAAGAAAGGATTATAGGCTAGATGGTGATGAGTTAGCCACCACTTGGGAGTTGCCAAATCAAGGTGACTTGTTTCAAGGTGGTAAAACCCCAATTGATGAATGGGGTTATTCAAAGGACAATGCCATGCATTTGTTCAACCTTGTACAAGGAGCTCACTCCAAAATTAGTTGCAATTCAATGAGTGCGGAACATAGAACTTTGTTATATCTAGTCACCTATGTATTGCAACCTAGAATATCCGGGCATGCGAATGTAAATGATGAAGATTTGATTGTCATGTGGGCTATGATGAATGAGATTAAGATTAATTGGCCATACTTTATAGTACAACATATGATTAGGCTCAAGATGAAGGATAGGAATGGTGGATTAGGATTCCTTTGCCTATGGTCTAAAGTCTTTGATTATGTTGGTATTGATGTATCAAATGAGATTGCCAAGGAAGTACCACCTCAATCTTGTATCAACACTCATATTCTCAACAAAATGGGAAGAAGAAATGTTGATGAACAAGGTCCTCAAGAGCAAGCTCCTCCACAAGCACCTCAAGCTCAAGAACCACCCTCCTTGGTTGATGTAATGAGAGAATTACAATCCATCAACCAAAACATCCAAAGGATTGAAGTAGAGCATGGTAGGCAACTTGAAGCACTTAATCGTCGTGTGTCTCGTGTAGATCATCGCACGGGTCGCTTGGATCGTCGTATTGATGACTTATATGAGCATTTCGGCATCCACCTACCGTATGAAGAGGATAATGATGATGATGAAGACCAAGATTGATTGTCTCCTCTTCATCAAGTCACTTTTTATTGCTTTATGTTTATTTGATTATATGAATTGTTAAACTAACTCCTAGTAAGCTAAGGATTTCTATTATGGTTTAAATACTTTGATATTTCCTTCCAAATTTTGTTTAATGATTAATGCTTGTATGCTTATTTGGTGAATAACTCAAAATAGGCTTGGTACCCCTATTTTAAGTTAATGTGCATGCTTTGATATATTTCACTTCTTTAGGGGGAATTATGCATGCTTGTTATATATAAAAAGAGGAAATCAAATTCTTTTTGAAAGGGAAAATATCTCATCCTTGAGATTAATAGAGAAATTGAACTTAAAAAATTCATTGTTTTATGCATGCTTCTATGACACATTTCAAACTCCTTTCCTTTTGATAATGTCAAAAGGGGGAAGAGAAGTTTGAGGATATTTGAAGTTTTGAACTTTTGAAAAAGAAGAAGTTTGAGGATTTGAAAAGAAGAAATAAGTTTGCGAAACAATGATTTCAAAAAGACTTCCGCTAAGCAAAAACTTTGATATCTAAATCGTTTTCTTTGATAAAAGCCCTTTAAGGGAACAAATGCACATATTTAGGGGGAACTC
Source organism: Arachis hypogaea (assembly GCF_003086295.3). Classification (NCBI taxonomy): domain Eukaryota; kingdom Viridiplantae; phylum Streptophyta; class Magnoliopsida; order Fabales; family Fabaceae; genus Arachis; species Arachis hypogaea. The sequence continues at coordinate 26,303,798 of NC_092036.1, forward strand.
CTGCAAAATTTTTTTTGTGAAGTCTTCTCCAAAGCTTTCTATAAAACAAAGTGCATTATTGTTGCTTTCAAAATCATTTATAAATGCATATCCTCAAAATTGGTTTGTCATTATCAAAAAGGGGGAAATTGTAAATCATGTTGCTTGTATGCGAAGTTTGTATTCGTAGGTTTTGATGAATGACAAACCAACAAACGACATGAAAGACAAACCAACAAACAACTTGAATGAACAAGCATGTTGAAAGATCAACCAACATTCAACGTTGAGGAATGAAGAGTTGAAAGCAACACAACAACAACAAGAAACTCAAGTCCACAACATTTGAAGACAAGTATAGTGTCTTAGGACTTAGGTAACTTCTTGTTAAGAACCAATTGCTAAATCTCTCAACACACACTCACAAAATGTTTTGATGCACATCTTGCAATTCGATGCTAGCCAAATGGTTTAAAACTTGTTTTCAAAGGTACAAAAGCATAGGAATTGACTCCAACAAGTTTGAGATCAATCCTAAGTATTTTGAAGTGATTTTAAGCCATTCTTTAAGGTTTGCATCGATGCACACTCATCTTGCATCGATGCAAAGCATGCAACGACTTGTTGCATCGATGCAAAGATGTTTGCATCGATGCAACCTAGCTGAAAATTCAAATTTCAGCTTCAAAGACACATTTGCATCGATGCAAAGTGTTATGCATCGATGCAAATGATTCAAAAACATATAAAACGGCTAGTTTTGACAAAAAGGCTCCATCCCACTAACTCCCCAACGTTTCTAAGGTTTGGGGAGTCTATAAATAGATGGATTGAAGCCTTATTTCATATTTTTGAGTATTTGCAAACTATCTTGTTCATATTCTTTCATTCTACACATTTTTTAAGGTGTTATAATACACAATTTGAGAGAGCAATATCAATTGGTTCAATAGTGCTAAACTTGTAATCATACACTCTTCTAGAGAGTACTCATTTCATCTCAACAATTCTTTGAGAATTGTTTTCTTGTACACTTTGTAAATTGGAGTGTGATCTCCAAGGTTGAGTCAAGAGTTATAAACACTATAGTCGGTGAGGATACCAAAGAGGTATACTAAGTACTCAAGGCAAATCTTAGAGAAGGTATCTCTAAGTGGAGTGGGTTAGTATACGAGTGGTGATCATATACCGTGAGGTGTTAGAAACTAAGGACTCGGATTGTAAAAGGTTTTGCGCGAGCACCTTGAAGCTTGGCAATAGTGGAACTTCTCAATTGCGATTGAGAAAGAAAGTGGACGTAGGACAAGGATTGTGCCGAACCACTCTAAATAGCGTTTGCATCTCTCCAAACTCATCTCTTCAATATTATTGTCTTTTACCTTTGAGCAAATAAATTGTGATCGAAAAGTAGCTTCGTAAGTACTTAAGGAGTAGCTTAAGTCCGATTGGTGAAAAGCTTGATCAATTTATTTGAGTTGGTGTCTATTGGAAAGTAAAAGCTCCTTATAAATGCTTAGCAATTGAGTTAAGCTCTTGGAAAAATACTAGTACAATAACACTTTTGTATATTGTCTTTAACTTTCGCAAAAAGATTCATTGTTGTTGCAATACTCAATTCACCCTCCTCTTGAGTAATTGTGCATAGGTTCTACAAGTGGTATCAGAGCTTAACCCTTTGAAAGACTTAACCGTTTAAGGGAAAAGATCATGGCAAGCACAAGCTTTAACAACAACAACACTAGCGAAGGTAACTCAACCCCTAGACCTCCTCTTTTTAGCGGAACAAATTACTCTTATTGGAAAAATAAGATGAGAATTTGGATCCGTTCTCAAGATGTGAGAATTTGGAAAGTGATTGAGAATGGAAATCACATTCCAACAAAGACAACAAGCGCTAAAGAAGGAGAAGTCTCCGTCTCAAAGAAAGTACCGAAAGGAGAAGATGAATATAGTGACGATGATTGGAAGAAAGTGGCAATGAATGATAAAGCCATCAACTTCATTCATTGTGCACTTAACGAGCATGATTATATGAAGATCTCTACATGTGAAACCGCTAAAGAGATTTGGGATAAACTCCAAATCACTTACGAAGGAACCGACCACGTTAAAGAATCAAAGGTATTTATGTTGGTTCATGAATGGGAAAATTTTAAAATGAAAGATGAAGAGAGCATTGAAGAAGATCTTGAAAGACTCTCCAAGATCTTCAACAATCTAAGCATGCTTGGCACAAAATACAATGATAAACAAATTGTGACCAAGGTGCTTACAAGCCTTACACCAAAATGGAACTCCAAAGTGAACGCCATTGTGGAAGGAAGGCTCTATGATCAACTTACATTTGATCAACTACGAGGTAATCTTCTCACCTATGAAATGACTATGCTAAATAGACAAAAAGGTGAAGAAAGCAAGAAGAAAAGTCTTGCCCTTAAAACAACATCACTACAAGAAGAGAGTGATGATAATGAAGAAGAAGGAGATGAAGAATTTGCACTCTTATTAAAAAGATTCAATAAGTTTGTAATGAAGAAAAACTTCAAGAGCAAAACAAAGGTACCAAAATGCTATGAGTGTGGAGAAGTTGGACACATCAAACCCAATTGTCCAAAACTTCAAAAGGAGGACAAAAGCAAGAAATTTAAGAAGAAGGAGAAAGCATACATATCATGGGAGAACGAGGATGAATCCGACTCCGATGACGACGAGGTTGCAAATCTTTGCTTAATGGCAAGCGAAGAAAAGGTTAGTGATGACAACTCCACTTCTTTTAATTTACAAGATGAATATGATGCCTTACTTGAGGTGTACACAAAACTTACCCAAGATTATTCTCTCCTAAAGAAAAAGAATATGGATCTTTTAAAACAAAATGAGATGTTGAAAAACGAGAATATCAATCTTGGAAAAGATAAGTGTAGCACAAGTAGTGATCCATACAAATCTTGTAAAATGCATGAAAATGAAATTACAAATCTTAAGAACACTTTAGCTAAGTTCAATGAATCTTCAAAGAACTTAGATAAAATGTTGAAAAAGCAAAAGCATGTTCATAATAAGGAAGGTTTAGGTTTTGAAAAAGGAAAACTTAAAAATGCTAAAACACCTATTAGGCAACCGCAAGCCCAAAAGGCAAGCATGCCTAAAAGGAATGAAGCCTTTAAACATCCTCCTCAACATGCTTCATTTAGAAATTATAATCACAATGCATATAGATCAAAAGATGTTGCATTTAGGAAACAACCTAGGCAACCATTTAGAAACATGCATAGGATGCATAATCCAAATGTCATATGTCATTATTGTAATAAAGTAGGTCATATAGCACCCGTATGCTTTACTAGAATTAAACATATAAACTTTCGTAGTCAAGATACGAGATGGGCACCTTATGGGCATTATGCTCATACTAACCATCAAGGACCCAAATTCACTTGGGTACCTAAATCCCAATTTTAATTGTTTTGTAGGTACGTGTTGGAGCTAAGGATACAAATTGGTATGTTGATAGTGGATGCTCCAAACACATGACCGGCGATGAATCAAAGTTCACCGCAATAGAGCCTACAAATGGAGGAAACGTGATCTATGGAGACAACAACACCGGCAAAGTAATCGGCGTTGGAAAAGTTGGTAAAAATCCTTCTACCTCCATAGATAATGTTATACTTGTCAAAGGTCTCAAACATAATCTCCTTAGTGTTAGCCAACTTTGTGACAAAGGAAACTTAGTCACCTTTGATTCAAAATGTTGTTTGATAAAAAGGCAAGACACTAATGAAATTATGCTAATTGGGCACCGTGTTGTCAATGTATACATGATTAATCTAAATGAAGTTTCCTCAAATGATGTGAAATGCCTTGTTAGTAAAAATGATGAAACTTGGTTATGGCATCGTAGAGTAGCTCATGCTAACATGGACCATCTTAGCAAGTTGGTCTCTAAAGAGTTAGTAATTGGCTTACCAAAGCTACGTTTTGAAAAAGACGTCCTTTGCGACGCATGTCAAAAGGGAAAACAAGTAAAGGCCTCTTTTAAATCCAAAAACATTGTTTCAACAACAAGGCCATTACAACTTTTGCACATGGATTTATTAGGTCCTTCTAGGACTATGAGCTTTGGTGGCAATTACTATGCTTTAGTTATTGTTGATGATTACTCTCGATTTACATGGACCTTGTTCCTAGCAAACAAGAGTGATGCATTTCGAGCATTCAAAAGATTAGCCAAAGTTATTCAAAATGAAAAGAATTTGCATATATCATCTATTAGAAGTGATCATGGTGGAGAATTTGAAAACAATCTTTGTGAAACTTTTTGTGAAGAAAATGGCATTGAGCATAATTTTTCCTCTCCTAGAACACCACAACAAAATGGTGTGGTTGAAAGGAAAAATTGTCATTTAGAAGAAATGGCGAGAACTATGCTCAATGAGGCTAATATTCCTAAGTACTTTTGGGCGGATGCGGTTAGTACCGCGTGTTATGTTATGAATAGGATTATCATTCGACCTATTCTTAAGAAAACACCGTACGAATTGTACAAAGGAAGAAAGCCAAATATTTCCCACCTTCACGTCTTTGGTTGTAAATGCTTTATTCTAAATAATGGAAAAGATAACTTAGGCAAATTTGATGCTAAGGCTGATGAAGGAATCTTCTTAGGCTACTCTTTAACTAGCAAAGCTTTTAGAGTATATAATAAACGCATCATGACTATGGAAGAAAGTATTCATGTCGCTTTTGATGAAACTAACCGTTGTTGTGCTAGAAAAGATTTTGATGAAAATGTAGAAAACTTTGATTCACTAAATTTGAATGGTGAAGACAAAGAAAAAGATTTAAATGAAGCCTCTACAAGCTCAACAAAGGATAGTGTTCAAGTTGAAGAAATTGAACCATCACAAGCACAAATAAATGCACTTCCAAAGGATTGGCGTACTTCAAAGGATCATCCTCTAGACAACGTCATTGGTGATGTTTCGAAAGGGGTAACAACTCGATCCACTTTTAGAAATTTATTTGCATATAGTGCTTTTGTTTCTCAAATTGAACCATCTACCATTGAGTCCGCAATTGATGATGAACATTGGGCTATGGCAATGCAAGAGGAGCTTAACCAATTCAAACGAAATGACGTTTGGGAATTGGTGCCTAAACCAAGTAATCAAACAATTGTAGGAATAAAATGGGTTTTTAGAAATAAACTCGATGAAAATGGTACAATTGTTAGAAACAAAGCTAGATTAGTAGCTAAAGGTTATAATCAAGAGGAAGGCATTGATTATGACGAAACCTATGCTCCCGTAGCTAGATTAGAAGCAATTAGGATGTTACTTGCTTTTGCATCCTCTTATAACTTCAAACTTTATCAAATGGATGTTAAGAGTGCCTTTCTTAATGGTTTCATTCAAGAAGAAGTATATGTTGAACAACCTCCCGGTTTTGAGGATTATGAAAATCCTAATCATGTTTTTAAACTCAAGAAAGCTCTTTATGGTCTTAAACAAGCTCCAAGAGCTTGGTATGAACGTTTGAGCAAGTTTTTAATAGAAAAGGGTTTTAGAAGAGGGAAGGTTGATACAACTTTATTTATCTTGATTGAAAACAAAAATATCCTTTTGGTACAAGTTTACGTCGATGACATAATATTTGGTTCAACTAACGAATCACTTTGCAAGTTTTTCTCAAACCTCATGCAAAGTGAATTTGAAATGTCCATGATGGGCGAACTCAACTTCTTCCTTGGCCTTCAAATCAAACAAGGAAAAGAAGGAACTTTCGTTAGCCAAACCAAATATTGCAAGGAATTGCTCAAAAGATTTGGAATGGACAATGCTAAGGCAATGGACACACCAATGAGCACTACTTGCTACCTTGACAAAGATGAACAAGGTAAAATCATAGATGTAAAGAAGTATAGAGGTATGATAGGATCATTACTTTATCTAACGGCAAGTAGGCCAGATATCATGTTTAGTGTATGCATGTGTGCGAGATACCAAGCTAATCCTAAGGAATCTCACTTAAGTGCGGTGAAAAGGATTATGAAGTATCTCATAGGAACATTAAATGTTGGATTGTGGTATCCGAAAGGATCCACTTGTGATTTGATTGGTTATTCCGATTCCGATTTTGCCGGTTGCAAATTGGATAGGAAAAGCACTAGCGGCACTTGTCACTTGCTAGGAAACTCTCTTGTTTCATGGCATAGTAAGAAACAAGTAAGTGTAGCCTTGTCTACCGCCGAAGCCGAGTATGTAGCCGCCGGTAGTTGTTGCGCCCAAATTTTATGGATGAAACAACAACTTATGGACTATGGACTCATGCTTGATCACATTCCTATCAAATGTGATAATACTAGTGCAATAAATTTAACCAAGAATCCGGTTCAACATTCAAGAACCAAGCATATTGAGATTAGACATCACTTCATAAGAGACCATGTTCAAAAGGGTGATGTGGTTATTGAATTTGTCGAAACTAGTAAACAACTAGCGGACATCTTCACTAAACCTTTATGTAAAGAAAGTTTTTTTAACATCCGAAATGAACTTGGTATCTTGGATTTTAATCTAATATGATTTGTTTGAATTCATTGTATTTATATTGCTATTTTTGTATCTCTTACTAACTTAAGCATTGGAGATATCCAATTAGCCATTGTTTTGTAGGTTTATGAGTTGATGAATGAGTGATTAATCTTGAGGTAGATTGAAGAATTTGAAGATTATAAACAATGGAGGATCAACAAATTGAAGTTTATAATGGTTTAAGTGAGTATATACATGATGGAACTCAAAGGATTGAAGAAAGAACCACCAAAGGATGAAAATTTGGTGATTTTGGGCAAAATGATGCATGTTGCATCGATGCAACCAAGCTTTGCATCGATGCAAAGCACACAACGTGCTATGTGCATCGATGCAAAGCCTATTGCATCGATGCAAACACGACCAAATTGCACAAAAACACGTGAATTTGGCATTTTTGAGCAACAAAACCCCACTTTTTCATCATCTTCAACCTCACAACTCATATCCCCACATTCAAACCTCCATAACCTCCAAAACAAGCTCACATATAGCTTCATACAACTCACAAAACTTAGATACCCACTACAAACAAATTACATATTTGAAGTCCCCACATTCTCCTCTACAAAACCCATAAAACAAAATCATCCACAATGCCTAGAATCAAGAGAACCATCAAGAAGTCAAAAGGCTCTTCAAGTGTGGTTCCACCTCCAAATGATCATCCTTTGGCAAGGTACTTTGCTTCTAATGAAGATCTTCAATTCTATGAGGCAAGGCTCGCCGGAAGAAAGGAAATTCCTCCGAGGTATTTGGATCCGACCCTTCTTGTCATTCATAAGTTTGATACTCTTAAGGCTATTCTAGTTCATCAAGGCCTCATGGATTTTGTTCAAATTAAGAGTAAATATTATCCGGATTTAGTTGCCATAGCCTATAGTACACTCATGATTGAGATTGATGAGGAAGATGAATCAAATTTCACATTATTCTTCAAGATAGGAAGAAAGGATTATAGGCTAGATGGTGATGAGTTAGCCACCACTTGGGAGTTGCCAAATCAAGGTGACTTGTTTCAAGGTGGTAAAACCCCAATTGATGAATGGGGTTATTCAAAGGACAATGCCATGCATTTGTTCAACCTTGTACAAGGAGCTCACTCCAAAATTAGTTACAATTCAATGAGTGCGGAACATAGAACTTTGTTATATCTAGTCACCTATGTATTGCAACCTAGAATATCCGGGCATGCGAATGTAAATGATGAAGATTTGATTGTCATGTGGGCTATGATGAATGGGATTAAGATTAATTGGCCATACTTTATAGTACAACATATGATTAGGCTCAAGATGAAGGATAGGAATGGTGGATTAGGATTCCTTTGCCTATGGTCTAAAGTCTTTGATTATGTTGGTATTGATGTATCAAATGAGATTGCCAAGGAAGTACCACCTCAATCTTGTATCAACACTCATATTCTCAACAAAATGGGAAGAAGAAATGTTGATGAACAAGGTCCTCAAGAGCAAGCTCCTCCACAAGCACCTCAAGCTCAAGAACCACCCTCCTTGGTTGATGTAATGAGAGAATTACAATCCATCAACCAAAACATCCAAAGGATTGAAGTAGAGCATGGTAGGCAACTTGAAGCACTTAATCGTCGTGTGTCTCGTGTAGATCATCGCACGGGTCGCTTGGATCGTCGTATTGATGACTTATATGAGCATTTCGGCATCCACCTACCGTATGAAGAGGATAATGATGATGATGAAGACCAAGATTGATTGTCTCCTCTTCATCAAGTCACTTTTTATTGCTTTATGTTTATTTGATTATATGAATTGTTAAACTAACTCCTAGTAAGCTAAGGATTTCTATTATGGTTTAAATACTTTGATATTTCCTTCCAAATTTTGTTTAATGATTAATGCTTGTATGCTTATTTGGTGAATAACTCAAAATAGGCTTGGTACCCCTATTTTAAGTTAATGTGCATGCTTTGATATATTTCACTTCTTTAGGGGGAATTATGCATGCTTGTTATATATAAAAAGAGGAAATCAAATTCTTTTTGAAAGGGAAAATATCTCATCCTTGAGATTAATAGAGAAATTGAACTTAAAAAATTCATTGTTTTATGCATGCTTCTATGACACATTTCAAACTCCTTTCCTTTTGATAATGTCAAAAGGGGGAAGAGAAGTTTGAGGATATTTGAAGTTTTGAACTTTTGAAAAAGAAGAAGTTTGAGGATTTGAAAAGAAGAAATAAGTTTGCGAAACAATGATTTCAAAAAGACTTCCGCTAAGCAAAAACTTTGATATCTAAATCGTTTTCTTTGATAAAAGCCCTTTAAGGGAACAAATGCACATATTTAGGGGGAACTCCTGCAAAATTTTTTTTGTGAAGTCTTCTCCAAAGCTTTCTATAAAACAAAGTGCATTATTGTTGCTTTCAAAATCATTTATAAATGCATATCCTCAAAATTGGTTTGTCATTATCAAAAAGGGGGAAATTGTAAATCATGTTGCTTGTATGCGAAGTTTGTATTCGTAGGTTTTGATGAATGACAAACCAACAAACGACATGAAAGACAAACCAACAAACAACTTGAATGAACAAGCATGTTGAAAGATCAACCAACATTCAACGTTGAGGAATGAAGAGTTGAAAGCAACACAACAACAACAAGAAACTCAAGTCCACAACATTTGAAGACAAGTATAGTGTCTTAGGACTTAGGTAACTTCTTGTTAAGAACCAATTGCTAAATCTCTCAACACACACTCACAAAATGTTTTGATGCACATCTTGCAATTCGATGCTAGCCAAATGGTTTAAAACTTGTTTTCAAAGGTACAAAAGCATAGGAATTGACTCCAACAAGTTTGAGATCAATCCTAAGTATTTTGAAGTGATTTTAAGCCATTCTTTAAGGTTTGCATCGATGCACACTCATCTTGCATCGATGCAAAGCATGCAACGACTTGTTGCATCGATGCAAAGATGTTTGCATCGATGCAACCTAGCTGAAAATTCAAATTTCAGCTTCAAAGACACATTTGCATCGATGCAAAGTGTTATGCATCGATGCAAATGATTCAAAAACATATAAAACGGCTAGTTTTGACAAAAAGGCTCCATCCCACTAACTCCCCAACGTTTCTAAGGTTTGGGGAGTCTATAAATAGATGGATTGAAGCCTTATTTCATATTTTTGAGTATTTGCAAACTATCTTGTTCATATTCTTTCATTCTACACATTTTTTAAGGTGTTATAATACACAATTTGAGAGAGCAATATCAATTGGTTCAATAGTGCTAAACTTGTAATCATACACTCTTCTAGAGAGTACTCATTTCATCTCAACAATTCTTTGAGAATTGTTTTCTTGTACACTTTGTAAATTGGAGTGTGATCTCCAAGGTTGAGTCAAGAGTTATAAACACTATAGTCGGTGAGGATACCAAAGAGGTATACTAAGTACTCAAGGCAAATCTTAGAGAAGGTATCTCTAAGTGGAGTGGGTTAGTATACGAGTGGTGATCATATACCGTGAGGTGTTAGAAACTAAGGACTCGGATTGTAAAAGGTTTTGCGCGAGCACCTTGAAGCTTGGCAATAGTGGAACTTCTCAATTGCGATTGAGAAAGAAAGTGGACGTAGGACAAGGATTGTGCCGAACCACTCTAAATAGCGTTTGCATCTCTCCAAACTCATCTCTTCAATATTATTGTCTTTTACCTTTGAGCAAATAAATTGTGATCGAAAAGTAGCTTCGTAAGTACTTAAGGAGTAGCTTAAGTCCGATTGGTGAAAAGCTTGATCAATTTATTTGAGTTGGTGTCTATTGGAAAGTAAAAGCTCCTTATAAATGCTTAGCAATTGAGTTAAGCTCTTGGAAAAATACTAGTACAATAACACTTTTGTATATTGTCTTTAACTTTCGCAAAAAGATTCATTGTTGTTGCAATACTCAATTCACCCCCCCCTCTTGAGTAATTGTGCATAGGTTCTACAGCCTTGTTGAGGCTTTTATTGATCCTTCCATGAGAAATTTGGATGATTTCTCCATGAGGAATTATATGTGTTTCCATAGGGTTCACCCAAGTAATTCACCTCTGCAATTGTAGGGTTCTCAGGATCATAAGCTTCTTCTTCAGAAGATGCCTCTTTAGTACTGTTGGATGCATTTTTCCATCCATTCAGACTCTGAGAAATCATGTTGACTTGCTGAGTCAACATTTTGTTCTGAGCCAATATGGCATTCAGAGTATCAATTTCAAGAACTCCCATCTTTTGAGGCATCCCATTACTCACAGGGTTCCTCTCAGAGGTGTACATGAATTGGTTATTTGCAACCATGTCAATGAGTTCTTGAGCTTCTTGATAAACCCGTTTTTAGGGTTTTTCTTGTGTTGAATTTAGAGCATTTTGATAACCTTTTCTCACATTTAACCAATGAATTAGCATAGTTTAGTAATCTCTCCCGTATTTGTGCTTGAATGTAAAAACATGCTTTTAAGCCTTTAATTTGATAATTTTAATCCATCCTTGATTCTATAAGATGCCTTGATGTGTTTGCTAGTAATCTCTGGTTAAAATAGGCTAGGCATGGATCAAAGGAGCAAGGAAGGAAGCATGCAAGTGGAGAGAAGCATAAAAAGCCAAAGAAGTAATCTCAGCAAAGGATGCGCACGCGCACAGGGCGCTCGCGCGCACATTGCGAATTTGGCCAGGGACGCGTATGCGTACCGTGCACGTCCGTGCCAAAGGCCGCACGTGAGTTTTAAACAAAAAACGTGCCCAGCGATTTCTGGGAAGCTGTGGGGCCCAATTACAACCAATTTTGGCGCCAAAGTGCTTTAAAGGACCAAGGATTGAAGGGGAATTCATCATTCTATCATTCTATTAATCAATCATTCTATCATTCTACCATTCTAGCTTAGTTTTAGTTCATTCATACACATTAGATCTAGTTTAGAGATAGTTTCTAGAGAGAGAAGCTCTCACTTCTCTCTAGAATTAGGATTAGGTTTATGTTAATTTCTCCTCTTAGATCTAGGTTTAATTCATGCTTTGATTTATTTTTCCTCTATCAATTCTTACTTCTCTACTCCCATTCTCTCTAGTTTTGTATTTTAATTCTTGTAATTCTTCACTTTGTTGTGGACCTATTCTTGTTCTTTTGTTTTCTTTCAATAATGCAATTTGAGGTAATTCACGATAATTGTGATTTCCTTTATTTTTGTTGTTAATTCTTTGCATTTGATTGTTGTTATAATTCATTCTTGTTATGATTTACTATACCTTTCTTTTGCACCTTCCAAGTGTTTGATGAAATGCTTGGAAGAATGTTAGAATAGAATTTTATGTTCTTGGCTTGGGAAGATAACTTAGGAACTCTTGAGTTACTAATATCCAAGTGATTGATAGTTGATAGCCATTGACTCTAGCTTTCATTAATTCAATTTGTGGGAACTAGGATTTATGGATTTGGATTGATATAACTCACTTGACCTTCTTTTTCTATTAGTTAGAGGATGACTTAGTGAGATTGATCATTGCAACTATCATAATTGTGATTAGTGATAATGATATAGGTCCTTGATCATTAAACCTTGCTAAGACTATTTTGTTAATAAAATTTCATTACCATTTACTATTCATGTTTTTCATCTAAAACCCCAAAATAAACAAGTTCATAACCAATAACAAGAACACTACCCTGCAAGTCCTTTGAGAGACGACCCGAGGTTTAGATACTTCGGTTTATAGATTTTAGGGGTTTGTACTTGTGACAAACAAATTTTTGTATGAAAGGATTATTGTTGGTTTAGAGACTATACTTTACAATGAGATTTCATTAGTGAAATTCTAAATTGTCAAAAATCTAATCATCACTTCTGCAGGCGTTTTCTTTAGGTGAATTGACGAGCGGATAATTTATACGCTTTTTGGCATTGTTTTTAGGTAGTTTTTAGTAAGTTCAAGCTACTTTTAGGGATGTTTTCATTAGTTTTTATGTTAAATTCATATTTCTGGACTTTACTATGAGTTTGTGTGTTTTTCTGTGATTTCAGGTAATTTCTGGCTGAAATTGAGGGACTTGAGCAAAATTCTAAAAAAGGATGACAAAAGGACTGCTGATGCTGTTGGAATCTGACCTCCCTGCACTCGAAATAGATTTTCTGGAGCTAATAAACTCCAAATGGCGCGCTCTCAACGGCGTTGGAAAGTAGACATCCAGAGCTTTCCATCAATATATAATAGTCCATACTTTATTCGGAAATTGATGACGTAAATTGGCGTTGAACGCCAAGTACATGCTGCTGTCTGGAGTTAAACGCCAGAAACACGTCATGATCCGGAGTTGAACGCCCAAAACACGTTATAACTTAGAGTTCAACTCCAAAAAAAGCCTCAGCTCGTGGATAGATCATGCTCAGCCCAAACATACACCAAGTGGGCCCCGGAAGTGGATTTATGCATCAATTACTTACTCATGTAAACCCTAGTAGCTAGTTTAGTATAAATAAGACTTTTTACTAGTGTATTAGTCGTCTTTTGACCATTCGGTCTTTTGATCACATTCAGGGGGCTGGCCATTCGGCCATGCCTGAACCTTTCACTTATGTATTTTCAACAGTGGAGTTTCTGCACACCATAGATTAAGGGTGTGGAGCTCTGCTGTACCTCAAGTTTCAATACAATTACTATTACTTTCTATTCAATTCTCTTTTATTCTTATTACAAGATATACGTTGCACAACACTTTGATGAATGTGATTATCCATGACACTCATCATCATTCTCACCTATGAACGTGCGTGATTGACAACCACTTCCGTTCTACTCTAGGCCGGGTGCATATCTCTTAGATTCCCCAACAGAATCTTCGTGGTATAAGCTAGATAGATGGCGGCATTCATGGGGATCCAGAAAGTCTAACCTTGTCTGTGGTATTCCGAGTAGGATCCCGGGAATCCGGAAAGTCTAACCTTGTCTGTGGTATTCCGAGTAGGATTCCGGTATTGAATGACTGTGACGAGCTTCAAACTCCTGAAGGCTGGGCGTGATGACAAACGCAAAAGAATCAATGGATTCTACTCCAACCTGATTGAGAACCGACAGATGATTAGCCGTGCTGTGACAGAGCATTTAGACCATTTTCACTAAGAGGATGGCTTGTAGCTATCAACAAGGGTGATGCCTCCAGACGATTAGCCGTGCAGTGACAGCGCATAGGACCATTTTCCCGAGAGAATTAAAAGTAGCCATTGATGATGGTGATGCCCTACATACAGCTTGCCATGGAAAGGAGTAAGAAAGATTGGATGAAAGCAATAAGAAAGTAGAGATTCGAAAGGATTCTAGCATCTCCACACACCTATCTGAAATTCCCACTATTGATTTACATAAGTATTTCTATCCCTTTTTATTTTCTATTTATTATTAATTTTCGAAACCCATAACCATTTAATCTGCCTAACTGAGATTTACAAGGTGACCATAGCTTGCTTCATACCAACAATCTATATGGGATCGACGCTTACTCACGTAAGGTATTACTTGGATGACCCAGTACACTTGCTGGTTAAGTTGAACGGAGTTAGCTTCTCTAACAGTGCCTGGAACTCTTTTATCACAATTTCGTCTACCAAGTTTTTGGCGCCGTTGCTGAGGATTGTTCGAGTATGGACAACTGACGGTTCATCGTGTTGCTCAGATTAGGTAATTTTCTTTTTATTTTCTTTTCAAAAAGTTTTCAAAATTTTTCTTTTATTTTCGTTTTTCTAAAAGAATATTTTCGAAAAATATAATAAAAATCCAAAAAAATTAATAAAATCATAAAAATCAAAAATATTGTGTTTCTTGTTTGAGTCTTGAGTAAATTTTTAAGTTTGGTGTCAATTGCATGTTTTAAAAAATTTTACTTGCATTTTTCGAAAAATTTCATGCATTCATAGTGTTCTTCATGATCTTCAAGTTGTTCTTGATAAGTCTTCTTGTTTGATCTTGATGTTTTCTTGTTTTGTGTTGCTTGTTGTTTTTCATATGCATTTTTGCATTCATAGTGTCCATGCATTAAAGATTTCTAAGTTTGGTGTCTTGCATGTTTTCTTTGCATCAAAAATTTTTCAAAATTATGTTCTTGATGTTCATCATGATCTTCAAAGTGTTCTTGGTGTTCATCTTGACATTCATAGTGTTCTTGCATGCATTCTTTGTTTTGATCCATAAAGAAAAGAGAAAAACACAAAAATGACGTTTTTAATTTTTCTCTCTCATCATTAAAATTCAAAAATAAAAAAAATATCTTTTCCTTATTTCCCTCCAAATTTTCGAAATTTTGGGTTGACTTGGTCAAAAATTTTTAAAGTTAGTTGTTTCTCACAAGTCAAGTCAAATTTTCAATTTTAAAAAAATCTTATCTTTTTTAAAAAAATCTTTTTCAAAAATCATATATTTTCCATTTTTTTCCTTTTTTTCGAAAATTTCAAAAATCTTTTTCAAATTATTTTCAAAATCTTTTCCTTATCTTTATATCACATTTTCGAAAACTCACTAACAATTAATGTGATTGATTCAAAAATTTGAAGTTTGTTACTTTCTTGTTAAGAAAGGTTCAATCTTTAAGTTGTAGAATCTTATCTTGTAGTTTCTTGTTAGTGAAGTAAGTAATTTTAAAATTTTTTGAATTAAATCTTTTTATCTTTTATCTTATCTTTTTCAAAAATTTTATCTTTTTCAAAAGTTGATTTCAAAATATCTTATCTAACCTCTTATCTTCTTATCTTTTCAAATTTGATTTTAATATCTTTTTCAACTAACTCTTTGAATTTTTGTTTGTTTCTTATCTTTTTCAAAACCACCTAACTACTTTTCCCTCTCTAATTTTCGAAAATATCTCATCTCTTTTTCAAAAATTCTTTTGTTTTAAATTTTAATTTTAATCTTATCTTATCTCTAATTTTCGAAAATTACTAACCTCTTTTTCAAAATTATTTTTGAAATTCTCTATCCCTTTTCTTATTCTATTTAATTATTTATTTACTAACACTTCTCTTCACCTCTCTTCATCTAAAAATCCGAACCCAATCTATCCCTTGTGTTTGGATTCTTCACTTTTCTTTCTTCTATCCCCTTCTTTTTCTACTAACATAAAGGAATCTCTAGACTGTTACATAGCAGATTCCTCTTTCTTTTCCTGTTTTCTTCTCTTTCATATGAGCAAGAACAAGGACAAAAGCACTCTTGTTGAAGTTGATCCAGAACATGAAAGGACTCTGAAGAGAAAATTAAGAGAAGCTAAGTTACAACAATCTAAAGGTAACCTTTCAGAAACATTAGAACAAGAGAATGAGATGGCAGCCGAAAATAATGATAATGCAAGGAGAATGCTTGGTGACTTCACAAAGCCAACATCCAAATTTGATGGAAGAAGCATCTCCATTCCTACCATTGGAGCCAATAACTTTGAGCTGAAACCTCAGCTAGTTGCCTTAATGCAACAAAACTGCAAGTTTTATGGACTTCCATCTGAAGATCCTTATCAGTTTTTAACTGAGTTCTTGCAGATCTGTGAGACTGTAAAGACGAATGGAGTTGATCCTGAAGTCTACAGACTCATGCTTTTCCCTTTTGCTGTGAGAGACAGAGCTAGAATATGGTTGGATTCACAACCTAAGGATAGCCTGGACTCCTGGGATAAGCTGGTCACCGCCTTCTTGGATAAATTCTTTCCTCCTCAAAAGCTGAGCAAGCTGAGAGTGGATGTTCAAACCTTCAAACAAAAAGATGGTGAATCCCTCTATGAAGCTTGGGAAAGATACAAGCAGCTGACCAAAAGATGTCCATCTGACATGTTTTCAGAATGGACCATATTAGATATATTCTATTATGGCCTGTCTGAATTTTCGAAAATGTCATTGGACCATTCTGCAGGTGGATCTATTCACCTAAAGAAAATGCCTGAAGAGGCTCAAGAACTCATTGACATGGTTGCAAACAACCAATTCATGTACACTTCTGAGAGGAATTCCGTGAATAATGGGACACCTCAGAGGAAGGGAGTTCTTGAAATTGATGCTCTGAATGCCATATTGGCTCAGAACAAAGTGTTGACTCAACAGGTCAACATGATCTCTCAAAATCTGAATGGATGGCAACATGCATCCAACAGTACTAAAGAGGCAGCTTCTGAAGAAGCTTATGATCCTGAGAACCCTGCCATGGCAGAGGTTAATTACATGGGTGAACCTTATGGAAACACCTATAACTCATCATGGAGAAATCATCCAAATTTCTCATGGAAGGATCAACAAAAGCCTCAACAAGGCTTTAACAATGGTGGATGCAATAGGCTGAGCAATAGCAAGCCCTTTCCATCATCTTCTCAGCAACAGACAGAGAATTCTGACCAAAACACTTCTAATTTAGCCAATCTAGTCTCTGATCTGTCAAAAGCCACTTTCAGTTTCATGAGTGAAACAAGATCCTCCATCAGAAATCTGGAGGCACAAGTGGGCCAGCTGAGTAAGAAAGTCATTGAAACTCCTCCCAGTATTCTCCCAAGCAATACAGAAGAGAATCCAAAAGGAGAGTGCAAGGCCATTGATGTAATCAATATAGCCGAATGCACAAGGGAGGAGGAGGACGAAAATCCTAGTGAGGAAGACCTCCTGGGACGTCTCTCAAGCAAGAAGGAGTTTCCTATTAAGGATCCAAAGGAATCTGAGGCTCATACAGAGACCATAGAGATTCCCTTAAATCTCCTTCTGCCATTCATGAGCTCTGAAGACTATTCTTCCTCTGAGGAGGATGAAGATGTGACTTGAGAGCAAGTTGCTCAGTATTTAGGAGCTATCATGAAGTTGAATGCCAAGTTGTTTGGTAATGAGACTTGGGAAAGTGAACCTTCCTTGCTCATTAGTGAACTAGATACCTGGATTCAGCAAACTCTACCTCAAAAGAAACAAGATCCTGGCAAATTTTTAATACCTTGTACCATAGGCGCATTGACCTTTGAAAAAGCTCTATGTGATCTGGGGTCAGGGATAAATCTTATGCCACTCTCTGTAATGGAGAAGCTGGGGATCATTGAGGTACAACCTACCTTGTTCTCATTACAATTGGCAGACAAGTCATTGAGACAAGCTTATGGAATAGTGGAGGACGTGTTAGTAAAGGTTGAAGGCCTTTACATCCCTGCTGATTTCATAATCTTAGACACTGGGAAGGAAGAGGATGAATGCATCATCCTTGGAAGACCTTTCCTAGCTACAGCAGGAGCTGTGATAGATGTCAACAGAGGTGACTTGGTCCTTCAATTGAATGGGGACTACCTTGTGTTTAAGGCACATGGCCATCCCTCTGTGACAAAAGAGAGTAAGCATGAAGAGCTTCTCTCAGTTCAGAGTCAAGAAGAGCCCCCACAGTCAAACTCTAAGTTTGGTGTTGGGAGGCCACAACCAAACTCTAAGTTTGGTGTTAAGACCCCATATCCAAACTCTAAGTTTGGTGTTGGGACTATACAACATTGACCTGATCACCTTTGTGGCTCTATGAGAGCCACTGTCAAGCTATTGACATTAAAGAAGCGCTTGTTGGGAGGCAACCTAATTTTATTTATCTAATTTTTATTTTATTGTTATTTTGTGTTTTATTAGGTACATGATCATGAGGAGTCACAAAAAAAATATAAAGATTAAAAACAGAATAAAAAACAACAGAAGAAAAATCACACCCTGGAGGAAGCACAGACTGGCGTTCAACGCCAGTAAGGAGCATCTGGCTGGCGTTCAACGCCAGAACAGAGCATGAAACTGGCGCTGAACGCCAGAAACAAGAAACATTCTGGCGCTGAACGCCAGGAATGTGCCTAGAGGAAAAAGCTGGCGCTGAACGCCAGTAACAAGCATGAAACTGGCGTTCAACGCCAGAAACATGTTACATGTGGGCGTTGAACGCCCAGAATGTGCACCACTCGGCATTTAAACGCCAGAATGGTGTGCAAAGGCATTTTACATGCCTATTTGGTGCAGGGATGAAATTCCTTGACACCTCTGGATCTGTGGACCGCACAGGATCACCTCAGGATCTGTGGACCCCACAGGATCCCCACCTAACATATTCCCACCTTACCTCCTAATCCTATTTTACTCTTCCCCAGGTCACACTTCCCAAACACCCTTCACCAATCACCTCAATCTCTCTTCCCAATTACCTATTCACCACTCACATCCATCCACTCTTCCCCATAAACCCCACCTACCTTCAAAATTCAAAAACATTTCCCCCCCAATCCCACCCTAAATGGCCGAATTTACCCTCTTCCCTTTCCCTATATATACCCTTCCATTCTCCTTTATTTTCACACAACACAACCCCCTCTTCCGTACCTTGGCCAAACCTACACTTCCCCTTCTCCTCCATATTCTCTTCTTCTTCTTTCTTCTCTTGCTCGAGGGCGAGCAATATTGTAAGTTTGGTGTGGTCAAAGCACAATCTTTTTTGTTTTCCATTACCATCAATGGCACCTAAGGCCGGAGAATCCTCTAGAAAAGGAAAAGGGAAGGCAAAAGCTTCCACCTTCGAGTCATGGGAGATGGAAAGATTCATCTCCAAAAGCCATCAAGACCACTTCTATGATGTTGTGGCAAAGAAAAAGGTGATCCCTGAGGTCCCTTTCAAGCTCAAGAAAAATGAGTATCCAGAGATCCGACATGAGATCCGAAGAAGAGGTTGGGAAGTCCTAACCAACCCCATGCAACAAGTCGGAATCTTAATGGTTCAAGAGTTCTATGCCAATGCATGGATCACTAGGAACCATGATCAAAGTATGAACCCGAGTCCAAAGAATTATCTCACAATGGTTCGGGAGAAATACTTAGATTTTAGTCCGGAAAATGTGAGGTTGGCATTCCACTTGCCCATGATGCAAGGAGATGAATGCCCCTACACTAGAAGGGTCAACTTTAATCAAAGGTTGGACCAAGTCCTAATGGACATATGTGTGGAAGGAGATCAATGGAAGAGAGACTCCAAAGGCAAGCCAGTTCAACTAAGAAGACTGGACCTCAAGCCTGTGGCTAGAGGATGGTTGGAGTTCATTCAATGCTCCATCATTCCCACTAGCAACCGATCTGAAGTTACTGTGGATCGGGCCATCATGATTTATAGCATCATGATTGGAGAGGAAGTATAAGTTCATGAAGTCATCTCCAATGAATTCTACAAAATAGCTGACAAGCCCTCCACCATGGCAAGGCTAGCTTTTCCTCACCTTATTTGCCATCTATGTTACTCAGCTGGAGTTATCATAGAAGGAGACATCCCCATTGAAGAGGATAAGCCCATCACCAAGAAGAGGATGGAGCAAGCAAGAGAGACCCCCCACGGATCTCAAGAGATGCATGAGGAAGCTCATCATCAAGAAATCCCTGAGATGCCTCAAGGGATGCACTTTCCTCCCAATAACTATTGGGAACAACTCAACACTTCCTTAGAAGATTTGAGCCACAACGTGGAACAATTAAGGGTGGAACATCATGAGCACTCCATCATTCTCCATGAAATAAGAAAAGATCAAAGAGCAATGAGGGAGGAGCAACAAAGGCAAGGAAGGGACATAGAAGAGCTTAAGGACATTGTTGGACCTTCAAGAAGAAGACGCTACTAAGGTGGATTCATTCCTTGTTCCTATTTCTTTCTGTTTTTCGGTTTCTATGTTATGTTTATCTATATTTTGTGTCTCTACTTCATGATCATTAGTATGTAGTAACCATGTCTTAAAGTTATGAATAATTCCATTAATCCTTCACCTCTCTTAAATGAAAAATGTTTTAATTCAAAAGAACAAGAAGTACATGAATTTCGAATTTATCCTTGAATTTAATTTAATTATATTGATGTGGTGACAATACTTTTTGTTTTCTGAATGAATGCTTGAACAGTGCATAATTTTGAACTTGTTGTTTATGAATGTTAAAACTGTTGGCTCTTGAAAGAATGATGAACAAAGAGAAATGTTATTGATGATCTGAAAAATCATGAAATTGATTCTTGAAGCAAGAAAAAGCAGTGAAAAGTAACAAGCTTGCGAAAAAAAATAATAATAATAATTGGCGAAAAAAATAATAGAAAAAGAAAAAGCAAGCAGAAAAAGCCAATAGCCCTTAAAACCAAAACGCAAGGGTAAAAAGGATCCAAGCCTTTGAGCATCAATGGATAGGAGGGCCAAGCGGCTAAATCAAGCTGTCCCTAACCATGTGCTTGTGTCATGAAGGTCCAAGTGAAAAGCTTGAGACTGAGTGGTTAAAGTCATGATCCAAAGCAAAAAGAGTGTGCTTAAGAGCTCTGGACACCTCTAACTGGGGACTCTAGCAAAGCTGAGTCACAATCTGAAAAGGTTCACCCAGTCATGTGTCTGTTGCATTTGTGTATCCGGTGGTAATACTGGAAAACAAAATGCTTAGGGCCACGGCCAAGACTCATAAGTAGCTGTGTTAAAGAATCAACATGCTTAACTAGGAAAGTCAATAACACTATCTGAAATTCTATGTTCCTAGAGAAGCCAATCATTCTAAACTTCAAAGGAAAAAGTGAGATGCCAAAACTGTTCAGAAGCAAAAAGCTACAAGTCCCGCTCATCTAATTATAATTAATATTCATTGGTATTCTAAAATTTATAGTATATTCTCTTCTTTTTATCCTAATTGATTTTCAGTTGCTTGGGGACAAGCAACAATTTAAGTTTGGTGTTGTGATGAGCGGATAATTTATACGCTTTTTGGCATTGTTTTTAGGTAGTTTTTAGTAAGTTCAAGCTACTTTTAGGGATGTTTTCATTAGTTTTTATGTTAAATTCACATTTCTGGACTTTACTCTGAGTTTGTGTGTTTTTCTGTGATTTCAGGTAATTTCTGGCTGAAATTGAGTGACTTGAGCAAAATTCTGAAAAAGGCTGACAAAAGGACTGCTGATGCTGTTGGAATCTGACCTCCCTGCACTCGAAATGGATTTTCTGGAGCTACAGAACCCCAAATGGTGCGCTCTCAACGGCGTTGGAAAGTAGACATCCAGAGCTTTCCAGCAATATATAATAGTTCATACTTTATTCGGAAATTGACGGCGTAAATTGGCGTTGAACGCCAAGAACATGCTGCTATCTGGAGTTAAATGCTAGAAACACGTCATGATCCGGAGTTGAACGCCCAAAACACGTTATAACTTGGAGTTCAACTCCAAGAAAAGCCTCAGCTCGTGGATAGATCAAGCTCAGCCAAACATACACCAAGTGGGCCCCGGAAGTGGATTTATGCATCAATTACTTACTCATGTAAATCCTAGTAGCTAGTTTAGTATAAAGAAGACTTTTTACTAGTGTATTAGTCGTCTTTTGACCATTCGGTCTTTTGATCACATTCAGGGGGCTGGCCATTCGGCCATGCCTGAACCTTTCACTTATGTATTTTCCACAGTGGAGTTTCTGCACACCATAGATTAAGGGTGTAGAGCTCTGCTGTACCTCAAGTTTCAATACAATTACTATTACTTTCTATTCAATTCTCTTTTATTCTTATTCCAAGATATACGTTGCACAACACTTTAATGAATGTGATGATCCGTGACACTTATCATCATTCTCACCTATGAACGCGCGTGATTGACAACCACTTCCGTTCTACTCTAGGCCGGGCGCATATCTCTTAGATTCTCCAACAGAATCTTCGTGGTATAAGCAAGATAGATGGCGACATTCATGGGGATCCGGAAAGTCTAACCTTGTCTGTGGTATTCCTAGTAGGATCCCGGGAATCCGGAAAGTCTAACCTTGTCCGTGGTATTCCGAGTAGGATTCCGGTATTGAATGACTGTGACGAGCTTCAAACTCGTGAAGGCTGGGCGTGATGACAAACGCAAAAGAATCAATGGATTCTACTCCAACCTGATTGAGAACCGACAGATGATTAGCCGTGCTGTGACAGAGCATTTGGACCATTTTCACTGAGAGGATGGCTTGTAGCTATCAACAAGGGTGATGCCTCCAGACGATTAGCCGTGCAGTGACAGCGCATAGGACCATTTTCCCGAGAGGATTAAAAGTAGCCATTGATGATGGTGATGCCCTACATACAGCTTGCCATGGAAAGGAGTAAGAAGGATTGGATGAAAGCAATAAGAAAGTAGAGATTCGATAGGATTCTAGCATCTCCACACACCTATCTGAAATTTCCACTATTGATTTACATAAGTATTTCTATCCCTTTTTATTTTCTATTTATTATTAATTTTTGAAACCCATAACCATTTAATCTGCCTAACTGAGATTTACAAGGTGACCATAGCTTGCTTCATACCAACAATCTCTGTGGGATCGACCCTTACTCACGTAAGGTATTACTTGGATGACCCAGTACACTTGCTGGTTAAGTTGAACGGAGTTGTGAGCTTCTCTAACAGTGCCTGGAACTCTTTTATCACAATTTCGTCCACCATGAATGGATCCACCTGCAGAATGGTCCAGTGACATCTTAGAAAACTCAGATAGACAATCATAGAATATATCCAAAATGGTCCACTCTGAAAGCATGTCAGAAGGACACTATTTGGTCAACTACTTGTATCTTTCCCAAGCTTCATAGAGGGATTCACCATTTTTTTGCTTGAAGGTCTGAACATCCACTCTAAGCTTGCTCAGCTTATGAGGAGGAAAGAACTTAGCCAAGAAGGCCGTGACCAGCTTATCCCAAGAGTCCAGGCTATCTTTAGGTTGAGTCTAACCATGTTCTAACTTTGTCTCTTACATCAAAAGGGAAAAGCATGAGCCTGTAGACTTTAGGATCTACTCCATTAGTCTTAACAGTATACATATCCGCAAGAACTCAGTTAAAAACTGATAGGGATCTTCTGATGGAAGTCCATGAAACTTGCAGTTCTGTTGCATTAGAGCAACTAGTTAAGGCTTCAGCTCAAAATTGTTTGCTCCAATGGCAGGGATTGAGATGCTTCTTCCATAAAAATTAGAAGTAGGTGTAGTATAATCACCAAGAATCCTCCTTGCGCCTCCACCATTGTTATTGGGTTCGGCCATGTCTCTTTCTTTTTCGAGATTCTCTGTAAGGTTTTCTTTGGATTGTTGTGCTTTAGCTTATCTTAACTTCTTCTTCAGAGTCCTTTCAGGTTCAGGATCTGCTTCAACAAGAATGTCCTTGTCCTTGCTCCTGCTCATATGAAAAAGAAAATAGAAAAGAATAGGAATCCTCTATGTCACAGTATAGAGATTCCTTTATGTGAGTAGAAGAAGAAAAGAATAGAAGAAGGATGAGAAAAATTCGAACACAAAAGGGGAAGAGAGGGTTCGAATTTTTAGATGAAGAGAAGTATTAGTAAATGAATAAATAAATAGAAGAAGATGAGAGGGAGAGAATTTCGAAAATTGTTTTTGAAAAATAGTTAGTGATTTTTGAAAATTAAGAGAAGAAATAAAATTAAAATTAAAATTTGAAACAATTAGTTAATTAAAAGAATTTTGAAAAAGAAGAAGGAATTTTTGAAAATTAGAGAGAGAAAAGTAGTTAGGTAATTTTTGAAAAAGATGAGAAACAAACAAAAAGTCAATTAGTTAGTTGAAAGAAAGATTTAAAAATCAATTTTGAAAAGATAAGAAGTTAGAAAAGATTTTGAAATTGATTTTGAAAAATATATGATTTGATAAAAATATAATTGAAAAGATATGATTGAAATTTATTTTGAAAAAGATTTGATTTTTAAGATTAAAATTGGTTACTTGACTAACAAGAAACTAAAAGATATGATTCTAGAATTTAAAGATTGAAACTTTCTTAACAAGAAAGTAACAAACTTCAAATTTTTGAATCAATCACATTAATTATTAGTAAAGTTTTTGAAATTTTGAAATGAAATTAAGAAAAAGATTTTGAAATCACTTTTTGAAAAAATTTCGAAAATATAAAAGAAAAAATGAAAAAGATTTTATGTTTGAAAAAAAATTTTGAAAAGATAAGATTTTTAAAATTAAAATCTTGACTTGACTAACAAGAAACAACTTATTTTAAAAATTTTTGACTAAGTCAACCTAAAGATTTCAAATTTTATGAGTAAAACAAGGAAAAGATATTTTTTTTTAATTTTTAATGATGAGAGAGAAAAACAACTAAATGACTCACAACATAAGAACACTTTGAATGTCAAGATGAACACCAAGAATACTTTGAAGACCAAGATGAACATCAAGACTTATTTTTGAAAACATTTTAAGAAAAGAAAAACATGCAAGACACCAAACTTAGAAATTTTCAATGCTTAGACACTATGAATGCAAAAATGCATATGAAAAACAAAAAAAAAACACAAAACAAGAAAATATGAAGATCAAATAAGAAGACTTACCAAGAACAACTTGAAGATCATGAAGAACACCATGCATGAATTTTTCGAAAAAAAATGCATAAATTTTTAAAAACATGCAATTGACACCAAACTTAAAAATTGACACTAGACTCAAACAAGAAACACAAAATATTTTTGGTTTTTAATTTTTTTTTGTTTTTTCGAAAATTATTTAGAAAAATGAAAAAGAAGAAAAAATTTTGAAAGATTTTTGAAAACTTCTTTGAAAATAAAAAAATGGTTAAAACAAGAAGAAAATTACCTAATCTGAGCAACAAGATGAATCGTCAGTTGTCCAAACTCGAACAATCCCCGGCAACGGCGCCAAAAACTTGGTGCACGAAATTGTGATAATCAACAATGGCGCCAAAGACTTGGAGCTCTCAAACGTGAATCACACTTTGTCACAACTTTGCACAACTAACCAGCAAGTGCCCTGGGTCGTCCAAGTAATACCTTACGTGAGTAAGGGTCGATCCCACGGAGATTGTTGGTATGAAGCAAGCTATGGTCATCTTGTAAATCTCAGTTAGGCGGATTCAAATGGTTATAATGGTTTTCAAATATAAAGACAAATAAAGCATAAAATAAAGATAGAAATACTTATGTAATTTATTGATGGGAATTTCAGATAAGCGCATGAAGATACTGTGTCCTTCTGAATCTCTGCTTTCCTACTGCTTTCATTCAATCATTCTTACTCCTTTCCATGGCAAGCTGTATGTTGGGTTTCACCATTGTCAATGGCTATCTCCCGTCCTCTCAGTGAAAATGGTCCAAATGCTCTGTCACAGCACGACTAATCATCTGTCGGTTTTCGATCATGTCGGAATAGAATCCAGTGATTCTTTTGCGTCTGTCACTACGCCCAACACTCGCGAGTTTGAAGCTTGTCACAGTCATCCCATCTCAGATCCTACTCGGAATACCACGGACAAGGTTTAGACTTTCCGTATCTTAGGAATGCCCGCCAATAATTCTAGCTTATACCACGAAGACTCCGATCTTTCGGAATGGAGGCTAAGAGATACGCGATCGATCTAAGGTAGAACGAAAGTGGTTGTCAAGCACGCGTTCATAGGTGAGAATGATGATGAGTGTCACGGATCATCACATTCATCATGTTGAAGTGCAGCGAATATCTTAGAATAAGAATAAGTTGAATTGAATAGAAGAACAATAGTAATTGCATTAATACTCAAGGAACAGCAGAGCTCCACACCTTAATCTATGGTGTGTAGAAACTCCACCGTTGAAAATACATAAGAACAAGGTCTAGGCATGGCCGAATGGCCAGCCTCTAAAACGTGATCAAAGGATCAAAAGATAATCCAAAGATGATCTAAAAATGTTCCAAAGATGAAAATATAATAGTAAAAAGTCCTATTTATACTAGACTAGTTACTAGGGTTTACATAAATAAGTCTCAGTGCAGAAATCCACATCCGGGGCCCATTTTGGTGTGTGCTTGCGCTGAGCTTGAGCTTTACACGTGTAGAGGCTTCTCTTGGGGTTAAACACCGAGTTGTAACGTGTTTTTGGCGTTTAACTCTGGTTTGTGACATGTTTCTGGCATTTTATTCCAGAATGCAGCATGGAACTGGTGTTGAATGCCAGTTTGCGTCATTTAAACTCGAATAAAGTATGAACTATTATTTATTGATGGAAAGCCCTGGATGTTTACTTTCCAACGCAATTGAGAGCGCGCCATTTGAAGTTCTGTAGCTCCAGAAAATCCATTTCGAGTGTAGAGAGTTCAGAATCCAACAGCATCAGCAGTCCTTTGTCAGCCTCCTATATGATATTTGCTTAGGTCCCTCAATTTCAGCCAGAAAATACCTGAAATCACAGAAAAACACACAAACTCATAGTAAAGTCCAGAAATGTGAATTTTGCATAAAAAGTAATAAAAACATCCCTAAAAGTAGCTAGATCCTACTAAAAACTACCTAAAAAAATAATGCCAAAAAACGTATAAATTATCCGCTCATCACCCCTCTCCCCTCTTTGTTTTCTTTTTCTTTGTTATTATTTACAATTCTGCTCACTAACCCACTAACTGTTTGATAATTTGCACCACTCATACTAATAGCCACTCTAACGAGAATAATCTCTTCCTTTTATTTCTTGCTGTGTGCTCTGTTAGTTGTATGACAGGGAGAAGAAGCAGAGCTTCAACTTCCTTTGATTCGAAACATGAGAGGACCTTCCTTAGATTAAGGAGGGAAGCAAGAGGGAAAATAGTTTTTCATGCTGAGGAAGAAGAATAATACTTTGAAACAAACATGGAGGAGAACATGGAAAACAACCATGAAGGAGAAGCTCACAACCATGCCAGAGAGGGCCCTATGAATCATGTTGGGAAAGAGAGAAGAGTTCTAGGCTCTTACATCAATCCAAACCCAGGAAATTATGGAAGTAGTATCCAGAAGCCAACGATACATGCCAATAACTTTGAATTAAAACTCCAGCTCATCACCCTTGTTCAGAACAATTGTTCATTTGGAGGAAGTGCCCAAGAAGACCCCAATCAATATCTAACCACCTTCCTAAGAATATGTGACACTGTAAAGTCTAATGGTGTTCATCTGGATGTCTATAGACTGCTTTTGTTCCCTTTTTCACTCAGGGACAAAGCATCTAAATGGCTGGAATCTTTCTCGAAGGAGAGTTTAACAAATTGGGAAGATGTGGTGAACAAATTTTTGGCAAGATTCTACCCTCCTCAAAGAATCAACAGGCTAAGAGCTGAGGTACAAACCTTCAGGCAACAAGATGGTGAAACTCTCTGTGAGGCTTGGGAGAGGTTTAAGGACTTAACAAGAAGGTGCCCACCAGACATGTTCAACGAATGGGTTCAACTACACATCTTCTATGAAGGTCTTTCCTACGAGTCAAAGAAGGTCATGGACCATTCATCAGGGGGCTCTTTAAGCAAGAAGAAGACCATTGAAGAGGCCATAGATGTCATTGAGACTGTAGCTGAGAATGACTACTTCTATGCTTCTGAAAGGAGTAACACTCGTGGAGTGATAGAGCTGAACCATATGGATGCACTGCTAGCTCAAAATAAGATGATCACCAAGCAGTTAGCTGACCTTACCAAGAAGCTGGAAGAACAACAAAACTGTGGTACTAACCGAAGAATGCAGTGCCATCATCCAGCACAAATTGCCCCAGAAATTGAAGGATCCTGGAAGCTTCCAAATTCCTCATAGGGGAAATCATAGTGGAAAAGGCTTTATGTGATTTAGGAGCTATCATAAATCTGATGTCCTTAGCAATGATGAGGAAAATGAGGATTGAGGAGGCCAAACTAACAAGAATGGCCCTACAACTAGCAGACCCATCATTCAAGTTTCCTCACAGAATAGTGGAAGACTTGCTGGTGAAGGTAGAATACTTTATCTTTCCAGCAGACTTTGTAGTGTTAGATATGAAGGAAGGAGCCAAGACTTCTATCATCTTAGGCAGGCCATTTTTAGCCACTGCCAGAGCCATCATTGATGTCCAAAAGGGTGAACTTGTCCTTAGACTACATGAAGAGAAAATGATATTCAATGTGTTCAAGGCCATGAGTTAACCACAAGACTCATTGGGAGAATGTCTGAGGTTAGACTCGGTGGATGCTGTAGTGCAAGAGACTCTTAAAGAAGAAGAACTTAAGGGGTTAACAGAAGAAGAGGAATCAGTATCAAGCGAAGACGTTGCAACAGCTGAAACTCATGTTCAGGGCACACTAGAGGGGAAGGATGAAAGAAAAGAAGCACCCAAACTTGAACTAAAGGCACTTCCGCCCACTCTCAAGTATGCATACTTAGGAAAGAATGAAAGCTATCCAGTGATCATAAATTCAGCCCTCAGCCAAGAACAGGAGGAAGAGTTACTTCAAGTCTTACAAAAGCATAAGGATGTCATTGGATGTACACTTGCTGACTTAAAGGGAATCAGTTCGGCCATATGCATGCATAAGATACTATTGGATGAGGATGCCAAACCTTCCATTCAACCCCAAAGGAGGCTGAATCCAGTTATGAAGGAAGTAGTACAGAAGGAACTCATGAAGCTGTGGCAGGGAGGAGTAATCTACCCAATTTTGAATAGCCCATGGGTCAGCCCCGTCCAAGTGGTCCCCAAGAAAGGAGGAATCACTGTGGTACCCAATGAAAGGAATGAGCTAATCCCTACAAGAACTGTCACAGGATAGAGGATGTGTATTGATTACAGAAAACTCAATGAAGCCACAAGAAAGGATCATTTCCCACTTCCCTTCATAGACCAGATGCTGGAAAGACTTGCAAGACACGCATACTATTGTTTCCTAGATGGTTATTCAGGATATAACCAAATAGTGGTTGATCCAAGAGACCAGGAGAAAACATCATTTACCTGCCCATATGGAGTGTTTGCCTACAGGCGCATGCCATTTGGGCTATGTAATGCGCCTGCAACTTTTCAACGCTGCATGCTTTCCATCTTCTCGAATATGATAGAGAAGTTCATTGAAGTTTTCATGGATGACTTTTCAGTATTCGGAGATTCCTTTCCTAATTGCCTAAATCATCTTGCCTTGGTATTAAAAAGATGTCAAGAGACCAATTTGGTCTTGAATTGGGAAAAATGCCACTTTATGGTGACAGACGAAATAGTCCTTGGCCATAAAGTTTCTAACCAAGGTATTGAGGTAGATAGAGCTAAGGTGGATCTAATTGAAAAATTACCTCCACCAAGTGATGTCAAGGCAATTAGGAGCTTTTTGGGGGCATGCTGGCTTCTACAGAAGGTTTATTAAAGATTTTTCAAATATAGCCAAGCCCTTAAGCAATCACCTTATGTCTGATACACCATTTATCTTTTATGAGAAGTGCATGCTTGCATTTGAAAACTTGAAAAAGAAGTTGTCCTCAGCTCCTATCATCACCCCACCTGATTGGAATTTACCATTCGATGTGATGTGTGATGCATCTGATTTCGCAGTTGGGGCAGTGTTAGGACAGAGAAAAAAAATTTGGTGCATGTCATATACTATGCCAGCAAGGTCCTCAATGACACTCAACGAAATTATACCACTACCGAAAAGGAATTACTGGCAATAGTTTTTATATTTGACAAATTTAGATCATACCTCATTGGCTCTAAAGTGATTGTTTTCACTGATCACACAGCACTCAAATACCTATTTTCCAAACAAGAATCAAAATCAAGACTAATCAGATGGATCTTATTGTTGTAGGAATTCAATATTGAGATTAGAGACAAAAAGAGTGTGGAGAACAAGGTAGCAGATCATCTATCCAAGATCCCTTGTGAGAAAGGTGCTACACATGATACAAGTGTAAATGAGTTCTTCTCAGATGAGTAGTTAATGTTGATTCACAAGGCATCCTGGTTTGTAGATATTGCCAATTTTAAGGCAGCTGGTGACTTGCCTCCTGGAATCAACAAACATCAAAGAATAAAACTCATCAATGATGCTAAATATTTCATTTGGGATGAGCCATATCTCTTTAAGAAGTGCTCAGATGGAATCCTTAGGAGGTGCATTTCAGAAGAAGAGGGACGAGAGGTCTTGTGGAGTTGCCATAGTTCTAGTTATGGAGGTCATTTTAGAGGAGAAAGAACCGCAGCAAAGGTACTGCAATGTGGGTTCTTCTGGCCCACTATTTTCAAGGATGCTAAGGAACTGGTAAGGAGCTGCGACGAGTGCTAGAGGGCTAGAAACTTGCCCAAGAGAAATAAGATGCCACAACAATTCATCTTAGAACTTGAACTGTTCGATGTATGGGGGATCGACTTCATGGGACCATTCTCGACCTCATATTCGAAAAAATATATATTGGTGGCAGTGGACTATGTATCTAAGTGGGTGGAGGCCGTGGCAACCACAACAAATGACAACAAGGTGGTCATAAACTTTCTTAGAAAGAATATCTTCAGCAGATTTGGAGTTCCACGAGCCCTCATCAGTGACGGAGGGAGTCATTTCTGCAACAAACCATTGGAAACCTTACTCCTAAGGTATGGGGTGAAGCATAAGGTTGCCATACCTTATCACCCCCAAACAAGTGGGCAAACCGAGATATCCAATAAAGAGTTAAAAAGGATCTTGGAAAAGACTGTGGGGGCATCAAAGAAGGACTGGGCGAAAAAGCTAGATGATGCTCTTTGGGCATATAGGACAACCTTCAAAACACCAATTGGGATGTCCCTATATCAACTGGTGTACGGAAAGGCCTATCACTTACCATTAGAGTTGGAGCACAAAGCCTTTTGGGCTCTCAAGATACTAAACTTTGACAGCAGTGCTGCTAGTGAAAAGAGGGTCTTACAGCTGCAAGAACTGGAAGAGTTTAGGTCTCAAGCCTATGAAAATACTAAAATCTATAAGAAAAAAGAAAAAAGGAGACATGATCTCAACTTGGCACCAAGAAGTTTCGAAGAAGGACAATATGTACTCCTCTACAACTCCAAACTGAGGCTCTTTCCTGAAAAACTCAAATCAAGGTGGTCCGGACCCTTTTTGGTCACAAAAGTCTCACCTTATGGACAGATAGAAATCATGGAAGAAAGCTCAAGGAGGACATTCACTGTGAATGGACAAAGACTCAAACATTACTTGAGCAGCACGGGGGAAGACCCCAAACAGAAGTATAATCTCAACTAGAGAAGCCACCGTTGAGCTAGCGACATTAAAAAAAGCACTTTGTGTGGAGGCAACCCAACCTGAGGTAGTTTCTTTTCATTATTATCTCAATAAAGGATTCAAGTATAATTCTCTATATTGTGAGGAGCTAAGTTTGGTGTTGCACACCAAAACCTTCCAAGGGTGAATGTGAAACTCTAAGTTTGGTGTTCCACCAAAGACCCACCTGAAGAGTGCATTGCAACCCTGCATTGATACAACATCTACTCTAACAAACAGAGATACTACTTGACAAATGTTTAATCTCTAATGCATGGTTTGCTTTTCTAATTCATAATCGTTTCTTAATAAAAGCACACGAGGTTCTACATGTATTCAAATTGTTGCATTAGGCAAAGAACTAAGTTTGGTATTCTCACACTAAATTAAGTTCAGAATTTCACAAGCATACATGCATGCTAACCATTTTCCAAGTGCTTGAGGAAATAAGCAACTTCCAATAGTTTTATAGGAAGTCAATCAATCTCAGGAAGGAACCATACATCATCATCCAAGGAAGACATCAAGAGGTTGTATTAAACTATCTCTGAGTGTAGTGCTTCAATTGAAAGTATGATTGAATATTATTCTCAGGGATATCCATATTCTGCTTGTTCTCTCCTTAGTCACATATAAGTGTGTTGGTCTAAGTCTCTAGCTTTCATCATCATCTTGCTTATTTCTATGCTTGTCTTTTTAAGTCAATTAAAAAGAAAATGTTATGAAAAACAAGAGTGGGTTTATCTTGTGAAGTGAGTTCTTAAGTTTGTGGTATGGTAATTAATTAGCCAAGTTGGTTCACCAACAAGGTAATTAGGCAATTATATGCTCTAAATCACATGCTTGGAACACATCCTATTGAGACTAACCAAATAACCTGATCCTAATAAGAAAAGAGAAAGAACAACAAGAGTTTGAGAAGGAAAGGAAAACAATAAGAAATAAGGCTAGGCACCAAGGGTTTGAATATTGAGGCATATGTATGTGGTGTTCCTATGCAAGGGATATACTTGGATGAATAAGCTCTCAAGGGTGCCTTATCACTTGGTAACTTGGGTTAACTAACCCGGGATTATCAACTGAAAGTCTACTATCAAGAGCAACCTTTGTTACATAGCACTTAGTAACCCAAAGAGGTGCTGGACACCAAGGTCTCAAGAAAGAAAAAAATAACAAATCATGTGCTTGTGGTATGCATGTATGGGGGAAAGAGACTTGAGGGAGTAAGTCCTTAGGGGTGTCTTAACACCTAGCACCCTGAACCAACTGGTTCGGGAGTGTTGGCTGAAAGCTTATCTTAAAGAGTCGCCCTCTCACAGAGCACTTAGCCTAAAAAGAATGCAATAAACCCTGGAAAAGAGGGGAGGCTCAATAAATAAGAAGTCTCAAAGGATGCAATCAAGCAAGTATTCAAGGGCATTATAAGGACATGAAGACCAGTGAAGGAATGAACCCAAGTTGCTATGCATGAAACCCCATAAATTAAGAACTTGACTTCTATAACAATGGATTGTTCATCTTGTTCTTTCATTCATTTTTTTCTATGTTTCAGTACTTTCTTAGGGAGAAGCAAGCTTTAAGTTTGGTGTTGTGATGCCAGGGCATCTTGGCCAGTTTCACTGATCTTTTCTTTACTGTTTTAGGGTAATTTCAGGCATTTTCTTAGTAAATAAGCAAGTTTTGAATGAAAATACACTTACACCTTGATTCAAGCAAACATTGTGAACTTTACATGATTTCATGAGAATTAGGCAGGAATTGAATGATATAATTGATGATGCATAATCTCATGACTTGAAACAGAGCTTTGATGCACTTTAATTGCTTGATTTCAGGACAAAGGAAGCAAGAAGGAGCCACGTTAGTTGTCATGTTAAGCTAATTAACGTAACCACTAACGTGGAATGGGGACAAGCTTGTAGCGTTAACGAAAAAAGTGATCGTCAATAACGCCTTCGATGCCATTATAGCCCACGTTAGCTGCCACGTTAAATACATTAACATGGTAGCTAACGTGGAGGAAAAGAGGAGCTCCAACGTTAGTGATTGATGCATGAAAACTTGTCTCTCAACAAATTTCCCTTCGGCAAGTATACCGAATTGTCGTCAAGTAATAACTCACAAAAGAGTGAGGTCAAATCCCACAGAGATTAACGGATTAAGCAATCAATGGTTAATTGATTATCCTAGTTAGACGAATCATATTGGAGTGATAAGTAACAAGGAAATGTAAATGGCATAAAATTAAAGAAAGCAATAAAGTGCAGAAAAGTAAAATGGCAAGAAAAAGTAAATGTAAGAACTAAAAATAAAATGAACATTGGGATCAAGAGATATTGCAATCCTCCGGATCAAGTTCATTCTTATCTCTTCCTCAATCAATACATTCATTGATCTCCTTGGCAATCTTAAGTGATTGGATCCCAATTCCTTGGCAATCCAATCTCTCTAAACTTGAACAATTTCCCAATTCCTTGATTTAATTGCTCATGGGAAGAGATGAAGTTTGGTCACTGATTATACCACATGTATTTCCAAATCAAAGTGTTGGTAAGGTTAAATGTCACAATACCCATCCAAACCCCAATTTGGTCCAACATGAGAAAGCATTTTTAGCATGATCTCCTCATCCCTTTTTCAAGGCTCAGAGGAGATCCAATTATGGAGAGTTTCTTTCCCAAGATAACAATCCAATTAGATGAAGATCGAAAGCTTTCTAGTAAAATCAAGAGAAAAGAAAGAAGAAGAAGAATAAGAACTACAATTGATCCATTGAATCACAATAGAACTCTCTAACCCAATGAAAAGAGTTAGTTGATCATTGCTCTACCAAAATAGAAAAGAAAGAAAGTGCAGAAAAGTAAAGATGAAGATTAAAACTAACATTGAAACTTCCAAATTCATAAATGAAAAGTACAAAGAAAAGAAAGAGAAGGAAAAGTGTGTGAGGGGAGGGAGTCTGAAGACCCCTCTTCAATCCCCAATCTCCAGCCTGTATTGAATGTACAAATTAAGGTCTTTATATAGGCTCTTCTAAATTACAAAATGAAATTAAAAGCAAATTACAATTAAATGAAAATTCCTATTCTAGATGCTTCTTGTGGCCTTGGTTGGTTGACACTTGTGGGCTTGCTTCCTTGAGGTTGGGTGGTCCTTAAAAGAGAGGTGAATCAAGTTGAGGTCCAGGTTCTAAAGTTAGTGCTACCATTAGCCACACTAACGCTACAAGTGTGACTTAGTGCCAAAGTTATTGTGGCTAACGTTGCACTTGTTACCAATTGGTGTTTTTGGGGCTTAAAAGAGGCCTCTTGTTTGTGCTCTAATTTCATGCCCACTATAGACTATTATATAACTTTGGAAAGCTCTAAATGTCTGCTTTCTAATGCAACTGAAATCACCTCAATTGGACCTCTGTAGCTCAAGTTATGCTCCTTTGAAGTGGACATGGTCGCTGGCATAGTCGCTAGCGTTACTGAAAAACGTGAGTCACAATAACGCTAGCGATCAGGGGCATAATATTGCTAGGTTCTGGAGCACAAACTTAATGTCCACCCCATACTATTATATATTATTGGAAATCTCTGGATGTCTACTTTCCAACGCCTTTGGAAGCGCATCATTTGGAGCTTTGATGCTCAGGTTATTCTTGTTTGAAGAAGGCATGGTCAGGCTGCCAGGTGAGACTTTTGCCCACGTTAACTACCACGTTAATGTAGTTAACGTGGCCGTTAACGTGGGTCTTTTTGCTTCGCAAACGTTAGTGGCACTCACTTTTTCCACTAACGTTGGCGTCTCCCTTTCCTTCCACGTTAACTACCACGTTAACTACCACGTTAACGTGGGTCTTTTTGATTCGCAAACGTTAGTGGCACTCACCTTTTCCACTAACGTTGGCGTTTACCTTTCCTTCCACGTTTGTTCCCACGTTAATGTAACTAACGTGGAAGCTAACGTGGGTGTTCTTTTCTTCGCAAACGTTAGTGGCGTTCACCTTTTCCCCTAACGTTCCATGCTCTCCTTCTTCAAAGTTAATGCCACTAACTTTCTCACTAATGTTGGGGCTTCTCTTTTCTTCCACGTTAATGACCACGTTAATGGCACTAACGTAGCCACTAATGTGGCTCTTCTCTGCTTCTTGTTACCTGAAATCAATCAAACAAAGTGCGTCAAAGTCTTGCTCTTAATCATGGGATCATGCATCATCCAATTTATCATTCAATTCATGCATAATTCTCATGAAATCATTCAAAATTCACAATATTTGCTTGAATCATGGTATGATTGCATTTTCACCCAAATACTTGCTTATTTCCTAAGAAAATGCATGAAACCATCCTAAAGCATACAAAAAATGGCTAGTAAAACTAGCCAAGATGCCCTGGCATCAGTGATAAAGGTAAATGCGACTAACGTTCCACAAAGGCACATTTAGCCATGTTAAGAGCCACGTTTATCCAATTAACGTGAACTCTAACGTGGGGGAGGAAGCAATCGCCAACATTAGTGACACTCACCTTTGTCACTAACGTTGGACTAAGCCAAGAGTGCCCACGTTAGTGGTCACGTTAAGACCACTAACGTGAAGCGTAACCTGGAGCTAAGCATGATGGGCCAACGTTAGTGACACTAACCTTTGTCACTAACATTGGAGATCGCAATCACTACCTCATTAGTGGTCACATTAATCCAATTAACGTGAACTCTAACGTGGGAAGGAGGGGCGTTTAGAGCGTTAGTGACAAAGGTAAGTGTCACTAACGCTCTCGAAGCTTAGGCATGCCCACGTTAAGGGTCACGTTAGTTACACTAACGTGAACTCTAACGTGGGGAGAAGACCCAAGAGCCAACGTTATTGAAAAAGGTGAACGCCAATAACGTTTGCGAAGGACCAAGATGGCAACGTTAGTGGTCACGTTAGTGCCACTAACATTGAAGTTAACATGGAGTATTAGTGGGTTGGAACGTTAGTGGAAAAGGTGATCGTCACTAATGTTCTCGAACCCACATTCTCACTTAACGTTAACACTACTAACGTCCTAACTAACGTCCATGCCTAACTCACACTTTTCTGCAAGCAAAGCTGAGCCCACTAAAGATTGTAACTGCTTCAACTCAAGATCAAAGGCCTATATCCAAGACCTGAAGAACTAACTAGAAGATCAAAAAGAGTAGTATATATAGGAGTAGTTTTGAACTAGAAAGGAGCTAGGCAATTTGGAGAACTACACCTTGTATATTTACTTTTCTGCACTTTTCTAGTTACTAGAGAATATACTTTTTTCTACCATTTTCCATTTTCATTTCCAGAGCTATGAACAACTAAACCCCCTTTCATTGGGTTAGGGAGCTCTGTTGTAATTTGATGGATCAATTATAGTTTTCATTATTCCTCCTCTTTCTTTTCTCTTGATTTACTAGAAAGCTTTCTATCTTAATTCAATTGGTTAATTGTCTTGGAAAAGAAACTCTCCATAATTGGATCTCCTCTGAGCCTTGGAAAAAGGATGAGGAGATCATGCTAGAAATGCTTTCTCATGTTAGACCAAATTGGGGTTTGGACGGATATAGTGACATGTAATCCTCCCAACACTTTGATTTGGAAATACATGTGGTATAGTCAGTGACCATACTTCATCTCTTCCCATGAGCAATTAAATCAAGAAATTGGGCAATTGTTCAAGCTTAGAGAGATTGGGTTGCCAAGGAATTGGGATCCAATCACCTAAGATTGCCAAGGAGATCAATGAACGCATTGATTGAGGAAGAGATGAGAATGAATTTGATCCAGAGAATGCAACATCTCCTAAGCCCAATGAATCCCCCATTTCTGATCTTACCCATTCTCTTTACTTTCTGCCATTTATCTTCATGCTCATTTCCCCAATTCTCCATCTAAGATTCTGTAATTTACTTTCTGCACTTTACTTTTCCGCTACTTAATTTTCTGCAATTCTCAACTCAATTTCTATTAGCTCAACTAGCAAATCCTTCCAACTAAAGTTGCTTGACCAATCAATCTCTGTGGGATTCGACCTCACTCTATTGTAAGTTTTTACTTGATGACAATTCGGTATACTTGCCAAAGGGAAATTTGTTGATAGACAAGTTTTCGTGCATCATTTCTTTGTAGCGTGTAAAAAAAGAGGACAATGAATATCTGTGACAGTCTGAGATGTTTGTTGTAACTCATACTAACAAGAAAGGTGAGACTGATTTGGGAACACAAGAGATGATTGTGAGTTGTTTAGTTTCGTATAAATATACACTAAAAGAAATGTGTAAATCATTTTTTTATTTTCAGCATATGCACACATGAACTTATTTCAATTTTACTTGTGTGTAATAGCATCATCTTCAAAATTTGAAGCAAGCTGGATACAGTGATGATGAAGCGCTTCAAATGGTTTTTGGAAAGGAGAGACATGGTAGAGTTCGTTTCTATGATTGATCAGTCACAAAATCCTCTCTTAAAAAGGATAAGCAAATCCGACAAATGCAACAACAACATACTGAAGAGGTTTCAACTATGGAGAAAAATCAAATAACTTAACTTCCAAGTTGGATGGTTTAACGAGCTTGATCAAAACTTTGTTGCAACAAGTTAATCCTGGTATGAGTTCAAAACAAGTGCAAGTAATGATAGAAGCTACCCAACAATCTCCGCCTGATGCAAGTAGTGCACCAAATGATGCGAGGCGAAGCATTCCTCCTTCACTGGGATCGACCAATGTGTCAAAAGATATGGAAGTAAGTACTGTCAAAATTAGTAGTTAAATTAATAGTGGCTGATTGCTGTTGATGTTAATTTTATTATTGATTTTATTGGCCTTGAGAGAATCTATAATAGAATCTAGTTTGTTATCAAATTAAAAAGATGTTACATGGTCATCAAATTGGACATTTGGCTAATTGAATCCATGAGTACGTATTAAATAAAAGAGTAAGAAACTAATTACGAACTAAGATGCATAACCTACCATTGTTTCTTTTCAGAAGGTATAGAAAAATAGATAAAGCAATAATAATACATGAAGGTGAAGGGGTAGCAATCAGCATTGACTCAATACTCAGTAATATATAGCAATCAGCATTATTATTATTTTAAATTTGACTTTGTCTATTGATTTCACACTCGATCTGGTTTTTCTATTTCGCTGGTGTCGATTACTTAATTTGTTTGATGGGTTGGAAGCTAATAATAGTATTACGGTATTACCTTGCTTTTTAAGCTTCTATTTTGGTTGTGGTTGTTTCTTTGTGCTGGATTTTTTTGAGTTTTAAGCGATTTCAACAGGGGAGTTGAAGTTCCACTCAAAGATAGATTAAAAACATATAAACATTAGCAAATAGCTCAATTAATTAGCAAATTCTCCTTGTTATTTAGTGGTTGAAATTTTGATATTGATTTGACTTATTTTGATTAGTATTGTAATGGATATCTAGTTTTTAATAAAATTTTTATTATTTATATTTATTGAATTTCTCATTCTTAGATTTATTTTGCAATTATCATCATTTTGGGATGTGATTATGCTTTAAAAAATTCATAAAATAATTAATTAATCATTTGATCTTAATTTCTTTTTCCCCCTTATTGTACACAAAATTTATTATCTTCCCATATTTTCTCTAATAATTATTCTCATGATGAATTGAGTTATCATAGATAACTCATTGATTTTTGAGTTGTAAGTCACATGTAGCTTATTTATAATGGATAGATGATATATAAATCAATATTTTATTAGTAATAAATATAATTCATCTTCAATTTTATTACACAATTTTAACCATATATATGTTACTGGATTTTTATAGATAAAGTATTGCTTCTCTCTCCCAAAAATGTAAATTCTCAATTCTATTCATAATATATTTATTAAGTCTCAGTTTTATTATATGAGCTCCTCTCATTACTATCAAACAATAGTACTTTGTTAGTAAAGAGAAATACCAAGAGCATGTAGTGTCTTTTCATACTCTCACAATTATCAAGACCTAACATAATCCACCCTCCTTTTGAAATTGAAGGAAAAAGTTGCAAATTTTCTCTCATTGGTGGCTCAATTTCGGTTAAGGAGAAAAAGAAAACTCTATCTTTTTTTGGTGATCTACGGAGGGTTAAGAACCCCAGTAAGAAAAAAGGAAAAGCAGCACAGAAAACAAAAAAGAAAACTAAGACCCTCTAATTCTAAGGTGATGACATGTCATCATATACCTATTTTTCTATGCTTTTCATACAAGAAATTGATAATTTGTGCTTAAATATTGAATTCTTTTGTACTTAAATGATATATTTTCTTGATATTTTAATTTTATAAATCTTGTAGAAAATAAAAAGAAAAAAGAAGCAAAGAAGCACAAAAAAAGGAGAAAAAAAGAGCTTTGGGGTACACTTTGGAGCCTTAGGTCACGCTTTTAAAAGCGTGGCCCATGACCAAATCAAGGAAGGAAGCAGCCAGCACGCACACTGCCCTGCCCTTGCCAAGGGCAGGGCAGAATCATGATGAAACAAAGTGAGGTTGGAGCAAAATTTTCGCTAAGTTAAAATCTGGCCGCTCACAGCATGACCATGCCTACTTCAAAGGGCTATAACTTGAGCTACAGACGTCTGATTGATGTGCTTCCAGTTGCGTTGGAAAGCTGACATTCAGAGCTTTTCAACGATATATAGCAATCCATATTTGGCGTAAAATTGAGGCAGGAACGAAAGGCATCTTTAAGGGCCATGAGAAAGCAAGAAACTAGGCCTTACTTTGGTGCCAAGAAAACCAAGGAAAGGAAGTAGCGTGTGTAGCATCCAAGTTTCGAACTCGGGACGTAAAAGTGAAAACACTGCCCTGCCCTCCATGAAGGCAGGGCAGCATTTTGTTGGTGCACAATTCTGGCGCACCAAGGCACCCTTCTGGCGCACCGCAGCATCATCTGGCAGCACCAGCAGCGCACCGTGGCACAATTCTGGCGCACCAATTTTTTCTGCCCTGCCCTCCGCAAGGGCAGGGCAGCATCCTGCGCACCAGCCTGCACCACGCCCGCACCACGCACGCACCAAGCACCAAATCCTGCCCTGCCCTCCACAAGGGCAGGGCAGCCTCCTGGGAGCAACATGGGCCAAAATTCAACCAAAATTTCATTTAAATTCAAGTCTTCTCCAAATTGAATCAAGGCCAACCAAACCCATTTCTCCTCAAATCCAAAGCAAGCAAAGCCCACATCATCACTCAAAGGCACATGGATCAATTAAATTAGGATTTTCATTTTTGTAATTTGTTTTAATTTCATTTTCATTTTTCACTTTGAAAAGCCTATATAAAGGCATCATTCTCATTTCAGAATGGGGGGGGCTCCATTAGAAAACTCTCTTAGTTTTCATTTTCGTTTTGGATTTTGGGTGAAGAATTGAAGAACTTCTGTTTCAATCTCACCTTGAGATCTCTTCTTTAATTTTCTGCATAATTGAATTCTATTTTCTGTTCATTTCTTCTTCTTCTGCGATTTCTGCAATTTTCTTTCCTTTATTTCTTTTGCAATTGTTCTTGTTGGATCAAGGAAGGATTTGAGATCTAGACTTGTTATCTAGTCTCCTCCACCCCTGAGATCTTCAACTTTTCCTTAGCTATTGAAATTGAGCTACATTTTACTTTCTGTTTCATTCCTCTTCTGCTACATTTACTTTTCTGCAATTTCCTTTCCTGCATTCTGCACTTTCACATATTTGTTCACATTGAGCTTGATTTAATTTCCTGCACATTTACATTTTCTGCAATTTAAATTTCTAGTTGCTTAATCTATTGCTCTCTTTAATTTCCAGCACCCAACCCCTTTACGTTTGATGCAATTTACGTTTCTTGCAATTTAAGTTTCAGCAATTTAATTATTCTGCACTTTTAATTCCCTGCCATTTACTTTCTGTTGGCTACACTTCATCCTAATTCACTTCAATGTTAGCTTGACTAAACTAATCACCCACTAAAGTTGCTTGATTCATCAATCCCTGTGGGATCGACCTCACTCTTGTGAGTTATTACTACTTGATGCGACCCGGTACACTTGCCGGTTGGATTTGTGTGTTGAAAAATTCGTTTTCCGCAAAAACACCATCAAGTTTTTGGCGCCGTTGCCGGGGATTGATTTAGATCAACAATGATTAAGTGGGTGAGAAGTCTAGATCAAGCATTTTCTTTGTTTTTGTTCTCTGTTCTAAGTTGAAACCAAGGTGTTTGTGTTTTTGCCTCACTAAGAAATTTTGTCTCTATGACATGACTTTCAATTTTCAATGGTGTTGTGTTTTGCAAAATTCAAATGGAGTTCACCTCATCTTTTAGTCAAACAAACTTCATGGGATATTGCCCGCCATCACAATATGATTCAAGTCAGTATTCTAATTATGGTTGGGAATATCACCAGGAAGACACAAATTCTGAGCACTCCAATCCATGGAGATTTGCTTCAGAACCCCAAGATGAGCAAGAGAATTATGAGGGATACCAACCACCACCATAAAATGATTCATATTATTATCCTCATGGTGGATGGGAGTATCACCAAGAAACTGCAAATTCTGAGCAGTCAAATCACATGAAAAATTATCCACCCTTACTTCCCAGTTTCTCATTTGAAAATTCTTCATCAATTAACTATGCCTCAACACAAAATCCATCCCATGACTCACAACCAACACAAACTTCCACAAGCCAAGGACTCTCAAGGATTGAGTCCATGCTCAAAAGATGTTGGGAGGAGGAAAAGAAATTCTGGAAAAGAAAAGAGAACTTCTTCACAAACATGGAAGTGCACACAGCTCAATTGTTGAGAGCAACGAAGAAAGTGGAAAGGCAAGATGAGGAAGCCTCTGTGTCAAGCAAAATTTTAATGAAAAATGAGGTGGAGGAGGCATTTGATCCTGAACTTTTACATTCACAAGAGCCACTTGAGGTGACAATGAAACATAAAGATTCCCTCCCAGAGGCATTAATGGAAAATCATGAAGAAGAAAGGGAGGAAGACACTCAAGAGAAGTCAAACTCAAGTGAAGCAGAAAATCACATGAAGGAAGGGGTCATTGAACCATCACTGCAAGGAACTCTTGATGAAGACAAAACTCCAACTATTACACAACCACCAAGACTTGGACTCAAGGAAGTGAAGGCAATTGACAAAAACACCAAGAAGAGGATTGTGACCAAGATATCAAGGACAACATTCAAGAAAAGGTCAACTGCAAACAATCCCCCCCCTGATCAAGCAAGCAAGCTCAATCAAGCCAATTTCAAAAGAAAGCTTGCTGAAAGGAGACCAAGACAGGGGATAATAGCTGAAACTTCTCCTTCCTTGAAGTCATTCCTCTTAACAAACTGGAAGAAGAGGAAGAAAGTGAAGAGCAACATGTCAAGCTAATGACACTAAAAGAGCACTTGTTGGGAGGTAACCCAACCGTAGGTACATTTCTTCTCCATGCTTTGTTTAAATTTCAATAAATTGGCATATGGTTACATTCTAAGTTTGGTGTTGCCATGCAACACATTGTTTTCAATCTTTTTGGATGATTGCATTAAATCAAAAAAAGAAAGTGACACACCAAGATTCTAAGTTTGGTGTGCCACCTATTTTTCTATGCAATTTATTCAAGCAACACTACTTGTTTGCATAATCATAATGCTTCTGCAATTTTATTTTTCTCTTTCGGTTTAACATTTCAGTTTCCTTTTTGTTTTATTCATTTACTTGTTTTTAATGCTTTCTTTTGTTAACTGTGTTTGTTAATACATCACCAAAAGACCTTTATTCATGATAAGATTCTTGGCTTGGTGATTATATTTAACATACAACGGTTTCATTTAGTCTTATTTCAAATAAAATGGACATAGGATTGCATTCTAAGTTTGGTGTTGCTATGCAACAAAAATTTGTTTCCACTCTTTACTGGATACGTGCATTAATTCCAAGTGAAAGTGTCACACTAAGTTTGGTGTGCCACTTATCTTTTATGCAATGTATCATGCACACCATCTTATGTTTGCAATCACAATGTTTTTATTTCTCTGTGCCTTGATGGTTACTCTTAATCTTGCTTGCCTAAACACATATGCTACTGACATCCTTTTGTGTGAGACATTCATGATCCATTTTAGACCCCACCACCATTGTTCTAATTGTTGCTTGAGGAAGAGCAAGCATTCTAATTTGGTATGGGAAGGAGAAGAATGGGAAGAAAATGACAACAATAGAAAAGATGGACTACAAGGTTGTAAAGTTCCTTTTCCTCTCATTTGTTTCTAGCACTTTAAATTGCATGATTGTCATATTATCTTCTTTGTATGCATGTGTGGTATGAATAAGCATAGCCTGAATTTTGATTTGTAACATGTTGCTGTGGCATTATAACTACCAACTTGAGCTTTGTGAATTCAAAAGCAATAAAGCATCATGATCATAAACAAACAAGGCATTAAAGAAGATTTTAGCATGTGCATACAAGTATTGGAAAGCTAGTATGATTAATTGTTGCTCAATTGCATTGGATTTTATTTAATTGAAGTTTTTCATCTAGTACATTTTGTGAAATCTTTTAAAATCATGAAAACCTTGAAGAAGCAAATACAATTAAAGCAAGAAAAGAAAAAGGGAAGGAATGAGAAAGCTGAAGGCTCTGAGTA
Organism: Arachis hypogaea; assembly: GCF_003086295.3. NCBI lineage: Eukaryota > Viridiplantae > Streptophyta > Magnoliopsida > Fabales > Fabaceae > Arachis > Arachis hypogaea. Next base: position 26,348,075 of record NC_092036.1, read on the forward strand.
CCAATGGCAATTTATTTGCTAAGTGCTTGTGGTGTTTATGTATCAAGCCAAATGCTTGAAAACAAAACACTTAGAAGTCAAGGCTAGGCTCAAGTGCAAAAGCACTCCCTCAAAGCTCAAGGCTCTGAGCATCAATGATTAGAGAGTCAAGAAAAGAAAAGAAAAATGAGCTTAATGAAGTCCTCTAATTAAATGCTTGTGGTGCTTATGTATCAAGTGGTAATACTTGAAAACAAAGCATTTAGAAGTCGTAGCTTTGTTATTAACTCATGGGGCAAAGCACCCAAAAGGAGAAGCTAATAAAAAAAAATCAAATGCTTGTTTCAAGGAAAAATTATAAGGAAAAGATTTCATAAATTGAGCTAGATAGACGCATCAATCATTTACATTTCTTTTGTGATTGTAGCATGCTTAGAAAACTAGCTTACCATAAACATTGAGTTGCTATTCTTCTTACCTTGGGTTGTCAATCTTTATTGCATGATTCTTTTCTTGCTTGGGGACAAGCAAGGTTTAAGTTTGGTGTTGTGATGACATGTCATCATATACCTATTTTTCTATGCTTTTCATACAAGAAATTGATAATTTGTGCTTAAATATTGAATGCTTTTGTACTTAAATGATATATTTTCTTGATATTTTAATTTTATAAATCTTGTAGAAAATAAGAAGAAAAAAGAAGCAAAGAAGCACAAAAAAGGAGAAAAAAAGAGCTTTGGGGTACACTTTGAAGTTGGGGTACACTTTGGAGCCTTAGGCCACGCTTTTAAAAGCGTGGCCCATGACCAAATCAAGGAAGGAAGCAGCCAGCACGCACACTGCCCTGCCCTTGCCTAGGGCAGGCCAGAATCATGATGAAACAAAGTGAGGTTGGAGCAAAATTTTCGCTAAGTTAAAATCTGGCCGCTCACAGCATGACCATGCCTACTTCAAAGGGCTATAACTTGAGCTACAGACGTCCGATTGATGTGCTTCCAGTTGCGTTGGAAAGCTGACATTCAGAGCTTTCCAACGATATATAGCAATCCATATTTGGCGTAAAATTGAGGCAGGAACGAAAGGCATCTTTAAGGGCCATGAGAAAGCAAGAAACTAGGCCTTACTTTGGTGCCAAGAAAACCAAGGAAAAGAAGTAGCGTGTGTAGCATCCAAGTTTCGAACTCGGGACGTAAAAGTGAAAACACTGCCCTGCCCTCCGCAAGGGCAGGGCAGCATTTTGTTGGTGCACAATTCTGGCGCACCAAGGCACCCTTCTGGCGCACCGCAGCATCATCTGGCAGCACCAGCAGCGCACCGTGGCACAATTCTGGCGCACCAATTTTTTCTGCCCTGCCCTCCGCAAGGGCAGGGCAGCATCCTGCGCACCAGCCTGCACCACGCCCACATCACGCACGCACCAAGCACCAAATCCTGCCCTGCCCTCCACAAGGGCAGGGCAGCCTCCTGGGAGCAACATGGGCCAAAATTCAACCAAAATTTCATTTAAATTCAATTCTTCTCCAAATTGAATCAAGGCCAACCAAACCCATTTCTCCTCAAATCCAAAGCAAGCAAAGCCCACATCATCACTCAAAGGCACATGGATCAATTAAATTAGGATTTTCATTTTTGTAATTTGTTTTAATTTCATTTTCATTTTTCACTTTGAAAAGCCTATATAAAGGCATCATTCTCATTTCAGAATGGGGGGGGGGGGGCTCCATTAGAAAACTCTCTTAGTTTTCATTTTCGTTTTGAATTTTGGGTGAAGAATTGAAGAACTTCTGTTTCAATCTCACCTTGAGATCTCTTCTTTAATTTTCTGCATAATTGAATTCTATTTTCTGTTCATTTCTTCTTCTTCTGCGATTTCTGCAATTTGCTTTCCTTTATTTCTTTTGCAATTGTTCTTGTTGGATCAAGGAAGGATTTGAGATCTAGACTTGTTATCTAGTCTCCTCCACCCCTGAGATCTTCAACTTTTCCTTAGCTATTGAAATTGAGCTACATTTTACTTTCTGTTTCATTCCTCTTCTGCTACATTTACTTTTCTGCAATTTCCTTTCCTGCATTCTGCACTTTCTGCACATTTACATTTTTTGCAATTTAAATTTCTAGTTGCTTAATCTATTTCTCTCTTTAATTTCCAGCACCCAACCCCTTTACTTTTGATGCAATTTACGTTTCTTGCAATTTAAGTTTCAGCAATTTAATTATTCTGCACTTTTAATTCCCTGCCATTTACTTTCTGTTGGCTACACTTCATCCAAATTCACTTCAATGTTAGCTTGACTAAACTAATCACCCACTAAAGTTGCTTGATCCAACAATCCCTGTGGGATCGACCTCACTCTTGTGAGTTATTACTACTTGATGCGACCCGGTACACTTGCCGGTTGGATTTGTGTGTTGAAAAATTCGTTTTCCACAAAAACACCATCATAAGGGTCCCTATGCAGTCACATAACAGGGCATACTCGATGTTCGGGGGAGCTTTGTCAAAAAGGTGAAGTCCAAGGGAGAGGTCATGTCCCTTCTTTGCGAGTTGATCAGCCACCGTGTTAGCTTCACGGAGGGCGTGTATCCAAGAGGTTTGTTGAAGCCGGGCTGCTAGGTTCCTGATGTCCTGAACAAGAGGGGCACAATGATGGGTTGGGGAACACCCATGCTTGATGAAGTTAATGGCAGCAGCCGAATCGGACGCAACTACCAGATTTGTATACCCGTGTGTTGCAGCAATGGTCAGCCCATGGGCGACTGCCCACAGTTCTGCATGCATGAACAGTTTTCTAGATTACCTGAATAGCCTTTCAAAAATCTTCTAGTTGAGTCCCTAAACACTCCCCCACAGGCGGCGTTACTTCTCTGAGCATACCAGGAACTGTCAACATTTAACTTAACACAGTTTTCCTCTGATCTTGACCAGCCAATGAGGCACCTGCTAGCAGCTTGAGTATTTCTCGGATTAAGGTTGCTCTCCACCACCTTCCAAAACTCCTGAGCCCACGCTCGAATTTGGTAGCTAACCGCAGTAGCATCAACAATCTCATTGTTGAAAACTAGTTTATTCCGAAAGAACCATAAAGATGAAATAGCCACTCCAAATAGGCAAGACCAGTAGTTATTAGAGGTAATGTTTAAGGACAGCCAATCGTTGAGGCTGGTGTTGAAGAAGGAATTGATGCCATTCGTTGGGGTAAGCCTTTGCCAAACTCTTTTAGCATAAGGGCAGTCCCGAAGGACATGGAGGGTTGATTCTTCATGTTGCCGGCATCGAGGGCAAGCGTCATCCATGGTTATCAGTAGGTCGATTCTTGTGGTCTTTTAGAGGAGTATATGTCACTAAGCTAGCATCATTAATAATTTTCTATGAATATTAGAGAGAGTTAGTAAAATTATTCTTTTTAAGCAATAATTAGTCCGTATTATTTAAAAATGTAGGCTAAAAGTGTAATACCCAGTCTAACCAAAATTAATTGAATAATAAGTTAAGTAGGAGCGAATATGGTTGGAAGATTTGGCAATTGGAATTTGATTATTTAAATATGATATTTGGATTCAGTGAATTTTTTCGAGTCAGAAGACATAGTTTTCTGCGTAAAAGCGCGCAGTGGAATTTTGACCGGCAGTACCGGCTGAGACCTGTCTGGTACTGCAGCTAAGAAAATTGATTATGAGTAAATAGGATTAAGAAATGAGGAATTATAATTAAGGGAGGTAGAAATATTTGAAGTGCGATTTAGAGCGCTAATCTTAAAGATTTTGGTCCAAAATTGGGCCAACGGACAAAAATAAGTGAACCGGACCTAAGTGGGCCAAAGACCCAACATATATAAATATTAGTTATGAGCATTTCAGCTCATTTTACCCTAAAAGGAAGGGTTGGGGCGTTGAAATTGAGAAGAGAGAAGAGAAGAGAGAAAATCTAACTCTCTTTGATATTCAAACCACCATAACTTGAGCTACGGAGCTCCGATTGACGAGCCGTTTGCGGCCACGCATCGCTCTTCTCAACATCTACAAATCTATTTAAGTTTTGTGGTGAGTATTCCATTAATCTCTGCCCAGTTTTCGAAATTTCCCAGTATTACACGTTTTTGGGTAGTTAGTGTTGAAATCTTGTAATTTTTGGTGTTTAGGGATACTCCAACATGGATTTCAAGTGGGTTTTATCCCTACTTCATATGGCTGAGGTAAGAAGTGCTCAAACCCTTGTGATTTATCATTTTTATGAGCCCTAGGTTGATGTATGTATGTGATATTGGTTATGTTAGTGTATTTGGTAATGTTGGTGCAAAATTGGGAGATTGATATTGCTTGAGGAGCTTTGGTGAGGCTTGGAGCTAAGGGTTGGTGGAGGCTTCCATAGAAGAGGCTCAATTGGTTTGGCTACAAGAGGTACGGTTTAAGTTTCATTTAAGTACCGTGTGGTGTGATGAGAATTCCTAGGCTAGATGTCCCTAGGATTAAGTTTGGATTGTGTAAATGGTTGGTGCTAATATGCATAGTTGGTATGTAATATGAATTAATGATTGGGTTGAGAATTGTGTGGCCTTGTATGCTTGGTGTATTGAAAATTTGATGTATTGGGTAATGAGTATTGATTTGTGGTTTATGCATTTAAATTGTGAAATTGGGCCGGAGACCGTAAATTTTGGGCCGGAGGCCGGAAAAAGTAAAGAAGGTAAGTTGATGTGTGCATTGTATGATGACACAAGTGATTGGATGAATTTCAGATAATGAATATGTGAATGATTGGGTTGGTTATTGAATAATAAGGTTTGAGGAGTTGAAGTGTGGAATTTGGTAATTTTGGGTGAAATTATGTAGATGAGGTATGTTTGGTTTTGGTTGAGAAATATTATGTGGTCATATATGTGATTATGATTATTGATGCCTTGATGGTATGATAATGCATGAGAGATATGTATGTTGTGATATATGCTTGAGGAAAGATTAAGGTTGATTTGTGGGTGAAACCACATGATAGTGAGTATGACATTGATTATGTATAATGATGGTTGATTGGAAATAGTATTGTTGGGAATTGGGATGAGAAAGGATGTACGACATGTTGATGTGTTTGTAATTTAGCCATTTGTTTGAAATGGGTAAAAATGGTTTTATGGCAGTTTTGTGAATCGTGGCAAAGTGTTAATGTATGAGTTGAGGAGGCTTGATGTTGATTTTGGTATATTTTGATTGATTTCAAAAAGGGTTGAAAATGGCTTGTTTTGAAAAGGGCACCTTGTGGTTTTGTATGAAAACATGGTTTTTGGGTATACTCTGATGAGACATAACGTGGACTTTGGATCTCCGTTTTGTGCCAAACTTGTTTAGAAGTGAAATTGGATCCGGGATGTCCATGCCGTTCGAAGAACGGGAGAAAAACGATTTAAAATGAGAAAGTTATGTCCGTCGGAAGATTAGGGGTTGAATCTGTGAATTCTGCAGCTTTTAACTTAGAAAAATTTTTAGCAGAATGACCCTCCACGCGTAGGCGCACTTGGCGCGTACGCGTCGTTCTTCAAGAAGGCACCATCCACATATGCGCGTGGTGTGCGCGTGCGCGTCGATGTGCTGCACCCAATGCCCAGCCATTTTCCCGAGAGTTGTGCCAGAGTTGTGTCCGTTTTGTGCCTGGGGCGCAAATGCACCCACGCGTACGCATGGCTGACGCGTACGCATTGTCTGGCTGTGTTTTAATCCCCGCGTCTGCATGTATGACGCATACGCGTTGATGAGCTTTGTGACCATCCACGCGTGCGCGTGAAGTACGCGTGCGCGTGGCCCTGTTTTCATGCCAAAGTTGATTTTGAGTTTTAAAAGCTAAATCTCGTACTTCTAAGCCTCCGATCTCACCCCTTATGTATTAAATCATTATGATATGCCTAGCAAAGAAGAAGGAGCTAGGGGATGTAGTAAATTGCGAATGAAGCAAGGGGAAAAGTTGTGATCAATGATGATCAAAGATGATTATATGAGATATGGAGGATGGCGGTGGAAGTACCGTGTATGCCATGATTCGAAGGGCTATATTTATTGATAAATGGTTGGTTCTTAATTGAACCATGAGCCGGATGGCTGAGTTATTGCCGAATACGGCAGAGCTATGTTGATAAATTGGCTAGTTCTGGATTGAACTGTGAGCCGGATGGCTGAGTTATTGCCGAGTTACGGCAAAGCCATTATGGATTATGGCTGAGTATAAAGGCATATATGATGAATGAACGAATACGATAAATGAATAATGATGGAAAATATTAAATGTAAGCATGTTTGTGTTTTCTCTCTGGTTGTAAGGGTGAAAGGGCACCGATATCCTCTAATGGCGACAGGGCGCAGATACCCTCTAATGGTGACAGGGCACATATTCCCTCTAATGATATTAATACGCAACAGAGAGACTGTGCCCGGGTTAGCTACCGGGCACGTCGGGTTGGCTTGATAACCGACAGATAATATCATCAGCCATAGGGCAGGCATTCATCATTTGCATATGTTTGAATTGTTTGGGTTTGCCTATTTGTTTTGGATTTCTACATCATATATGCTATGTTACCTGATTATGTGCTACTTGTTCTACTTGTACCTTATTTGTGTATTACTTGCCTGTATTGCTTGTGTTTGTACAACTGAGAGGCCCCTCATGCTGGTGTCGGTGGATGTTGAGGGTTGTTCTTGATGAGATGAATTGGTGATGCGATTTCATGATGATGATGATTATTGAATGAGATAATTTGAGCTCCCTGGGTAGACATAGTGATGTGGTTTCACTAGCTCCAGGTGAGGGTATGATGTATTGATATAGAGTTACTGAGGCAGAACAACTGGTGATGGTTTTGCTTATGATTTTGAGTCTGATTCGTGGAAGAGTCAGTGAGTTGGGAAACATGTGTAACATGAACTAGATTTAGTATCCCCTTACGACAGTTGCCTATTCATGGATTAGTGAGAATCTAGGCTGGATATTCGGTGAAGAAGTTTAGGATTGCTAAGTGAGTTTTTATTGCAGTGCATTTTATTTATTTGGCACTTTTACCGTACTAGGAACCCATGGGCCCGGGGTTCTCATTCCGTATATATCTCTTGTTTTTCAGATACAGGTCCAGGTGCTCAGAAGTGAGCTGTGGTTCGTTTGAAAGACGGCGAAGATATTTATTTTCTCTACTTTGTGTTTTGCTTAGAATCTCTCCACCTTTGTTTTGAAAAGATTATATTATGTATTGAACTCTTTTGGAACTTGCCTATAGAGGCTCTTATGTTTCCTTTGGGAGAGATTAGGATATACTGTTGTCAACTACTTTCATACTGTACCCTAACCGGCCTAAACTTCGTGGGTCACGACTAGTGGCTATTTACTTATGCTATAAATATCTATCTGTTATCTATCTCTTAATCTCTTTTATGCCTTGTCCATATATCGCGTTCGGCTTAACGGTTTATTTTTGTTGTTGAGACGTGAGTGATACGTCTTCGCGATTTTATCCCTACTCTTTTCAGGCTTCTCGATTAATACTCCTTTTGAAATTACCTATATCTATATATATAAAAAAAAAAGAAAATCCACCTGAGAGTCGTACCACTGTAGTATCATTGACTTATGACTCGAGCATAAAAATTTGTATATTAGGGTGTTACAAAAAGTATGTTAGATTACTAGACTAAATAAATTAAATTAATAACTGAAAATACTGATAAAAAATAATAAATTCTATTATTCTTTAAATTTTTTCTTAAATTTTTATGGAGTTAGCCGGAGACAATAGTAAATTATTTTAAAATATTTGAGATAAAAACAAAATATTAAAATTAAAATTAAATAAATAATATTTTGTTCTATTTTTATTCTCATGTAATATTATATAGTTGCACTCGGATAAACATATATTTATTCCTTTAATCCTTTTAAAGACACATACACATATATAAAGAAATGGAGGAGGGTGGAAATGGGAGGTGTAAGGGGGTTAACTATATACCCTTGTGCCTTAACCGACTATTGTGTCTTACCACATGTGCTAAATTCCTGAATAGTAAATTAAATTTTGTTATTAGGTAACATTAGCAGCTGCTATAACATTACAAATTTAAAGATAAATATAAGAAATAATTTTTCTAATAACCGAATATAATACTATTTATCTGAGACAAGTTGAATTTCTATTTTTTATATTTTATTTTATCGTTTTTGGTGTACAAGGCTAGTTGAATTTAAATATTTTACAAGTTACCATTATAAAATTGCAATTCCTATTATTTCTTAATAAAAGTATAAAACATTAACAAGTACAACTTCATAACCACATATACGCCAAAAACATATGAGTTGTACTATATACTTGGATAATAATTAAAACGAAAATACTAACAAAAAATGGTTTTTGAAAATTGACAGCTGTGTAATCTAAAACTATATTTTGTATTTAAAATGCACGATAGCAACATGATCTTAAACTATTTAGTACTCACAAACCACTATATATCCGTATTTCATAGTGTTTATGATATTTATTTATACAAAGGAAATTAATTATACATTAAATCTTTATCTTTATTTGCCATATTTTTTAATTTTGATATGTAATCGGAGTATGATCATCCTAGCTCGTTTATTATATAAAGATTTTCTCTTGTCCATACCCCAGAGAAAAATGTGCTTTCTCTCCTCTCTGTCTTTTCTTGATCTCAATGCCCGATCTGTCTTAATTAGCTTGTATTTTTTTTTTTTTTGGTGACTGTCTTAGCTTGTATCCGATAAATAAAATAATCCCCATCTTTCAAATTAAATACACATAGTTTCCAGCACAGTTGGAATCTTCAGAACTTACGAGATGTGGTTGGAGTTATTTATGTCAAAATGTTTTATTTAACATTTCTTTATTTGGATATTCGTTCCTACATAGATGCTTATTATAACTTATTTATCGGAAAAACAGTAAAAGAATCTAATTAAAAAAAATATATAAAAATTTAATTATAAATTTGATAATAAATAAATTGAGTCTCATATATGATAAACAAATTGTATTGATTATTTTAAAATATATTTTAAATAAATCGTGTATAAAAAGAGGCTAAAAATTTTTATTATGAAATATAAATGTGTGTAATTCAATTCTGTTGCTGTGTGCATGTGTTTTATTTTGATATGGTAATCAGACCTATCGATTATTTTGTAATTTAATTTTTAAATTTTTTAAATATCAAATCGGAGAGTCCGATTTATTTATTATAATTTTTAAAAAAAATTTACAAATCGGAGGGTCCGACTTTTTGTTTTTTATAAATCGGATGGTCCAATTTTTATTCCCAAACAAATTGGAGGGTCCGATTTCTATATTTTAAATAAAATATTTTACATTTGAGAATAACACTTTTATTATCCATAATTCTAAAAGATACTATTTTCACCCCAATATCAAAAATAATTTACGACAAAAAGGATATAGAAAAAAAAAGGTAAAAGAAAAAATGTAAATGGTGTTTCACTTGAGATAGTATAATAGAATAGGATAGTTTAATATTATTAATTACTAATTATTTAGTATTATTAATTATTGTTGGTATTATTATTTAGCTAAAAATATCTTAATTATCTTGGTCGCAAAACTATTATTTTAATATCTAATAAATTAATCAAATAAATTAATTGATACAAACAATTAGCATAATTGATTTGGTTTAATCAATTAAAAAATCTCTAATATAATAGTTAAGTAATATCTACGTTGTTTATTTTATTTGTAGTTTTATTATACCCTTTATAAATTAATCAATCAATTATTTGATATAGTGAACTACAATTATTAATTAATTGATATAAATTATAATAAATTATGTAATATTTAAATATTTAATTAAATTAATAAATTGATATAATTAATTTATTATAATAAAGTAGAGTTGATGAGTTAAAAAAAAAAAATATAAAATACTTTTAAAAACATGTTACATCATTGTTAAGTATAGAAATTTAATTTGAATAATAATAATAAAATATGAAATTAATTATTAAGATGATAAATACGCTACACTTTAAATAAGAAATCGTAGATATAAAATTTACAAATTATTTTCACGAATACAAAGAAGAGAAGATATTCGTTTTGGTGATTAAAGAGTGCAAAACTTGAATTCAAGTTCACCCTTTTCTTGGAGAATACAAGACTAACTTTTCTATTTTTGGTCGGTTAACCAAGACTATCTTATTGATGGAAGATGATGCCAACCACAAAATGGAGACTAGAGTTTAAGAACTGGGCTTATTGGACCTTGACGATTGTTGCTTCTTATTCTTGGAACCTATCTATTAGGCCTCAAACTCACATTTTCTGGGCTTTTAAAGCTTAAAGTGATTAAAAAAGTAAATAGAGTTACAAGATCACTTATACCAAAAAAAAAAAAGTTACAAGATCACAATTCAATAGATTTAAAAAAGGGCAACAAATGATCCTTTGGTGCCTCTTTTACAACAATGTTGGTGCACACAACTTATCAGCTACATGAAAAGCACTGCAACGCCTGTACTAATTGTAACACACTACCATTTAAATTCTTATGTTTGAGTCATAAGTTAATGATAAAACAAGGAATATATACGGAATGAGAAATCCCAACTCATGAGTTCTTGATAATTGAGTACTTGATTACAATTTTTAGGGAGAATGACCCAGAATTCTGCTCTCATTTATTTTGGTTTGAATTGTGACAATAATTTAAACTTTGATTAGGGTCATTTGTTGGTTTGAAACTATACTTGCAACATAAATTCTTTTTTTGAGAAATTTCTAAACCGACGTTTGGCCCTTCAACAAGTTTTTGGTGCCGTTGACGAGGAATTACAATGTGAGCTTGTTATTGGCTATTGTGAATATGTTAATATGTAAATAGCTTATTTTTTGGTTGCTTGCTTGTTTTTGTTAGTAGTTAGGATTGTATTTTTCTTGTTTCTTGATATTTTTTATTTTTATTTTCTCTCTTTTCTATGAATTTTCACCTTTTTGGCTTGGAGTTTGGTTGCAATTATGTTGTAGGAAATGATAACTTTAATGCCGATTCACATTGTGGGACGGGAAATCAATTGAGGGAGGAGCCACATGCATATGGACAACCTTCATGGCAACAATCTCCTCCATTTTACTATGGTCAAAATCCTCCCCATGGTGCATACCAATCCAATGGATATAGTGGGTCTTATTATGATTATGAACTTTCACCATCATATGCCTATGAATCATACTCTCAACATAATCCTCAACCACAAACTTCTCAAGCCCCATTCCACCACCAAACACCTCTGTATAATCCAACTCCATACCCATTCCAGCACCAACCTTATGTGTCTCATGAAAAACCTTATCAGCCACACTTAGAGCCACCACAATTCCAACACCAATACTCCCATGAATCTCTCGAACAATTACCCTCAAACACATCACCTCAACACTCTCACCAATATGAACCCCCTTCTATATATAAAGACCTTTTCCCAATTGATGAAACTTATTTTTCTCCACAACCATTAACGGAAGAAGACTCAATTGTTCTTTCAAGAGCAAGAAGAGATCTAATAGAGGCAAGGAAACATCATGGCTACCTTAGCCGAAGCTCTATCTTACTTAGTATCAATACACTCTTCCAATAATTCGAGCACTTCCACGGATGAATACGAAGAGCCAAACTCAATTGAAGCATATGGAGTAGAAGAGAGCTTGGAACCTCGAGAGAAAGAAGAGGAGTTGAAGCATGACTTGCAACAAGTGGGGAGGTTGAGATCAAGGAATTGAAAGAAGTGGTTGATGAGTTTGGAGAAGTTGAACAAGGAAACAAGTCTGAGAAAGCTTGTCAAAAGGTGGAGATCATACAAGAGGAGAAAAAGAGAATGGAACTCACATTGCTAAAGCCGTTGGAAGCTTCTCTTCCTAAGTTATCACCATCCAATACACAATTTGAGTGGGTAACATTCTTATCCCTAAACTTTAATGTCCCACTTGGATATAGTTTGCTTGAAACAGATAGTTAACTTAGGAATCTTTGTAGATTAAAGAGTAAGAGAGAGTTAAGTAGTAGTTGAGAACATAATGCAAGACTCATTACCCCCAAGGTTTGATTTTCATGGTTGGTGGAATGCCAAATTAGATGGATCTCAGAGGATGATTTGGTTCTTGAGTGAGAATTCTGAATGCTTACCACCCAGATGAAATCATGATGATCAATTAGAAGACGGGTGTAGATACAAGGTTTGGGATCCGAGATTACAAGATGAGGACCAATTTTGGGATCTTGGAGCTTGTTTCAACTTTGATCAAAGCTTGGTTCACTTAATTGTAAATTTTGAAGATCATTGGAAGTCCAAGCATTGGTAGAGGTTCAAGAATGAGTTCAAGCACAAGCCTCCTTGAGAAAGGGCTCACCAAAATGTCCAACTTAAGGACTATAACTAAAAGTGCTAGGTGGGAGACACCCCACCATGATAAAACCTTCCGAACTTCACTTCTTTAATATTTTTCTTGGTTGTTTGCTTGATTTCCTAGATTTTTGCTTTTAATTGCATATTTGAAAAAGTTTAAATAGTCTTTTTTTAAGTTAAAAATCTTGTTAATTTTGGAGTTTAATTTGTCTTAGAATGTAAATAGTTAGGTTAAGAAGTCGTGTTTATGATTAAGTTGTTCATAAAAAAAACATTCCATGCGTATGCATAGCATCGTGCGTACGCACACCTCCCCCAACTTCTCTGGTCCGTGCATATGCACACTGTTGTGCATACACATCCTAAAAATAAATTGCTTTGGTACATGCATGCGCACCCAATTGTGCATACGCACCCTTCATGTTAAAAAAATCCCTCTTGTACGTACGCACCCAGTCGTGCATACGCACCTCAAACTTTGAACTCCCGGGTCCATGCGTACGCACAAGCCTGTGCGTAGCACCATGATGAATCCATATTTAATGATGATTTTTGGTTAGAATTCAATGGATATCATCACATAAACTTGCACTTATTCCCTTGAATAGCATGCTTTTGAACTTTCCTCCCAAATTGTGCTTGATTATGAAAATATGCTCTTTTGTGCTTAATTTGATCTATTTTTATTCCATTTGCCTTCCATTCGATGCCTTGATGTGTTTGTGAGTGATTCCAAGTGTATAAGGTAGGAATGGGTTAGAGAAAATGGAAGAAGAGGATGCAAAGTGGAGGAAACATGAAGAATCAAAGGAGTTGAGTTCAGAGACGTGTGCGTGCGCACAGCCTCTTGTGCGTCCGCATAGGAGCCCAAGCAGAGCACGTGGATGATTTCGAGCACGTCGCGGGTCCAGGCATGCATTGCCTAGTGTGCGTGCGCACAGCTACTTGTGCGTACGCACAGGATGGGATTTTTGCAAAGTGTGCGGACACACACGCCTGCGCGTCCGCATAGGTGTCCGCGCAGGACTTCATTAAAGAAGCACGTGACTCGCGATTTGAGACCTTTGGAGGCCCATTTCTGATGTCTTTTAGCTCATATTGGAAGGGGAATGAAGGACATAGGAGAGCATATCATTAGTATAGTTTTAGGAGTAGTAGTAGAGGTTTTTAGTTTTAGTTTTCTCTAAGTTTTTAATCTTCTCTATTAGGGTTATCTCAGGGTTTTGCTTTCAAGTGCCATTTTCCATTTTTGGTCTTGGATTTTGCTAATCTCATTGTAAGTATTCTCTTGTTATTACTCTTTATAGTTACGTTGTCATTACTCTTTCTTCTACTTCAAGTTATAGTTCAATTTTACTTATCTTTTGCAATTTCAATTTCTTGTTGATGAACTTGATGTTTGACGTTTGTTCTATGCTTTCTTATGTTATTCTTGTTGATTGAGATCAATTGTTGCTTTTAGTTTCAAGCCTTTTTGTTATTTTTCTCATGTTTAAGCTTTTTGCCCACCAAGTGTTTGACGAAATGTCAAACATGGTTTTAGACTAAATTTTTGTCTATTGGCTTGGGTAAAGTGCGCAATTGGGTTCCTAGAGTTGGAATGTCCAACATTATAGTGTCAATTCTTGGATTGTTAATTGTTCTTGTTCCTACTAACACTAAGTTGTTGCTAAGGCAATTAGCAAGCAATTTAGGATTTGTAGGTTAAGAACACTTATGCTCATTTAACTTACCTTTCGATGTAAGGGTTGATCAAGTGAGACTGACCCATCATAATTGTCATAGTTGTGGTTCCAACAAGGAAAGGACCCTTAGCTCACTCCAAGCCAAGGCCCCTTTTTATGCTTTCAATCTTCGATACATTGCTATGTTAATCTCTTTTATACTTTACTTGTTTATATTACATAGTCGGTTCTTTAATTCCTTTATTAGTTCGATCATTACAATTTTGCATCTTCTTTTATTGCTTTATATGTTCATTTCTTCATTGACAACCCCTTGATCCCTACAACCAGAATTCGCACACTCATTGCCCTTAAATAATTCCTTGGGAAATGACCCGGGAGTCAAATACTCTCAGTTTTTAAATTGATTTTGAGTTGTGACACATCTTGTGAATTTCCAATTTGATCGGTGACCGATTGTTGGGTTGGTCTATGCTTGCAACGTTAATCCTCTTTTAGTGTGAAAATCCAAACCCACGCAATTTGCTCGTCGTCAAATTTTGGCGCCGTTGCCGGGAAATTCACTTTAAGTGCAATGAGTGCTATGATTTTGGTTGTGTAAATATGTGAATAGTATGAATATTTGGTTTTTGGTTTGCTACTTGGCATTAATTGTAGATACTACTTTCCCTCTTTAGTTAGTTTTAGTAGTTATAGATTATTAAGTTAGTTCTTGTTACTTGCCTACTTTAGTTTTTATTTTCATAATTGCATGTTTTCATTGCCTCCTCACTTTTGATCCAGAAATTGAAAGAACTTTAACCTGTATAAGGCAAGCTCGGCGTCGGCTAGCTTTCGTGAATAGTGAATCGGGCTCCCTTGAGGATCATTCCCATTCACTATCACCACCTATTCGTGACCATCATTCTCCAATCAACGAGGAGACTCTATATTTGTCTGTGGGGAGTACTGAATTCTCTTTGAGTGACTTAGGTGACACCGTTATGGCGGACCCACCGCAAAAGATCACTTTGAAGGAAGCTGGAGCTCCCGATCTTAACTTGCAACCACTTCAAATTCTGTATCTAGCCTTGGATCCTAATTTCGAGCTTAAGTCCGGCACAATTAATTTGCTCCCCAAGTACAATGGATTTCCTGGGGAAGATCCTCTGAAGCACCTTTAGGATTTCCAAGTTGCATGTGCAACTGCAAAAAGACATGGAACGGATGAAGCCACGGTGTTGGTCTTCGCTTTCTCTTTCTCTTTTGAGGGAAAAGCGAAGGAGTGGTTTTATACTCAGTTGGGTGAAGTTAGATCCAATTGGGACTTGTTGCGAAAAAAATTCTTAGAGAAGTTCTACCCTCCCCAGAAAATAGACAACTTGCGAAGAGAGATCTCTTGGATTGTGCAACGGGATGGGGAGACTTTGTATGAATATTTAGAGAGATTTAAGAAGTTGTTAGAGGCTTGTCCTCACCATCTGATATATTAGTTGGTTCTGATCAGTTATTTCTGTCAAGGAATGCACCACCAAGATAAGCTTCTCTTGGATGCCGCGAGTGGAAGATCATTTACTAAAAATAAGACCGCAGCAGAAGCATGGGAAGTTATATCGGACCTAGCAGATTCAACTCAACACTCTAGGGCTAGAAGTCTGCAACCAAAAGCTTTGAGTGAGGTTTCTCCCTCCAGAGATGCAATTTGGACTAAGACCCTTGGTGAGATGACGATTTTGTTGAGGCAAATCACTCAAGGGCAATAAATTCCTCAAGCCTTAATAAATGCTTCACCTCAACCTCCTAGGATCAAAGGACCATCCAGGATATGTGGTGTTTGTGCTTGTACTACTCATTACACCGATGAGTGCCCTCAAATCCTAGAGGACACTACATTGGCGGTTGCTAACCCCTACCCACAAAGGCCCAATTATAACCAAGGATCCTACTGATAAACCCCTATTTTATGAGTCATCTTGTGCTTAAATTGAGTGTTTTTATCAAATCTTCACCCACTTATTCATGTAAATTGCATGGTTTTACTATTCCTTCCTCATTTTATGATATATGTGAAAACATGTTTCCTATGCTTTAAAAATATTAAGTTTAATTATCCTTTATTACCATTCGATGCCGTGATTTGTGTGTTAAGTATTTTCAGGTTTCATAGGGCAGGAATGACTTAGAGGACAAAAAGGAGACATACAAAACTGGAAGGAAAGCACGAAAATGGAGTTTTGAAGAAAAAGCAGCGACGCAAACGCATGGATGACACAGACGCGTGCTTAGCGCAAAAAGCAGCGACGCGAATGCATGGACGACGCGGATGCATGTTTTGAGCATAACGTAATTGACGCAGACGCGTGAAAGAGCAAAACTCTAGATGATGCGAACATATGACCCACGCATACGCGTGACAGACGCCACGTGCAGAAATTGCAGAAAACGCCCCTAGCAATTTCTGAACCCTCTTTTGGCCCAGATCCAAGTTCAGAAGCACAGATTAGAGGCTATAAAGTGGAGAATCCATCCATTCATTCAACAACATACACAACATTCAATAATTCATAATTTTAGGTTCTTAGATGTAGTTTTTAGAGAGAGAGGTTCTATCCTCTCTCTTAGGATTAGGATTTAGGATTTCTATTATGTTTAGGTTACTTCTTTTCAAATTACAGGTTCAATATTCCTTTAATTTTTTTTCTACTTTTATTTGTTCTATTACTTTAAATTGTTATTTATCTTTTCAATTTGGCTTATGAACCATTCATTTTAGGATTTTCTTAATTAATATAATTTGAGGTATTCTAGATATTTATGATTTTAATTTAGCTTTTTACACTCTTAGCTTTGGTTGAGTAATTAGAGACTCTTAAGTTATCAAACTCAGCTGATGATTGAAAATTGGAATTCTTCGCTGGTTGATTTGCATTCCCCTCACTCTAGTATTTTCTTAGGAATTGACTAGGACTTGAGGAATCAAATTGATTTATCCACTTAACCTACCTTCATAGTTAGAGGTTGACCAAGTGGGAGCGAAAGCCAATTCTCATCACAATTGATAAGGATAACTAGGATAGGACTTCCAATTCACATATCTTGCCAAGAGCTTTTCTAATTATTAATTTATTTTCCTTGCCATTTAAATTACTTGTTCCCTATTTCAAAAACCCAAAAATATACCTTTTTCCATAACCAATAATAAATCATACTTCCCTGCAATTCCTTGAGAAGATGACCCAAGGTTTGAATACTTCGGTTATAAATTTTATTGGTTTTGCTTAAGTGACAAACAAAACTTTTGTACAAAAGGATTCTCTGTTGGTATAGGAACTATACTTACAACACGATTATATTTGTGAAATTCTTTACCGATAGAAAATTCGATCGTCACCTACCCACAAGGAGGTAACCAAAATTAAGGGTGGAAAGATAACTCAAACCAAAGGTGGAACCAAGCTCCCCAAACTCAACCTAACCAAAATGCTCAAGTCTATTACCATCAACACCCCCAAGCCAACCACAATACCAACAACCACAATATCAACAACTCCCACAACCTCCATCTCAAGTGAAGTATCAACATCCAAATAGTAGGCCTAACCCTGCTCAAGTTAACCAAGCCCTTTCCTCCAATCAATCCCACATGAATGACACAATTCACACCTTTATGCAAGAGCAAAGAGAGTTTCATAAGAAATGAGATACTTACATGGCTACAATAGCTGAAGCCCTTACCCGTTTAACTCTCCCTCCTCAAACCACATAAAGCACCCAACAAGCTTCAACCTCAAGTAGTTTGCCCTCCCAACCTCAACCCAATCCTAAAGGAAGCATAAATGCCACTACTCTTAGAAGTGGCACTAAATTGGATCAGAATGTGGCTATACCTTCAAAGTTGAGTGAGGAGACAAACAATGAGGAGGTAAAAGATGAAGTGGAGGTGATGAGGAGTGAAGATGAAAATGTTAACAAAAGGGAGGAAGAACCACCAAAGGTTAAGGAGCCCAAGATAAAGACCCTGCTTGAAGAGCCTTTGCCCATTCCATTCCCAACCTTAGCCAAAAAAGCAAAGAAGTAAGAAAATCTTGACCCCACTGTGGTGGAAGTTTTTAAGAAAGTTGAAGTTACCGTCCCTCTCTGCCAAGCCATTCAACAAGTGCCAAAATATGCCAAGTTCCTCAAGGATATTTGCACTCACAAGGACAAGCTTGGCAACCTCAACAAAAAGCCGATAGATGGTTCTATCTCTTCTTTACTTCCTGAAAAATGCAATAATCCCGGCCCATGTTTGGTGACTTATTTGATTGGTGGAACTAAGTTCACGGACTGTATGTGTGATTTGGGGGCGTGTGTGAGCATCATGCCACTCTCCATCTATGAAAGATTGAACTTATCACCCCTAAAGAGGTCTGGGGCGAGGTTTGTGTTAGCTGACAAGAGTATTATGTCTGTTGTGGGGATTGTAGAGAATGTCATAGTCAATATTCAAGGATTGCTCTTTCCAGCGAATTATCACATTTTGGAGACCCCTCCTATTGACTCAACCAAGCCATCATCAATACTCATTGGAAGACCATTCTTGAAGACGGCCCATTTCAAGTTAGACGCACACTTGGGAGTCAATTCTTTTGAGTCGGATGGCAAGTTAGTCAAGTTCACTTTGGAGGAGTCCAACAAGCCCATTCTTGAAGCTTACTCTATTTTTGAGTGTGACATAGTTAAAGACAAAGTGATTGAAGATGGCAAGGAGTAAGGAGAAGAGGATAGTGCCAAGAAGTCAAGCTCAAAGGGTGATACTCAACCACAGTAAACCAAAGAGTTGGAGATTTTCCTCCTTGGGAAAGTTTCTAAGTGACCAATGAAGACATGCAAGTCCAACTTAGGACTTTAAACCAAAGTACTTGGTGCGAGACACCTCACCATGGTGACATTTTCCAATTCTATATCTTGTTTATAGCTTTTTGAACTATTTGTTTTCTTGCGATACAATGCTTAGTTTAGATTTGATTTGATGATTTTTGAGTTGTATAACTTAAATTACTTGTGGACCATGATTTTGTGCTTGTTTGAGTGAATTGGGGTTGGTGTGTTATTGTGCTAAGGTTAGGAACCTTAGTTTTGAAAAGAAAAGAAATTTCTGAAACATGGCATCTGTGCGTGCACACCAAGCTGTGCGTACGCACAAAACTGTATTTTTCGTCATCTGTGGGGACGCACAAGCCTGTGCGTCTGCACACGCTTTGACATGCTCTCTGGTCACAGTGCCAACATAGCTTGTGCGTGCGTGCTGCCCCCCTTTTCTCTGATCTGTGCGTGCACACAGCTGCGTGCGTACGCACACATTCCCTTTTATGCTTCATCTGTGCGGTCGCACAAACGTGTGAGTCCGCACACCAACTGTAAGTCCCTTTGGTGGGAGCGAGGGAACAGCATGTGCGTGTGAACAATCTCACCCATTCTTAACCTTTGTGCGTGCGCACGGACTTGTGTGCGTACGCACACCTGCTTTTGTCCACATGTATAAAAAAAGAGAGTCCCTTTGTGCACGCGCACTCTGCTGTGTGCCCGCACATCGTTTTGCAACCTCTCTGGTTGCAGTGCTTGCACGCTTTGTGCGTTTGTAACTTTCCAACCTTTTGCTTCTGTGCATCCGCACGGATTGCGTCCTGGGCATTAACAGGGCAGCCTGCCCTGTTGAGAGGCAGCTCTCTCTTTTCTTTTTCTCCTCCATAGCTGCCCTCTCGTTCTCTTCTCTGCCCAGCCCCTCTCTTCTCTACCGCCGGCCACCGCCACCATCAGCCCATCGCCAGCCAACCACCATATCCCTCTCTTTCTCTTACTTCTTTTCTCTTTTCTTTCTTTTTTTCTTTCTCTCCTCTTTTCTCTATTAATCACCGGTGAGTTTTCTCCTCTGGTGTTCTTTCCAGCGAACCCAACCGCCGTGATTTCGCAGTGACTATAAGAAGTGCCATTATTCCTCCATAGTTCTTGTTCTCCTCAACTTCTATACCTATGGTTTTTGTTTTCTCTTTCTATCTATGTTAATATTTTTACATTTACTTTCATTTCTTTTATGTTGTTTAGATTAAATTTATTGTTTTCTTTGTTGCTTCTTTGTATTGCAAAGTGTGTTGCTTGATTATTGGGTTGATTAGGATCAATTTTAAACTTAATTGTGATGAGCTTGCACATTTCATACCACATGTTCGATAAAATGCCTCAATGAACATCTTGTTTGTTTCATATAACTTGGCCATCATATGCTTTCAATTTATCTTTTGTTAGGCATATTGTATGAATCGTGCAACTAAAATTTGTGAATTTTGATGTTGATCACATTGTTTTACCAATGCATTTTCTTGTTGGTATACTTTGAGTTCAACCACCCATGTTTTCCAAGAATTGTGTACTTTGTTCATGGGTGACTTAAGTTGTAAATACACTGTGTTGGTAGAATTTGAGTTTCATTGTTCATCTTGGGATTTAAATTGAATAATCACTTTACAAATGTTTAACCTTTGATGATGTCTTGATTAAACATCTTTTGGCTTTCAATTAAAGAGCATTATGTATGTGATCACCACTTATTAAGGATGACAAGTTGACTATTCCTTTTTGGTGCTTGCTTGAAGTTGCTTGCATTTCTATGTTTTATCTTTGCAACTTGAGCACTTAGTTGTGAAGCTTTGAACTTCAAATTGCCTTCAAAATGTGATTGCCGTTGTGTGCGGCCGGTGTGTGTGTTCCAACCGCGCGTACCATTGGAATATACACACTGCCATTCTTATGAATCACACAATCTTTAAGTTTATAACTAAGAATTTAGTTTTCTTGCCTTTATTAAGTGCTCCCTCATTGTTCTAAGTTTGTTGTTGTCCTATGAACTTGATATTTTCTATTTTCTTTTTAGGATGCAAAAGAAGGGTAAGAAACCGGTCGCTTTACTGGTTATGGAAACTACAACCCGCGCATGAAGACCATATTTCATGGATCGCCCGAGCGACAACCCGGACATCTTGATCAACCAAAGAGCCAAGTTCTGATATGGAAAATTTGAGAAAAGGCCAATCCATTGGGAACGGACGCTTAAGGTTCCGATCAAGTACAAAACAGTCATCTATGAGTAGATCGCCTCAATTTATTGGGAATTTTTAGAGCAAGACCCAATTGAAGTCAATGAAACCATGGTGCGGGAATTCTACGCCAACTACCAAAATTGGGAAGCAGAGTCGGTATTCCTCTGGGGCAAGAGGTTGGATACTTCCAACCGAGCTATTGAAGCTATTTTGAAGATCCCCACATTCTGCCCGAGAATGATGATTATTCAAGGATCAAGGCTAGTGTGTCGAAGGGGAGGACGTCCTTAACTCGCATACTTGAGAAGATTGGCCATCCCGGTGCTTCATAGGAGTATAGCAAAGGGAGAAATTCTGTTCCCGCAACTATAGCTTACTCCAATTTGAATTCCGAAGCTCGTATATGGCATCAAATTGTGGCAGACTACATCATTCCCAGCACCCATGCTACCCATGTGAGATTCAAGACTACGTTGCTACTTTGGGCTATCATGGAAGGAAAAAGTATAGCCATTGTACCTTTATTACGCACATCGATATAGAAACTGATTGAGAAGAAGACCATCAACATCCCTTTTCCATCGATGGTGCTGCATTTGGCAACAGCAATGGGGGTAGAGTGGTGTCCGAGAGACATCATGTTTAGGGTCCCTAAAGGCAACAAGTTAATTCCGAGGGGAGATTTGGAGAGATCCAAAACCACAACACCCTCTGAGAGGAAGACACCCACAGCACCACCAAGTCTGCCAACTTCGTCAACTACTTTACCCTTTCTCTGTCCTCTTCTAGAATTATTCGAAGACATCTTGCACGATATCTACCGCAAGGAGCATTTGGAGCAAAAGTGTTTTGAGTGGATAGCTGGTGGACGAAATTGTGATCACTACAACTTCGCACAACTAACCAGCAAGTGTACCGGGTCGTCCAAGTAATAAACCTTACGCGAGTAAGGGTCGATCCCACAGAGATTGTTGGTATGAAGCAAGCATGGTCACCTTGTAAATCTTAGTCAGGCAGACTCAAATGAATATGGTGATTGATGAGCGGATAATTTATACGCTTTTTGGCATTGTTTTTAGTATGTTTTTGGTATGATCTAGTTAGTTTTTAGTATATTTTTATTAGTTTTTAGTTAAAATTCACTTTTCTGGACTTTACTATGAGTTTGTGTGTTTTTCTATGATTTCAGGTATTTTCTGGCTGAAATTGAGGGTCCCGAGCAAAAATCTGATTCAGAGACTGAAAAGGACTACAGATGCTGTTGGATTCTGACCTCCCTACACTCGAAGTGGATTTTCCGGAGCGACAGAAGCCCAATTGGCGCGCTCTCAACGGCGTTGGAAAGTAGACATCCTGGGCTTTCCAGCAATATATGATAGTCCATACTTTGCCCAAGATTTGATGGCCCAAACTGGCGTGGAAAATCACCCTCAGAATTTCCAGCGTTAAACGCCGGAACTGGCATAAAACTTGGAGTTAAACGCCCAAACTGGCATAAAAGCTGGCGTTTAACTCCAGAAAAGGTCTCTACACGAAAATGCTTCATTGCTCAGCCCAAGCACACACTAAGTGGACCCAGAAGTGGATTTTTACGTCATTTACTCATTTATGTATACCCTAGGTTACTAGTTCACTATTAATAGGATCTTTTGACATTGTATCTGTACCTCATGACACTTTACACGTTTCTTTGTGTACTTTCCACGGCATGAGTCTCTAAACCCCATGGTTGGGGGTGAGGAGCTCTGCTGTGTCTTGATGGATTAATGCAATTACTACTGTTTCTTATTCAATCATGCTTGCTTCCATTCTAAGATATTACTTGTTCTTAAACCGGATGAATGTGATGATCCGTGACAATCATCATCATTCTCAACTATGAACGTGTGCCTGACAACCACCTCCGTTCTACCTTAGATTGAGTAGATATCTCTTGGATTCTTTAATCGGAATCTTCGTGGTATAAGCTAGAACTGATGGCGGCATTCAAGAGAATCCGGAAGGTCTAAACCTTGTCTGTGGTATTCTGAGTAGGATTCAATGATTGAATGACTGTGACGAGCTTCAAACTCCTGAAGGGGGGGCGTTAGTGACAGACGCAAAAGAATCACTGGATTCTATTCCGGCCTGATTGAGAACCGACAGATGGATAGCCGTGCCATGACAGGGTGCGTTGAACATTTCCACTGAGAGGATGGGAGGTAGCCATTGACAACGGTGAAACCCTTGCATACAGCTTGCCATGGAAGGAGCCTTGCGTGCTTGAAGAAGAAGACAGTAGGAAAGCAGAGATTCAGAAGATGGAGCATCTCCAAAACCTCAACCTATTCTCTATCACTGCAAAATAAGTACTTATTTCATGTTCTTTTACTTTTCACAATCAATCCTGATAATTTCTGATATCCTGACTAAGATTTACAAGATAACCATAGCTTGCTTCAAGCCGACAATCTCCGTGGGATCGACCCTTACTCACGTAAGGTATTACTTGGACGACCCAGTGCACTTGCTGGTTAGTTGTGCGGAGTTGCAAAAGCGTGATTGCAATTTCGTGCACCAAGTTTTTGGCACCGTTTCCGGGGATTGTTGAGTTTGGACAACTGACGGCTTATCTTGTTGCTTAGATTAGGACTGTTTTATTTTTGTTGGTTTAGAGTCTTTTAGTTGAGTCTAGTTCATATTTTAAGTTTGGTGTCAATTGCATGCTTTTGTTTTCTTTTAGTTTTTTTTCTAATTTGCATGTCCTTAGTCTCTTTTTTATCTTTAAAAATTCTAAGTTTGGTGTCCTCGTTATGTTTTTCCTTTAAAAATTTTCGAAAATTAGTGTTTGATTTTCTAAAAATTTTAAGTTTGGTGTCATTTTGTTGTTTTTCTCTTTCCTCTTTTCCAAAAATCAAATCTTTTTCATAAAAGTTTTTCAATCATATCTTTCTAATTGCTAATCTCAAAATCTTTTTAATTGACTAATTGATTCAGTTCTCAATTTGCTTTGATCTTATTTTCTTTTTAATTTTCGAATTTTTATTTTATCTTCTTTTTTTATTTTTTTTCGTTTAATTCAAAAAAAAAAAACAAAATTTATCTATTTGCAATCCATACCATTTCCCTTTATCCATTATGGACTTAAGTGGGATTGATCAGTCCAAAAGGACTCTGGGGTCATATGCTAACCCCATTACAGCTGCATATGGGAGTAGCATCTGTACACCTCCCATCAAAGCAAGCAGCTTTGAGCTAAATCCTCAACTCATTATCATAGTGCAGCAAAATTGCCAGTATTCCAGTCTTCCACAGGAAGAGCCTACTGAGTTTCTGGCACAGTTCTTACAAATTGCTGACACAGTACATGATAAAGAGGTGGATCAGGATGTCTACAGACTATTACTGTTTCCATTTGCTGTAAAAGATCAAGCTAAAAGGTGGTTGAATAACCAACCTACAGCAAGCATAAAGACATGGAAACAGTTATCAGACAAATTCCTGAATCACTTTTACCCTCCAAAGAGGATGACACAGCTAAGGCTGGACATCCAAGGCTTTAAACAAGAGGATAATGAATCCCTTTACAATGCCTGGGAGAGGTATAGAGGTATGCTAAGAAAATGCCCCTCTGAAATGTTTTCAGAGTGGGTACAGTTAGACATCTTCTACTATGGGCTTACAGAAAAAGCTCAGATGTCTTTAGACCACTCAGCTGGTGGATCTATCCACATGAGGAAGACAATTGAAGAAGCTCAAGAGCTTATAGACACTGTTGCTAGAAATCAATATCTGTACTCTAGCAATGAGTTCTCTCCAAAAGAGGACGTCATGACAGTAGTCACTGATCCTAATCCTCAAGAACAGATGATTGAGCTTAATCAACAATTGCTCCTGATGACAGAACAGTTAGCAGAATTTAAAGAAATGCTCCATGAAACTAAAGTTGCTAACAAGAACATAGAACTGCAGTTGAATCAAGCAAAATAGCAAATATCTAAACAGATAACAGAGGAATGTCAAGCAGTTCAACTGAGGAGTGGGAAGACACTGAATAACACTGCTCAAAGTAGCAAAAAGCCAAACAAGGAACAATTGACAGGGGATAACCAAACCACTGTTCAAAATCCCTCTGAGGACAGTAAGAGCCCAGAGAGGAATGTTATTGGCGTTCAAACGCCAGAAAGGGAGGGAAAGCTGGCGTTAAACGCCCATTCCCTGCCCAGTTCTGGCGTTCAAACGCCAGAAAAGGGGGAAAAGTTGGCGTTAAACGCCCATTTTCCACCCAATCCTGGCGTTCAGACGCCAAGGGAGGATCAGACACCTGAGAGTGCTGACAGTAATCCCTCTAACAAGGCTTCTTCAACCACTTCTGTAAGGAATAAACCTGCAGCATCTAAGGTTGAAGAATATAAAGCCAAGATGCTTTATCCTCAAAAACTCCGCCAAGCGGAACAGGATAAGCAATTTGCCCGCTTTGCAGACTATCTAAGGACTCTTGAAATAAAGATTCCGTTTGCAGAGGCACTTGAGCAAATACCTTCTTATGCTAAATTCATGAAAGAAATCTTAAGTCATAAGAAGGATTGGAGAGAAACTGAAAACGTGTTTCTCACTGAAGAATGCAGTGCAGTCATTCTAAAAAGCTTACCAGAAAAGCTTCAAGATCCAGGAAGCTTTATGATACCATGCACATTAGAAGGTGCTTGTACCAAGACAGCCCTATGTGATCTTGGAGCAAGCATCAATCTAATACCTGCATCCACTATCAGAAAGCTTGGGTTGACTGGAGAAGTCAAACCTACCCGGATATGCCTCCAACTTGCTGATGGCTCCATTAAATATCCATCAGGCATAATAGAGGATATGATTGTCAAGGTTGGGCCATTCGCCTTTCCAACTGACTTTGTGGTGCTGGAAATGGAGGAGCACAAGAGTGCAACTCTCATTCTAGGAAGACCTTTCCTAGCAACTGGACGAACTCTCATTGATGTACAAAAAGGGGAAGTAACCCTGAGAGTCAATGAGGATGAGTTCAAGTTGAATGCTGTAAAAGCTATGCAGCATCCAGACACACCAAATGACTGCATGGGCGCTGACATTATTGACTTTCTGGTAGAAGAGGTCAATATGACTGAAAGCCTAGAATCAGAGCTTGAGGACATCTTCAAGGATGCTCAACCTGATCAAGAAGAATCAGTGGAAACAAAGGAATTTTCGAAAATTCCTCAGGAGGAGGATAAGCCTCCCAAACCTGAACTCAAACCACTACCACCATCCCTGAAGTATGCATTTCTGGGAGAAAGTGACACTTTTCCAGTGATTATAAGCTCTGCTTTAAATCCACAGGAAGAGGAAGCACTGATTCAAGTGCTAAGGACACACAAGACAGCTCTTGGGTGGTCCATAAGTGATCTTAAGGGCATTAGCCCAGCTAGATGCATGCACAAAATCCTGTTGAAGGATAATGCCAAACCAGTGGTCCAACCACAGAGAAGGCTAAATCCTGCCATGAAGGAGGTGGTGCAGAAAGAGGTCACTAAATTACTAGAGGCTGGGATTATTTATCCTATTTTTGATAGCCCCTGGGTGAGCCCTGTCCAAGTTGTCCCCAAAAAGGGAGGCATGACAGTGGTTCATAATGAAAAAAATGAACTGGTTCCTACAAGAACAGTCACAGGGTGGCGTATGTGTATTGACTACAGAAGGCTCAATACAGCCACCAGAAAGGATCATTTTCCTTTACCATTCATAGACCAAATGCTAGAAAGACTAGCTGGTCATGATTATTACTGCTTTTTGGATGGCTATTCAGGTTACAACCAAATTGCAGTAGATCCTAAGGACCAAGAGAAAACAGCATTTACTTGCCCTTTCTGGCGTGTTTGCCTACAGAAGGATGCCTTTTGGTCTGTGTAATGCTCCTGCAACCTTTCAGAGATGCATGCTATCCATCTTCTCTGATATGGTGGAGAAATTTCTTGAAGTCTTCATGGATGACTTCTCAGTATATGGAGACTCATTCAGCTCCTGTCTTAACCACCTATCACTTGTCCTGAAAAGGTGCCAAGAGACTAACCTGGTTTTAAACTGGGAAAAATGTCACTTTATGGTGACTGAAGGAATTGTCCTTGGGCACAAGATTTCAAGCAGGGGAATAGAGGTGGATAAGGCAAAAGTAGAGGTAATTGAAAAATTACCACCACCTGCCAATGTTAAGGCAATCAGAAGCTTTCTGGGGCATGCAGGATTCTACAGAAGGTTTATAAAGGATTTTTCGAAAATTGCAAAACCTTTGAGTAACCTGCTAGCTGCTGACACACCATTTGTGTTTGACACACAGTGTCTGCAGGCATTTGAGACCCTGAAAGCTAAGCTGGTCACAGCACCAGTCATCTCTGCACTAGATTGGGCATTACCATTTGAACTAATGTGTGATGCCAGTGACCATGCCATTGGTGTAGTGTTGGGACAGAGGCATAACAAGCTTCTGCACGTCATTTATTATGCCAGCCGTGTTCTAAATGACGCACAGAAGAATTACACAACCACAGAAAAAGAGTTACTTGCAGTGGTCTATGCCATTGACAAGTTTAGATCCTATCTAGTGGGATCCAAAGTGGTTGTGTACACTGACCATGCTGCTCTTAAATACTTACTCACAAAGCAGGATTCAAAACCCAGGCTTATCAGATGGGTGTTGCTTCTGCAAGTGTTTGATATAGAAATAAGAGACAGAAAAGGGACAGAGAACCAAGTAGCTGATCATCTGTCCCGAATATAACCAGTAGCTGGGGCGTCCCTCCCTTCTACTGAGATCTCTGAGACTTTCCCAGATGAGCAACTCTTTGCCATTCAGGAAGCTCCATGGTTTGCAGATATTGCAAATTATAAAGCTGTGAGGTTCATACCCCAGGAGTACAGCAGAGTGCAAAGAAAGAAATTAATTTCAGATGCCAAGTACTACCTCTGGGATGAACCATATCTCTTTAAGAGATGTGCAGATGGAATGATCCGCAGATGTGTACCCAGAGAAGAAGCACAAAGGATCCTATGACACCGCCATGGATCACAGTATGGAGGACATTTTGGAAGTGAGCGAACAGCCACTAAAGTCCTCCAATGTGGCTTCTACTGGCCTACTCTCTATAAAGATTCCCGAGAGTTTGTGCGTAACTGTGACAGTTGCGAAAGAGCTGGTAACTTACCTCACGGATATGCCATGCCTCAACAAGGGATATTAGAGATAGAATTGTTTGATGTATGGGGAATTGACTTCATGGGTCCATTCCCACCATCATACTCAAACACTTACATTCTGGTGGCAGTGGACTATGTATCTAAGTGGGTAGAAGCAATTGCTACACCCACTAATGATACCAAGACCGTGCTGAAATTCCTCCAGAAACACATCTTCAGCAAATTTGGTGTTCCCAGAGTACTAATCAGTGACGGGGCACTCATTTCTGCAATAGACAGCTATACTCTGCTATGGTTAGATATGGAATTAGTCACAAAATGGAAACTCCGTATCACCCACAGACAAATGGGCAAGCTGAAGTCTCTAACAGAGAGCTAAAAAGAATCCTGGAACGGACTGTGATCGCCCGAAGAAAGGATTGGGCAAAGAGCTTGGATGATGCTCTGTGGGCATACAGAACAGCATTCAAGACTCCTATAGGAACCTCTCCATACCAACTGGTGTATGGGAAGGCCTGTCATCTGCCCGTGGAACTGGAACATAAAGCCTACTGGGCAACCAGATTCCTAAACATGGATGCTCAGTTAGCTGGTGAAAAAAGATTGCTCCAACTAAATGAACTAGAGGAGTTCAGACTCAATGCCTTTGAAAATGCAAAAATTTATAAGGAAAAGGCAAAGAAGTGGCATGACAAGAAGTTGTCAACCAGAGTCTTTGAGCCAGGACAAAAAGTTTTGCTCTTCAACTCTAGGCTCCGCTTGTTCCCAGAAAATCTTAAATCCCGGTGGAGGGGTCCGTATGTGATTACAGGAGTGTCACCATATGGATATGTTGAGCTTCAGGATACTGATTCTAACAAAAAGTTCATTGTTAATGGACAGAGAATCAAGCATTATCTTGAAGGCAATTTTGAGCAGGAATGCTCAAAACTGAGACTTGAGTGATTCTCAGTAAAACTCCAGCTAAAGACAGTAAAGAAGCGCTTACTGGGAGGCAACCCAGTCATTAGCAGGTTATATGTTTTGTTTTTACAAAGGCAAGCATAAAAAAATGAAGAAATTCACAGAGTTACAGAAGGATTCAGCTCAAAAAGCAGAGAAAAAGAGCTTACTGGTGAAAAAACGCCAGTAAGGGGCATTTTGGGCGTTAAACGCCATAATGGGCACCATTCTGGGCGTTTAACGCCAGTAAAGGTGCCATTTTGGGCGTTAAACGCCAGAATGGGCACCATTCTGGGCGTTTAACGCCAGGTGTGCAGCATCCTGGGCGTTTTAGAAAAACGCCCAGTGATAAAGGAATTCTGGCGTTTAACGCCAGCCAGGGCACCTGGCTGGGCGTTAAACGCCCAAAAGGGGCAACAAATGGGCGTTAAACGCCAGAATGGGTGCCATTCTGGGCGTTTAACGCCAGAAAGGTGGGGGGACCAAGATTTTGTTTTCAAATCAATTTTTTTTCAAATTTTCCTTTTCTTACCCATACTTTTCTACATAAATGCATCTCAACCTTTCATCACTCACTTTCAAATTTTCAAAAATCTAAAATCATTCTTCAAATCTCTCAAATCAATCCCAAATCTTGTTCAAAAACTCACCCTTCTCTCAAATTCTTTCCATATCTTCTCAAATCTTCTTTCAAATTTTTCTTTTTTTCGAAATCTCTCCTCCCCACTTTATAAATACACGTTTGGCCCCCTAATTCCCCCACGCCATTCGAATTTGCTCTTCTCTTCTCTCTCTTCTTTCCTTTCTTTTGCTTGAGGACAAGCAAACCTCTAAGTTTGGTGTGCTTTTCCGTGATCACTAAGCCAAGAATCATCAAGATCATGGCTCCTAAGGGAAAACAAACTAATTTAAGAGGAAAGAAATAGAATAATCCAAAGAATCTTTGGAATCAAGAGAAGTTCTTAACCAAAGAACATGAAGACCATTATCACAAAATAATGGGTCTGAGGTCAGTGATCCCGGAAGTTAAATTTGATCTGAAAGAAGATGAATATCCGGGGATCCAAGAGCAAATTCGAAACAGAGGATGGGAAGTTCTAACCAATCCTGAGATAAAGGTTGGAAGGAATATGGTTCAGGAATTCTACTCAAATCTGTGGCTAACAGATAAGCAGAGAATGACTGGAACTGCTTACCATACCTACAGAACCATGGTCAGAGGGAAAGTTATGTACTTCCATCTGGACAAAATAAGAGAAATCTTCAAATTGCCTCAACTGCAAGATGATCCTGAATCCTTTAATAGGAGAATGGTGAGAGCAGATAAAGGGTTGGATCAAGTTCTAGAGGACATATGCCTCCCTGGAACTAAGTGGATAACCAATTCTAAGGGTGTCCCAAACCAACTCAAGAGGGGAGACCTCAAACCAATTTCAAGAGGTTGGCTAGACTTTATTGGGCGTTCCATATTGCCCACTAGCAACCGTTCTGAGGTCACTATCAAGAGAGCAGTGATGATTCATTGCATTATGCTTGGAAAAGAAGTGGAGGTTCATCATGTGATTGCTTGTGAGATCTACACAATTGCAAATAAAAATTCCACTGAAGCCAAACTGGCTTACCCAAGCTTGATCTCCTTGCTCTGTAAAGAGGCTGGGGTAAAGATGGGAGTAGATGAATTCATACCCATTGAACATCCAATCACCAAGAAGTCAATGGAAGGACAAATGCAAGACAACTCTATCAAAAGGAGGGCGCAGGAGTTCCTCCCTGAATTTCCTAAAATTGACTACTGGACCAGCCTAGAAGCATCTATCATCAAGTTACAAGAAACTATGGAGCAACTGAAGGAAGAACAGCAGAATCAGAACTGCATGCTCTGCAAATTGCTGAAGGAACAAGAGAAGCAAGGGCGTGAACTCCAAGAGTTGAAACGCCAAAAGCTCTCATCTCAAGTTGAGGGAGCATCAACTTCTCAAAATCAAGGTTGTTGAGTCCTAACTCTGTGAAAACCTCTATCATTAGGAGCCTATTTTTAATTTTTGTTTTCTATTTTTATTTTCTAGTCTAATCTTATATCTATTTTTGATTCTTGTTCTTAATTCATAATTAATAAAATTTAAAATTCATGTCCTAAAGCTATGAATGTCCTATGAATCCATCACCTCTCTTAAATGAAAAATGCTTTAATCACAAAAGAACAAGAAGTACAGGATTTCGAAATTTATCCTTTAAACTAGTTGAATTAGTTTGATGTGGTGACAATACTTTTTGTTTTCTGAATGAATGCCTGAACATTGCATATGTCTCTTGAATTTGTTGTTTTGAGAATGTTAAAAATTGTTGGCTCTTGAAAGGATGAGGAAAAAGAGAACTGTTATTGAGGATCTAAAAAAATCATTTAATTGATTCTTGAAGCAAGAAAAAGCAGTGGATACAAAAAAAAATTCGAAAAAAAAAGAAGAGAAAGGAAAGAAATAAAGTTGTGATCCAAGGCAAAAAGAGTGTGCTTAAGAACCCTGGACACCTCTAATTGGGGACTCTAGCAAAGCTGGGTCACAATCTGAAAAGGTTCACCCAATTATGTGTCTGTGGCATGTATGTATCCGGTGGTAATACTGGAAAACAGAGTGCTTTGGGCCACAGCCAAGACTCATACACTAGCTATGTTCAAGAATCATTATACTTAACTAGGAGAATCAATAACACTATCTGAGTTCTGAGTTCCTATAGATGCTAATCATTCTGAACTTCAAAGGATAGAGTGAGATGCCAAAACTGTTCGGAGGCAAAAAGCTACTAGTCCCGCTCATCTAATTGGAGCTAAGTTTCCTTGATATTTTGGAGTCTATAGTATATTCTCTTCTTTTTATCCTATTTTGATTTTCAGTTGCTTGGGGACAAGCAACAATTTAAGTTTGGTGTTGTGATGAGCGGATAATTTATACGCTTTTTGGCATTGTTTTTAGTATGTTTTTGGTATGATCTAGTTAGTTTTTAGTATATTTTTATTAGTTTTTAGTTAAAATTCACTTTTCTGGACTTTACTATGAGTTTGTGTGTTTTTCTGTGATTTCAGGTATTTTCTGGCTGAAATTGAGGGTCCCGAGCAAAAATCTGATTCAGAGACTGAAAAGGACTACAGATGCTGTTGGATTCTGACCTCCCTGCACTCGAAGTGGATTTTCTGGAGCTACAGAAGCCCAATTGGCGCGCTCTCAACGGCGTTGGAAAGTAGACATCCTGGGCTTTCCAGCAATATATGATAGTCCATACTTTGCCCAAGATTTGATGGCACAAACCGGCGTGGCAAATCACCCTCAGAATTTCCAGCGTTAAACGCCGGAACTGGCATAAAACTTGGAGTTAAACGCCCAAACTGGCATAAAAGCTGGCGTTTAACTCCAGAAAAGGTCTCTACACGAAAATGCTTCATTGCTCAGCCCAAGCACACACTAAGTGGACCCAGAAGTGGATTTTTACGTCATTTACTCATTTCTGTATACCCTAGGTTACTAGTTCACTATTAATAGGATCTTTTGACATTGTATCTGTACCTCATGACACTTTACACGTTTCTTTGTGTACTTTCCACGGCATGAGTCTCTAAACCCCATGGTTGGGGGTGAGGAGCTCTGCTGTGTCTTGATGGATTAATGCAATTACTACTATTTCTTATTCAATCATGCTTGCTTCCATTCTAAGATATTACTTGTTCTTAAACCGGATGAATGTGATGATCCGTGACAATCATCATCATTCTCAACTATGAACGTGTGCCTGACAACCACCTCCGTTCTACCTTAGATTGAGTAGATATCTCTTGGATTCTTTAATCGGAATCTTCGTGGTATAAGCTAGAACTGATGGCGGCATTCAAGAGAATCCGGAAGGTCTAAACCTTGTCTGTGGTATTCTGAGTAGGATTCAACGATTGAATGACTGTGACGAGCTGCAAACTCCTGAAGGCGGGGCGTTAGTGACAGACGCAAAAGAATCACTGGATTCTATTCCGACCTGATTGAGAACCGACAGATGGATAGCCGTGCCGTGACATGGTGCGTTGAACATTTCCACTGAGAGGATGGGAGGTAGCCATTGACAACGGTGAAATCCTTGCATACAGCTTGCCATGGAAGGAGCCTTGCGTGCTTGAAGAAGAAGACAGTAGGAAAGCAGAGATTCAGAAGATGGAGCATCTCCAAAACCTCAACCTATTCTCTATCACTGCAAAACAAGTACTTATTTCATGTTCTTTTACTTTTCACAATCAATCCTGATAATTTCTGATATCCTGACTAAGATTTACAAGATAACCATAGCTTGCTTCAAGCCGACAATCTCCGTGGGATCGACCCTTACTCACGTAAGGTATTACTTGGACGACCCAGTGCACTTGCTGGTTAGTTGTGCGGAGTTGCAAAAGCGTGATTGCAATTTCGTGCACCAGTGATAAACGCATAAAACATAAAGATAAAGATATAGATACTTATGTAATTCATTGGTAGGAATTTCAGATAAGAGTATGAAGATGCTGGTCCCTTCCGTCTCTCTGCTTTCCTACTGTCTTCATCCAATCCTTCCTACTCCTTTCCATGGCAAGCTTAAGCAAGGGTTTCACCATTGTCAGTGGCTACCTCCCATCCTCTCAGTGGAAATGTTAAACGCACCCTGTCACGGCACGGCTATCCATCTGTCGGTTCTCGATCAGGCCGGAATAGAATCCAGTGATTCTTTTGCGTCTGTCACTAACGCCCCGCCCTCAGGAGTTTGAAGCACGTCACAGTCATTCAGTCATTGAATCCTACTCAGAATACCACAGACAAGGTTAGACCTTCCGGATTCTCTTGAATGCCGCCATCAGTTCTAGCCTATACCACGAAGACTCTGATCTCACGGAATGGCTGGCTCGGTTGTCAGGCGAGCACTCGGTTGTCAGGCGATCAACCATGCATCGTGTATCAGGAATCCAAGAGATATTCACCCAATCGAAGATAGAACGGAGGTGGTTGTCAGTCACACGTTCATAGGTGAGAATGATGATGAGTGTCACGGATCATCACATTTATCAAGTTGAAGAACAAGTGATATCTTAGAACAAGAACAAGCGGAATTGAATAGAAGAACAATAGTAATTGCATTAATACTCGAGGTACAGCAGAGCTCCACACCTTAATCTATGGTGTGTAGAAACTCCACCGTTGAAAATACATAAGAACAAGGTCTAGGCATGGCCGAATGGCCAGCCTCCCAATGATCTAAGATAGCATCATAACAAAGATAACTACCCCCGGATATCTCAATACAATAGTAAAAGGTCCTACTTATAGAGAACTAGTAGCCTAGGGTGTACAGAGATGAGTAAATGACATAAAAATCCACTTCCGGGCCCACTTGGTGTGTGCTTGGGCTGAGCATTGAAGCATTTTCGTGTAGAGACTCTTCTTGGAGTTAAACGCCAGCTTTTATGCCAGTTTGGGCGTTTAACTCCCATTCTAGTGCCAGTTCCGGCGTTTAACGCTGGGAATTCTGAGGGTGACTTTGAACGCCGGTTTGGGCCATCAAATCTTGGGCAAAGTATGAACTATCATATATTGCTGGAAAGCCCAGGATGTCTACTTTCCAACGCCGTTGAGAGCTCGCCAATTGGGCTTCTCTAGCTCCAGAAAATCCACTTCGAGTGCAGGGAGGTCAGAATCCAACAGCATCTGCAGTCCTTTTTAGTCTCTAAATCAGATTTTTGCTCAGGTCCCTCAATTTCAGCCAGAAAATACCTGAAATCACAGAAAAACACACAAACTCATAGTAAAGTCCAAAAAAGTGAATTTTAACTAAAAACTAATAAAAATATACTAAAAACTATCTAGATCATACTAAAAACATACTAAAAACAATGCCAAAAAGTGTACAAATTATCCGCTCATCACAACACCAAACTTAAATTGTTGCTTGTCCCCAAGCAACTGAAAATCAAATAAGATAAAAAGAAGAGAGTATGCAATGAATTCCAAAAACATCTATGAAGATCAGTATTAATTAGATGAGCGGGGCTTTTAGCTCTTTGCCTCTGAACAGTTTTGGCATCTCACTCTATCCTTTGAAATTCAGAATGATTGGCTTCTTTAGGAACTCAGAATCCAGATAGTGTTATTGATTCTCCTAGTTAAGTATGATGATTCTTGAACATAGCTACTTATTGAGTCTTGGCCGTGGCCCAAAGCACTCTGTCTTCCAGTATTACCACCGGATACATACATGCCACAGACACATAACTGGGTGAACCTTTTCAGATTGTGACTCAGCTTTGCTAGAGTCCCCAATTAGAGGTGTCCAGGGTTCTTAAGCACACTCTTTTTGCCTTGGATCACAACTTTATTTCTTTCTTTTTCTTTTTTTTTCTCTTTCTTTTTCTTTCTTTTTTTTTCGAATTTTTTTTGAATTCACTGCATTTTCTTGCTTCAAGAACCATTTTAATGATTTTTCAGATCCTCAGTAACATGTCTCCTTTTTCATCATTCTTTCAAGAGCCAACATTCATGAACCACAAATTCAAAAGACATATGCACTGTTTAAGCATACATTCAGAAAACAAAAGTATTGCCACCACATCAAAATAATCAAACTGTTATAAAATTCAAAATTCATGCAATTCTTTTCTTTTTCAATTAAGAACATTTTTTTTATTCAAGAGAGGTGATGGATTCATAGGACATTCATAACTTTAAGGCATAGACACTAAGACACTAATGATCACAAGACACAAACATAGACATACATAAGCACTAAAATTCGAAAAACAGGAAAATAAAGAACAAGGAAATTAAAGAACGGGTCCATCTTAGTGATGGCGGCTCTTTCTTCCTCTTGAAGATCCTATGGAGTGCTTGAGCTCCTCAATGTCTCTTCCTTGTCTTTTTTGCTCCTCTCTCATGATTCGATCTTCTCTAATTTCATGGAGGATGATGGAGTGTTCTTGGTGCTCCACCCTTAGTTGTCCCATGTTGGACTCAATTCTCCTAGGGAGGTGTTGATTTGCTCCCAATAGTTTTGTGGAGGAAAGTGCATCCCTTGAGGCATCTCAGGGATTTTATGAGGAGGAATTTCCTCATGCTTGCTCCATCCTTTTCTTAGTGATGGGCTTGAGGTCATGCCTTCTCAGTTGAACCGGCTTCCCTCTTGAGTTTCTCTTCCATTGAGCGCCCTCTTCACAAATGTTTATGAAGACTTGGTCCAACCTTTGATCAAAGTTGACCCTTTTTAAGTTTGAAAGGGATCTCGGGGATCACCTTCTTCAAGGCCACTACTTCATAGAAGTGGTCTTGATGCACCCTTGAGATGAATCTCTCCATCTCCCATGACTCGGAGGTGGAAGCTTTTGCCTTCCCTTTCCTCTTTCTAGAGGTTTCTCCGGCCTTGGATGCCATAAATGGTTATGGAAAAACAAAAAGCAATGCTTTTACCACACCAAACTTAGAAGGTTTGCTCGTCCTCGAGCAAAAGAAGAAAGAAGAGAGTAGAAGAAGAAATAGAGGAGATGGAGATGGCTTTGTGGTTCGGCCAAAGGGGGAGAAGTAGTGTTTAGGGTGTGTGAAAATGAGGGGGAGAAGATGGGTTTATATAGGGTGAAGAGAAGGATGGGGTTCGGCTATGGGAGGGTGGGTTTGGGAGGGAAAGTGGTTTGAATTTGAATGGTGAGGTAGGTGGGGTTTTATGAAGGATGGATGTGAGTGGTGAAGGGTTTTTTTTTTTGGGAAAGAGGTGTGGAGGTGATTGGTGAATGGGTGAAGAAGAAGAGAGAGTGGTAGGGTAGGTGGGGATCCTGTGGGGTCCACAGATCCTGAGGTGTCAAGGAAAAGTCATCCCTGCACCAAATGGCATGCAAAAATGCGTTTTGAGCCAATTCTGGCATTAAACGCCGGGCTGGTGCCCATTTCTGGCGTTTAACGCCAAGAGCTTGCCCTTTTCTGGTGTTTAATGCCAGTCTGGTGCCCATTTTTGGCGTTAAACGCCCAGAATGGTGCCAGACTGGGCGTTAAACGCCCAACAGCTAGCCTTACTGGCGTTTAAACGCCAGCATGCTCTCCTCCAGGGTGTGCTGTTTTCTTTCTATTTTTCATTCTGTTTTTGCTTTTTTTATTGATTTTGTGACTTCTCATGATCATCAACCTACAAAAAAAAATATAAAATAACAAAGAAAAATAGATAAAAACATAACATTGGGTTGCCTCCCAACAAGCGCTTCTTTAATGTCAGTAGCTTGACAGAGGACTCTCATGGAGCCTCACAGATACTCAGAGCAATGTTGGAACCTCCCAACACCAAGCTTAGAGTTTGAATGTGGGGGTTCAACACCAAACTTAGAATTTGGTTGTGGCCTCCCAACACCAAACTTAGAGTTTGACTGTGGGGGCTCTGTTTGGCTCTGTTTTGAGAGAAGCTCTTCATGCTTCCTCTCCATGGTGACAGAGGGATATCCTTGAGCCTTAAACACCAAGGATTCTTCATTCACCTGAATGATCAACTCTCCTCTATCAACATCAATCACAGCCTTTGCTGTGGCTAGGAAGGGTCTGCCAAGGATGATGGATTCATCCATGCACTTCCCAGTCTCTAGGACTATGAAATCAGTAGGGATGTAATGGTCTTCAACTTTTACCAGAACATCCTCTACAAGTCCATAAGCTTGTTTTCTTGAGTTGTCTGCCATCTCTAGTGAGATTTTTGCAGCTTGCACCTCAAAGATCCCTAACTTCTCCATTACAGAGAGAGGCATGAGGTTTACACTTGACCCTAAGTCACACAAGGCCTTCTTGAAGGTCATGGTGCCTATGGTACAAGGTATTGAAAACTTCCCAGGATCCTGTCTCTTTTGAGGCAGTTTCTGCCTAGACAAGTCATCCAGTTCTTTGGTGAGCAAAGGGGGTTCATCCTCCCAAGTCTCATTCCCAAATAACTTGTCATTTAGCTTCATGATTGCTCCAAGGTATTTAGCAACTTGCTCTTCAGTGACATACTCATCCTCTTCAGAGGAAGAATACTCATCAGAGCTCATGAATGGCAGAAGTAAGTCCAATGGAATCTCTATGGTCTCTTTTTGAGCCTCAGATTCCCATGGTTCCTCATTGGGGAACTCATTGGAGGCTAGTGGACGTCCATTGAGGTCTTCCTCAGTGGCGTTCACTGCCTCTCCCCCCTCTCCAAATTCGGCCATGTTGATGGCCTTGCACTCTCCTTTTGGATTTTCTTCTATATTGCTTGGGAGAGTACTAGGAGGGAGTTCAGTAATTTTCTTGCTCAGCTGACCCACTTGTGCCTCCAAGTTTCTAATGGAGGACCTTGTCTCAGTCATGAAACTTTGAGTGGTTTTGATTAGATCAGAGACCATGGTTGCTACGTCAGAGGTATTCTGCTTAGAACTCTCTGTCTGTTGCTGAGAAGATGATGGGAAAGGCTTGCTATTGCTAAACCTGTTTCTTCCACCATTATTATTGTTGAAACCTTGTTGAGGTATCTGTTGATCCTTCCATGAAAAATTTGGATGATTTCTCCATGAAGAATTATAGGTGTTCCCATAGGGTTCTCCCATGTAATTCACCTCTTCCATTGAAGGGTTCTCAGGATCATAAGCTTCTTCCTCAGATGAAGCTTCTTTAGTACTGCTTGGTGCATTTTGCATTCCAGACAGACTTTGAGAAATCATATTGACTTGTTGAGTCAATATTTTATTCTGAGCCAATATGGCATTCAGAGTGTCAATCTCAAGAACTCCTTTCTTCTGACTAGTCCCATTGTTCACAGGATTCCTTTCAGAAGTGTACATGAATTGGTTATTTGCAACCATTTCAATCAGCTCTTGAGCTTCTTTAGGCGTCTTCTTCAGATGAAGAGATCCTCCAGCAGAGCTATCCAAAGACATCTTGGATAGTTCAGAGAGACCATCATAGAAAATACCTATGATGCTCCATTCAGAAAGCATATCAGAGGGACACTTTCTGATTAATTGTTTGTATCTTTCCCAAGCTTCATAGAGGGATTCTCCTTCCTTCTGTCTGAAGGTTTGGACTTCCACTCTAAGCTTACTCAATTTTTGAGGTGGAAAGAACTTTGCCAAGAAGGCATTGACTAGCTTTTCCCAAGAGTTCAGGCTTTCTTTAGGTTGTGAGTCCAACCATATTCTAGCTCTGTCTCTTACAGCAAAAGGGAATAGCATAAGTCTGTAGACCTCAGGGTCAACCCCATTAGTCTTGACAGTGTCACAGATTTGCAAGAACTCAGCTAAAAACTGATGAGGATCTTCCAATGGAAGTCCATGGAACTTGCAATTCTGTTGCATTAGAGAAACTAATTGAGGCTTAAGCTCAAAGTTGTTTGCTCCAATGGCAGGGATAGAGATGCTTATCCCATAGAAGTCAGGAGTAGGTGCAGTAAAGTCACCCAGCACCTTCCTTGCATTGTTGGCATTGTTGTTGTTTTCGGCTGCCATGGGGTCTTCTTCTTTGAAGATTTCTGTTAGGTCCTCTACAGAGAATTGTGCCTTAGCTTCTCTTAGCTTTCGCTTCAAGGTCCTTTCAGGTTCAGGGTCAGTCTCAACAAGAATGCTTTTGTCTTTGCTTCTGCTCATAAGAAAGAGAAGAGAATAAGAAAATATGGAATCCTCTATGTCACAGTATAGAGATTCCTTGAGGTGTCAGAGGAAAAGAAAAATAGAAGGCAGAAGTAGAAAATTCGAACTTATCAAAGAAGATGGAGTTTGAATTTTGCATTAAGGAATAGTGTTAGTCCATAAATAGAAGGATGTGAGAAGAAGGGAAGTAGTATTCGAAAATTAAGTAAAGAATTTTGAAAATATTTTGAAAAACACTAATTGATTTTCGAAAACCATGATTGAGAAAGAAGTGAAGTGATTTTTGAAAAAGATTTTGAAATTAGAAATCAAAAAGATTTGATTGAAAACTATTTTGAAAAAGATGTGATTGGTTTTAAAAAGATGTGATTGAGAAGATATGATTTGAAAAACATTTTAAAAAAAAGATTTGATTTTAAAAATTAATGACTTGACTAACAAGAAAAGATATGATTCAAACATTAAACCTTTCTCAACAGAAAAGGCAACATACTTGAAATGTTGAATCAAATCATTAATTGACAGCAAGTATCTTTGAAAATAGAAAGAAATTGATTTTGAAAAAGATTTGATTGAAAAAATTTGATTTGAAAAAGATTTGATTTTGAAAAACTTTGAAAACTTTGGAAAAAATTTGATTTGAAAACAAAATCTTCCCTCTTGTGCCATCGTGGCGTTAAACGCCCAGAATGGTATCCATTCTGGCGTTTAACGCCCAAAATGCTACCCTTTTGGGCGTTAAACGCCCAGCCAGGCACCCTGGCTGGCGTTTAAACGCCAGTCTGTCCTTCTTCACTGGGCGTTTTGGACACCCAGCTTTTTCTGTGTAATTCCTCTGCTGAATGTTCTGAATCTTCAATTCTCTGTATTATTGACTTGAAAAGACACAAATTAAAAATATTTTTGGATTTTTAATCATGAGGAATAATCAAAATGTAACTAAAATCAAATAACAATGCATGCAAGACACCAAACTTAGCAGTTTGTATACTACTGACACTATATGAGACACATAAACACTCAAGTCAAGAGAATTCAAAGATCAAAGCAATGAAATCATCAAGAACAACTTGAAGATTAATGAAGACACATGCATGAATGCAAGAAGAACAGAAACATGCAATTGACACCAAACTTAATATGAGACACTAGACTCAAACAAGAAATTTTTGGATTTTATGATTTTGTAATTTTTTTGTGCTTTTTTCAAAAATTAAGTGGAAAAAGAAAATAAAGATATCAAAATTCTTAATGAGAATTCCAGGAATCATGCAATGTTTAGTCTAAGACTCTGGTCCAGGAGTTAGACATGGCTTCACAGCCAGCCAAGCTTTCAAAGAAAGCTTCGGTCCAAAACACTAGACATGGCCAATGGCCAGCCAAGCCTTAGCAGATCACTGCTCCAACAGCAAGATTGATAGAAATCAACAAGCTCTTGTGATGATAAGTTGAAACCTCGGTCCAATGAAATTAGACATGGCTTCATAGCCAGCTAGACTTCAACAGATCATCATGAAACTCTAGAATTCATTCTTGAGAACTCTGAATAAAAAAATACCTAATCTAAGCAACAAGATGAACCGTCAGTTGTCCATACTCGAACAATCCCCGGCAACGGCGCCAAAAACTTGGTGGACGAAATTGTGATCACTACAACTTCGCACAACTAACCAGCAAGTGTACTGGGTCATCCAAGTAATAAACCTTACGCGAGTAAGGGTCGATCCCACAGAGATTGTTGGTATGAAGCAAGCTATGGTCACCTTGTAAATCTTAGTCAGGCAGACTCAAATGAATATGGTGATAAACGCATAAAACATAAAGATAAAGATAGAGATACTTATGTAATTCATTGGTAGGAATTTCAGATAAGAGTATGAAGATGCTGGTCCCTTCCGTCTCTCTGCTTTCCTACTGTCTTCATCCAATCCTTCCTACTCCTTTCCATGGCAAGCTTAAGCAAGGGTTTCACCGTTGTCAGTGGCTACCTCCCATCCTCTCAGTGGAAATGTTCAACGCACCCTGTCACGGCACGGCTATCCATCTGTCGGTTCTCGATCAGGCCGGAATAGAATCCAGTGATTCTTTTGCGTCTGTCACTAACGCCCCGCCCTCAGGAGTTTGAAGCACGTCACAGTCATTCAGTCATTGAATCCTACTCAGAATACCACAGACAAGGTTAGACCTTCCGGATTCTCTTGAATGCCGCCATCAGTTCTAGCCTATACCACGAAGACTCTGATCTCATGGAATGGCTGGCTCGGTTGTCAGGCGAGCACTCGGTTGTCAGGCGATCAACCATGCATCGTGTATCAGGAATCCAAGAGATATTCACCCAATCGAAGATAGAACGGAGGTGGTTGTCAGTCACACGTTCATAGGTGAGAATGATGATGAGTGTCACGGATCATCACATTCATCAAGTTGAAGAACAAGTGATATCTTAGAACAAGAACAAGCGGAATTGAATAGAAGAACAATAGTAATTGCATTAATACTCGAGGTACAGCAGAGCTCCACACCTTAATCTATGGTGTGTAGAAACTCCACCGTTGAAAATACATAAGAACAAGGTCTAGGCATGGCCGAATGGCCAGCCTCCCAATGATCTAAGATAGCATCAGAACAAAGATAACTACCCCCGGATATCTCAATACAATAGTAAAAGGTCCTACTTATAGAGAACTAGTAGCCTAGGGTGTACAGAGATGAGTAAATGACATAAAAATCCACTTCCGGGCCCACTTGGTGTGTCATTGGGCTGAGCATTGAAGCATTTTCGTGTAGAGACTCTTCTTGGAGTTAAACACCAGCTTTTATGCCAGTTTGGGCGTTTAACTCCCATTCTAGTGCCAGTTCCGGCGTTTAACGCTGGGAATTCTGAGGGTGACTTTGAACGCCGGTTTGGGCCATCAAATCTTGGGCAAAGTATGGACTATCATATATTGCTGGAAAGCCCAGGATGTCTACTGTCCAACGCCGTTGAGAGCGCGCCAATTGGGCTTCTGTAGCTCCAGAAAATCCACTTCGAGTGCAGGGAGGTCAGAATCCAACAGCATCTGCAGTCCTTTTTAGTCTCTAAATCAGATTTTTGCTCAGGTCCCTCAATTTCAGCCAGAAAATATCTGAAATCATAGAAAAACACACAAACTCATAGTATAGTCCAGAAAAGTGAATTTTAACTAAAAACTAATAAAAATATACTAAAACTAACTAGATCATACTAAAAACATACTAAAAACAATGCCAAAAAGTGTACAAATTATCCGCTCATCAATAGCAGCAAAAGTCGAAGGAAGAGACCCCGGCCCACCGCCTAGAGCTTCACCCGAGATAACTGGGGTGGAGCATGATGCAATTGACCAACCCACTTCTAGTCCACCAGCTGAAGGTGGCCCCTCTTCGTCCTCCCGGAGCGTAAGCATGCACGGAGGATCGTGCACAAACTAAGTGTGGGGGGGATCGATGATTCAAAGGGGGGTAAAAATTTCTCTCTTCAAGTTATTTTACAATATTTCTTGTAGTACTTTTTTTTTATTTTGAGTAGTTTTATGTCTATTTTATCTTATTTGGTTGCTTGTAAATATTTCTTTATCGTTTATGGATAGTTGGTAGTTAGTATTTGCATGATTGCATGATAGAATGAATAAGTTGGTGAAACACCAAGGAACTTCCATGAAATCTTTTTCTAGGGCGTACCATTGATTGAATTGAAGGAAATATTATGTTTGCCAACTTGCTTGAAGTAATTTGTTTGTAGAACATGGAAAAGAGCTTGAACAACATATCTTGTGAGTCTTGAGCTTTAATAGATGGTTGCATCTTTTCAACCATAATGTTGTTCTTGTGTGTAATTATTACTCTTTTTTATTGTGATCATTGATTTGCATGATTCTTTATGTTCTGTATTTGAGTTTGAATGCATTTAGCATGATTGAGGCCATTTTTGATGATAAACTCACTAACCTATATGGCCAACCCTTGTATGCACCTTTGTGAACCCCTTTGAGCCTATAAATCCCCTTTTGTTATGATGATAGCACATTACTCCCCTTAAGCGGAAAACCATTGATGTCCCCGAATTACTCTTTAATTGGCTTGGGTGGATTAGTGTGTGAATTCTAAGTGTGGGGGAATTTTGGGAAACATTGGTGATAGAGGCATGAACTTATTGTGAAAAATTTTTGGCAATTAGGTAATGCTCATGCATTTCATTAATGAAGACATATGCATTCATAGTTCAATATATATAAAAAAAAGTTTGTGCATAACTGATGAGCGGATAATTTATACGCTTTTTGGCATTGTTTTTAGTATATTTTTAGTATGTTTTAGTTAGTTTTTATTATGTTTTTAATTAAAAATCACATTTCTGGACTTTACTATGAGTTTGTGTGTTTCTCTATGATTTCAGGTATTTTCTGGCTAAAATTGAGGGACCTGAGAAAAAATCTGATTCAGAGGCTGAAAAAGGACTGCAGATGCTGTTGGATTCTGACCTCCCTGCACTTGAAGTAGACTTTCTGGCGCTACAGAAGCCCAATTGGTGCGCTCTTAATTGCGTTGGAAATTAGACATCCTGGGCTTTCCAGCAATATATAATAGTCCATACTTTACCCAAGAATTGATGGCCTAAACTGGCGTTCCAAATCAGCTTCAGAATTCCCAGCGTTTAACGCCGGAACTGGCACAAAAGTTGGAGTTAAACGCCCAAACTGGCACAAAAGTTGGCGTTTCACTCCAGGAAAAGTCTCTACACATGAAAGCTTCAATGCTCAGCCCAAGCACACACCAACTGGACCCCGAAAGTGGATTTTTACGTCATTTACTCATTCTTGTAAATCCTAGGTCACTAGTTCACCATAAATAGGA
Organism: Arachis hypogaea; assembly: GCF_003086295.3. Taxonomy (NCBI): domain Eukaryota; kingdom Viridiplantae; phylum Streptophyta; class Magnoliopsida; order Fabales; family Fabaceae; genus Arachis; species Arachis hypogaea. Next base: position 26,392,823 of record NC_092036.1, read on the forward strand.
CTTTTTGCTATTGTATCTGTACCTCATGACACAATACACGTTTCATATTGTATCTTCTACGGCATGAGTCTCTAAACCCCATGGTTAGGGGTGAGGAGCTCTGCTGTGTCTTGATGGATTAATGCAATTACTACTATTTTTCATTCAATCACGCTTGCTTCTATTCTAAGATATCACTTGTTCCTAAACTTGATGAATGTGATGATCCGTGACACTCATCATCATTCTCACCTATGAACATGTGCCTGACAACCAACTCTCTTCTACCTTAGATTGAGTGGATATCTCTTGGATTCCTTAATCAGAATCTTCGTGGTATAAGCTAGAATCCATTAGCGGCCATTCTTGAGAATCCGGAAGGTCTAAACCTTGTCAGTGGTATTGTGAGTAGGATTCAGGGATTAAATGAATGTGACAAGCTTCAAACTCGCGATTGTGGGCGTTAGTGATAGACGCAAAAGAATTACTGGATTCTATTCCGACATGATCGAGAACCGACAGATGAATAGCCATGCTGTGACAGAGCGCGTTGAACATTTTCACTGAGAGGATAGGAGGTAGCCATTGACAACGGTGAAACCCAATATACAGCTTGCCATGGAAGGAGCCTTGCGTGCATGAAGAAGAAGATAGTAGGAAAGTAGAGATTCAGAAGATATAGCATCTCCAAAACCTCAACCTGTTCTCCATTACTGCAAAACAAGTATTTATTTCATGTTCTTTTACTTTTTACAATTAAATCTGAGAATTATTGATATCCTGACTAAGAGTTACAAGATAACCATAGCTTGCTTCAAGCCGACAATCTCCGTGGGATCGACCCTTACTCACGTAAGGTATTACTTGGACAACCCAGTGCACTTGCTGGTTAGTTGTACGGAATCGCAAAAGAGTGATTGTGATTTCGTGCACCAAGTTTTTGGCGCCGTTGCCGGGGATTGTTCGAGTTTGGACAACTGACGGTTTATTTTGTTGCTTAGATTAGGAATATTTTAATTTTGTTGGTTTAGAGTCTTTTATTTGAGTCTAGTTTCATATTCTAAGTTTGGTGTCTTCTCTGTGTTTTCCTTTAAATTTTTGAAAATTTGTATTTGATTTTCTAAAAATTTTAAGTTTGGTGTCATTTTGTTGTTTTTCTCTTTCCTCATTTCCAAAATCAAATCTTTTTCAAAATAATTTTCAATCATATCTTCTTAATTGCTAATTCCATAATCTTTTTAATTAATTAATTAAATTAGTTTTCAATTTGCTTTGATTTTATTTTCTTTTGGTTTTCGAATTTTTATTTTATTTTTCGTTTATTTTATTTTATTATTTTTGGTTACTTTTAATAATATATATATATATATATATATATATATATATATATATAATATCCACATCATCTCCCTTTCTCCATCATGGACCTAAGTGGAATTGAGCAGTCCAGAAGGACTCTGGGGTCATATGCTAACCCCATTACAGCTGCATATGGGAGTAGCATCTGTATACCTCCCATTAAAGCAAGCAGCTTTGAGCTAAATCCTCAACTCATTATCATGGTGCAGCAAAATTGCCAGTATTCCGGTCTTCCACAAGAAGAACCTACTGAGTTTCTGGCACAGTTCTTACAAATTACTGACACAGTACATGATAAAGAAGTGGATTAGGATGTATACAGATTGTTACTGTTTCCATTTGCTGTAAAAGATCAAGCTAAGAGGTGGTTGAATAACCAACCCACAGCAAGCATAAAAACATGGAGACAGTTATCAGACAAATTTCTGAATCAATTTTACCCTGCAAAAAGGATGACACAGCTAAGGCTGGACATCCAAGGCTTTAAACAAGAGGATAATGAATCCCTTTATAATGCCTGGGAGAGGTATAGAGGTATGCTAAGAAAATGCCCCTCTGAAATGTTTTTAGAGTGGGTACAGTTAGACATCTTCTATTATGGGCTTACAGAAAAAGCTCATATGTCTTTAGACCACTCAGCTGGTGGATCTATACACATGAGAAAGACGATTGAAGAGGCTCAAGAGCTCATAGATACGGTTGCTAGAAATCAACATTTATACTCAAGCAGTGAGTCCTCTATAAAAGAAGAAGCTATGGCAGTAACTACTGATCCTAACCCTCAAGAACAGATGGTTGAGCTTAATCAGCAATTACTCCTGATGACAAAACAGTTAGCAGAATTTAAAGAGATGCTCCAAGAAACTAAAATTGCTAACAAGAATATAGAATCACAGTTGAATCAGACAAAACAGCAGCTATCTAAACAGATAACAGAAGAATGTCAAGCAGTTCAACTAAGGAGTGGGAAGACATTGAATAATTCAGCTCAAATTGGCAAAAATCCAAGAAAGGAACAACTGACAGAGGATAACCAAACCACTGCCCAAAATCCCTCTGAGGACAGTAAGAGCCCAGAGAGGAATACTTCTGGCATTCAAATGCCAGAAAAGGGGGAAAAGTTGGCGTTAAACGCCCATTCCTTGCCCAGTTCTGGCATTCAAACGCCAAAAAGGGTGGAAAGCTGGCGTTACATGCCCATCCTGCACCCAGTCCTGGTGTTCAAATGCCAATGAGGAATTAGACACCTGAGAGTGCTGATAGTAACCCCTCTAAGAAGGCTTCTCCAACCACCTCTGTAAGGAATAAACCTGAAGCAACTAAGGTTGAAGAATATAAAGCCAAGATGCCTTATCCTCAGAAACTCCACCAAGCGGAATAGGATAAGCAATTTTCCCGCTTTGCAGATTATCTCAGGACTCTTGAAATAAAGATTCCGTTTGCAGAGGCACTTGAGCAAATACCCTCTTATGCTAAGTTCATGAAAGAGATCTTAAGTCATAAGAAGGATTGGAGAGAAACTGAAAAGGTGTTTCTCACTGAAGAATGTAGTGCAGTCATTCTGAAAAGCTTACCAGAGAAGCTTCAAGATCCAGGAAGCTTTGTGATCCCATGCACATTAGAAGGTGCTTGTACCAAGACAGCCCTATGTGACCTTAGAGCAAGTATCAACCTAATACCTGCATCCATTATTAGAAAGTTTGGGTTGACTGAAGAAGTCAAACCAACCCGGATATGTCTCCAACTTGTTGATGGCTCTATTAAACATCCATCAGGCATAATTGAGGACATGATTGTCAAGGTTGGGCCATTTGCCTTTCCCACTGACTTTGTAGTGCTGGAAATGGAGGAGCACAAGAGTGTGACCCTCATCCTAGGAAGACCTTTCCTAGCAACTGGATGCACTCTTATTGATGTACAAAAAGGGGAATTGACCCTGAGAGTCAATGAGGATGAGTTCAAGTTGAATGCTGTCATAGCTATGCAGCATCCAGACACATCAAATGACTGCATGAGCGCTAATATTATTGACTCTTTGGTGGAAGAGATCAATATGACTGAGAGTCTCGAATCAGAGCTAGAGGACATCTTTAAAGATGTTCAGCCTGATCAGGAAGAACCAGAGGAAATAGAAGATCCTCTGAAAATTCCTCAGGAAGAGGATAAACCTCCCAAACCTGAGCTCAAACCACTACCACCATCCCTGAAGTATGCATTTCTGGGAGAAGGTAATACTTTTCCAGTGATCATAAGCTCTGCTTTAAATTCACAGGAAGAGGAAGCACTAATTCAAGTGTTAAGGACATACAAGACAGCTCTTGGATGGTCCATAAGTGATCTTAAGGGCATTAGCCCAGCAAGGTGCATGCAGAAGATCCTATTAGAGGATGATGCCAAGCTAGTGGTTCAACCACAAAGGCGGCTAAATCCAGCCATGAAGGAGGTGGTGCAGAAAGAGGTCACTAAGTTGTTAGAGGCTGGGATTATTTATCCTATTTCTGATAGCCCCTGGGTGAGCCCTGTCCATGTTGTTCCGAAGAAGGAAGGCATGACAGTGGTTCATACTGAAAAGAATGAACTGGTTCCTACAAGAACAGTTACAGGGTGGCGTATGTGTATTGACTACAGAAGGCTCAATACAGCCACCAGGAAGGATCATTTTCCTTTACCATTCATAGACCAGATGCTAGAGAGACTGACAGGTCATGAATATTATTGCTTTTTGGATGGCTATTCAGGTTACAACCAAATTGCAATAGATCCTCAGGACCAAGAGAAAACAGCATTCACATGTCCTTCTGGAGTGTTTGCCTACAGAAGGATGCCTTTTGGTCTGTGTAATGCACCTGCAACCTTTCAGAGGTGCATGCTCTCTATCTTCTCAGATATGGTAGAGAAATTTCTGGAAGTCTTCATGGATGACTTTTCAGTATTTGGAGACTCATTCAGCTCCTGCCTTAACCATCTAGCACTTGTTCTGAAAAGATGCCAAGAGACCAACCTAGTTTTAAACTGGGAAAAATGTCACTTTATGGTGACTGAAGGGATTGTCCTTGGGCATAAAATTTCAAACAAGGGAATAGAGGTGGATCAAGCTAAAGTTGAAGTAATTGAAAGATTACCACCACCTACCAATGTTAAGGCAATCAGAAGCTTTCTAGGGCATGCAGGATTCTACAAAAGGTTTATAAAGGATTTTTCAAAAATTGAAAAACCTCTGAGTAATTTGCTAGCTGCAGACACGCTATTTATCTTTGATAAGGAATGTCTGCAGGCGTTTGACCTTTTGAAAGCTAAGCTGGTCACAGCACCAGTTATCTCTGCACCAGATTGGACACTGCCATTCGAACTAATGTGTGATGCCAGTGACCATGCTATTGGTGCAGTGTTGGGACAGAGGCACAGCAAGCTTCTGCACATCATTTATTATGCTAGCCATGTTCTAAATGACGCACAAAAGAATTACACAACCATAGAAAAAGAGTTACTTGCAGTAGTTTATGCGATTGACAAGTTTAGATCTTATTTAGTAGGATCAAAAGTGATTGTGTACACTGACCATGCTGCTCTTAAGTACTTACTCACAAAGCAGGATTCAAAACCCAGGCTCATAAGATGGGTGTTGCTTCTGCAAGAGTTTGATATAAAAAAAACGACAGAAAAGGGACAGAGAACCAGGTACCTGATCACTTGTCCCGGATAGAACCAGTAGCTGGGGCGTCCCTCCCCTCTACTGAGATCTCTGAGACCTTTCCAGATGAGCAACTCTTTGCCATTCAGGAAGAACCATGGTTTGCAGATATTGCAAACTATAAAGCTGTGAGGTTCATACCCCAGGAGTACAGCAGGGTGCAAAGAAAAAAATTAATTTCAGATGCCAAGTACTACCTATGGGATGAGCCATATCTCTTTTAGAGATGTGCAGATGGAATGATCCGCAGATGTGTACCTAGAGAGGAAGCACAAAGGATTCTATGGCATTGCCATGGATCACAGTATGTGGGACATTTCGAAAGTGAGCGAACAGCCACTAAAGTCCTCCAATGCGGCTTCTACTGGCCTACTCTCTATAGGGATGCCCGAGAGTTTGTGCATAACTGTGACAGTTGCCAAAGAGCTGGTAACTTGCCTCATGGTTACGCCATGCCTCAACAAGGGATCTTAGAGATTGAATTGTTTGATGTATGGGGTATCGACTTCATGGGTCCCTTCCCACCATCATACTCAAGCACTTGTATTCTGGTGGCAGTAGACTATGTATCTAAATGGGTAAAAGCAAGTGCCACACCCAGTAATGATACTAAAACCGTGCTAAAATTCCTTTAGAAACACATCTTTAGCAGGTTTGGTGTTCCCAGAGTAATAATCAGTGATGGGGGCACTCATTTCTGCAATAAACAGCTATACTCTGCTATGGTCCGATATGGAATTAGCCACAAAGTAGCAACTCCATATCATCCACAGACAAATGGGCAAGCTGAAGTCTCTAATAGAGAGCTAAAAAGAATCCTGGAACAAACTGTAATTTCCTGTAGAAAGGATTGGGCAAAGAGCTTGGATGATGCTCAGTGGGCATACAGAACAGCATTCAAGACTCCTATAGGAACCTCTCCATACCAACTTGTGTATGGCAAGGCCTGTCATCTGCCCGTGGAACTGGAACATAAAGCCTACTGGGCAACCAGATTCCTAAACCTGGATGCTAAGTTAGCTGGTGAAAAAAGATTGCTCCAGCTAAATGAGCTAGAGGAATTCAGACTCAGTGCCTTTGAAAATGCAAAAATTTATAGGGAAAAGGCAAAAAAGTGGCATGACAAGAAGTTGTCATCCAGAGTCTTTGAGGCAGGACAAAAAGTTCTGCTCTTCAACTCTAGGCTCCGACTATTCCTAGAAAAACTGAAATCCCGGTGGAGGGGTCCTTATGTGATTACAGGAGTGTCACCATATAGATATGTTGAGCTTCAGGATATTGATTCTGACAAAAAGTTCATTGTTAATGGACAAAGGATTAAACGTTTTCTTGAAAGTAATTTTGAGCAGGAATGCTCAAAACTGAGGCTTGAATGAGTCTCAGTAAAGGTCCAGCTAAAGACAATAAAGAAGCGCTTGCTGGGAGGCAACCCAGTCATTAGCAGGTTATTTGTTTTATAAAAGTTTGATATATATTCTTCAAGGTTGATCATTGAAATTGAAGGAATTCACAGAGTTACAGAAGGATTCAGTGAAATAAGCAGAGAAAAAGAGCTTGCTGGTAAGGAAACGCCAGAAAAGTAGATCCTGGGCGTTAAATGCCAGAATGGATACCATTCTGGGTGTTTAACGCCAGTAAAGGCACCATTTTGGGCGTTAAACGCCAGAATGGGCACCATTCTGGGCGTTTAACACCAGAATTGCAGCATCCTGGGCGTTCAGCAAAATGCCCAGTGATAAAGGGGTTTCTGGTGTTTAACGCCAGCCAGGGTGCCTGGCTGGGCGTTTAACGCCCATAATGGCCACCAATTGGGCGTTAAACGCCAGAAAGGCAGGGGAAGGAGATTTTGCTTTCCACTTCAATTTTTTTCACACTTTCATGTTTTGACCCAATTTTTTTCACACTTTCATGTTTTGACCCATAATTTTCTACATAAACATGTTACAAATTTTCATCATTCACCCTCAAATGTCAAAAATCCAACAATTTTCTAAATTATTTCTCAAATCTCTTTCAAATCTTTTCCAAATCTTCTTCAAAAACTCAAGTATTTTCTCAAATTCTTTCCATATCTTCTCAAATCTCTTTAAAACCTTTCGAAATCCCTCCCCCTCCCTTATAAATACACATTCGCCAATCCCCCTCTCTTCACCATTCGAATTTACTTCTCCTCTTCTCTCTCCTCTTTCCTTTCTTTTGCTTGAGGACAAGCAAACCTCTAAGTTTGGTGTGCTTTTCCGTGATCACTAAGCTAAGGCTCATCAAGACCATGGCTCCCAAAGAAAAACAAAACAATTCAAGAGGCAAGAAAGAGAATGCTCCAAAGAATCTTTGGAGTCAAGAGAGGTTCTTAACCAAAGAACATGCAGACCATTACCACAAAATAATGGGTCTAAGGTCAGTGATCCCGGAAGTTAAATTCGATCTGAAAGAAGACGAATATCCGGAGGTACAAGAGCAAATTCGAAATAGAGGATGGGAAATTCTAGCCAATCTTGAAACAAAGGTTGGAAGAAACATGGTTCAGGAATTCTACTCAAATCTGTGGTTGACAGATAAGCAGAGAATGACTGGAACTGCTTTTCATACCTTCAGAACCATGGTCAGAGGGAGAACTATTTACTTCCATCTGGACAAAATAAAAGAGGTCTTCAAACTGCCTCAACTACAAGATGATCCTGAATCCTTTAATAGGAGAATGGTGAGAGTAGATAAGGGGTTGGATCAAGTTCTAGAGGACATATGCCTCCCTGGAACTAAGTGGATAACCAATTCAAAAGGTGTCCCAAACCAACTCAAGAGGGGAGATCTCAAACCAGTTGCAAGAGGTTGGCTATACTTCATTGGACGTTCTATTTTGCCCACTAGTAACCGTTCTGAGTTCACTTTCAAGAGAGCAGTGATGATTCATTGCATTATGCTGGGAAAAGAAGTGGAGGTTCATCATCTGATTGCTTGTGAGATTTACACAATTGCAATTAAGAACTCCACTGAAGCCAAACTGGCTTACCCAAGCTTAATCTCTTTGCTATGTAAAGATGCTGGGGTGAGGATGGGAGTAGATGAATTCATCCCAATTAAACATCCAATCACCAAGAAGTCAATGGAAGGACAAATGCAAGATAACTCTATCAAAAGGAGGGCACAGGAGTTCCTCCCTAAACTTCCTGAAATTGACTACTGGGCCCGCCTAGAAGCATTTGTTGCCAAGCTGCAAGAAGCTATGGAACAACTTAAGGAAGAACAGCAGAATCAAAACTGCATGCTCTGCAAACTGCTGAAGGAACAAGAGAAGTAGGGGCGTGAGCTACAGGAGCTGAAGCGCCAGAAGCTCTCCCTTGAAGGGTCAAACACCCCACAAGTTGAGGGAGCATCCACTTCTCAAAATCAAGGTTGTTGAGTCCTAACTCTGTGATAACCTCTATCATTAGGAATCAATTTTAGAGTCATTTAAATTTCTATTTTTAATTTTCTGTTTTTCTATTATTATTAGTCTTCTCTTATAATTATCTTTGAGTCTTGTTCTTATTCCATGATTAATAAAATTTAAAGTTCATGTCTTAAAGCTATAAATGTCCTATGAATCCATCACCTCTCTTAAATGAAAAATGCTTTAATTACAAAAGAACAAGAAGTACATGATTTCGAATTCATCTTTGAAACTAGTTGAATTAGTTTGATGTGGTGACAATACTTTTTGTTTTCTGAATGAAAGCTTGAACAGTGCATATGTCTTTTGAATTTGTTGTCTTAAGAATGTTAAAATTGTTGGCTCTTGAAAGAATGATGGAAAAGGAGAAATGTTATTGAGGATCTGAAAAAACATCAAATTGATTCTTGAAGCAAGAAAAAGCAGTGAATACAAAAAAAAAAAGAGAAAAAGCAAGCAGAAAAAGCCAATAGCCCTTTAAACCAAAAGGTAAGGGTAAAAATAAAAAGGATCCAAGGCTTTGAGCATCAGTGGATAGGAGGGCCTACAAGAATAATATCCTGGCCTAAGCGGCTAAACCAAGCTGTCCCTAACCATGTGCTTGTGGCGTGAAGGTGTCAAGTGAAAACTTGAGACTGAGCGGTTAAAGTCGTGATCCAAAGCAAAAAGAGTGTGCTTAAGAACCCTGGACACCTCTAATTGGGGACTCTAGCAAAGCTGAGTCACAATCTGAAAAGATTCACCCAGTTATGTGTATGTGGCATGTGTGTATCCGGTGGTAATACTGGAAAACAGAGTGCTTTGGGCCACGGCCAAGACTCATAAAGTAGCTGTATTCAAGGATCAACATACTATACTAGGAGAATCAATAACACTATCTGAATTTTGAGTTCCTATGGATGCTAGTCATTATAAACTTCAAAGGATAAAGTGAGATGCCAAAACTGTTCAGAGGCAAAAAGCTACTAGTCCCGCTCATCTAATTGGAGCTAAGTTTCATTGATAATTTGGAATTTATAGTATATTCTCTTCTTTTTATCCTGTTTGATTTTCAGTTGCTTGGGGACAAGCAACAATTTATGTTTGGTGTTGTGATGAGCGGATAATTTATACGCTTTTTGGCATTGTTTTTAGTATATTTTTAGTATGTTTTTGTTAGTTTTTATTATGTTTTTATTAGTTTTTAATTAAAAATCATATTTCTGGACTTTACTATGAGTTTGTGTGTTTTTCTGTGATTTCAGGTATTTTCTGGCTGAAATTGAGGGACTTGAGCAAAAATCTGATTCATAGGCTGAAAAAGGACTACAGATGCTGTTGGATTCTGACCTCCCTGCACTCTACGTGCATTTTCTGGAGCTAAAGAAGCCCAATTGGCGCGCTCTTAATTGCGTTGGAAATTAGACATCCTGGGCTTTCCAGAAATATATAATAGTCCATACTTTGCTCAAGAATTGATGGCCCAAATTGGTGTTCCAAATCAGCTTCAGAATTCCCAGCGTTTAACGCCGGAACTGGCACAAAAGTTGGAGTTAAACGCCCAAACTAGCACAAAAGCTGGCGTTTAACTCCAGGAAAAGTCTCTACACATGAAAGCTTCAATGCTCAGCCCAAGCACACACCAAGTGAACCCTGGAAGTGGATTTTTACGTCATTTACTCATTCTTGTAAACCTTAGGTCACTAGTTCACCATAAATAGGACTTTTTGCTATTGTATCTGTACCTCATGACATAATACACGTTTCATATTGTATCTTCTATGGCATGAGTCTCTAAACCCCATGGTTGAGGGTGAGGAGCTCTGCTGTGTCTTAATGGATTAATGCAATTACTACTATTTTTAATTCAATCACACTTGCTTCTATTCTAAGATATCACTTGTTCCTAAACTTGATGAATGTGATGATCCGTGACACTCATCATCATTCTTACCTATAAACGTGTGCCTGAAAACCACCTCCGTTCGACCTTAGATTGAGTGGATATCTCTTGGATTCCTTAATCAGAATCTTCGTGGTATATGCTAGAATCCATTGGCAGCCATTCTTGAGAATTCGGAAGGTCTAAACCTTGTCTGTGGTATTCTGAGTAGGATTCAGGGATTGAATGGCTGTGACGAGCTTCAAACTCGCGATTGTGGGGCATTAGTGACAGACGCAAAAGAATCACTGGATTCTATTCCGACATGATCAAGAACCGACAGATGAATAGTTGTGCTGTGACAGAGCGCGTTGAACACTTTCACTGAGAGGATGGGAGGTAGCCGTTGACAATGGTGAAACCTAACATACAGCTAGCCATGGAAGGAGCCTTGCGTGCATGAAGAAGAAGACAGTAGGAAAGTAGAGATTCAGAAGATATAGCCTCTCCAAAACCTCAACCTGTTCTCCATTACTGCAAAACAAGTATTTATTTCATGTTCTTTTACTTTTTACAATTAAATCTGAGAATTATTGATATCCTGACTAAGAGTTACAAGATAACCATAGCTTGCTTCAAGCCGACAATCTCCGTGGGATCGACCCTTACTCACATAAGGTATTACTTGGACGACCCAGTGCACTTGCTGGTTAGTTGTGCGAAATTGCAAAAGAGTGATTGTGATTTCGTGCACCAATAACAAAGTATGAAATAAAGAGTTAAATAAAGGATGCATATGCCATGATTGAAAAGAAAATGCATGAGTGAAGTGAGATAGAAAAAGAAGAGAAAATGGGTAGATAGGTTGTAATGATATGTGTATATAGGTGATATAGGACTAGATGGACACTCAAGCTAATCAAAGAACTAATTCTTTAAGTCCACTTAGCGATATTTCATCCTACCTAAACCCTAGCCCCATTACATCCCTCTAAATACCTCATGATATTTGTTAATCATGCATTAAATACTAGTTGATTGTTAGATGACTTGCAAATCTTTGAAAAGCATGATAAAAGGAGAATTCAGTAATTAAACTCTAAACACTGAGCGAATTGAGTGGATACACATCCGGTGAGGGGTTCGATCGCTCAATTCTATGTTCTTACGCTTTATATTGCACATTCTTGTGTTGTTCAATTGGATAGTTTAGAAAAATTCAATTCAACTCTTTGGACATTGATCTTAGTTCATGAACTCTTTAAATTGGCCCTAAAGTTTTCCTGTGATGGATTGGAATTTCGTGGTTTGTTTCTACCAACTCTCATTATAGTACATATTGGCGATTAGCCTTAGGATAGTTGCATGCATTTAAGTAGTTTATAGCATAAGTCATTTTCCCATTCATCTTTCTCCTTTGAGTGTGTTTAGCATGAGGACATGCTAGTGTTTATGTGTGTGAGAATTGATGAATCCATATTTGATGATGATTTTTGGTTTAAATTTAATGGATTTTATCACATAAACTTGCACTTATTCACTTGAATAGCATGCTTTTGAACTTTCCTCCCAAATTATGCTTGATTATGAAAATATGCTCTTTTGTGCTTAATTTGATCTATTATTCCATTTGCCTTCCATTCGATGCCTTGATGTGTTTGTGAGTGATTCCAGGTGTATAAGGTAGGAATGGGTTGGAGAAAATGGAAGAAGAGGATGCAAAGTGGAGGAAACATGAAGAATCAAAGGAGATGAGTTCAGAGACGTGTGCATGCGCACAGCCTCTTGTGCATCCACACAGGAGCCCAAGCAGAGCGCATAGATCATTTCGAGCACGTCGCGCGTCCAGCCAAGCATCACCTAGTGTGCGTGCGCACAGCTACTTGTGCGTACGCACAGGATGGGATTTTCGCAAAGTGTGCGGACGCACACGACTGTGCGTCTGCAAAGGTATCCACGCATGACTTCATTAAAGAAGCACGTGACTTGCGAATTGAGGGCTTTGGAGGCCCATTTTTGATGTCTTTTAGCTCATATTGGAAAGGGAATGAAGGATATAGGAGAGCATATCATTAGCATAGTTTTAGGAGTAGTAGTAGAGGTTTTTAGTTTTAGTTTTCTCTAAGTTTTTCATCTTCTCTATTAGGGTTTATCTTAGGGTTTTTCTTTCAAGTGCCATTTTCCATTTTTTGGTCTTGGATTTTGCTAATCTCATTGTAAGTATTCTCTTGTTATTACTCTTTATAGTTTACATTGTCATTACTCTTTCTTCTAATTCAAGTTATAGTTCAATTTTACTTCGCTTTTGCAATTTCAATTTCTTGTTGATGAACTTGATGTTTGAAGTTTGTTCTATGCTTTCTTACGTTATTCTTGTTGATTGAGATCAATTGTTGCTTTTAGTTTCAAGCCATTTTTTATTTTTCTCATGTTTATGCTTTTTTCCCACCTAGTGTTTGACAAAATGTCAAACATGGTTTTAGGCTAAATTTTTGTCTCTTGACTCGGGTAAAGTGAGCAATTGGGTTCCTAGAGTTGGAATGTCCAACATTTAGTGTCAATCTTGGATTGTTAATTGTTCTTGTTCTCACTAACGGTAAGTTGTTGCTAAGGCAATTAACAAGCAATTTAGGATTTGTGGGTTAAGAGCACTTATGCTCATTTAACTTACCTTCCGATGTGAGGGTTGATCAAGTGAGACTAACCCATCATAATTGTCATAGTTGTGGTTCCAACAAGGAAAGGACCCTTAGCTCACTCCAAGCCAAGACACCTTTTTATGCTTTCAATCTTCCATACATTGCTATATTAATCTCTTTTATACTTTACTTGTTTATATTACATAGTTGGTTCTTTAATTTCTTTATTAGTTCGATCATTACAATTTTGCATGTTCTTTTATTGCTTTATATGTTCGTTTCTTCATTGACAACCCCTTGATCCCTACAACCGGAATTTGAACACTCATTGCCCTTAAGTTATTCTTTGGGAGACGACCCGGGAGTCAAATACTCTCGGTTTTTAAATTGATTTTGAGTTGTGACACATCTTGTGAATTTCCAATTTGATCAGTGACCGATTGTTGGGTTGGTCTATGCTTGCAACGTTAATCCTCTTTTAGTGTGAAAATCCAAACCCATGTAATTTGCTCATCGTCATACCACCACCCCAATTGCCCTAGTCATGCGTACGCATAGGTGATGTGTACGCATGAATTCCACGCTCCACAACCCTTTTATGCGAGCCCTAACTCGCATACACACAGAACCCCTCCTCTCCAACATTTCTTCTTCGTCACCAATGTCTTTCTCCTTACTTCCATCACCCAACCTCCATTATCCACCTCCTCCAACGACCTTAATAGGCGTTGTCAATCCCTTCTTCTCCTTCCTTCCCCCCATCTTCTCTTCTTCTTCTTCTTCTTCTTCTTCTTCTTCTTCTTCTTCTTCTTCTTCTTCTTCTTCTTCTTCTTCTTCTTCTTCTTCTTCTTCTTCTTCTTCTTCTTCTTCTTCTTCTTTGCCTCTTTCTCCAATTCCCCTCTCTCCTTCCTCTTCTCGCGACGTCTTTGGCCATTACCACAACTAGCATCGCCAATGGCTGATCCCTAGCAACCATCCCTTCCATGTCTTCGTTCTTGCCTTGTTTTGCTTCAGGTTGGTTTCGTTTCAATTTTTGTTAGTTTAATTTTATATTATTATTTTGATTAGTTAGTTTTGTTTAATTAGAATAGTTATAATGCATGCTTTAGTTGATTTAGGTGGTTAGATAGGTTTGAAATTAGTTTGTAGTAAATTCTAGGTCTGGAATTTTTTGCTGATTGTGTTTGGATTACTATGTAATTTGTTGTATGATGATGACTTTCTTGTTTTATGGATTAAATTGTGAAATTACTGCTCCACTCAATGATGTTTATTTGTCTTATTCCTATGAATTGATATTTGAATTGTGTTTGTTTGTTGGTATGCGAAACCGTGATTCACACTTTTCACAACTCCGCATAGCTGACCAGCAAGTGCACTGGGTTGTCCAAGTAATACCTTACGTGAGTAAGGGTTGATCCCATGGAGATTGACGGCTTGAAGCAAGCTATGGTCATCTTGTAAATCTCAGTTAGGCAGATTCAAATGGTTATGAGATTTTGATAATTAAAAGATAAATAAAGCGGAAAATAAAATAAAGTTACTTATGTAGTTCCTTGGTGGGAATTTCAGATAAGCATTTAGAGATGCTTTGTCTCCTTTGAACCTCTGCTTTCCTACTGTCCTCATCCAATCATGCGTACTCCCTTCCCTGGTAAGCTGTATGTTGGTGGATCACCATTGTCAATGGCTACCATCCATCCTCTCAGTAAAAACATGTCCTCTACGATTTTCCGCATGACTAATCAGCTGTCGGTTCTCGATCGTGTCGGAATAGAATACATTTATTCTTTTGCACACTGTCACTGCACCCAACAGTCATGAGTTTGAAGCTCGTCATAGTCATCCCATCTCAGATCCTACTCGGAATACCACGACAAGGTTTAGACTTTCCGAATCTCAAGAATGCTGCCAATTGGTTCTAGCTTATACCACAAAGGTTCTGACATCACGGGTTCGAATGATCTGCTGTCAGGAGAGGTGATTCAGATCCGTGGGTTAGAGACCAAAGAGAGTATACTCCAGCTGTCGTCCAATGACTACGTTGAACATCATGTAGACCGCTTTGTGGTTGTCAGGCACGCAGATCTTGGCTAAGCGAGTAACGAAGATTGGGTAGATTGTCACAGGTCACCCCTTCATTTTGACTTAACTGAATTAGGTACGAGAGTATATCTTGGAGGAGAAGTAGGCGTGAATTGAATAGAGAGACAATAATACTTACATTAATACTCGAGGAACAGCAGAGCTCCTCACCTTAATCTGTGAGGTGTAGAAACTCCACCGTTGGAAAATACATAAGAACAAGGTCTAGGAATGGCCGAATGGCCAGCCTCCCCAAATAGCATAATACAATCGAAATAGGGTTCAAAGATCTGATCTAAGGATCGAAGAATGGTCCAGAGATGTGAATACAATAGTAAAAAGTACTATTTAGACTAAACTAGTAAACTAGGTTTACAAAAAATGAGTAGATAGTGCAGAAATTCACTTCCGGGGCCCACTTGGTATGTGTTTGGGCTGAGCATTAAAGCTTTCACATGCATAGGCTCTTCTTGGTGCCAGTTTTAGTGCCAGTTTGGGCGTTTAACTCCAGCTTTGGTGCCAGTTCTGGCATTTTACGCCAGAAAAAGGTCTCTGATGGGCGTTTGGACGCCAGTTTGGGCCGTCGAATCTCGGGAAAAGTATGGACTATTAAACATTGCTGGAAAGCCCAAGATGTCTACTTTCCAATACAATTAAAAGCACACCAATTGGGTTTCTATATCTCCAGAAAATATAGTTTGAGTGCAGGGAGGTCAGAATCCAACAACATCTGCAGCCCTTTCTCAGCCTCTGAATCAGATTTTTGCTCAGGTCCCTCAATTTCAGCCAGAAAATACTTGAAATCACAGAAAAATACACAAACTCATAGTAAAGTCCAGAAATGTGATTTTTGCATAAAAACTAGTAAAAATATACTAAAAAGTAACTAAAACATACTAGAAACTACATAAAAATAATGCCAAAAAGCGTATAAATTATCCACTTATCATAACACCAAACTTAAATTGTGCTTGTCCCCAAGCAACTAAAAACAAAATAGGATAAAAAGAAGAGAATATACAATAAATTCCAAAACATCAATGAAGCTTAGTTCTAATTAGATGAACGGGGCTAGTAGTTTTTTGCTTCTGAACAGTTTTGGCATCTCACTTTATCCTTTGAAGTTCAGAATGATTGGCATCTATAGGAATTCAGAATTCAGATAGTGTTATTGATTCTCCTAGTTCAGTATGATGATTCTTGAACACAGCTACTTATGAGTCTTGGTTGTGACCCTAAGCATCTTGTTTTCCAGTATTACCATCGGATACATAAATGCCACAGACACATGACTGGGTGAATTTTTTTAGATTATGACTCAGGTTTGCTAGAGTCCCCAATTAGAGGTGTCCAGAGTTCTTAAGCACACACTTTTGCTTTGGATCATGACTTTAATCACTCAGTCCCAAGCTTTTCACTTGGACCTTCATGACACATGCACATGGTTAAAGACAGCTTGATTTTAATCGCTTAGGCCAGGATTTTATTCCTTTGGGCCCTCTTATCCATTAATGCTCAAAGCCTTGGATCCTTTTTACCCTTGCCTTTTGGTTTAAAGGGCTATTGGCTTTTTCTGCTTGCTTTTTCTCTTTTTTTTCTTTTTCTTTATTTCTTTCGCCATTTTTTTTGCAAGGTTTTTCTCTTTCACTATTTTTTCTTGCTTCAAGAATAAAATTTATAGTTTTTCAGATTATCAATAACATTTCTCTTTTTTCATTATTCATTTAAGAGTCAACAATTTTAACATTCATAAACTTCACTATCAAAAGATATGCACTGTTCAAGCATTCATTCAGAAAACAAAAAGTGTTGCCACCACATCAAAATAATTAGACTAATTTCAAGATAGAATTTGAACATGTACTTCTTGTTCTTTTGTAATTAGAAACATTTTTCATTTAAGAAAGGTGAAGGATTCATGGAATTATTCATAGCTTTAAGACATAAACACTAGACACTAATGATCATGTAATAAAGACACAAACAGAGACATACATAAAGCAAAGGAAACCAAAAAAGAGAAAGATAAGAGCAAGGAAATTAAAGAACGGGTCCACCTCAGTGATGGCAGCTAGTTCTCCTTCTTGAAGATCCTATGGAGTGCTTGAGCTCCTCAATGTCTCTTCCTTGCCTTTGTTGCTCTTCCCTCATGGCTCTTTGGTCCTCTCTAATTTCATGAAGGATGATGGAATGCTCTTGGTGCTCCATCCTTAGTTGCTCCATATTGGAACTCAAATCCCCTAAAGAGGTGTTGAGTTGCTCCCAATAGTTGTGTGGAGGAAAATGCATTCCTTGAGGTATCTCTAGGATTTCTTGATGAGGGACTTCCTCATGCGCTTGTTGCGGTCCATGAGTGGGCTCTCTTTTTTACTCCATTCCATCCTCTTTTTAGTGATGGGCTTGTCCTCGTCAATGAGGATGTCTTCCTCTATGACAATTCCAGCTAAATTGCATAGGTGACATATGAGATTAGGAAAGGTTAACCTTGCCAAAGTGGAGGGCTTGTCAGCCACCTTGTATAGTTCTAGAGGTATGATCTCATGAACTTTCACTTCCTCTCCAATCATGATACTATGGATCATGATAGCCCGATGCACAGTTACTTTATATCGGTTGCTAGTAGGAATGATAGAGCATTGGATGAACTCCAACCATCCTCTAGCTACAGGCTTAAGGTCCGACCTTCTTAGTTGAACCGACTTGCCTTTGGAATCTCTCTTCCATTGAGCTCCTTCCACACAGATGTCCTTGAGGACCTGGTCCAACATTTGATCAAAGTTGACTCTTCTAGTGAAAGGATGAGAATCTCCTCTCATGATTGGCAAGTTGAACGCCAATCTTACATTTTCCAGACTGAAATCTAAGTATTTTCCCCAGACCACTGTGAGCCAATTCTTCAGGTCTGGGTTCATACTTAGATCATGGTTCTTAGTGATCCATGCATTAGCATAGAACTCTTGAACCATTAAGATTCTGACTTGTTGAATGGGACTAGTGAGAGCTTCCCATCCTCTTCTCCTAACCTCTTGTTGGATCTCCGGATATTTGCTCCTTTTGAGCTTGAAGCGGACCTTGGGGATTACCTTCTTCTTGGAAACAACTTCATAGAAGTGGTCTTGATGGACCTTTGAGATGAACATTTCCATCTCCCATGACTCGGAGGTGGAAGCAATTGTCTTCCCTTTCCTCTTTCTTGAGGTTTCTCCGGCCTTAGGTGCCATTAGTGGTTATGGAAAATTAAAAAGCAAGGCTTTTTCCACACCAAACTTAAGAGGTTTGCTCATCCTCGAGCAAAAGAAGAAATAAGAGAGTAGAAGAAAAAGAAAAAAAGTGGGAGATGGAGGCTTGAGAGGGTTCGGCCAAGGGGGGTTTGGAGTGTATGTGATGTGTGAAAATGAAGCAGAAAGGAGAGGTATTTATAGGGTAAGAGAGGGAGTTGGTTCGTGTGAGAAGGGGTGGGTTTGGGAGGGAAATGGTTTGAATTTGAAAGGGTGGGGGTAGTTGGGGTTCTATGATGGGTTTTTGGGAATTAGGGGATGGATGTGAGTGGTGAAGAGACTATGGGGAACAGGGTTGATGAGCGGATAATTTATACGCTTTTTGGCATTGTTTTTAGGTAGTTTTTAGTAGGATCTAGCTACTTTTAGGGATATTTTTATTAGTTTTTAAGCAAAATTTATATTTCTGCACTTTACTATGAGTTTGTGTGTTTTTATGTGATTTCAGGTATTTTCTGGCTGAAATTGAGGGACCTGAGCAAAAATCTGATAGGAGGCTAACAAAGGACTACTGATGGTGTTGGATTCTAACCTCCCTGTACTCGAAATGGATTTTCTAGAGCTACAGAACTCCAAATGGCACGATATCAACTGCGTTGGAAAGTAGACATTCAGGGCTTTCCCGCAATATATGATAGTCTATACTTTATTCGAGTTTAGATGACGCAAACTGGCATTCACCACCAGTTCTATGCTGCATTCTGGAGTAAAACGCCAGAAACACGTCACAAACCATAATTAAACGCCAAACAGACGTTACAACTTGGCATTTAACCCCAAGAGAAGCCTCCGCATGTGTAAAGGTCAAGCTCAGCCCAAGCACACACCAAAGTGGGCCCCGGAAGTGGATTTCTGCACTTAGACTTATTTTTGTAAAACCCTAGTAACTAGTTTAGTATAAATAGAACTTTTTACTATTGTATTGAATGTCTCGTAGACCATTAGTCTTTTTCCCTATTTTCGAATTCATATGCCATTTAGGGAGGCTGGCAATTCAGCCATGCCTGGACCATCACTTATGTATTTTCAACTGTTGAGTTTCTACACACCATAGATTAAGGTGTGGAGCTCTGCTGTACCTCAAGTATTAATGCAATTACTACTATTTTCTATTCAATTCATGCTTATTCTTATTCTAAGATATTCGTTGCACTTCAACATGATGAATGTGATGATCCGTGACACTCATCATCATTCTCACCTATGAATGCGTGCCTGACAACCACTTCCGTTCTACCTTAGATCGAGCGCGTATCTCTTGGATTCCTTAATCAGAATCTTCGTGGTATAAGCTAGAATCCAATGGCAGCATTCTTGAGAATCCGGAAAGTTTAAACCTTGTCTGTGGTATTCTAAGTAGGATTCTGGGATTGAATGACTGTGACGAGCTTCAAACTCGCGAGTGTTGGGCGTAGTGACAGACGCAAAAGAATCACTGGATTCTTTTTCGACATGATCGAGAACCGACAGATGATTAGCCGTGCTGTGACAGAGCATTTGGACCACTTTCACTGAGAGGACAGGAGGTAGCCATTGACAACGGTGAAACCCAACATACAGCTTGCCATAGAAAGGAGTAAGAATGATTGGATGAAAGCAGTAGGATAGCAGAGATTCAGAAGGAACAAAGCATCTCCATACACTTATCTGAAATTTCCACCAATGATTTACATAAGTATCTCTTCTCTATTTTATGCTTTATTTATTTTCATATTTGAAAACCATTATAACCATTATTATCCGCCTCACTGAGATTTACAAGATGACCATAGCTTGCTTCATACCAACAATCTCTGTGGGATCGACCCTTACTCACGTAAGGTATTACTTGGACGACCCAGTGCACTTGCTGGTTAGTTGTGCGAAGTTGTGACAAAGTGTGATTCACGTTTGAGAGCTCCAATTCTATTGGTGCCATTGTTGAATATCACAATTTCGTGCACCAAGTTTTTGGTGCCGTTGCCGGGGATTGTTCGAGTTTGGACAACTGATGGTTCATCTTGTTGCTCAGATTAGGTAATTTTCTTTTCAAAAAGTTTTAAAAAATCTTTCAAAATTTTTCTTCTTTTTCGTTTTTCCAAAATATATTTTCGAAAAAATCCAAAAAAATTATAAAAAAATCAAAACATCAAAAAAAATGTTTTTGTGTTTCTTGTTTGAGTTTAGTGTCAATTTCTAAGTTTGGTGTCAATTGCATGTTTTTAAAATTTATGCATTTTTTCGAAAAATTCATGCATGTTGTTCTTCAGAATCTTCAAGTTGTTCTTGGTAAGTCTTCTTGTTTGATCTTCATATTTTCTTGTTTTGTGTTTTTGTTATTTTTCATATGCATTTTTGCATTCATAGTGTCTAAGCATTGAAAATCTCTAAGTTTGGTGTCTTGCATTTTTTTCTTTTCTTGAAAATTTTCAAAAATAAGTCTTGATGTTCATCTTGATCTTCAAAGTGTTCTTGGTGTTCATCTTGACATTCATAGTGTTCTTGCATGCATCATGTGTTTTGATTCATAATTTTCATGTTGTGAGTCATTTTTATGTTTTTCTCTCTCATCATAAAAAAATTCAAAAAATCAAAAAAATATATTTTCCTTATTTCTCTCATAAATTTCGAAATCTTTGGGTTGACTTAGTCAATTTTTTTTTTAAAATAAGTTGTTTCTTGTTAGTCAAGTCAAGATTTCATTTTTAAAAATATTATCTTTTCAAAATCTTTTTCAATTTTTTATTTTTATTTTCGAAAATATTTTTTAATTGATTTTCAAAATCTTTTTCTTATCTCTATTTCAAAATTTCGAAAACTTTACTAACAATTAATGTGATTGATTCAAAAATTTGAAGTTTGTTACTTTCTTGTTAAGAAAGATTCAATCTTTAAATTCTAGAATCATATCTTTTAGTTTCTTGTTAGTCAAGTAATCAATTTTAATTTTAAAAATCAAATCCTTTCAAAAATATTTTTTTTCAATCATATCTTTTCAAAATATCTTTTTCAAATTATATCTTTTTCAAAATCAATTTCAAAATCTTTTCCAACTTCTTATCTTTTCAAAATTGATTTTCAAATCTTTTTCAACTAACTAATTGACTTTGTATTTATTTCTTATCTTTTTCAAAACCACCTAACTACTTTTCTCTCTCTAATTTTCGAAAATCACCTTCCTTTTTTTAAAAAACATTCTTTTAATTAACTAATTGTTTCAAATTTTAATTTTAATTGTATTTCTTCTTCTCTCAATTTTTGAAAATCACTAACTATTTTTCAAAAACAATTTTCAAAAACTCTTCCCTCTCATCTCTTTTTATTTATTTTATTTATTTACTAACACTTCTCTTCATCTCAAAATTCGAACCCTCTCTTCTTCTCTGTGTTTGAATTTTTCTCTTCTCCTTCTTCTATTCTTTTCTTCTTCTACTCACGTAAAGGAATCTCTATACTGTGACATAGAGTATTCCTCTTCTTTTCTGTTCTCTTCTTTTCCATATGAGCAGGAGCAAGGACAAGGACATTCTTGTTGAAGCAGATCCTGAACCAGAAAGGACTCTGAAGAAGAAGCTAAGAGAAGTTAAAGCACAATAATCCAGAGAAAACCTTACAGAGAATCTCGAAAAAGAAGACATGGCCGAACCCAATAACAATGGTAGAGGCGCAAGGAGGATGCTTGGTGATTATACTACACCTACTTCTAATTTTTATGGAAGAAGCATCTCAATCCCTGCCATTGGAGCAAACAATTTTGAGCTGAAGCCTCAACTAGTTGCTCTAATGCAACAGAACTGTAAGTTTCATGGACTTCCATCATAAGATCCCTATCAATTTTTAACTAAATTCTCACAGATCTGTGAGACTATTAAGACTAATGGAGTAGATCCTGAAGTCTACAGGCTCATGCTTTTCCCTTTGGCTGTAAGAGACAGGGCTAGAACATGGTTAGACTCACAACCTAAAGATAGCCTGGACTCTTGGGATAAGCTGGTCACGGCCTTCCTGGCCATGTTCTTTCCTCCTCAAAAGCTGAGTAAGCTTAGAGTGAATGTTCAGACCTTCAAGCAAAAAGATGGTGAATCCCTCTATGAAGCTTGGGAAAGATACAAGCAGTTGACCAAAAAGTGTCCTTCTGGCATGCTTTCAGAGTGGACCATTTTAGATATATTCTATGATGGTCTATCTGAGCTTTCTAAGATATCACTAGACCATTCTGTAGGTGGATCCATTCACCTAAAGAAAACACCTGCAGAAGCTCAAGAACTCATTAACATGGTTGTAAATAACCAATTCATGTACACCTCTGAAAGGAATCCTATGAGTAATGGGACGCTTCAGAAAAGGGGAGTTCTTGAAATTGATACTTAGAATGCCGTATTGACTCAAAACAAAATGTTGACTCAACAAGTCAACACGATTTCTCAGAGTCTGAATGGATGGCAAAATGCATCCAACAGTACTAAAGAGGCATCTTCTGAAGAAGAAGCTTATGATCCTGAGAACCCTGCAATGGCAGAGGTGAATTATATAGGTGAACCATATGGGAACACCTATAATTCCTCATGGAGAAATCATCCGAATTTCTCGTAGAAGGATCAACAAAAGCCTCAACAAGGCTTTAATAATGGTGGAAGGAACAGGCTTAGCAATAGCAAGCCTTTTCCATCATCTTCTCAGCAACAGACAGAGAATGCTGAGCAGAGTCCCTCTAGCTTAGAAAATATAGTCTCTGATCTATCTAAGGCCATTTTTAGTTCCATGAGTGAAACAAGGTCTTCCATTAGAAATTTGGAGGCACAAGTGGGTCAGCTGAGTAAGAAAATCATTGAAACTCCTCCTAGTACTCTCCCAAGCAATACAGAAGAGAATCCGAAAAGAGAGTGCAAGGCCATTGATATAATCAATATGGCCAAATGCACAAAGGAGGAGAAGGGCATGAATCCCAGTGAGGAAGACCTCCTGGGACGTCCTCTGAACAAAAAGGAGTTCCAAACTAAGGAACCTAAGGAATCTGAGGCTCACCTAGAGACCATAGAGATTCCATTGAACCTCCTTTTACCATTCATGAGCTCTGAGAATTATTCTTCCTCTAAAGAGGATGAGGATGTAACTAAAGAGCAAGTTGCTTAATATCTAGGAGCCATCATGAAGCTGAATGCCAAGTTGTTTGGTAATGAGACTTGGAAAGGTAAACCTCACTTGCTCATTAGTGAACTAGATACATAGGTTCAGCAAACTCTACCTCAAAAGGAATAAGATACTGGTAAATTCTTAATATCCTATACCATAGGCACCATGACCTTTGAGAAGGCTCTGTGTGACCTGGAGTCAGGTATAAATCTTATGCCACTCTTTGTAATGGAGAAGCTGGGGATCTTTGAGGTACAAGCTGCAAGAATCTCATTAGAGATGGTAGACAAGTCAATAAAACAAGCTTATGGATTGGTAGAGGACATGTTAGTGAAGGTTAAAGCCTTTACATCCCTGATGATTTCATAATCTTAGACACTGGGAAGGATGAGAATGAATCCATCATTTTTGGAAGACCCTTCCTAGCCACAGCAGGAGCTATAATTGATGTTGACAGAGGAGAGCTAGTCCTTCAATTGAATACAGACTACCTTGTGTTTAAGACTCAAGGATCTTCCTCTGTAACCATGGAGAGGAAGCATGAAAAGCTTCTCTCAATACAGAGTCAAACAAAGCCCCCACAGTCAAACTCTAAGTTTGGTGTTGGGAGGCCACAACCAAACTTTAAGTTTGGTGTTGAACCCCCACATTCAAACTCTAAGTTTGGTGTCGGGAGGTCTCAACAATGCTCTGATAATCTGTGAAGCTCCATAAGAGCTCACTGTCAAGCTATTGACATTAAAGAAGCGCTTATTGGGAGGCAACCCAATTTTTATTCATCTATATTTCTCTTGTCCTTTTATGTTTTATTAGGTTTATGATCATGTGGAGTCACAAAATAATTAAAAAAATTAAAAACAGAATAAAAAATAGCAGAAGAAACAGCACACCTTGGAGGAAGAGCTTACTGGCATTTAAACACCAGTAAGGAGCATCTGGCTAGCGTTTAATGCCAGAACAGAGCATGAAGCTGGTGTTGAATGCCAGAAACAAGCAGCAGTCTGGCGTTTAAACGCCAGGATTACACCCTGAGGAGAGCTGGCGTTAAACACCAGAAACAAGCATGGAAGTGGTGTTCAATGCCAGAAACATGCTGCAGATTGGCGTTGAATGCCCAAAACAAGCATGGAAGTGGCGTTTAACGCCAGAAACAAGCATCAGTCTGGTGTTAAACGCCAGGATTGCATATAGAGGGCATTTTACACGCCTAAAGGGTGCAGGGATGAGAAATCCTTGACACCTCAGGATCTGTGGACCCCACAGGATCCCCACCTACCTTCTCCCTCTCTCTCACACATTTTCATAACACTCTTCCCCAAACATCATTTAATAATCACCTCATCTACTCTTCCCCAAAAACCCCACCTACCTTTAAATTCAAAATCTCTTTCCCACCCAATCCCACCCTAAATGACCGAACCCTAACCCCTCTCCCTCCACTATATAAATCCCTCTTTCCTTCTTCATTTTCACACATCACTACCCTCTCTTATCTCCCTTGGCCGAATACACATCCCTCTCCCTGTCCTCCATATCTTCTTCTTCTTCATCTCTTCTTTCTTCTTTTGCTCGAGGATGAGCAACATTCAAGTTTGGTGTGGTAAAAGCATAGCTTTTTTTTGTTGTTCCATAACCATTGATGGCACCTAAGGCCAAACAAATCTCTAGAAAGAGGAAAGGGAAGATAAAAGCTTCCACCTCCGAGTCATGGGAGATGGAGAGATTCATCTCAAAAGCACATCAAGACCACTTCTATGAAGTTGTGGCCAAGAAGAAGGTGATCCCTGAGGTCCCTTTCATGCTCAAGAAAAATGAGTATCCGGAGATCCGACATGACATCCAAAGAAGAGGTTGGGAAGTTCTTACCAACCCCATCCCTGAGGTCCCTTTCATGCTCAAGAAAAATGAGTATCCGGAGATCCGACATGACATCCAAAGAAGAGGTTGGGAAGTTCTTACCAACCCCATTCAACAAGTCAGAATCTTAATGGTTCAAGAGTTCTATGTCAATGCATGGATCACTAGGAACCATGATCAAAGTATGAACCCGAATCTAAAGAATTATCTTACAATGGTTCGGGGGAAATGCTTAGATTTCAGTCCGAAAAATGTAAGGTTGGCATTCAACTTGCCTATGAGGCTTCTATTGATCTTTCCATGATAAATTGGGATGATTCCTTCATCAAGGATTATAGGTGTTTCCATAGGATTCTCCCATGTAATTCACCTCTTCCATTGCAGGATTCTCAGGGTCATAAGCTTCTCCTTCAGAGGAGGCTTCTTTAACACTGTCGAATGCAGCTTGCAATCTAGTCAGATTCTGAGAAATTATATTGACACGCTGTGTAAATATTTTGTTCTGAGCCAATATGGCATTCAGAGTATCAATCTCAAGAACTTCTTTTTTCTGAGTCACCCCATTATTTATAGGATTCCTTTCAGAAGTTTACATGAACTGGTTATTTACAACCATCCCAATGAGTTCCTGGGCTTCTACAAGTGTTTTCAGATGAAGGGATCCACCAACAGAACAATCCAATGACATCTTTGACATTTCAGACAGACCATCATAGAATATACATATGATACTCCATTCTGGAAACATGTCAGAAGGACACCTTTTGGTTAATTGCTTGTATCTTTCCCAAGATTCAAAGAGGGATTCACCTTCCTTCTGTCTGAAGGTTTGGACATCCACTCTGAGCTTACTCATCTTTTGAGGTGGAAAGAATTTGGTCAAGAGAGCGTTGATCAGCTTGTCCCAAGAGTTCAGGCTTTCTCTAGGTTGTGAGTCCAGCCATGTCCTAGCTCTGTCTCTTACAGCAAATGGGAAAAGCATAAGTCTATAGACTTCGGGATCAATCCCATTGGTCTTAACAGTATCACAGATCTGCAAGAATTTAGATAAGAACTGATGAGGATCTTCTGATGGAAGTCCATGAAACTTGCAGTTCTGCTGCATTAGAGAAACTAATTGAGGCTTAAGCTCAAAGTTGTTTGCTCAAATGGTAGGAATTGAGATGCTTCTTCCATAGAAGTTGGAAGTTGGTGCAGCATAGTCACTAAGCATCTTCCTTGAATCTCGGGCATTGTTATTATTTTTGGCTGCCATGTCTTCTTCTTTTTCAAAAATTTCTGTCAGGTCCTCTCTAGAGAGTTGTGCTTTAGCTTCTCTTAGCTTCCTCTTCAGAGTCCTTTCAGGTTCAGGATCAGCTTCAACAAGGATGTCTTTATCCCTGTTCCTGCTCATATGAAACAAAAAGAGAATAGAAAAGAAGAGGAATCCTCTATGTCACAATATAGAGATTCCTTTATGTGAGTAGAAGAGAAGAAGAGAAGAGTGAGGCAGAGAGAAAATAAAGAGAATTCGAACACAGAGAGGGAGAGAGGGTTCGAATTTTAAGAAGGAGAGAAGTGTTAGTAAATAAATAAATAAATAGAAAGAGATGAGAGAGGGGGAATTCGAATATTAAATAAAAGGAAAAATATTTTTGTTTTTATTTTAAATATTAGTTAGTATTCAAAAATTAAGAAAGGAATAAAATAAAATTAGAGTTTAAAACAATTAGTTAATTAAAAAGATTTTTGAAAAAGTTGTTAGTGGTTTTCAAAAATTGGAGAGAGAAAAGTAGTTAGGTGGTTCTGAAAAAGATAAGAATTAGTAAACTTTTTAAAATCAAACAAAAAGTCAAGTAGTTAATTGAAAAAGATTTGAAAATAAATTTTGAAAAGATAAGAAGTTAGAAAAAGATTTTGAAATTAAGTTTTGAAAAAGATATGATTGAAATCTATTTTGAAAAAGATTTGAAAAAGAAATTTAAAAAGATTTGATTTTGAAAAATGAAGTTGATGACTTGACTAACAAGAAACTAAAAGATATGATTCTAGAATTTAAAGATTGAACCATTCTTAACAAGAAAGTAACAAATTTGAAATTTTTGAATCAAAACATTAATTGTTAGTAATAATTTCGAAAATTATGAAATAAAAATAAGAAAAAGATTTTGAAAATCAATTTTAAAATTTTTTCGAAAATATTAAGAAAAAAATGAAAAAGATTTGATTTTATTGAAAAAGGTTTGAAAAGATAGAATTTTTAAATTGAAATTTTGACTTGACTAACAAGAATCAACCAAATTTTAAAAATTTTTGACTAAGTCAACCCAAAATTTCGAAATTTATGAGTGAAATAAGGAAAAGATATTTTTTTATTTTTGAATTTTAAAGAAGAAAGAAAAAAAACAACAAAATGACTCAAGACATGAAATTTTAAGATCAAAACCAATGATGCATGCAAGAACACTTTGAATGTCAAAATGAACACCAAGAACACTTTGAAGATCATGATGAACATCAAGAATATATTTTTGAAAAATTTTTAATGCTTAGACACTAACAAATTAAAAATGCATATGAAAAACAAGAAAAGACTCAAAACAAGAAAATCACAAGATCAAACCAAGACAATCATCAAGAACAACTTGAAGATCATGAAGAACATAATGCATGAATTTTCGAAAAATGCTAGAAAAATAAAAACATGAAATTGACACCAAACTTAAAATTTGACACTAGACTCAAACAAGAAACACAAAAAATTTTTTGATTTTATGTTTTCATTAAATATTTTTTTTGTATTTTTCGAAAATAAAAATAAAATTACCCAATCTAAGCAACAAGATGAACCGTCAATTGTCCAAACTCAAACAATTCCTGGCAACGGCGCCAAAAACTTGGTATGCAAAATCGTGATTCACACTTTTCACAACTCCGCATAGCTGACCAGCAAGTGCACTAGGTCGTCCAAGTAATACCATACGTGAGTAAGAGTCGATCCCACGGAGATTGACGGCTTGAAGCAAGCTATGGTCATCTTGTAAATCTTAGTCAGGTGGATTCAAATGGTTATGAGATTTTTATAATTAAAAGATAAATAAAGCGGAAAATAAAATAAAGTTACTTATGTAGTTCCTTGGTGGGAATTTCAGATAAGCGTTTAGAGATGCTTTGTTGCCTCTGAACCTCTGCTTTCCTACTGTCCTCATCCAATCATGCGTACTCCCTTCCATGTCAAGCTGTATGTTGGTGGATCACCGCTGTCAATGGCTACCATCCGTCCTCTCAGTGAAAACATGTCCTTTACGGTTTCCCGCATGGCTAATCAGCTGTCGGTTCTCCATCATGTCAGAATAGAATACATTTATTCTTTTGCACACTGTCAATGCGCCCAACAGTCACGAGTTTCAAGCTCGTCACAGTCATCCCATCCCAGATCCTACTTGGAATACCACAGACAAGGTTTAGACTTTTTGGAT
Organism: Arachis hypogaea; assembly: GCF_003086295.3. NCBI lineage: Eukaryota > Viridiplantae > Streptophyta > Magnoliopsida > Fabales > Fabaceae > Arachis > Arachis hypogaea. The sequence continues at coordinate 26,421,572 of NC_092036.1, forward strand.
CTCAAGAATGCTGCCAATTGGTTCTAGCTTATACCACGAAGGTTCTGACGTCATGGATTCGAATGCTCTATTGTCAAGAGAGGTGATTCAGATCCGTGGGTCAGAGACCAAAGAGAGTATACTCCAGCTGTCGTCCAATGACTACGTTGAACATCATGTAGACCGCTTTATGGTTGTCAGGCACGCGGATCTTGGCTAAGCGAGTAACGAAGATTGGGTGATTGTCACGGGTCACCCTTTTATTCTGACTTAACTGAATTAAGTACGAGAGTATATCTTGGAGAAGAAGTAGGCGTGAATTGAATAGAGAGACAATAATACTTGCATTAATACTCGAGGAATAGCAGAGCTCCTCACCTTAATCTGTGAGGTATAGAAACTCCACCGTTGGAAAATACATAAGAACAAGGTCTAGGCATGGCCGAATGGCCAGCCTCCCCAAATAGCATAATACAATCGAAATAAGGTTCAAAGACCTGATCTAAGGATCGAAGAATGGTCTAGAGATGTGAATACAATAGTAAAAAGTGCTATTTACACTAAACTAGTAAACTAGGTTTACAGAAAATGAGTAGATAGTGCAGAAATCCACTTCCGGGGCCCACTTGGTGTGTGTTTGGGCTGAGCATTGAAGATTTCACGTGCATAGGCTCTTCTTGGAGTTCAAATGCTAGTTTTGGTGCCAGTTTTGGTGCTAGTTCTGGCGTTTTACGCCAGAAAAGGGTCTCTGATGGGCGTTTGGACCCCAGTTTGGGCCATCAAATCTCGGGCAAAGTATGAACTATTATATATTTCTGGAAAGCCCAGGATATCTACTTTCCAACGCAATTGAGAGTGTGCCAATTGGGCTTCTATAGCTCCAGAAAATCCACTTCAAGTTCAGGTTCGTCAGAATCCAACAACATCTGCAGTCCTTTCTCAGCCTCTGAATCAGATTTTTGCTCAGGTCTCTCAATTTCAACCAGAAAATACCTAAAATCATAGAAAAATACACAAACTCATAGTAAAGTCTAGAAATGTGATTTTTGCATAAAAACTAATAAAAATATACTAAAAAGTAACTAAAACATACTAGAAACTACCTAAAAATAATGCCAAAAAGCGTATAAATTATCCGCTCATCATTTGTCTACTGCATTCATATGGAAACTTGTTGATTGAGTGAATTGATGAAATGTGTTCGTTGATTACTGAGTTGATGCCAGAAATTGTTTAATTTGGTTTTCAATGTTTATTTTCAATATGGTTGCCTAATTGAGTTTAGCATTTTACTGAAGTTGTTTTGAAATTTTACTAACTCAATTAGTTAATCCATCGGCTATTTGATTTACTGTTTTGTTACTAAAAGCTACGATTTTCTGTTATTTGTTTTAGTAAGCCGTATTCTGTGATTTGGTGCAACAAGGTTCTTATTGATGGTTCTCTGTGTCAATAAAATCTTGCTTACCAAACGATTTTGAAAAGTTACCTCAAATGAGCTTTACCGCCAACTTTGGTTAATACCTTATAATTCTTTGCTTGTTTTTATTCTGATTTATTCATATGCATTGAATGGCTTGAATTGATTTTAATAATTGACCAAAACTTGAATTTCTTTCATGATTAGAGTTTTTTCTGCATGAATTCACAAGATTGAGGAAATTTTAGCCTTTGTGACTGTTTTCATCTGCTTTCATCATTCGTAAACTACTTTAAGTTATATAGAGCATGAATTTTCCGTTTCTTACTTCAATCTTGTGATTTTAGTGCTGGAATGCATTTTGGTGTTTAAATTTACCTTAATTGCTTTGTGAATCACTGCTTTAGCCTTTTCAACACCAATTGCTTAAGCTTATGCCAAGTGACTTGTAACCATTATTCATTTGAATATGTGCACTACACATTACTTGAATTACTCATTTTGGCATAATGCTTTGTTGTGAAGTTGATTGTGAGGTTGCTTGTTCTGAACTTTTTGAAACTTTTCAGGATTAAGGACCATTTTTACTATGCACACAACCATTAACTTTTCTTTTCTTTTTCAACTAACTATTTTCTTTTTCTTTGTGCATAGCATCAATGGTTCCTTCCTTTATTTTTGATAAGCAAGCAAGCTAATTGACTTTGATTGATTTGATTGATTGGAAGGTGTTTCTATTTGATTTTACTTTAAATTTCATGAATGCCTCCAATCAATTTTATATTCTCCGTTCACTTCATATTTATGTTATTATTTACCTCAGTTTCTTGATTCTTTACTACTTATCACATTATTTTACTTTGTGTGCCTTTAGATTACATTTTATATTCCCATTTCCTTTATTCCTTTTTAGAATGTCTGATAGAAAAGGGAAGGGTAAGGCCACAGACTACGAAAAAAGGAAGAGATCACAATGGAAGCTGAAACAGTAGATGTGGTACTTTCTGAGAGATGGATTAGTGAGAGATATAGAGCTTATCAGAATACATCTCCCATTGATCCGTATAAGTTCTTTACCCTTTACTCAGAGTGGAAGCTCTAGATTCCCGCTGAGCTACAAACATTTACTGAGGATCAGATTGTTCAGTAAGGATGGAGTTTCTTAGATAGGGAACTACTGACGGTGACTGTATCGTGGGTCTAGGAGTTTTACGTCAATTACTACATAGTGGCCCTTGATATAGTTCACCTTCGGAGCAAGAAGATTCTGGTTACTGAGGAGGTCATTGAGCGTGCCTTTCATTTTCTGCCTAGGCCCAGTGGGAAAGACTCTTTTGAAGAGGCAAAAAGTGAAAGGAAGATGATGACATTTGACTGGAATAAGGTAATGGTTGTGATTGCCAAGCATGGGAGTTCATGGACTTATGGAGCAAACAAGACGGCTCCCAAGGTTCTTAGTCCAAGCTCTGACCGCTGAGGCTCAGATTTGGCAGTAGATTGTTACACCCTAATTACCCTAAGCCTTACCTCATGCTGTAAAGCAAAGGATAACTAAGTGTCACGACAATTCTAAGGCTTATACGATAATATATATATATATATATATATATATATATAGAAAAAATATTAATAATAATAATAATAATAATAATAACAATAATAATAATAATAATAATAATAATAATAATAATAATAATAATAATAATAATAATAATAATAATAATAATAATAATAATAATACGAAAAGCCCGATGAAGAAATTACAGCGCAAGATAGAAACAGAAAAGTACGAAGCATTCACACGATAACTAAAAGCATAACCAATAAGGTACAGGTACAAGGTAACAAAGTATATGTAGATATACAAGCATAATAGTTATGATATACTAGCCGCAGCCCGCGGAGTTTAGGCCAACTAGTTACATACAGACATAACAGAGTTTTTGGAGTTAAAACAGCTTATACAACTTATCTCTCATCAAAGTCAAGCCTCTAAAGCATCAAAGTATAAATATACAAAAGATAGAGAGAACTACAACAAAATATCCAAAATATACAAAAGAGCTATCAAGAGATTCTTCACTTTGCCACCATCCCGAAACTCACTGAGGTGGGTTACGACCTACATCTAAAAAATAACAACAATATATGGTATGAGAATTAGAGGTTCTCGGTATGGTAACAGTGCCCAGTAATGTAAGATATAAGGTTCCGGGATGCCAAAGGCAATCCTAAAACTTCACATCGACACATATATTCAAGCTTAAAGAAATAAATGACTTAAACCACAAACAGGGTAATCTAACTTAAGGGATTTTTAAATAACAAAACACCGCTGTCCCACAGCCTTTGCCAGCCTAACCTCCATTTGATCCCATTGCCACTGCCTACCGAGCCTCCTCAATCCTAGCAGAAAAACATAAGTAATGCAGACAAGTAAAGCACAAGTAAAGTACATGTGGATCAAGTAGAACAATTAGCAAGCGATCATGTGGTTCATTTAGGCATAACAGAAATTAAGCAAAGCAAACAAATACGTAGAAGATACATATGATGAATGTATGTCCTATTTGCTCGTGATAACACTTGCGGTCTATAAATTCCAACCCGACACATCCTCTCGAATGTAGCCTTTCTGCCACCCCAGGGATATAGTGCCTGGCACACTCGGATGCGTAACCCAAGGATATAGTGTCAGGCACACTCGGATGTGAGCAGGATACTACTCCATCCCTCACATCTCAATGTAAGCGGGATTAACCACCGTCCTTACGCCAGTGCTGCGACCTTGACAAGCGAGATTAACCTACCATCCTTGTCAGGCACATATCGTCTCAACAATATCAGTATAAAATAGAATATATCAATAGTTTCAATGATCACTCTCAGTATTCAATAATTCCTCCATTCATCTCCGAGTCCCCGACTTGCCATAACCACCATCAATCTTTTATTTTACAAGTTTATCATCAACTATCATTACTCTTAAGTTCTCATAGTCATCATCAATATAGTATTCCACCAGTTCACTCACCACTTCAGAAACCTAAGTCTCCGTCTTTTAAACTCATACAAAATTTCACCAATTTAAGTCACTAACTCTTCTCTATTAGTCTTAGGACCTAATTACTAGATAGTAGTCTTTAACAATAATAAAAGGTGTTTAAAAAGCTAGAGAACCCTTGAAAATGAAGAAAAACTATTTTTCAACAAAACAGAGATGTTGCGTACGTGAGCCCACTGTCCGCATATGGGACAGGTTGAAAAAGTGAAGGTCGTATACGCGACTCCTCTCTCACGTACGCGAGACTCCTAACCCGAGAGGAATCCCTGCGTCACATGTCAAATATCACGTACGCGTACCTTGAAAAGACATGCTCGCATACGCAACATAGTGCCCGTGTACGCAAGATTCTCAGGTAGTGGAGAATGTCCGCGTCGTGTGCACAGGTCCGTGTACGCAAGTTGTAGCCGAATTGGAAAATTTTTAAAGCTGCAGAATTTCAATTTTGCATATCGAACTTTGAACGAACATAACGTCTTCGTTTTAAAACATTTTTTGTTCTTTCTTCAAATGTTTAAAAGCTCTCGGACCCAATATTCATTTAAAACAAATTTCATAAAAATTGGGGTTCTGGAGTCCAAGTTATGACTTGTTGAAGTTCATCAAAATTTTAAGTTTTACACACAACCATCAAAGTTCTCTAGTTTCCAAATTTCAAACTAAACCAAATCAAAACCTACTCAATTCTATCACAAAACACTACCACATACTACACTTTACCAATCCATTTCACTTCAATCACTCCATCACCTATTTAACTCAATTTTTATCTATCTCTTCCCACCATAATTCAACCAAATCTAAAATTCCCAACTCAAGATCTCAGTGATAAACAATTTGTACAATTTTACTCATCATAAACATCATTCATCATATCTCACCATAAATCCTCAAAATTATCATTATTCAATCTCAATTTCAATAATCAACACATTCACTGACAATAAAATCGTAATTCATCAATTCATTACAATCATCAAAATCATCATACATCACCATTTATCAATTATCAACCATCAAATCCAATCATATCCTAAGGTCCATTAGCATATGTGTCCAGAAACATTACATATTACATAGAGAAAACCGAAACCATACTTTAGCCGATTCCCAATATGCACCAAACACCAAAATTTGACCTCAACCAATCTTCCACAAGTTTCCAAGTTCAATCAAGCCACCACACACAATCCAAAAGCTCCAATAATTATAAATTCCAAGCTATACACAATTAATTCATCATAATTATTTCCTAGGGTTTACCAAAATCATAAATCCATAAAGGTTTAGGACATTCTTACCTTACCCAATAGTTTTTGGGGAAAAATCCAACAATACTTCAAAGCTACAACACCCCTAAACAATCATAATCACAAAATCTATTCAATATCAAAACCTAAATTTTCAAAATTCTTAGGGCTAAAAAATGGGGAAGAAAATTTGAAGTATTATCAAAAAAAGTTTGTTAGAACTAACAGGCTCAGCGAGAGCTTTGTGTAGCCGCAAACGGAACGTGAATCGGAGCACTGTAGCTCATGTAAAACCCGGATAATTAACGGCTAATTAACCCATAAATGAGAATTTATTCTAGAAAGCCCAAAATGTGATTTTTGTGGCTAAATATGATAGAGGAGACTGAGACGAGAATTTCGGTACCAATTTTATAGAATTCGGGCCAAGATTGGACCAAACGGGCCAAACCGGGCCAAACGGACCCAAAGTGGGCCCTTGGCCCAACATAACTAAACCAAAACCCTAGTTTTCAGCATTCTCTCTCCTCACTAAACACACTCACATGCTGAAAATGGAGGCCATGGAGGGAAGAACACTCTCTCAAGTTCTTTCTCTCACTTGATCTTCAAACCACCATAACTTTTGATCTAGAGCTCCGATTGCCGCTCCGTTTGCGGCCACGCGTTCACCGCGGAGAGCTCTACAAAACCCATACAATCAATCTTGAGGTAAGCCACGTGTTGCTGTTCGAAATTTCAGCCCTTATTTTCGAGTTTCATGGGTGAAATGTTGAGATTTTGGGTTCTTTGATGTTATAGGACCCAACTCTCTTGAAGGAGAAGGTTAATCTTGTCTCCTTGGACCTTGGGTGTGGTAAGATTCTCAATCCTAGTGTATTTTGTTGTTTTATGATGTTTGGGTTTTGAGATGTCGTGTATGGGTATGATGATTGTGGCTTAGGTTGTGTATATGTGAATATTGGAGCTTGATTGGTGATTTTGAAAAGCTTGGAAAGGGTTTGGTGGTGAAAAATCTGTTCTTGGAGGTGTTGAGGCCTTGAGAGCTTGTGGATAAGTGATTTGGAAGTGCTCTAGTGGAGCTTGGGAAAATCGCCTAAGGTATGGTTTCGGTTTCCCGTATCTAATATGTAATGTGGTAGGAAATACTTAGGCTAGAGGCCCTAAGATAGGCATTGAATGGTTGGTGTTGTTGAATTGTTGATATATATGATGTGGTCATATATGTGATGATGATTAATGATGCCCTGGTGGTATGACGTATGAGAAATATGCATGTTGTGATATATGCTTGATGATTGGTTATGGTTGAATTGTGGGTTGAACCATGTTTATGGTGAGTATGATGTTGATTGTGTACAATAATGAATTATTGGGATTTGTGTTATTGGAATTGGCATGAAGAAGAGTATATGATATGTCAATATGTTTGAGTTTGAGCCACTTGGGTGAAGTGGGTTAAAATGATGAGATAGTGATTTTGTAATTTGTGGTAAAGTGTCAATGTGTGAGTTGAGGAGGCTTGATGTTGAAATTGATGTATTTTGATTGATTTCAAAGTAAAGGGATGAAAATGTCATGTTTTGATTGATTTTTAAAAGAGTTGGAAATGGCTTGTTTTGAAAATGGCACTTTGTGGTTTTTATGAAAAACATGGTTTTTGGGCATACTTTGGCGGGACATAACTTGGACTACGGATCTCTTTTTTGTACCAAATCTTTTTAGAAATGAAATTGGATCCGGAATGTCCGTGCCGTTCGAAGAACGGGTGAAAAACGATTTAAAATGAGAAAGTTATGTCCGTTAGAAAATTGGGGTTTAAATTGGTGAATTCTGCAGCTTTTAACTTAGAAAATTTTTAGCAGAACGACCCCTTGCGCGTGGGCGCACTTGGCGCGTGCGCGCCGTTCTTCCCGAAAATGCCATCCACGCGTGCGCGTGATGTGCGCGGGCGCGCCGATGGTGCTGCACCCAATGCCCAGCCATTTTCGAGAGAGTTATGCCAGAAATGTGCTAGTGTTGTGCCTGGGGCACGAGAACACCCACGCGTACGCGTGGTTGACGCGTACGCGTCGATTGGCAAATTTTTAATCCACGCGTTAGCGTGCATGACGCTTGCGCGTCGATGAGTTTTTGAGGCCATCCACGCGTGCGCGTGGAGTGCGCGTACGCGTGGACCTGTTTTCATCCCAAAGTTGATTTTTGAGTTTTAAAAGCCAAATTTCATACTTCTAAGCCTCCGATCTCACCACTTATATCTTAAATCATTATGATATGCCTAGCTATGAGAGAAGGAGCTAGTGGATGTGGTAACTTGCGAGTTAAGCAAGGGAAAATGAATAATCAATGAGGATCATTGATGATTATGTGAGATGTGGAGGATGGTGGTGGAAGTGCTTGTTATGCCATGGGCCGAAAGGCCGTATTTGTTAATGAGATGGCTGGTTATGGATTTAACCGTGATGCCAATGGGCTGGTTATGGATTTAACCGTGATGCCAATGGGCTGGTTATGGATTTAACCGTGAGCCAGATGGCTAGATTATTGCCGTGTTACGGCGGAGCCATGATTATGGCCAAGTATAAATGCATATATGCTGTTGAATGAATTGTGAATGTTGCACTTCCACTGTTGGAGATGAGAGTTTCCCTGGGAGGAAGCAGTGGCTAGCCACCACGTGCTCCAGGTTGAGACTCGAAGCTCTTTTGACCCTATGTCATAAGTGTGGCCGGGCACTGTGAAAGACCCGGATGAGCTCGCCCCCGTAAATATTCACCAGTGAAGGTGATGGATATAGATCATGATTATGATCAAGTTTATGACGAGTATAACTCGAGTTGGGGATGCGTGACAGAGGGACAACAAAGTGAAGAATTACAAGTGAAGAATAGGTCCACAACAAAGTGAAGAATTACAAGAATTGAAATACAAAACTAAAGAGAAGGAGAGTAGAGAAGTAAGAATTGATAGAGGAAACGTAAATCAAAGCATGAATTAAACCTAGATCTAAGAGGAGAGGTTAACCTAAACCTAATCCTAATTCTAGAGAGAAGTGAGAGCTTTTCTCTCTAGAAACTATCTCTAAACTAGATCTAAAGTCCTAATGAAACATAACATGCCTTCCCCTTCAATCCTTGGTCCTTTAAAGTGCTTTGGCGCCAAAATTGGTTGCAACTGGGCCCCACAACTTCCCAGAAATCGCTGGGCACGTTTTTTGTTTAAAACCCACGTGTGGCCATCGGCACGGATGCGCACAGTACGCATACGCGTCCCTGGCCAATATCACAATGTGCGCGCGAGTGCCTTGTGCGCGTGCGCGTCCTTGGCTGTGATTACTTCTTTGGCTTTTTATGCTTCTCTCCACTTGCATGCTTCCCTCCTTGCTCCTTTGATCCATGCCTAGCCTATTTTAACCTGAGATTGCTAGCAAATACATCAAGGCATCTTATGGAATCAAGGATGAATTAAAATTACCAAATTAAAGGCTTGAAAAGCATGTTTTTACATTCAAGCACAAATACGGGAGAGATTACAAAACTATGCTAATTCATTGGCTAAATGTGAGAAAAGGTTATCAAAATGCTCTAAATTCAACACAAGATAAACCCTAAAAATGGGGTTTATCACATGGCTTCATGCTAGATCTTAAGTGTAGGGAGGTCATTCAACCATCGGTGATGCATTTTGGGTTATAAATTTCTAATCAGGACACTTTTATTTTAAATTTTAGTATGCCTTTTGGATATTTTGTATATATTTTGTTATTTTGAATATCTTTTTAGTTTATTGCACTTTCTATCTTTGTTTGTATATAATCTTGATTTCTATTTCAGTGTTGTATATATTTATCCTTTCTTTTATTTTGGCATGTGTATATGCTTTTTAGTCTTTAGTTGTTGTTTGTGATTGGATAATTTGATAATTACACCTTGTTCAGTTTCCTATATACATGATGATTTGGTTTGATTGAAATTAGGAAATGTACTTAGAATTTTTGAAAATTTTTCATCCAATCACATTCTATATGTAAAGAATAAGTTTAGTCAAATAAATGAAATTTCTAAGGAAAACTTTTTTTTATACAGGGCATTGACATTCCAATTGATTTGAGTTGATATTTTTACATTGAAACTTGCTTGAATTATACATTGTGGAACATGATTTTTGAGCTAGAACACAACCTTGTGAGTTTTGAGACTTAATGTATGGTTACACCATATTAACAACTATTTTCATTCTTGTGTGTTATTCTCTTTCTATGATTGTAATATTGATTTGTTTGATTCTTTATGTCTATTATTTAGTATATATAGGTATTTATGAGATTGAAGCCATTATTTCATTGTAGCTCATTGATAAACTACAATTTTATGGTTTATCTTGTATTAAATTTGGTGGATTTTATCAACTTTTCCTATATTTATTCACTTTAATTCCATTCGATGCCTTGATATGTTTGTTGAGTGATTCCAGATTTATAACACAAAGATTGGATCAAAGAAGTGAAGAAAAAGCATGCAAAGTAGAGAATTCATGAAAAAATGAGAATTTGGAGAATTCATGACCACACGCACGCATGCGTCACGTGTACGCATGAGGAAAGAAATTCGCCAAGCCATGCGTACTCGTGACACTTATCACGTGACCTCATTAAAAGAAAACGTTGGGGGCAATTTCTGGACTTACTGAAGCCCAATCCAACTCATTCCTGAAACTATTTGAGGCAAAAATCAAAAATGGCCAAAGGGAGAGCAATTAGGTTGAGAATAGAAACATGCTTTAGGTTATATTCTAGAGAGAGAAGCTCTCTCTTGTCTCTAGAATTAGGGTAGAATTAGGTTAATTATATCTTAGATTTAGGTTTAATTTCTTGTCTTGATCTAGTTTCCTTTACTTTTCCTTGTTCTATTGCTTTAATTTTCTTAGTTATTCTTGTTAAATTCTTATTTTGGTCACTTTTATGTTTATGAACTCTTTGTGGATTTAATTTTCTATTCATGCAATTTGATGTTTCTTTGTTTATCGATGCTTAATTGAGTTATTATTATTGTTCCCTTGCATTGGGTAGTTGTAAATTTTATATTTCTTGTTAATTTAGTATCCTTTCCTTTTATACCTTCCAAGTGTTTGATAAACTGCTTGGTTGGATTTTAGAGTAGATTTTATACTCTTGGCTTGTGATTGAGGACTTTGGTCCTTGATGAATCCACACTTGATGATAACATTTGGATTGATTTGAGTGGATTTCATCACATAAACCCACATTTATTCATTTAAATAGCATACTTTTGTGTTTTCTCTGTAAATTTTGCCTAATTGTGAAAACATGCTATTTTGTGCTTAATTTGATCAATTTTATTCCACTTTCATTCTATTCGATGCCTTGATGGTTTTTGTTCCGGGGGTTACTTGAAACTGTAGGTCGATCTCGGACGAGATCTTCTGTGCTGGTCGGAGCTGTTGTGTCCGACTTGATGATGGTGGCTGGAGCCGCCGTGTCCGACTTGTTGGACTTGGTGATGGTGCTAATCCTTCGTCCCCGAAGGGTGGGGGGTACCTGGGTGCTCCAGTGTATTTATAATGGTCAGACGTGACCTTTTGTGGATAAGATAAGTTAGTTATCTTATCTTATCTTTATCTTTATCTTCAAGTGAGGTCATTTTATCTTCAAGGGAACTGCCCTTCTCTCTGTAGGCTTGGGCTGCCTTAGGATTTGGGGCGTGTTCCTCTATTTGGGCCCTTATTTGGGCTTTCCTGGTGACTTGGTCGAGCTCTTTGGGAAGAGGTCGGGTTGTCCTGACCTGGAGAGGTCGGTCGCTTTGTCTGTCGAACATCCCGGGTCAGACAGCTCGACCCAGGGTATGAACATTGTCCTTGTTGGTTTTCGGGGTATCTTGCAACGTGACATCCGCGTTCTTGTGCGGTGTTCTATTTTCCAGATCTGAATCGTGGTCATTGTCATGGTCGTCCGCCATGGTGATGGGATGACTTCTAGGTCCCTGGCAACGGCGCCAATGTTCCGGGGATTACCTAAAACTGTAGGTCAATCTCGGACAAGATCTTCTGTGCTGGTCAGAGCTGTTGTGTCCAACTTGATGATGGTGGCTGCAGCCGCCGTGTCCGACTTGTTGGACTTGGTGATGGTGCTGATCCTTCGTCCCCGGAGGGTGGGGGTACCTGCAAGGGACTCCGATGCTTAAGTTAGCAAGGGTATTAAGTAGGTATTGAGTAGAATCAAAATATGAGTTATACCTGGGGGCTCCAGTGTATTTATAATGGTGAGACGTGACCTTCTGTGGATAAGATAAGTTAGGTATCTTATCTTATCTTTATCTTTATCTTCAAGTGAGGTCATCTTATCTTCAAGGGAACCGCCCTTCTCTCTGTAGGCTTGGGCTGCCTTAGGATTTGGGGCGTGTTCCTCTATTTGGGCCCTTCTTTGGGCTTTCCTGGTGACTTGGTCGAGCTCTTTGGGAAGAGGTCGGGTTGTCCTGACCTGAAGAGGTCGGTTGCTTTGTCTAGCGAACATCCCGGGTCAGACAGCTCGACCCAGGGTATGAACAGTTTTGATGAGTGATTTCAGGTGTAAGAGGTTGAATTGGCTTGATAAGAGTGGAAGAAAAGCATGCAATTAGGAGAAAACATGAAGAAAATAAAGGAGAAGCACACATCTATGTGTGCGTACGTACAACTATCTGTGCGTATGCACAGGATGAAAATCAGTAAGGGTGTGTACGCACACATCTGTGTGTACGCACAGGTACCAGTGCGTGACTTCATTAAAAAGTCACGTGACTCACGATTTTGAGGGCACTTTGGCCCATTTCTGATGGCTTTGAAGCTTATAAGGAGGGGCAAGCAACCACACATGAGGCCAATACAATACAATACATTCATACAACACACTTCGCATAGTTTTAGGGTAGTTTAGTTTAGGTTTTATCCCAATTTCATTAGGGTTTTGTAGAATTTTATAGTTTCATGTTTTGATCTTTGGTTCTCGCCATTTCCGATTGTAAGTATTTCTTTAATTTCTCTTTTATTACACTACTTGTTCTACACTTTATTACAATTTTGAGTTCTAGTTCATGAATTTGATTTTGATGCTTATTTTATGTTTGTTGAGTTGCCTTTGTTGCTTTTAATCATTGGTTGTTCATAGTTTTCATTATTTTTCCAATTTTGTCATGTTTTATGATTATGCCCACCATGTGTTTGATGAAATGCCAATTTTGATTATGGGGTAAATTTCCAGCCCTTGGCTTGGGGAAATAAGTATATGGATTACTAGAGTTCGACATTTAGTGATAATTCTTAGGTTGTTAACTGTTATTGTTTCTACTAACGCAAGCTTTTTACTAAGGTAATTAGTAAGTTAGCTAGGATTTGTGGATTAATAACAATTATGCTCACTTGACTTACTCTTCGATGTTAAGGGTTGACTAGGTGAGATTAATCCATCATAATTATCATAGTTGTGGTTATGGCAAGGAAAGAATTCCATAACTCATCCTAAGTAAAGGCTTCTATTTATGTTTTGAACCGTATTTTCATCATTTTAAAGCTTTACTTGTCCATATTACATACATAGTTCTTTTATTCCTTTATTAGTTTATTAATTACAATTTTGATCGTTCTTTTATTTCTTAATTGCTTGCTTCGTTATTCAAAACCCCTCTTGATTCTCACAACCAAGATTGTGCACTTATTCAAAACCCCTCTTGATTCTCACAACTAAGCTTTACTTATCCATATTACATACATAGTTACCATCTAATGCCTTTATCCTTTGATTAATGCCATTTAATGTAACTGAATGAATTAAGAAAGAGAAAAGCGAAAAGAACGAAAACATGACACATAAACCCCCCTTTTGACACATATTCCTTTCTTAATTTTGCTATCACCCTTTAATCTTCTTTTTTCAACTCATAACCGAATTGAACTTTCAAAAAAATATGAGAGAAACTGAGAGTAACCCTTGAGAGAACCGTGGTCTCCCACGAGTTTTTGGCTTTGATTTTCCATGATCTGTAACTCCAATAAAAAATCTAATCCAGTAAAAGTGTTCATATCCTTCTCCTCTACACGTTGGTGTTACTTTTATCCAGTAGAAGTTGACGGTGACGTAGCTCCTCTTTCCCTCGAGTTTAGCCAATTGGAGTTCTAGGAGACACAGACGATTTCTGACATTTTCTTCTTCAGCAGCTCGATCAAAAAGCTTCTTCGAAGTTTTCGTTGATTTTAAATTCACACAAAGGTAAGGTTTGGTAACTTTATAATAATTACATATGAATCTGATAAGTGAATGTTAATTTGGTTGATTATTTTTTGAATTTGAATGAGTTTATGTTGAATTATTATTGTTGCTTGTGATTTGTTGGTTTGGCTATTAGGAACAGCTCAACTGTGATTGTTTTAATGGTTTTGGGACTGTTGTGATGTGGTATTTTGAGGAAATTAAAGAGATTTTGTGGTTGAAAGATTAAATTAAAAGCTGAGAAAAATTGATAACCGAGAGATTTGAAAACGGATTAAAATACAAGTAATATTTTGAAAGGGAAGGACTAAGGGTTTTGGTTTTGGTATAAAAGAAAGATTAGTAATTACATTTTATTTTTGAAGGGTAATATTCTATTTGTATATAAAAATTGACGTATAATTTTCAATTGTATAAGTTTTCGGGTATTTTAGGTAATAAGTAAAGTTCAGGGAAAAATGGGTATTTTATAAAAGTTCAGGTTATATTTATAAAAGTTTAAAAAATAAGGTTTTATAAACTAAGTTTTAAAAGGAGATTATAAATATGATTTTAAATACTTCTTCAAAATTACTCATTTATATTAAAATAAATCATTACTATAATTAGTATTTATCAAAGATAATATTTTGTAAGAATATTATAATGTGTAATATTACTGAGTAAGCAAGCAAGCAAAGTAATCCTAAAAGCTTTAGAGAACGCAGACTTAATTAAAGAACTTTATAATTCTTTTCCATAAGACACTTAGGGAGAGGCGAGGGAATAATGCGAAAATAATTTATATTATGGAATAATAGGAAAGAAAAGAAGCAGAAGAAAGAAAATAAAAGGAAAGAAAAATATTAAAGAAACCTCTGCCATAAAAAAGCAGAGAGCAAAGATTAAAAGAATCTAAAGAACCTCTACCACAGGAGAGCAGAGAGTAGGAATGAAAGAAACGAAAGAAAGAACGAAACGAAAAAGAGATAAGTAGAAGTATTGTTTGGCCTTGAGAACGAGCTGAGATGATTATGTACCTGCTGAAAATGAGCATAGATATGGTGTTGAGTCCACCGAGATTTGCTTCCAGAGATACATCGGCCAATTCAGGGGGATGGTCGCACCTGTAAGACAGAGGTTGCTTACAAATGTTATCAATACATACATTAGCCAGAGAGAGCCTCACCTGTAAGACCGAAGTTGCTTACAGAGGTTATGTTTGCATACATCGGCTCAAGAGAGTCGCACCTGTAAGACAGAGGTTGCTTACAGAGGTTCTGGCAATGGAAACCAAACTCAAACAAAGGTTGCTAAGTTGCGTCGGGAGCAGGTCAAAATTGGCAAATGAGCCCATTACATGCACTAGGGATAGAGATGCATCATGATTGTTTGAGAATATCTTCTATGAATTCTGTTTTCTGTGATTGTGTATTTGTGTTTATTTTCTCTTTATGTTCTGTAGTTATTGCGTTTGATGCGTGACTCAGTTGTTTCTGCTACCCTACTAAGAACTCCCCAGTTCTTACCCCTGCTCTTCCCCTTCAAATGGAAACATGAACTCTAGTTAAGATTATCCCTATATATACGAGGACTCAGCGAAGGACATAAAGGTGATAGAGTTCTCGTCTTTTGGCTGCAATGATCAATCAGAGACAGTAAGAGTTGGTAGTGAATTTTGGGTGGCGCCTTTAGTTTAGCATGGGAATTTTGGTTTAGTCTCTCATTTTTGGATAGATCCACCAAGAGAATAGGAGCTATAAATACTAACTAGGCTAGTTTCGGGCGCCAGCTTAAGGATTTCCTATATGGACTAGGGACCGAAGTGTTAATTATGTATATAGTAGCAAGATATGAAGCGTTGTACGCTAACTTATGATATATATAGTAGTACCTTTATATGTATGTATGATCTATGATATATGATGCACGAAAACTTGTCTCTCAATAAAGTTCCCTTCGGCAAGTATACCAAATTGTCGTCAAGTAAAAACTCACAATAGAGTGAGGTCGAATCCCACAGGGATTGATCGGTCAAGAAACTTTAGTTGGAAAGATGTGCTAGTTGAGCTAAACAGAAATTGAGTTGAGAATTGCAGAAAATTAAATAGTGGGAAAGTAGGTGCAAAAAGTAAATTGCAGAATCTTAAATGGGGATTTGGGGAAATGAGCATGAAGATACATGACAGAAAGTAAAGAGAATGGGTAAGATCAGAAATGAGGGATTCATTGGGCTTAGGAGATGTTGCATTCTCCGGATCAAATTCATTCTCATCTATTGCTCAATCAATGCATTTATTGATCTCCTTGGCAATATTAGGTGATTGGATCCCAATTCCTTAGCAACCTAATCTCTCTAAGCTTGAACAATTACCCAATTCCTTGATTTAATTGCTCATGGGAAGAGATGAAGTATGGTCACTGATTATACCACATGTATTTCCAAATCAAAGTGTTGGGAGGATTACATGTCACTATATCCGTCCAAACCCCAATTTGGTCCAACATGAGAGAGCATTTCTAGCATGATCTCCTCATCCCTTTTCCAAGGCTCAGAGGAGATCCAATTATGGAGAGTTTCTTTTCCAAGACAACTAACCAATCGAATTAAGATCGAAAGTTTTCTAGTAAATCAAGAGAAAAGAAAGAGGAAGAAGAATGAAAACTATAATTGATCCATCAAATTACAACAGAGCTCCCTAACCCAATGAAAGGGGTTTAGTTTTTAATAGCTTTGGAAATGGAAATGGAAAATGGTAGAAAAGAGTACATTCTCCAGTAACTAGAAATGTGAAGAAAAGTAAATATACAACGTGTAGTTCTCCAAATTGCCAAGCTCCTTTCTAGTTCAAAACTCCTCCTATATATACTACTCTTCTTGATCTTCTAGTTAGTTCTTCAAGTCTTGGATATGGGCCTTTGTTCTTGAGTTGAAGCAGTTACAATCTTTAGTGGGCTTAGCTTTGCTTGCAGAAAAGTGTGAGTTAGGCATGGACGTTAGTTAGGACGTTAGTAGTGTTAACGTTAAGTGAAAATGTGGGTTCGAGAACGTTAGTGACGAGCACCATTTCCACTAATGTTGCTACCCACTAATGATCCACGTTAACTTCAACATTAGTGGCACCAACGTGACCATTAATGTTGCCTTTTGGTCCTTCGCAAATGTTATTGGTGTTCACCTTTTTCAATAACATTGGCTCTTGGGTCTTCTCCCCACGTTAGAGTTCACGTTAGTGTAACTAATGTGACCCTTAATATGGGCATGCCTAAGCTTCGAGAGCGTTAGTGACACTTACCTTTGTCACTAACGCTCCAAACGCACCTCCTTCCCACGTTAGAGTTCACGTTAATTGGATTAACGTGACCACTAACATGGTGGTGATTGCCATCTCCAACGTTAGTGACAAAGGTGAGTGTCAATAACGTTGGCCCATCATGCTTAGCTCCACGTTAATCTTCACGTTAGTGGTCTTAACGTGACCACTAACGTGGGCACTCTTGGCTTAGTCCAACGTGAGTGACAAAGGTGAGTGTCACTAACGTTGGCAATTGCTTCCTCCCCCTACGTTAGAGTTCATGTTAATTGGATTAACGTGGCTCTTAACGTGGCTAAATGTGCCTTTGTGGAACGTTAGTGGCATTCACTTTTACCACTAACGTTGGAGCTCCTCTTTTCCTCCACATTAGCTACCACGTCAATGTACTTAACGTGGCAACTAAGTGGGCTATGATAGCGTCGAAGGCGTTATTGGCGATCACTTTTTCCATTAACGCTACAAGCTTGTCCCCATTCCACGTTAGTGGTCACATTAATTAGCTTAACGTGATAACTAACGTGGATCCTTGTTTCTTCCTTTGTCCTGAAATCAAGCAATTAAAGTGCATCAAAGCTGTGTTCCAAGTCATGAGATTATGCATCATCAATTATATCATTCAATTCCTACCTATTTCTCATGAAATCATGTAAAGTTCACAATGTTTGCTTGGATCAAAGTGTAAGTGTATTTCATCCAAAACTTGCTTAATTACTAAGAAAATACATGAAACTACCCTAAAACAGTAAAGAAAAGGTCAGTGAAACTAGCCAAGATGCCCTGGCATCACAACACCAAACTTAAAACTTGCTTGTCCCTAAGCAAGTACTGAAACATAGGAAAAATGTCTGAAAGAACAAGATAAACAATCCATTGTTATAGAAGTCAAGTTATTGGTTTATGGGGTTTCATGCATAGTAACTTAGGTTCATTCCTTCACTGGTCTTTAGGTGCTTATACTGCCCTTGAATACTTGCTTGATTGCATCCTTTGATACTTCTTATTTATTGATCCTCCCTTTTTTTCTTTTTTTTTTTTTGCTTTTGATTAACTAAGAGCCATTCATGAATGCAAACCAACAGACCAATCAAGAGCTCATGCATGCAACGTTTGTGACACGAAACTCAGTTTGTGATCATGTGGTGGAAGAAAAAAAAAAGAAAAAGATTTGATTAAGGCTCTAAGGTTGACATAATATGAATTGTGTTCAAGCCCTCTTAGTGTGCCTTAAACACCAAACTTGTCATTCACTATATGCTGCATGTAGAGGTTCCTATACGTGCTTGTCAAAGTTGGTTTAGAATTCATGAACCTTGCTTTATTAACTAGTATCAAAGATTAAAAGGAAAGGATATAGAACATGGGTTGCCTCCCATGAAGCGCTTCTTTAACGTCATTAGCTTGACGTCTGGCCTTTGTCAGGGTGGTTGGTAATGCTTCAAATCTTCCCCTCTTACAGTGAATCTATCTCCATTGGCTTTGTTAAGAAGCTCCACATGTTCTAAGGATAGAATTTTGCTGATGGTGTACACTTGAGACAGCTGAGATGGGATGATGGGGAGATGAGGTGGGATAGGTAGAATATAAACAGAGACCACTTCATCTCCTAGAGAGAAATCCTCTGTAGGGATCTTCTTGTTCCTCCATCTCCATGGGGCCTTTTTCCTTGTTTCCCTCGATGTTACTTTGCTCCTTGTGGTTCCTTCTTTTAGGATGGTTTTGTTGCTTGTCTCATTTGACTCTGGCGGGTCTAGCTCCTCTTGGGACAGTTGGCTGTTGTTCCTTCTGACCACATTACTTGTCAACCATAGGGATTCTCAGGTGTGGTGCTTGTGCTCTTGTGCTTGTCTCTTCCATTAGTTCCTTATTGTGCTCTTCCCTTGACTCTTTGTTATCATGATCTGCTTCTTGTGAGGGTTTGAAGACATTGAAGGTGAGTTGTTCATCGTGTATCCTCAATATTAGTTCTCCTTACTCCACATCTATAAATGTCCTGGTTGTGGCTAAGAATGGTCTCCCAAGGATGATGGGATGGATGTGATTCTCTTTCATCTCCAAGATAACAAAGTCTGTGGGAAAGAAGTAGTTCCCAACCTTAACTAACACATTTTCAACCACTCCTATTGCCTGTTTTTGAGTTTTGTCGGCCATTTTGATGATTATGTCCATGGGTGTTATCTCATTGATTTGAAGCTTTTTCATGAGGGATAGAGGCATTAAGTTGATGCTTGCTCCCAGGTCACAAAGTCCCTTATCAATCATTGCTTCTCCTATAGCACAGGGGATGTGAAAACTCCCTGGGTCATTCTTCTTTGTAGGTGGCTTTGTTTGAATGAGAGCACTGCACTCCTTATTCATCACTATTGTTTGCCCACCCTTCAATGAACTCTTTTTGGTTAGCAGCTCCTTTATGTTCTTGATGTATGAGGGCATCTGCTACAGAGCCTTAATGAATGGTATGTTCACATGAAGGGATGCAAACATGTTGAGGAACCTTGAATATATTCTCCTTGCTACACCACCCTTGAGCCTTTGGGGAAAAAGGTGCATATGGGTTCAGAGTCTCCTCTTTCTTTAGCTCCTCTTAATTTCTCTCTTCATGCTTTTCCTTTGGATTGTCTTGGAAGTGTTCTGTTTGTGTGTTTGCTTCTTCCACACTCCTCTCATCACTTAGAGTGATCATCTTGCATTCCTCCCATCTTACTTTCTTTGCTTTTCCTCTTGACTTCTTCTCTGTGTCACTTGGAAAACTATCGGTAGGTTTGGGAAATTATTAAGATAGATACCCCACTTGGGACTCCAGCCTTTTGATGGTGTCTCCCTGGTTTTTGATATTGGCTAGCACTTCATCCTTGAACACTCTGTTGTCTTAGACTTCCTTACATTGTCTTCAAGTAAAGTCTCAATTCTGGAGAGTCTATCTTCGGTTGGTGATGGTGGGTTGAGGTTAGGAGGTTGAGAGTAGTCATGTTGGTTTTGATATGGAGGTTGAGAAGGGTAATTAGGTGGGTGTTGATATGATCTCTGTGAGGGGTATTGGTGAGTTGCATTGCTGTTGAGATTGTGGTTGTGGCGTCTCTAGTCTTGGCCTTGGTCTTGTTGGTTTCCCCACCTAAAATTAGGGTGGTTTCTTGACGTTAGGATTTTTGCTAGTAAAGAATTTTATAAAAATAGTCGCGTTGTAGATATAGATTCTAAACCAACAGAAATCCCTTCGTGCAAACGTTTTGGTTGTCACAAGTAACAAACCTCTTTGAAATTGATAACCGAGTATTTAAACCTCGGGTCGTCTTCTCAAGGAATTGCAGGGAGGTATGTTCTTATTATTAGTTATGAAAAAGTGTGTTTTGGGGTTTTGGATTAAGGTAAAAGGTTAGTTGAATGACAAGTAAAATAAAATAATAATAATAACTGGAAAATAAACGTTTGGCAAGGTACAAGAACTGAAAGTCCTATCCTTATCAATTGTGATGAGAATTGGATTTTAATCCCACTTAGTTAACCCTTACTAAATAAGGGAAGGTCAAGTGGACTAATTAATTTGATACCTAGTCTTTCCTTTGGAAAGGCTAGAGTTATTGGAACTCAAATTAATTAGCAACTCCCAATTTTAACCACTGCTTTATTTGACAGCTAAAGCGTCACCAATTACTCAACCAAGGCCAAAAGGGAAAAATCCAAATTATTTATATTATAAATAAAAGAAACAAATCATAGATCTGAAAATACCTCAAATTATATTTAAATAAGAAAATCAATCCAAACATGGAACATTGAAAATAAATAAATACAAAGAATATTGAACCTGAGATGCAGAAGAAATATTCATAATCCTAAAAAAATCCTAATCCTAATCCTAAGAGAGAGGAGAGAACTTCTCTCTCTAAAAACTACATCTAAAATTGTAAAAAGTGAATTATGAGAGCATGATGATGAATGGATGCATTCCCCCACTTTATAGCCTATAATCTGTGTTTTTCGGGTCAAAAATAGCCCAGATATTGCCCCCTGCGTATTCTGGTACGTTCAGGTCGCGGGCAAGTGATGCGGAGGCGTCGCCCACGCGGCCGCGCGGATTGAAGTTTGCAGATGCGATGCATCCGCAGGGATCACGCGTTCGCGTCGCCTAGCGTCAGGGCAACTATGTTATATTATCTATCAAATCGAAGCCCCAGACGTTAGCTTTCCAACGCAACTGGAACCGTGTCGTTTGGACCTCTGTAGCTAAAGTTATAGCCGTTTGAGTGCGAAGAGGTCAGGCTGGGCAACTTAGCAGTGTCTCCAACTTGTATTCCTTCCATTTTTGAATTCTTCCTTTCTATCATATGAGCCATTCCTGCCCTATAATATCTGAAAACACTTAACACACATATCAAGGCATCTAATGGTAATAAGAGAGGATTAAACATAGGAAACTTAAGGCCAAAGAAGCATGTTTTCAATCAAAGCACATAATTAGGAAGGCAAATGTAAAAGCATGCAAATAGTATGAATAAGTGGGTAAAGAGTTGATAAAATTCACTCAATTAAGCACAAGATAAATCATAAAATAGTGGTTTATCAACCTCCCCACACTTAAACAATAGCATGTCCTCATGCTAAGCTCAAGAGAAACTATAAAGATAAAGAGGAATGGTAGGATGTATGAAATGCCACCTATCTATATAAATGCAACTACATGCAAAAATATTTCTACCTACTTGGTTAAAAATAAATAAGTTCTCCAAGACAAACATAAATTAGATTTCACTAATTCAAATCATATAAAATAAAGACAAGTAAACTTGTAAGAAGATAGCTCATGAAAGTAGGGAACATAGAATTAAGCACTGAACCCTCACTGGTAGTTTATATGCGCTCAAATCTCTCAAGTGTCTAGGGTCAATCTCTCTACTCTTCTCTAATCATGCTTTCTAAAACTTTGTTCTTCATCTAACCAATCAACAAGTATTTAGTATACTAATGCAAACATCATGAGGTCTTTTCAGGGTTGTAATGGGGCTAAGGTAAAGGTAGGGATATATATATAAGGCTAAGTGAGCTAATTAAGTGAATCCTTGATTAGTCTAAGATCTCACCTAACATACATACTTTGTAAAGCAAAGCTTCTTTACCTATTCTCCCATATTTTTCTCACTTTTGATGTTACATGCTCATGCATTAGTTTTAATTTTGTCCCATGTGCATTGCTTTATTTTGCATTTGGGGAATTCTTTTGTATCCCCTTTATTCAAATACTGAATTATATTTTTTTTAATGCACATGGTAATTCAATTATTTTGATTTCACATTAGCATGCTTCCCAAAAATTTTATTTTGAATTATTTCATTCTTTTCAACTTCCCACCCTTTGTTTTTATCATCCATGTTCCCAATAGGTTTCCCACACTTAAACAATTACACAATTTTTATCTTAAGCTAACCAAGGATCCAACTTGGGATTTTAAATTTGTTTTTCTGCTTAAGGCTAGTGTTGTGGTTTATAGAATAAGAGGGAATTAAAGGCTCAAGGGGGCTAACAAGGGTGATGAAAAAGGTAGGCTAATTTTGGGATAAGTGAGCTAGAATCAAACAATGGCCTCAATCATATGCAAGCATGTAAATATATTAAATATTGGACATATAGAATGGAACAAAGCAAAGATTACAATTATAGAGAGAAAAACACACACCAAAAATAAAATATTGGTTGATAAAATGCAACCAATCAAATAGGCTCAAAATCTCACTGGTTTTGTGTGTTCGAGCTTTAAACCATGTTCCAAAATAAGATTTCTTCAAACAAGTTTTTCAAAAAGTTTTATTCAAATTAGTGAAATACTATAAAAATTTCTTGAAAAAGAAAATATTACTTTAACCAAGTGGTAAAATATGCACAAAAAATAAACATGCAATCAAACATGCAAATGCAACAATGAAAAACAAAAATTGGTGTTGAGAAGGGACTAACTAACCCGTGGAGATCGGTATCAACCTCCCCACACTTAAAGATTGCACCGTCCTCGGTGCATGCTGAGATGTGCAGGTGGACGGGTTGTTCCAACTGATGCTTCGCTCCAAAGATTGTGCAGATGGACTTGTCTTGTCTCCCCATGTAAATGTCTTCCGGTTCCCCTCTGGGTGGCCATCCTGAAAGAAAAAGGGAAGAAAAATAACCTAGAAATAAAGATAAGAAAATAAATGAAGTATGGATGGGTTAATACCAAATGATAAAGGTCCCATTTACATGGAAGCTTCAACATGTACGTGAGAAAACAATAGAAGCCATGGCATGCTAGTGGTACAAAATGTACAACAATGGGGAAGAGAGTGGGTAATGAAAGACAATGTAAGTTCATGTCAATGCAAAAGGAATACAGGTATCATAAAAGATTGGCATTGACAAAAAAATAGCATCACCCAACATTGGAAAACAAGTCATTAAAAATTATACCAGAAAAGAGGCAACAGTTAAATAAGAGAATCAACACCAAAGGAAAAATAATAAATTTAGAAAAGAAAAGAAAAATATACACTAAATTAAAATGCAATGAATGAAATATGCAAATAAAATGAAAGATAAGAAGAATGAGAAGGGAAAGAAGTGAGTAAGAAAGGAGGGAGGGAAAAATTAGGATTGGGGAAGAAAAGATAAAATATTTGGCAAATTAGGATAAGCTGTGCGGCGCAAGCGACGCGGACGCGTGGGGCACGCGGTCGCGTGACTTGCGTTTGAAGTTAATCGACGCGGTCGCGTGACACGTTTTATGCTACTGGCGCGAGGGCAGCCTCGCGCTCACACAACTCTCTGTTCAAAATTTTATTTTGCCAAATTTTGGGTGACGCGATCGCGTGGGGCATGCGATCGCATGAGTGGGCTTTAGAAGGGAATGACGCGGACGCGTGAGCCATGCGTCCGCGTGGGTAGAACTGTGCGTTCAGCACCAATCCAGCACCACTCTCGCACAATAATTCGTTGTGCACCCTTTTTACGTCGAAAATCAGGGCACGCGGCCGCGTGGGTCAAGCGGTCACGTGGGAGCCCATTATTCCCCTGTGATGCGGACGCGTCGGCGACGCGGTCGCGTGGGTCGATTTGTGCCACTGGCACGCCTCCAGCGACGCTCCAGCATGACTTTCTGTTCGTTTTTTATTTTCTCCCCTCTCCTTGCGACGCGAACGCGTCGCTGATGCGGTCGCGTCGCGTGGCATTTTTTTTTTGCAATATTCAAAATGCAATGCTTAATATGAATGCTATGCATGATTTCAGGTTCAATAAAATTTCAAAAACAAACAAAACATACTAGAATTAGAACTGAAAAGGGATGATCATACCATGGTGGGTTGTCTCCCACCTAGCACTTTTAGTTAAAGTCCTTAAGTTGGACAATCGGTGAGCTCCTTGTCATGGTGGCTTATGCTTGTACTGATCCAGGAATCTCCACCAATGATTGCAATTCCAATATCCTCTGGGATCCCAAATCTTGTTTTTGCACTCGTCTTCAATTTGATTATCCTGATTCCATCCAGGTGGTTCAACTTTAGAATTCTCACTGAAGTAACCAAACAGCTTCCTAGATCCATTCAGCTGAGCTCTATACCAACCTTTGCATTTAAACTTTGAGCTTCCAACCATAATGAACTTTGCAGGACAATTCTTGCCACTGATCATCTTCCTCTTACTCTTAATGCCACAAAGAGCTCTAAGTTGACCATCCGTCTCCAGTAGCCCATATTCAAGTGGGGTTAGAAAGCTAAGGGATATGAATTTTACCCACTTGAATGTTGTGAAGGATGATGGCAACTTAGGGGGAGGGATCTCCAATAACCTTGGCAAGGTGATTTCAAGCTCCACTCCCTTGTGCTCTTTGACAACTTCCACCTCTTTGCAAACTTCTTTGATTTCAACCTCTTCCTCTTAGTAGTTTTCTTCTAATTCAAACTCTTCTTCATTACTTACCAAGGGCATGGGAGGTTGTGCTTCTTCTTCTTAAATCTCCATCTCTTGATCAACCTCTTCCAAGTCTTCAATCATAACATGCCTTGGGGGTTGTACACCCTCCTCAACAACAAATTCAAACTCCTTAGAAGAGGGTTCTGTGACTTGAGGTTCTCGTGGAGGTTCTGCATCTCCTAAATCTCTTCCTCTGCAACTATTATGGCTTTCTCCACTTGTTCCAGTACAAAGTCATGCTCCTTATTATCCACTGGAGTCTCTAGTGTCTCCTTCATGCTACGTTATTCATTAGATTCTCCACATGAAGCCATGGGGGTCCCTTGAGTGTCCGAACGTCCGGAAGGTAATTGACTTATTGCTTGCTCCAATTGATGAAGGGTTGCATGAAATTGATCTACTGTTTCCTTGAAATGATCCCCTGACTCTTGTTCTTCCTTGACGATTACCTTTCCATGACAACTCCCTTCCATTACTCTTTCCTCTTCAAGGGTCTCTTCTACCTTCTTCTTTAGTGCCTCCTCTAGCTCCTTACGAAGTAAGGATTTGCGAAGATGATCCTCTCTCTCTTGTTCTATATCAATAGCATCATTGGGATCATCTTGCTCTTGGATTGATGGATGTGGGTGCTCTTCGATGGATGGTGGTGATGGGATGGGTGGATCATTATGTGGTTGAAAAGGAAGTGCACTAGAGCTTGAGGGTTGATTGTTAAAAGTATTTGATGATCTGATTCGGGTGGCGAGAGCTTGTATAGTAGAGTTTAGATCGGTAAATGCTTTCTCCATGGAGGTTTGGGGTGGATAAGAGGGTTCATTTGTTGGGAGAAAGGGTTCATGGTAGGAAGGTGGTTCATCTTGATAAGGATATGGAGATGGTGAATGTTGAGGTAGTGGTTCTAAGTATGGCTCGTAGGGTGGTTGGTGTGGTGGATAAGGATTAGGGTCATATGGAGGTGTTTGGTGGAAAGAGGCTTGTGAGTATGGTGGTCCAAAGTCATGTTGAGGATATCTATCATTTTGGTATGCATTGCAGAATGGTCTTCGTCTATGATATCTTGGAAGGTGTTGTTGCCTAAAGGGTTGATCAGATCATCTTGGCTCCGTCCACCTTTGATTGCTTTGACCCTGATGCATATTCCTGTTCTCATTATAGTGTCCATTCCTAACAATAACATTGGAATCAAATTTGAAGCCAGATGGGTGAGAATTCATAGTAGTAGAAAAAAAATAGAAACAAAAACTAACAAAAGAGAATATTTTGAAAAAGATAAGATTTTGAAAAAGATAAGATAGGATTTTGAAAAAGATATGATTTTTTTTTTGAAAAATATTTACAATAACCAATAATAAGGCACACGTTTGCAATTCCCCGGCAACAGCGCCATTTTGACGCTAGGATTTTTGCTAGTAAAGAATTTTATAAAAATAGTCGCGTTGTAGATATAGATTCTAAACCAACAGAAATCCCTTCGTGCAAACGTTTTGGTTGTCACAAGTAACAAATCCCTTTGAAATTGATAACCGAGTATTTAAACCTCGGGTCGTCTTCTCAAGGAATTGCAGGGAGGTATGTTCTTATTATTGGTTATGAAAAAGTGTGTTTTGGGGTTTTGGATTAAGGTAAAAGGTTAGTTGAATGACAAGTAAAATAAAATAATAATAATAACTGGAAAATAAACCTTTGGCAAGGTACAAGAACTGGAAGTCCTATCCTTATCAATTGTGATGAAAATTGGATTTTAATCCCACTTAGTTAACCCTTACTAAACAAGGGAAGGTCAAGTGGACTAATTAATTTGATACCTAAAGTCCTAGTCTTTCCTTTGGAAAGGATAGAGTTATTGGAACTCAAATTAATTAGCAACTCCCAATTTCAACTACTGCTTTATTTGACAGCTCAAGCGTTACCAATTACTCAACCAAGGCCAAAAGGGAAAAATCCAAATTATTTATATTATAAATAAAAGAAACAATTTATAGATCTGAAAATACCTCAAATTATATTTAAATAAGAAAATCAGTCCAGACATGGAACATTGAAAATAAATAAATACAAAGAATATTGAACCTGAGATGCAGAAGAAATATTCATAATCCTAAAAAAATCCTAATCCTAATCCTAATCCTAATCCTAAGAGAGAAGAGACAACCTCTCTCTCTCTAAAAACTACATCTAAAATTGTAAAAAGTGAATTATGAGAGCATGATGATGAATGGATGCATTCCCCCACTTTATAGCCTCTAATCTGTGTTTTTTGGGGCGAAAACTGGGTCAAAAATAGCCCAGAAATTGCCCCCTGCATATTCTGGTACGTTCAGGTCGCGAGCAAGTGACGCGGAGGCGTCGCCCACGCGGCCGCGCGGATTGAAGTTCGCAGATGCGATGCGTCCATAGGGATCACGCGTTCGCGTCACCTAGCATCAGGGAAACTATGTTATATTATCTATCAAATCGAAGCCCCAGACGTTAGCTTTCCAACACAACTGGAACCGCGTCGTTTGGACCTCTGTAACTAAAGTTATAGCCGTTTGAGTGCGAAGAGGTCAGGCTGGACAGCTTAGCAGTGTCTCTAACTTCTTGTATTCCTTCCATTTTTGAATTCTTCCTTTCCATCCTCTAAGCCATTCCTGCCCTATAATATCTGAAAACACTTAACACACATATCAAGGCATCTAATGGTAATAAGAGAGGATTAAACATAGGAAACTTAAGGCCAAAGAAGCATGTTTTCAATCAAAGCACATAATTAGGAAGGCAAATATAAAACCATGCAAATATTATGAATAAGTGGGTAAAGAGTTGATAAAATCCACTCAATTAAGCACAAGATAAACCATAAAATAGTGGTTTATCATTTCTCCAACCAGAATTGTAAGTTTGGTGTATGGATCATGGGTCTGTCTAGGTGAGTTCCCAACATAATTGGCTTGTTCCCAGTCACCTTCTTCTCCTGTATTCACTCCTTCTTGAGCTGGTGCTGAAGTGATGACTACTGCAACTTGGTTTTCTTCCACCTTCTTGGTAAGGTCAGCTAACTGCTTGGTGATCATCTTATTTTGAGCCAGCAGTGCATCCATATGCTTCAGCTCCATCACTCCTCGAGTGTTGTTCCTTTCAGAAGCATAGAAGTAGTCATTCTTAGCTACAGTCTCAATGACATCTATGGCCTCTTCAATGGTCTTCTTCTTGTTTAGAGAGCCCCTTGATGAATGGTCCACATCCTTCTTTGACTCATAGGAAAGACCTTCATAGAAGATGTGTAGTTGAACCCATTCATTGAACATGTCTGGTGAGCACCTTCTTGTTAAGTCCTTAAACCTCTCCCAAGCCTCATAGAAAGTTTCACCATCTTGTTGCCTGAAGGTTTGTACCTCAGGTCTCAGCCTGTTGATTCTTTGAGGGGGGTTGAATCTTGCCAAAAATTTGTTCATCGTATTTTCCTAATTTGTCAAACTCTCCTTCGGGAAAGATTCCAACCATTTAGATGCTTTGTCCTTGAGTGAAAAAGGGAACAAAAGCAGTCTATAGACATCCGGATGAACACCATTAGACTTCATAGTGTCACATATTCTTAGGAAGGTGGTTAGATGTTGATTGGGGTCTTCTTTGGCACTTCCTCTGAATGAACAGTTGTTCTGAACAAGGGTGATGAGTTGGGGTTTTAATTCAAAGTTATTGGCATGTATGGTTGGCTTTTGGATACTACTTCCATAATTTCCTGGGTTTGGATTGAAGTAAGAGCCTAGAACTCTTCTCTCTTGCCCAGCATGATTCACAGGGCCCTCTCTGGCATGGTTGTGAGCTTCTCCTTCATGGTTGTTTTCCATGTTCTCCTCCATGTTTGTTTCAAAGTATTCTTCCTCTTCCTCAGCACCAACAGCTCTTTTCCCTCTTGCTTCCCTCCTTAATCTAAGGAAAGTCCTCTCAAGTTCCGAATCAAAGGAAGTTGAAGCTCCGCTTCTTCTCCCTGACATACAACTAACAAAGCACACAACAAGAAGTAAAATGAAGAGATTATTCTTGTTAGAGTGGCTGTTAGTATGAGTGGTGCAAATTATCAAACAGTTAGTGGGTTAGTGAGCAGAATTATAAAAATAACAACGAAAAAGAAAACAAAGAGGGGAGAGGGGATGAGGAAGAAAATAACTGAAACTAAAGGTAATTCACTAGGTAAAATAAACAATCAAAAGAAAATGCTCAATCTAGTGAACTTCCAACTTAATCATTGTCGATACAAAATCAATCCCCGGCAATGGCACCGTAAACTTGATGCACGAAAACTTGCCTCTCAACAAAGCTCCCTTCGGCAAGTATACCGAATTGTCATCAAGTAAAAACTCACAATAGAGTGAGGTCAAATCCTACAGGGATTGATTGGTCAAACAACTTTAGTTGGAAAGATGTGCTAGTTGAGCTAAACAGAAATTGAGTTGAGAATTGCAGAAAATTAAATAGCGGGAAAGTAAAGTGCAGAAAGTAAATTGCAGAATCTTAAATGGGGATTTGGGGAAATGAGCATGAAGATAAATGGCAGAAAGTAAAGAGAATGGGTAAGATCAGAAATGGGGGATTCATTAGGCTTAGGAGATGTTGCATTCTCCGGATCAAATTCATTCTCATCTCTTCCTCAATCAATGCATTCATTGATCTCCTTGGTAATCTTAGGTGATTGGATCCCAATTCCTTGGCAACCCAATCTCTCTAAGCTTGAACAATTGCCCAATTCCTTGATTTATTTGCTCATGGGAAGAGATGAAGTATGGTCACTGATTATACCACATGTATTTCCAAATCAAAGTGTTGGGAGGATTACATGTCACTATATCCGTCCAAACCCCAATTTGGTCCAACATGAGAAAGCATTTCTAGCATGATCTCCTCATCCCTTTTCCAAGGCTCAGAGGAGATCCAATTATGGAGAGTTTCTTCTCCAAGACAACTAACCAATCGAATTAAGATCGAAAGCTTTCTAGTAAATCAAGAGAAAGGAAAGAGGAAGAAGTTGATCCATCAAATTACAACAGAGCTCCCTAACCCAATGAAAGGGGGTTTAGTTGTTCATAGCTCTAGAAATGGAAATGGAAAATGGTAGAAAATAGTACATTCTCCAGTAACTAGAAAAGTGCAAAAAAGTAAATATACAAAGGTATAGTTCTCTAAATTGCCAAGCTCCTTTCTAGTTCAAAACTCTTCCTATATATACTACTCTTCTTGATCTTCTAGTTAGTTCTTCAAGTCTTGGAAATGGGCCTTTGATCTTGATTTGAAGCAGTTACAATCTTTAGTGGGCTCAGCTTTGCTTGCAGAAAAGTGTGAGTTAGGCATGGACGTTAGTTAGGACGTTAGTAGTGTTAACGTTAAGTGAAAATGTGGGTTCGAGAATGTTAGTGACGATCACCTTTTCCACTAACATGACCACTAACGTTGCCTCTTGGTCCTTCGCAAACGTTATTGGCGTTCACCTTTTTCAATAACGTTGGCTCTTGGCTCTTCTCTCCACGTTAGAGTTCATGTTAGTGTAACTAACGTGACCCTTAACGTGGGCATGCCTAAGCTTCAAGAGCGTTAGTGACTCTTACCTTTGTCACTAATGCTCCAAACGCCCCTCCTTCCCACGTTAGAGTTCACATTAATTGGATTAACGTGACCACTAACGTGGTGGTGATTGCCATCTCCAACGTTAGTGACAAAGGTGAGTGTCACTAACGTTGGCCCATCATGCTTAGCTCCACGTTAATCTTCATGTTAGTGGTCTTAACGTGACCATTAACGTGGGCACTCTTGGCTTAGTCCAACGTTAGTGACAAAGGTGAGTGTCACTAACGTTGGTGATTGCTTCCTCCCCCCACGTTAGAGTTCACGTTAATTGGATTAACGTGGCTCTTAACGTGGCTAAATGTGCCTTTGTGGAACGTTGGTGGCATTCACTTTTACCACTAACGTTGGAGCTCCTCTTTTCCTCCACATTAGCTACCATGTTAATGTACTTAACGTGGCAACTAACGTGGGCTATGATGGCGTCGAAGGCATTATTGGCGATCACTTTTTCCATTAATGCTACAAGCTTGTCCCCATTCCATGTTAGTGGTCACGTTAATTAGCTTAATGTGACAACTAACGTGGCTCCTTCTTACTTCCTTTGTCCTGAAATCAAGCATTTAAAGTGCATCAAAGCTCTGTTCCAAGTCATGAGATTATGCATCATCAATTATATCATTCAATTCTTGCCTAATTCTCATGAAATCATGTAAAGTTCACAATGTTTGCTTGAATTAAGGTGTAAGTGTATTTTCATCCAAAACTTGCTTAATTACTAAGAAAATGCATGAAACTACCCTAAAACATTAAAGAAAAGGTCAGTGAAACTGGCCAAGATGCCCTGGCATCAATATATGTTATGTTTATATATAATGTGGACCTTGTGTATTGTTTATTTGATTCCTTATTATGACTTGTGTATGTTTAATTAGCTGCCATCGCAAATCTTTTTATAAAGTAAAAGTTTTTCCAAAAATTTGATAGTGCGCTAATTCGATTACAGGCTTAATAGTGAATAGTTATAGTTTTGGGTAAGCAAGTTGGTGACACTCGGTTTCCAGTATGATCATGACGTACTAGGAATTGGGTCGTTACAATTTGGTATCAGAGCAGTTCGTTCCTATTAAAGCCTGGGGATATGGACTGAATCATGCTTCATTGCATTCTCTGAGTTGTGTTTCATGCATATAGGATATCCTTGTGATATGGATTGCATGACTGTCGTTGTGTTTCCATTTTAGAGACTATTCACAGCTTTGCCTAAAATGTTAAGATTGATCACCTTAATATTGCATGTTGAGTGTGAACAAGATCATGATGGCTGCATAGGGACGAGGACGTGGTAGGCGTGGTGCGAACCCTATAGAGGAACCGACGGGTGGTGCGAATGCTTTTGTAGCTGCATGGTGCACGGATTTGTTATCATCAACAATGGCTCCAATAGTTTGGTAGCTCTCACACGTGAATTACACTTAGTCACAACTCCGCACAACTAACCAGCAAGTGCACTGGGTCGTCCAAGTAATACCTTACGTGAGTAAGGGTCGATCCCACGAAGATTGTTGGTATGAAGCAATCTATGGTTATCTTGTAGATCTCAGTCAGGCTGATTCAAATGTGATTGGATTAGATAATTAAAAGATAAATAAAATAGGATAGAAATACTTATGTAAATTAATGGTGGGAATTTCAGATAAGCGTATGGATATGCTTGTCCCTGTTGAATCTCTGCTTTCCTACTGCTTTCATCCAATCCTTCTTACTCCTTTCCATGGCAAGATGTATGTAGGGCATCACCGTTGTCAATGGCTACATCCCATCTTCTCAGTAAAAATGGTCCAAATGCTCTGTCACAGCACGGCTAATCATCTGTCGGTTCTCAATCAGGTTGGAATAGAATCCCATGATTCTTTTGCGTCTGTCACTAACGCCCAGCCTTCAGGAGTTTGAAGCTCGTCATAGTCATTCAATCCCGGAATCCTACTCGGAATACCACAGACAAGGTTAGACTTTCCGGATTCCCATGAATGCCGCCATCAATTCTAGCTTATACCACGAAGATTCTGATTAAGGAATCCAAGAGATATGCGCCCGGTCTAAGGTAGAACGGAAGTGGTTGTCAGTCACGCGCGTTCATAGGTGAGAATGATGATGAGTGTCACGGATCATCATATTCATCAAGTTGAAGTGCAATGAATATCTTAGAACAGGAATAAATTGAATTGAATAGAAAATAGTAGTAATTGCATTGAAACTTGAGGTACAGCAGAGCTCCACACCCTTAATCTATGGTGTGTAGAAACTCCACCGTTGAAAATACATAAGTGAAAGGTTCAGGCATGGCCGAATGGCCAGCCCCCCCCCCAAAACATGATCTATAGTCTTCTAAGATGAATAATAAAATAAAACTGAGACCAAAGATGTTACGTGGTCAAAAGGACGACTAATACACTAGTAAAAGGTCTTATTTATACTAAACTAGCTACTAGGGTTTACAAGAGTAAGTAATTGATGCATAAACCTACTTCCGGGGCCCACTTGGTGTGTGTTTGGGCTGAGCTTGATCTATCCACGAGCTGAGGCTTCTCTTGGAGTTGAACGCCAAGTTGTAACGTGTTTTGGGCGTTCAACTCTGGTTCGTTACGTGTTTCTGGCGTTTGACTCCAGAATGCAGTATGGAACTGGCGTTGAGCGCCAGTTTATGTCATCTAATCACGAATAAAGTATGAATTATTATATATTGCGGGAAAGCTCTGGATGTCTACTTTCCAACGCCGTTGAGAGTGCGGGGAGGTCAGATTCCAACAACATCAGCAGTCCTTTGTCAGCCTCCTATCAGAGTTTTGCTCAAGTCCCTCAATTTCAGCCAGAAAATACCTGAAATCACAGAAAAACACACAAACTCATAGTAAAGTCCAGAAATGTGAATTTAGCATAAAAACTAATGAAAACATCCCTAAAAGTAACTAGATCATACTAAAAACTACCTAAAAACAATGCCAAAAAGCGTATAAATTATCCGCTCATCACAACACCAAACTTAAATTGTGGCTTGTCCCCAAGCAACTGAAAATCAATTAGGATAATAAGAAGAGAATATACTATAAATTCCAAAATATCAATGAATATTAATTCTGATTAGATGAGTGGGACTTGTAGCTTTTTGCTTCTGAACAGTTTTGGCATCTCACTTTTTCCTTTGAAGTTTAGAATGATTGGCTTCTCTAGGAACTTAGAATTTTAGATAGTGTTATTGATTCTCCTAGTTAAGTATGTTGATTCTTGAACACAGCTACTTTTATGAGTCTTGGCCGTGGCCCTAAGCACTTTGTTTTCCAGTATTACCACCGGATACATAAATGCCACAGACACATGACTGGGTGAACCTTTTCAGATTGTGACTTAGCTTTGCTAGAGTCCCCAGTTAGAGGTGTCCAGAGCTCTTAAGCACACTCTTTTTGCGTTGGATCACGACTTTAACCACTCAGTCTCAAGCTTTTCACTTGGACCTGCATGACACAAGCACATGGTTAGGGACAGCTTGATTTAGCTGCTTAGGCTCGGATTTTATTTCCTTGGGCCCTCCTATCCATTGATGCTCAAAGCCTTGGATCCTTTTTACCCTTGCCTTTTGGTTTTAAGGGCTATTGGCTTTTTCTGCTTGCTTTTTCTTTTTCTTTCTAAAATTTTTTTTTCGCAAGCCTTTGCTTTTTCACTGCTTTTTCTTGCTTCAAGAATCAATTTTATGATTTTTCAGATCATCAATAACATTTCTCTTTGTTCATCATTCTTTCAAGAGCTAACAATTTTAACATTCATAAACAACAAGATAAAAAATATGCACTGTTTAAGCATTCATTCAGAAAACAAAAAGTATTGTCACCACATCAATATAATTAAATTAAATTCAAGGACAATTTTTGAAATTTATGTACTTCTTGTTCTTTTGAATTAAAAACATTTTTTATTTAAGAGAGGTAAAGGATTTATGGAATTTATTCATAGCTTTAAGACATAGTTACTACATACTAATGATCATGAAGTAGAGACACAAAACATAAATAGACATGAAGCATAAAAATCGAAAAAAAGAGAAATAAGAACAAGGAATGAGTCCACCTTAGTGGCATCTTCTTCTTGAAGGACCAATGATGTCCTTAAGCTCTTCTATGTCCCTTCCTTGCCTTTGTTGCTCCCCTCTCATTGCTCTTTGATCTTCTCTTATTTCATGGAGAATGATGGAGTGCTCTTGATGTTCCACCCTTAATTGTTCCACATTGTAACTCAAATCTTCTAAGGAAGTGTTAAGTTGTTCCCAATAGTTGTTGGGAGGAAAGTGCATCCCTTGAGGCATCTCCGAGATTTCTTGGTGATGAGCTTCCTCATACGTCTCTTGCGTTCCATGAGTGGGCTCTCTTGTTTGCTCCATCCTTTTCTTAGTGATGGGCTTGTCCTCCTCAATGAGGATGTCTCCTTCTATGATAACTCCAGCTGAGTAACATAGATGGCAAATAAGATGAGGAAAAGCTAACCTTGCCAAAGTAGAGGACTTATCGGCTATTTTGTAGAATTCATGGGAGATGACTTCATGAACTTCTACTTCCTCTCCAATCATGATGCTATGAATCATGATGGCCCGATCCAAAGTAACTTCAGATCGGTTGCTAGTGGGGATGATGGAGCATTGAATGAACTCCAACCATCCTCTAGCCACAGGCTTGAGGTCCAGTCTTCTTAGTTGAACCGGCTTGCCTTTGGAGTCTCTTTTCCATTGAGCTCCTTCCACACATATGTCCATAAGGACTTGTGTAACAACCCTGATTTTCGAGTACGCGAGATCTTTTCTGAAAGTACGAATTTCTCCGAAAGATCAGTAAAGGGAACACCTCTGTTATATCATCAAGCATCTCAATCCTCATTATCATTATGTCATCCTTAAGCTAGAACCTCCTCTGAGGCAATCTCGATAATGCAATCGCGAAGAACCTAGTTTTTGAACCGTATCGGTTAGGAGTTTTGATTCTAGTTTTCGTAAATAGTCTCAGTTTGACGAACCGGACTCGATTAATGATAGAAGAGAGATAATAGTATAATATTAGTATTATATTAGTATTAGAAGATGATTGAATGATATTATAAGGTTACCTGGTCTGTTTTAGTTAAAAACAGATTATCAGTTTAACCGGGTTTACGGTTTACTGGTGCAGCTTAGCACCAACACTCTCTGATGACTTTAGCAATGCTAAGGCCTCATTATACATGTTTTACTCTCATAATAAATATGTTACTAGTGTCTTTTATGCTAGTAGCTCAAAAAATAATTTTTAGAGATGTTTTTACAAGTGTTCCGATACATCTAGTTTTAGTAGTTATACACCTGAGATATTTTAATATTATTTTAATCCACCTCCAAGCCAACCAATCACAACTCTTCCTACACCCCCAATACCTCCAAGTCTGTCTCATTTCATCATTTTGGCTGAAAATAACAAGAGAGAAAAGAGAGAAACTTTCATGAACACTTAATCTTCAAAGCTTGATTTCTTCTGAACTAAAACTCAAATCAAAACTCCGATTTCACCAAAATGATCCTCTCTTCTTCCTCTACATAACCATATAACATATCAAGGCTGGAAATAAGGTGAGATGGCTGTCTCCTTCCCTCTTCAATTTGGTTTTCAAGGAAAACCATGCAAAACATGTGTTTTCTTGATGTTTTTCCTTAGGAATCATGCTTAACTTGACTTGAGGGCCAAGAAATGTTAATTTCCAGCAAGTCTAAGGTGAGATATCTCTTCCTAACGTGCTGAGGGAGATTTGGTCAGTTGAGAGTTTGTGGATTTAAAGTTGTTCTTGATGTGATTTAGGAGGAAAAAGTGCTTAAGGACCACCTGAAAGAGTAACCGGATTTGAAGCAGCAAATCAAGGTAGGGTGTCACGAAATTAATCTTGAATATTTGTGTTTGATTTGTGTGAATGTTGTATGATTTGGCTGTGCTAAAAAGTGGTTGCATATATGATTGATTCTTGGTGAAAATTTGGTGAAATTTGGATGAAATTTGATGATATTCAAGCTATGAATGTGTGTTCTTGTGGCTGCTGGAAAAACGAACCCTAGGCCCTAAATTGAGGTTCAATTTGTGTTGAAATCATGTGGAAAATATGGGGTTTTAGTGGCTGGGAATTTATTTTGAATTTTGGTAAAAATCGGTTGCTGAAAAGACTGAAAAACGGGTAAAAACAGAGAAAGAATCTGAAGAATTTATGAAGAACACGAAGAACACTTTGAGTGTGGTGAAGAACAATGAAGAACACCTTTTTGATTCATAAAAGGGCAAGGAAGTAATTATTTTGGTGTTTGAGGGGTTATTTTGTAATTTCTGAAAGTTAGGGTGGTAAAAGTAGAAATATTAAAAGTTACGGGTGGTAAAAAGTGAATTTTAAAGGTTAAAGGTTAAAGTAAAGTTAATTTTCGAAAATATATTAATAAAATAATAAATAATAATAAAATATTAAATAATAATATTTAATTAAAAATAATATTTTAATAAAAAATAATAAAATAATGCAGAAAAGGCAGTTTTCTATAAAAGCTTTAGTAAGACAACTTTAAGTGCAGAATCTCATAATTACTTTCATAAAACACTTAGGGAGTGGTAAGAACATATTAGTGAGGCAAAGATAAAAGAAAGATAAAAAGTTGAAGACAAGATAAAACTAAAGAAAAGTCTGTAAGGTTTTAATAATAGAAAAACAGACAGAAATTAGTGAACAAACTAGGGCAACATAGTTAGTCCTTGAGTTGCGACTAGGGTTAGGTATTGTATGAAAAGTTAAACTATTTCAGTATAGACTTAATGAACCTATACTTGGGACAGGCGAACTATTCATACCGAGATTTACATAAGCTTTAAATACATACGTTAAGCAGAGAAAAGAGTAACCAGAGCAGAGTAAAGAGATACAGAGAACAGAGTAACCAGAATAGAGAAAAGAGATCAAGAGAATTTGATAAAGAGAAATGGTTTGAGTTAAGATATTGTAAAAGTAAAAGCTGTAAAGTTTGTACAAGATGATTGAACAAAGAAAGAGAGAGGTATTGTATATGAATATGTAACTAGAGATGAATAACGAGAATGATAACTTATGATGATAATTACACTGATTCTTTTGAGGAAACGTATTTAGTTTATGAAATTGTTGGCAAGGACGTGGGTTTTGTCCCGCTTGCGTATTTATGATTATAAAAGAGAATAGAAAGCAGAGGACCTGTTGAAAGGTCATTTGTTGCTTGAGGCAACCCAAGAGATGTGTTCATTCATTTGTTGCATTATGGCAACTCCTGAGATATTTATGTGATGATCTGCTGCGTGAAGGCAGTCAGATAGATGGTGGTGCGACCACGGAGAACGCTTTCCTGCGGTACAGATCCATGTTTTAATTCTGTAAGGCAGAGGGGTTATTTCCTGCTACAGAAGTACCGTGACCACCTGTTCCATTTTTGTTGTGGCAGAGGGGTTATTTCCTGTATACAGAAGGTGTGTCGGCATACATCCCTGCAGTGGCAGATGTGTTATTTCCTGTATGCAGTGGACCCTGTGGTGGCAGAGGGGTTATTTCCTGTACACAGGGGTATAGCCAATAGGAAAGCCTTATCCAGACAGAGGTTGCTGGATAACGTCGGGAGCGGGTTAGTAACCGACAGATGAGCTCATTACCTGCACTAGGGCTAGACATGCATCATACTTGGTTGCGCATTTACTCTGTTATGGTTGTTGTTTGAATGCATGCTTTCTTTGTTTGTATTCTATTCACCGTGTCTGTGTTTTATTTTCTTGTATTCTCTTGTTTGTGTTTTGCTTTCTATTTTCTCTATTTTCTCTAGTCATCTGCTTCTTATGTCCACTGCTTCTCGATATTCTGCTATTTATCTGCTAAACAACACGAAATTAATGAACTTAACTAAAAACCCCGACCCTACTAAGAACTCCCCAGTTCTTACCCCTTCTCTCTCCCTTCCCCCTTCAGATGGAAGTAAGAGTACCTTACCGTAGTTCGTTGATGATGGTTCTGCAAAGAGGATTCTGAGTCTAGGGTGAATCTCATTCTCTGATTATATGTATATACTGTGAGACCAGCAAATGTCTGCACCCCGTTCGTATGCGCACTTTAACCTAAATCCTGTGTACGAGATTCCTATTGTGTGGCTACCTCATGAGGTACCAAAGATGCGTCCTGTGGAAAAGTCTGATCGTGCAGAGGAGTAGCAGATAATGTTCTATCTTCTGATGACGTTCCACCTGACTTGAGTTTTGAAGACATAGACCGTACTTTCCCTCGCTTTAGTAATTTAGAGGGACTAGGTGAGTATAGAGTCTAGGCTAGCCTGGGTGCCAGCTTAGGGATCTCTTGAATAGGTCTGGACCTGGGATGTTGTATGTATATATATGTATATAGTTATTATCTAGCTATATCTAGGGGTGTTCTAACTAAAGGTCTATACTCTAACAAAGGCTGGATAAATGAATGTTGCTAGCTACTCGTGATGTATTTATGTGTGGTTGTTTATAACTGTTTTACCTGTTATTACTTGTGAATTGATTATGAGTGATTCTATCTATTAATTCAAACGTTTCAAAAAAAAAATACCTCGCAAATTAACTACGTTTTTAACAACAAATCAGGCTCATATGATAAATAATAGATAATAATTAAGAGGACAAATTGGTAGCGCTCAGTTTTCGGTATGATCTAGACATATTGAAAATTGGGTCGTTACAACTTGGTCCAACCTTTGATTAAAGTTGACCCTTCTAGTGTAGGGGCGTGCATCTCCTTGCATCATGGGTAAGTTGAACGCCAACCTCACATTTTTCGGACTAAAATCTAAGTATTTCCCCCGAACCATTGTAAGATAATTCTTTGGATTCGGGTTCACACTTTGATCATGGTTCCTAGTGATCCATGCATTGGCATTGAACTCTTGAACCATTAAGATTCTAACTTGTTGCATGGGATTGGTTAGGACTTCCCAACCTCTTCTTCGGATTTCATGTCGGATCTCTGGATACTCATTTTTCTTGAGCTTGAAAGGGACCTCAGGGATCACCTTCTTCTTGGCCACAACATCATAGAAGTGGTCTTGATGGGCTTTGGAGATGAATCTTTCCATCTCCCATGACTCGGATGTGGAAGCTTTTGTCTTCCCTTTTCCTTCTCTAGAAGATTCTCCGGCCTTGGGTGCCATCAATGGTTATGGAAAAACAAAAAGCTTATGCTTTTACCACACCAAACTGAAAATATTGCTCGCCCTCGAGCAAGAGAAGAAAGAAGAGAAGAAGAAGAAGAAGAAAATATGGAGGAGAAGGGGAGGTGTAGGTTTCGGCCAAGGTATAGAAGAGGGGGTTGTGTTGTGTGAAAATGAAGTAGAATGGAGGGTTATATATAGGGAGGGGGGAGAGGGTAGGTTCGGGCATTTACGGTGGGTTAGGGTGGGAAAGATTTTGAAGGTAGGTGGGGTTTATGGGGAAGAGTGTATGGATGTGAGTGGTGAAGGGTTTTTGGGAAAGTGTGTTATAGGATTAATTAGGAGGTAAGGTGGGAATATGTTAGGTGGGGATCCTGTGGGGTCCACAGATCCTGAGATGATCCTGTAAGGTCCACAGATCCTGAGGTGTCAAGGATTTACATCCCTGTACCAATTAGGTATGTAAAATGCCTTAGCATACCATTCTGGCGTTTAAACGCCGAAGTGATGCACGTTCTGGGCGTTCAATGCCCATGTGCAGCATGTTTTTGGCGTTAAACGCCAATTCCATGCTTGTTATTGGCATTCAGCGCCAGCTTTCCTCAAGGCATATTCCTGGCGTCCAAACACCAGGATGTTGCTTGTTTCTGGCGTTCAGTGCTGGTGGACGAAATTGTGATCACACAACTTCGCACAACTAACCAGCAAGTGTACTGGGTCGTCCAAGTAATAAACCTTACGCGAGTAAGGGCCGATCCCACAGAGATTGTTGGTATGAAGCAAG
Source organism: Arachis hypogaea (assembly GCF_003086295.3). Lineage (NCBI taxonomy): Eukaryota > Viridiplantae > Streptophyta > Magnoliopsida > Fabales > Fabaceae > Arachis > Arachis hypogaea. Next base: position 26,462,343 of record NC_092036.1, read on the forward strand.
CTATGGTCACCTTGTAAATCTTAGTCAGGCAGACTCAAATGGGTATGGTGATAAACGCATAAAACATAAAGATAAAGATAGAGATACTTATGTAATTCATTGGTAGGAATTTCAGATAAGAGTATGAAGATGCTGGTCCCTTCCGTCTCTCTGCTTTCCTACTGTCTTCATCCAATCCTTCCTACTCCTTTCCAGGGCAAGCTTAAGCAAGGGTTTCACCGTTGTCAGTGGCTACCTCCCATCCTCTCAGTGGAAATGTTCAACGCACCCTGTCACGGCACGGCTATCCATCTGTCGGTTCTCGATCAGGCCGGAATAGAATCCAGTGATTCTTTTGCGTCTGTCACTAACGCCCCGCCCTCAGGAGTTTGAAGCACGTCACAGTCATTCAGTCATTGAATCCTACTCAGAATACCACATACAAGGTTAGACCTTCCGGATTCTCTTGAATGCCGCCATCAGTTCTAGCCTATACCACGAAGACTCTGATCTCACGGAATGGCTGGCTCGGTTGTCAGGCGAGCACTCGGTTGTCAGGCGATCAACCATGCATCGTGTATCAGGAATCCAAGAGATATTCACCCAATCAAAGGTAGAACGGAGGTGGTTGTCAGTCACACGTTCATAGGTGAGAATGATGATGAGTGTCACGGATCATCACATTCATCAAGTTGAAGAACAAGTGATATCTTAGAACAAGAACAAGCGGAATTGAATAGAAGAACAATAGTAATTGCATTAATACTCGAGGTACAGCAGAGCTCCACACCTTAATCTATGGTGTGTAGAAACTCCACCGTTGAAAATACATAAGAACAAGGTCTAGGCATGGCCGAATGGCCAGCCTCCCAATGATCTAAGATAGCATCAGAACAAAGATAACTACCCCCGGATATCTCAATACAATAGTAAAAGGTCCTACTTATAGAGAACTAGTAGCCTAGGGTGTACAGAGATGAGTAAATGACATAAAAATCCACTTCCGGACCCACTTGGTGTGTGCTTGGGCTGAGCATTGAAGCAATTTCGTGTAGAGACTCTTCTTGGAGTTAAACGCCAGCTTTTATGCCAGTTTGGGCGTTTAACTCCCATTCTAGTGCCAGTTCCGGCGTTTAACGCTGGGAATTCTGAGGGTGACTTTGAATGCCGGTTTGGGCCATCAAATCTTGGGCAAAGTATAGACTATCATATATTGCTGGAAAGCCCAGGATGTCTACTTTCCAACGCCGTTGAGAGCGCGCCAATTGGGCTTCTGTAGCTCCAGAAAATCCACTTCGAGTGCAGGGAGGTCAGAATCCAATAGCATCTGCAGTCCTTTTTAGTCTCTAAATCAGATTTTTGCTCAGGTCCCTCAATTTCAGCCAGAAAATACCTGAAATCACAGAAAAACACACAAACTCATAGTAAAGTCCAGAAAAGTGAATTTTAACTAAAAACTAATAAAAATATACTAAAAACTAACTAGATCATACTAAAAACATACTAAAAACAATGCCAAAAAGTGTACAAATTATCCGCTCATCACAACACCAAACTTAAACTGTTGCTTGTCCCCAAGCAACTGAAAATCAAATAAGATAAAAAGAAGAGAGTATGCAATGAATTCCAAAAACATCTATGAAGATCAGTATTAATTAGATGAGCGGGGCTTTTAGCTCTTTGCCTCTGAACAGTTTTGGCATCTCACTCTATCCTTTGAAATTCAGAATGATTGGCTTCTTTAGGAACTCAGAATCCAGATAGTGTTATTGATTCTCCTAGTTAAGTATGATGATTCTTGAACACAGCTACTTATTGAGTCTTGGCCGTGGCCCAAAGCACTCTGTCTTCCAGTATTATCACCGGATACATACATGCCACAGACACATAACTGGGTGAACCTTTTCAGATTGTGACTCAGCTTTGCTAGAGTCCCCAATTAGAGGTGTCCAGGGTTCTTAAGCACACTCTTTTTGCCTTGGATCACAACTTTATTTCTTTCTTTTTCTTTTTTTTTCTCTTTCTTTTTCTTTCTTTTTTTTCGAATTTTTTTTTTGAATTCACTGCTTTTTCTTGCTTCAAGAACCATTTTAATGATTTTTCAGATCCTCAGTAACATGTCTCCTTTTTCATCATTCTTTCAAGAGCCAACATTCATGAACCACAAATTCAAAAGACATATGCACTGTTTAAGCATACATTCAGAAAACAAAAGTATTGCCACCACATCAAAATAATCAAACTATTATAAAATTCAAAATTCATGCAATTCTTTTCTTTTTCAATTAAGAACATTTTTTTTATTCAAGAGAGGTGATGGATTCATAGGACATTCATAACTTTAAGGCATAGACACTAAGACACTAATGATCACAAGACACAAACATAGACATACATAAGCACTAAAATTCGAAAAACAGGAAAATAAAGAACAAGGAAATTAAAGAACGGGTCCACCTTAGTGATGGCGGCTCTTTCTTCCTCTTGAAGATCCTATGGAGTGCTTGAGCTCCTCAATGTCTCTTCCTTGTCTTTGTTGCTCCTCTCTCATGATTCTTTGATCTTCTCTAATTTCATGGAGGATGATGGAGTGTTCTTGGTGCTCCACCCTTAGTTGTCCCATGTTGGACTCAATTCTCCTAGGGAGGTGTTGATTTGCTCCCAATAGTTTTGTCGAGGAAAGTGCATCCCTTGAGGCATCTCAGGGATTTTATGAGGAGGAATTTCCTCATGCTTGCTCCATCCTTTTCTTAGTGATGGGCTTGAGGTCATGCCTTCTCAGTTGAACCGGCTTCCCTCTTGAGTTTCTCTTCCATTGAGCGCCCTCTTCACAAATGTTTATGAGGACTTGGTCCAACCTTTGATCAAAGTTGACCCTTTTTGAGTTTGAAAGGGATCTCGGGGATCACCTTCTTCAAGGCCACAACTTCATAGAAGTGGTCTTGATGCACCCTTGAGATGACTCTCTCCATCTCCCATGACTCAGAGGTGGAAGCTTTTGCCTTCCCTTTCCTCTTTTTAGAGGTTTCTCCGGCCTTGGATGCCATAAATGGTTATGGAAAAACAAAAAGCAATGCTTTTACCACACCAAACTTAGAAGGTTTGCTCGTCCTCGAGCAAAAGAAGAAAGAAGAGAGTAGAAGAAGAAATAGAGGAGATGGAGATGGCTTTGTGGTTCGGCCAAAGGGGGAGAAGTAGTGTTTAGGGTGTGTGAAAATGAGGGGGTGAAGATGGGTTTATATAGGGTGAAGAGAAGGATGGGGTTCGGCTATGGGAGGGTGGGTTTGGGAGGGAAAGTGGTTTGAATTTGAATGGTGAGGTAGGTGGGGTTTTATGAAGGATGGATGTGAGTGGTGAAGGGTTTTTTTTGGGAAAGAGGTGTGGAGGTGATTGGTGAATGGGTGAAGAAGAAGAGAGAGTGGTAGGGTAGGTGGGGATCCTGTGGGGTCCACAGATCCTGAGGTGTCAAGGAAAAGTCATCCCTGCACCAAATGGCATGCAAAAATGCGTTTTGAGCCAATTCTGGCGTTAAACGCCGGGCTGGTGCCCATTTCTGGCATTTAACGCCAAGAGCTTGCCCTTTTCTGGCGTTTAACGCCAGTCTGGTGCCCATTTCTGGCATTAAACGCCCAGAATGGTGCCAGACTGGGCGTTAAACGCCCAACAGCTAGCCTTACTGGCGTTTAAACGCCAGCACGCTCTCCTCCAAGGTGTGCTGTTTTTCTTTCTATTTTTCATTCTGTTTTTGCTTTTTTTATTGATTTTGTGACTTCTCATGATCATCAACCTACAAAAAAAATATAAAATAACAAAGAAAAATAGATAAAAACATAACATTGGGTTGCCTCCCAACAAGCGCTTCTTTAATGTCAGTAGCTTGACAGAGGACTCTCATGGAGCCTCACAGATACTCAGAGCAATGTTGGAACCTCCCAACACCAAGCTTAGAGTTTGAATGTGGGGGTTCAACACCAAACTTAGAATTTGGTTGTGGCCTCCCAACACCAAACTTAGAGTTTGACTGTGGGGGCTCTGTTTGGCTCTGTTTTGAGAGAAGCTCTTCATGCTTCCTCTCCATGGTGACAGAGGGATATCCTTGAGCCTTAAACACCAAGGATTCTTCATTCACCTGAATGATCAACTCTCCTCTATCAACATCAATCACAGCCTTTGCTGTGGCTAGGAAGGGTCTGCCAAGGATGATGGATTCATCCATGCACTTCCCAGTCTCTCGGACTATGAAATCAGTAGGGATGTAATGGTCTTCAACTTTTACCAGAACATCCTCTACAAGTCCATAAGCTTGTTTTCTCGAGTTGTCTGCCATCTCTAGTGAGATTTTTGCAGCTTGCACCTCAAAGATCCCTAACTTCTCCATTACAGAGAGAGGCATGAGGTTTACACTTGACCCTAAGTCACACAAGGCCTTCTTGAAGGTCATGGTGCCTATGGTACAAGGTATTGAAAACTTCCCAGGATCCTGTCTCTTTTGAGGCAGTTTCTGCCTAGACAAGTCATCCAGTTCTTTGGTGAGCAAAGGGGGTTCATCCTTCCAAGTCTCATTCCCAAATAACTTGTCATTTAGCTTCATGATTGCTCCAAGGTATTTAGCAACTTGCTCTTCAGTGACATACTCATCCTCTTCAGAGGAAGAATACTCATCAGAGCTCATGAATGGCAGAAGTAAGTCCAATGGAATCTCTATGGTCTCTTTTTGAGCCTCAGATTCCCATGGTTCCTCATTGGGGAACTCATTGGAGGCTAGTGGACGTCCATTGAGGTCTTCCTCAGTGGCGTTCACTGCCTCTCCCCCCTCTCCAAATTCGGCCATGTTGATGGCCTTGCACTCTCCTTTTGGATTTTCTTCTGTATTGCTTGGGAGAGTACTAGGAGGGAGTTCAGTAATTTTCTTGCTCAGCTGACCCACTTATGCCTCCAACTTTCTAATGGAGGACCTTGTCTCAGTCATGAAACTTTGAGTGGTTTTGATTAGATCAGAGACCATGGTTGCTAAGTCAGAGGTATTCTGCTTAGAACTCTCTGTCTGTTGCTGAGAAGATGATGGGAAAGGCTTGCTATTGCTAAACTTGTTTCTTCCACCATTATTATTGTTGAAACCTTGTTGAGGTCTCTGTTGATCCTTCCATGAGAAATTTGGATGATTTCTCCATGAAGAATTATAGGTGTTCCCATAGGGTTCTCCCATGTAATTCACCTCTTCCATTGAAGGGTTCTCAGGATCATAAGCTTCTTCCTCAGATGAAGCTTCTTTAATACTGCTTGGTGCATTTTGCATTCCAGACAGACTTTGAGAAATCATATTGACTTGTTGAGTCAATATTTTATTCTGAGCCAATATGGCATTCAGAGTGTCAATCTCAAGAACTCCTTTCTTCTGACTAGTCCCATTGTTCACAGGATTCCTTTCAAAAGTGTACATGAATTGGTTATTTGCAACCATTTCAATCAGCTCTTGAGCTTCTGTAGGCGTCTTCTTCAGATGAAGAGATCCTCCAGCAGAGCTATCCAAAGACATCTTGGATAGTTCAGAGAGACCATCATAGAAAATACCTATGATGCTCCATTCAGAAAGCATATCAGAGGGACACTTTCTGATTAATTGTTTGTATCTTTCCCAAGCTTCATAGAGGGATTCTCCTTCCTTCTGTCTGAAGGTTTGGACTTCCACTCTAAGCTTACTCAATTTTTGAGGTGGAAAGAACTTTGCCAAGAAGGCATTGACTAGCTTTTTCCAAGAGTTCAGGCTTTCTTTAGGTTGTGAGTCCAACCATATTCTAGCTCTGTCTCTTACAGCAAAAGGGAATAGCATAAGTCTGTAGACCTCAGGGTCAACCCCATTAGTCTTGACAGTGTCACAGATTTGCAAGAACTCAGCTAAAAACTGATGAGGATCTTCCAATGGAAGTCCATGGAACTTGCAATTCTGTTGCATTAGAGAAACTAATTGAGGCTTAAGCTCAAAGTTGTTTGCTCCAATGGCAGGGATAGAGATGCTTCTCCCATAGAAGTCGGGAGTAGGTGCAGTAAAGTCACCCAGCACCTTCCTTGCATTGTTGGCATTGTTGTTGTTTTCGGCTGCCATGGGGTCTTCTTCTTTGAAGATTTCTGTTAGGTCCTCTATAGAGAATTGTGCCTTAGCTTCTCTTAGCTTTCGCTTCAAGGTCCTTTCAGGTTCAGGGTCAGTCTCAACAAGAATGCTTTTGTCTTTGCTTCTGCTCATAAGAAAGAGAAGAGAACAAGAAAATATGGAATCCTCTATGTCACAGTATAGAGATTCCTTGAGGTGTCAGAGGAAAAGAAAAATAGAAGGCAGAAGTAGAAAATTCGAACTTATCAAAGAAGATGGAGTTTGAATTTTGCATTAAGGAATAGTGTTAGTCCATAAATAGAAGGATATGAGAAGAAGGGAAGTAGTATTCAAAAATTAAGTAAAGAATTTTGAAAACATTTTGAAAAACACTAATTGATTTTCGAAAACCATGATTGAGAAAGAAGTGAAGTGATTTTTGAAAAAGATTTTGAAATTAGAAATCAAAAAGATTTGATTGAAAACTATTTTGAAAAAGATGTGATTGGTTTTAAAAAGATGTGATTGAGAAGATATGATTTGAAAAAAATTTTAAAAAAAATATTTGATTTTAAAAATTAATGACTTGACTAACAAGAAAAGATATGATTCAAACATTAAACCTTTCTCAACAGAAAAGGCAACATACTTGAAATGTTGAATCAAATCATTAATTGACAGCAAGTATCTTTGAAAATAGAAAGAAATTGATTTTGAAAAAGATTTGATTGAAAAAATTTGATTTGAAAAAGATTTGATTTTGAAAAACTTTGAAAACTTTGGAAAAAATTTGATTTGAAAACAAAATCTTCCCTCTTGTGCCATCCTGGCGTTAAACGCCCAGAATGGTATCCATTCTGGCGTTTAACGCCCAAAATGCTACCCTTTTGGGCGTTAAACGCCCAGCCAGGCACCCTGGCTGGCGTTTAAACGCCAGTCTGTCCTTCTTCACTAGGCGTTTTGAACGCCCAGCTTTTTCTGCGTAATTCCTCTGCTGAATGTTCTGAATCTTTAATTCTTTGTATTATTGACTTGAAAAGACACAAATTAAAAATATTTTTGGATTTTTAATCATGAGGAATAATCAAAATGCAACTAAAATCAAATAACAATGCATGCAAGACACCAAACTTAGCAGTTTGTATACTACTGACACTATATGAGACACATAAACACTCAAGTCAAGAGAATTCAAAGATCAAAGCAATGAAATCATCAAGAACAACTTGAAGATTAATGAAGACACATGCATGAATGCAAGAAGAACAGAAACATGCAATTGACACCAAACTTAATATGAGACACTAGACTCAAACAAGAAATTTTTGGATTTTATGATTTTGTAATTTTTTTGTGCTTTTTTTGAAAATTAAGTGGAAAAAGAAAATAAAGATATCAAAATTCTTAATGAGAATTCCAGGAATCATGCAATGTTTAGTCTAAGACTCCGGTCCAGGAATTAGACATGGCTTCACAGCCAGCCAAGCTTTCAAAGAAAGCTTCGGTCCAAAACACTAGACATGGCCAATGGCCAGCCAAGCCTTAGCAGATCACTGCTCCAACAGCAAGATTGATAGAAATCAACAAGCTCTTGTGATGATAAGTTGAAACCTCGGTCCAATGAAATTAGACATGGCTTCACAGCCAGCCAGACTTCAACAGATCATTATGAAACTCTAGAATTCATTCTTGAGAACTCTGAAGAAAAAAAATACCTAATCTAAGCAACAAGATGAACCATCAGTTGTCCATACTCGAACAATCCCCGGCAACGGCGCCAAAAACTTGGTGGACGAAATTGTGATCACACAACTTCGCACAACTAACCAGCAAGTGTACTGGGTCGTCCAAGTAATAAACCTTACGCGAGTAAGGGTCGATCCCACAGAGATTGTTGGTATGAAGCAAGCTATGGTCACCTTGTAAATCTTAGTCAGGCAGACTCAAATGGGTATGGTGATAAACGCATAAAACATAAAGATAAAGATAGAGATACTTATGTAATTCATTGGTAGGAATTTCAGATAAGAGTATGAAGATGCTGGTCCCTTCCGTCTCTCTGCTTTCCTACTGTCTTCATCCAATCCTTCCTACTCCTTTCCAGGGCAAGCTTAAGCAAGGGTTTCACCGTTGTCAGTGGCTACCTCCCATCCTCTCAGTGGAAATGTTCAACGCACCCTGTCACGGCACGGCTATCCATCTGTCGGTTCTCGATCAGGCCGGAATAGAATCTAGTGATTCTTTTGCGTCTGTCACTAACGCCCCGCCCTCAGTAGTTTGAAGCACGTCACAGTCATTCAGTCATTGAATCCTACTCAGAATACCACAGACAAGGTTAGACCTTCCGGATTCTCTTGAATGCCGCCATCAGTTCTAGCCTATACCACGAAGACTCTGATCTCACGGAATGGCTGGCTCGGTTGTCAGGCGATCAACCATGCATCGTGTATCAGGAATCCAAGAGATATTCACCCAATCGAAGGTAGAACGGAGGTGGTTGTCAGTCACACGTTCATAGGTGAGAATGATGATGAGTGTCACGGATCATCACATTCATCAAGTTGAAGAACAAGTGATATCTTAGAACAAGAACAAGCGGAATTGAATAGAAGAACAATAGTAATTGCATTAATACTCGAGGTACAGCAGAGCTCCACACCTTAATCTATGGTGTGTAGAAACTCCACCGTTGAAAATACATAAGAACAAGGTCTAGGCATGGTCGAATGTCCAGCCTCCCAATGATCTAAGATAGCATCAGAACAAAGATAACTACCCCCGGATATCTCAATACAATAGTAAAAGGTCCTACTTATAGAGAACTAGTAGCCTAGGGTGTACAGAGATGAGTAAATGACATAAAAATCCACTTCCGGGCCCACTTGGTGTGTGCTTGGGCTGAGCATTGAAGCATTTTCGTGTAGAGACTCTTCTTGGAGTTAAACGCCAGCTTTTATGCCAGTTTGGGCGTTTAACTCCCATTCTAGTGCCAGTTCCGGCGTTTAACGCTGGGAATTCTGAGGGTGACTTTGAACGCCGGTTTGGGCCATCAAATCTTGGGCAAAGTATGGACTATCATATATTTCTGGAAAGCCCAGGGTGTCTACTTTCCAACACCGTTGAGAGCGCGCCAATTGGGCTTCTGTTGCTCCAGAAAATCCACTTCGAGTGCAGGGAGGTCAGAATCCAACAGCATCTGTAGTCCTTTTTAGTCTCTAAATCAGATTTTTGCTCAGGTCCCTCAATTTCAGCCAGAAAATACCTGAAATCATAGAAAAACACACAAACTCATGGTAAAGTCCAGAAAAGTGAATTTTAACTAAAAACTAATAAAAATATACTAAAAACTAACTAGATCATACTAAAAACATACTAAAAACAATGCCAAAAAGTGTACAAATTATCCGCTCATCAAGTGCCAGATCCATGCTCTGTTATGGCGTTGAACGCCAGCGAGATGGACCTTATTGGCGTTTAAACGCCAGTAAGTCCTTCCTCCAGGGTGTGATTTTTCTTCTGCTGTTTTTGATTTTGTTTTTAATTTTAATATTTTTTGTGACTCCGCATGATCATGAACCTACTAAAACACAAAATAACAATAAAATAAAAATAAAATTAGATAAATAAAAATTGGGTTGCCTCCTAACAAGCGCTTTTTTAATGTCAATAGCTTGACAGTGGGCTCTCATGGAGCCACAAAGGTGGTCAGGTCAATGTTGTGGACTCCCAACACCAAACGTAGAGTTTGGATATGGGGGTTCAACACCAAACTTAGAGTTTGGTTGTGGCTTCCCAACACCAAACTTAGAGTTTGATTGTGGGGGCTCTGTTTGACTCTGTATTGAGAGAAGCTCTGCATGCTTACTCTCCCTTGTTACAGAAGGATAGCCGTGTGCCTTAAACACAAGGTAGTCCCCATTCAATTGAAGGACTAATTCTCCTCTGTTAACATCTATCACAGCTTCTGCTGTGGCTAGGAAAGGTCTTCCAAGGATGATGCATTCATCCTCCTCCTTCCTAGCGTCTAAGATTATGAAATCAGCAGGAATGTAAAGGCCTTTAACCTTTACTAACACGTCCTCTACTGATCCATAAGCTTATCTTACTGACTTGTCTGCCAATTGTAATGAGAATAAGGCAGGCTGTACCTCAATGATCCCCAGTTTCTCCATTACAGAGAGTGGCATAAGATTTATGCCTGACCCCAGGTCACATAGAGCCTTGTTAAAGGTCATGGTGCCTATGGTACAGGGTATTAAGAATTTACCAGGATCTTGTCTCTTTTGAGGTAAAGTTTTCTAAACCCATGTATCTAGTTTACTAATGAGCAAGGGAGGTTCACCTTCCCAAGTCTCATTACCAAACAACTTGGCATTCAGCTTCATGATGGCTCCTAGATATTGAGCAACTTGCTTTCCAGTCACATCTTCATCCTCTTTTGAGGAAGAATAGTCTTCAAAGCTCATGAATGGCAGAAGGAGATTTAGTGGAATCTCTATGGTCTCTATATGAGCCTCAGATTCCTTTAGGTCCTCAATAGGGAACTCCTTCTTGTTTGAGAGACGTCCCAGGAGGTCTTCCTCACTAGGATTTTCATCATTCTCCTCCCTTGTGCATTCGGCCATATTGATTATATCAATGGCCTTGCACTCTCCTTTTGGATTTTCTTCTGTATTGCTTGGGAGAATACTGGGAGGAGTTTCAGTGACTTTCTTACTCAGCTGGCCCACTTATGCCTCCAAATTTCTGATGGAGGACCTTGTTTCACTCATGAAACTTAAGGTGGCCTTAGACAGATCAGAGACTAAATTTGCTAAATTAGAGGGGCTCTGCTCAGAATTCTCTGTCTGTTGCTGAGAAGATGATGGAAAAGGCTTGTTATGGCTTAGACTGTTTCTTCCACCATTATTAAAGCCTTGTTGAGGTTTTTGTTGATCCTTTCATGAGAAATTTGGATGATTTCTCCATGATGAATTATAGGTGTTTCCATAAGGTTCACCCATGTAATTTACCTCTGCTATTGCAGGGTTCTCAAGATCATAAGCTTCTTCAGAAGCTGCCTCTTTAGTACTGTTGGATGCATTTTGCCATCCATTTAGACTTTGAGAAATCATGTTGACTTGCTGAGTCAACACTTTGTTCTGAGCCAATATGGCATTCAGAGCATCAATTTCAAGAACTCCCTTCCTCTGAGGCATCCCATTATTCACGGAATTCCTCTCAGAAGTGTACATGAATTGGTTATTTGCAACCATGTCAATAAGTTCTTGAGCTTCTGCAGGCATTTTCTTTAAGTGAATGGATCCACCTGCAGAATGGTCCAATGACATTTTGGAAAACTCAGATAGACCATAATAGAATATATCTAATATGGTCCATTCTGAAAACATGTCAGAAGGACACTTTTTGGTCATCTGCTTGTATCTTTCCCAAGCTTCATAGAGGGATTCACCATCTTTTTGCTTGAAGGTTTGAACATCCACTCTAAGCTTGCTCAACTTTTGAGGAGGAAAGAATTTATCCAAGAAGGTTGTGACCAGCTTATCCCAAGAGTCCAGGCTATCTTTAGGTTGTGAGTCCAACCATGTTCTAGCTCTGTCTCTTATAGCAAAAGGGAAAAGCATGAGCCTATAGACTTCAGGATCTACTCCATTCGTCTTAACAGTCTCACAAATTTGCAAGAACTCAGTTAAAAACTGATAAGGATCTTCAGATGGAAGTCCATGAAACTTGCAGTTCTGTTGCATCAAAGCAACTAATTGAGGTTTCAGCTCAAAATTGTTTGCTCCAATGGCAGGAATTGGGATGCTTCTTCCATCAAACTTGGACGCTGGTTTAGTGAAATCACCAAGCATCCTCCTTGCATTATTGTTGTTGGGTTCGGCTGCCATCTCCTTCTCTTTTTCAAAAATTTCAAAAAGGTTGCCTCTGGATTGTTGTAATTTAGCTTCTCTTAGTTTCCTCTTTAGAGTCCTTTCAGGTTTTCGATCAGCTTCAACAAAGATGCCTTTTTCCTTATTCCTGCTCATATAGGAAAGAAGAGAACAAGAAAAGAAAGAGGAATCCTCTATGTCACAGTAAAGAGGTTCCTTATTGTTAGTAGAAGAAGAAAGGGAATAAAGAAAAGAGAATGAATAGTCTGGATAAAGAGTAAAGGTAGGGGAAGTGAATTGAGATGAAGAGAGGTGAAGAGAAGTGTTAGTAAATAAATAAATAAATAGAATAAGATGAGAGATAGAAATTTTTTAAAATAATTTTTGAAAAAGAGTTAATGAATTTCGAAAATTAGGATAAGAAATAAAATTAAAATTAAAGTTGAAACAATTAATTAATTAAAAAGAAATTTGAAAAAGGAGGAGATATTTTCGAAAATCTGAGAGGAAGAAGTAGTTAAGTTGTTTTGAAAAAGATAAGAAACAAACAAGAAGTTAGTTAGTTGATTGAAAAAGATTTGAAAATTAATTTTGAAAAGATAAGAAGATAAGAAGATATTTTTGAAATTAAATTTTTGGATAAGATAAAATTTTGAAAAAGATATGATAAAAGGATAAGATAAGAAGATATGATAAAAAGATAGGATTGAAAAAACTTTAATTTTTAAAATTAAAATTAATTACTTAACTAACAAGAAACTAAAAGATATGATTCTAGAATTTAAAGATTGAACCTTTCTTAACAAGAAAGTAACAAACTTCAAATTTTTGAATCAATCACATTAATTGTTAGTGTAATTTCGAAAATTTGAAATAAAATTAAGAAAAAGATTTTGAAAATAATTTTAAAATTTTCGAAATTAATAAGATAAAAATGAAAAAGATTTGATTTTTGAAAAAATTTTTGAAAAGATAGGATTTTTAAAATTGAAAATTTGACTTGACTTATGAGAAACAACTAATTTTAAAATTTTTTGACTAAGTCAACTCAAATTTTTGAAAATTAGGAGAGAAATAAGGAAAAGATATTTTTTTATTTTTGAATTTTTAATAATGAGAGAGAAAAACAACAAAAATGACTCACAACATGAAAATTATGAATCAAAACTCATGATGCATGCAAGAACACTATGAATGTCAAGATGAACACCAAGAACACTTTGAAGATCATGATGAACATCAAGAACATATTTTTGAAAAAATTTTTATGCAAAGAAAACATGCAAGACACCAAACTTAGAATTCTTTAATGCATGGATACTATGAATGCAAAAATGCATATAAAAAAACAATAAAAGACACAAAACAAGAAAACATCAAGATCAAACTAGAAGACTTATCAAGAACAACTTGAAGATCATGAAGAACACTATGAATGCATGAATTTTCGAAAAATACATAATAATTTTAAAAACATGCAATTGACACCAAACTTAAAAATTGACTCAAGACTCAAACAAGAAACACAAAATATTTTTGATTTTTTTTCTAATTTTTTTGTATTTTATTTTATTTTTTTGAAAAACATATAGGAAAAAGAAAATAAGAAATTCAAAATCTTTAAGAAGAATTCCAGGAATCTTTCAATATTAGCCCAAAGCTCCAATCAAAGGTTGGACATGGCTTAATATCCCGTCAGCTTTAGGATGGAATTACATGCATTGTGGTGATTAGTTGAAGACCAATTCCAAAGGAGTTTGAATATGGCTTTGCAGCCAGCCAGGATTCAACATGCTTCATGAAACTCTGGAATCCATTCTTAAATGTTTTGAAGCAATAGAATGATTTATTTTTTTAAAAAAATTTTCGAAAATAGGAATAAAAATTTTTTGAAAGATTTTTGAAAAGTTTTTGAAAAGAAAATTACCTAATCTGAGCAACAAGATGAACCGTCAGTTGTCCATACTCGAATAATCCCCGGCAACGGCGCCAAAAACTTGGTGCACGGATTTGTGATCATCAACAATGGCTCCAATAGTTTGGTAGCTCTCACACGTGAATTACACTTAGTCACAACTCCGCACAACTAACCAGCAAGTGCACTGGGTCGTCCAAGTAATACCTTACGTGAGTAAGGGTCGATCCCACGGAGATTGTTGGTATGAAGCAATCTATGGTTATCTTGTAGATCTTAGTCAGGCTGATTCAAATGTGATTGGATTAGATAATTAAAAGATAAATAAAATAGGATAGAAATACTTATGTAAATTAATGGTGGGAATTTCAGATAAGCGTATGAAGATGCTTGTCCCTGTTGAATCTCTGCTTTCCTACTCCTTTCATCCAATCCTTCTTACTCCTTTCCATGGCAAGCTGTATGTAGGGCATCACTGTTGTCAATGGCTACATCCCATCCTCTCAGTGAAAATGGTCCAAATGCTTTGTCACAGCATGGCTAATCATCTGTCGGTTTTCAATCAGGTTGGAATAGAATCTCGTGATTCTTTTGCGTCTGTCACTAACGCCCAGCCTTCAGGAGTTTGAAGCTTGTCACAGTCATTCAATCCCGAAATCCTACTCGGAATACCACAGACAAGGTTAGACTTTCCAGATTCCCATGAATGCCGCCATCAATTCTAGCTTATACCACGAAGATTCTGATTAAGGAATCCAAGAGATATGCGCCCGGTCTAAGGTAGAACAGAAGTGGTTGTCAGTCACGCGCGTTCATAGGTGAGAATGATGATGAGTGTCACGGATCATCATATTCATCAAGTTGAAGTGCAACGAATATCTTAGAACAGGAATAAATTGAATTGAATAGAAAATAGTAGTAATTGCATTGAAACTTGAGGTAAAGCAGAGCTCCACACCCTTAATCTATGGTGTGTAGAAACTCCACCGTTGAAAATACATAAGTGAAAGGTTCAGGCATGGCCGAATGGCCAGCCCCCCAAAATGTGATTAATAGTCTCCTAAGATGAATAATAAAATAAAAGTGAGACCAAAGATGTAACGTGGTCAAAAGGACGACTAATACACTAGTAAAAAGTCTTATTTATACTAAACTAGCTACTAGGGTTTACAAGAATAAGTAATTGATGCATAAATCTACTTCCGGGGCCCACTTGGTGTGTGTTTGGGCTGAGCTTGATCTATCCACGAGCTGAGACTTCTCTTGGAGTTGAACGCCAAGTTGTAACGTGTTTTGGGCGTTCAACTCTGGTTCGTGACGTGTTTCTGGCGTTTGACTCCTGAATGCAGCATGGAATTGGCGTTGAGCACCAGCTTATATCGTCTAATCACGAATAAAGTATAGACTATTATATATTGCTGGAAAGCTCTGGATGTCTACTTTCCAACCCCGTTGCGAGCCTGCCATTTGGAGTTCTGTAGCTCTAGAAAATCCATTTCGAGTGCAGGGAGGTCAGATTCCAACAGCATCAGCAGTCCTTTGTCAGCCTCCTATCAGAGTTTTGTTCAGGTCCCTCAATTTCAGCCAGAAAATACCTAAAATCACAGAAAAATACACAAACTCATAGTAAAGTCCAGAAATGTGAATTTAGCATAAAAACTAATGAAAACATCCCTAAAAGTAACTAGATCATACTAAAAACTACCTAAAAACAATACCAAAAAGCGTATAAATTATCCGCTCATCACTGCGACGAACACCATGGCTGATGCTGTGCATGGAACGACAACTACTACAACGCGAGCAATTGACCGGTTAGGAGAGAGGAATGTAGATTATAATAGGGGACGTAATGATGAACACAATGGAGGCCGCGATGATAATGAAGGCGTTGGAAGCCGCAATAACCCTATGACACTAGCAACCTTTTCTGAAAGTGAATCCGCCTCAGTTTAAGGGGACACTTGTTGCAACTAAAGCTGACATTGGTTCCATGGTATCGAGAAGTCATTGCAAGCGTAACATGTAACAGAAGGACAATACGTGGAGTTTGCAACCTATATGCTGGAGGTAGAAGCTGAACACTGGTGGCATGGAATGCAATGCTTGTTTAGACAGGAGGTATAATAGATTGTCTGGATGCTTTTAAGGAGGAATTTTACTAAAAGTATTTTCCTAGATCCGTTCATGATGCTAAAGAAATGGAATTGATGTAGTTGAAACAGGGGAATATGTCAGTAGTAGAATATACTCGAAAATTTGAGGATTTGTGTCGATTCTCTAAGATCTGTCATTGAAATCTAGATGATTTTGAAGAATGGAAGTGTTTGAAGTTTGAAGGAGGACTTCGTGACGAGTTGATGCACTCGTTAGTACCACCGGAAATACAAAATTTTATGGAGTTCGCCAATAAGAGTCAGCTAATGGAAGACTGTGAGAAAAAGATGACAGCAACGGGAATGAATCATCAGGATTTACCTCTGAGAAGTTCTAACAGTTCTAGTCGGTATGGGCTTGGCGGAGGGTGAATTTTAAGGCACCTGGAGTACCCCTGCATTGGGATCAGCAAGTTAAGAATAATGTTGCACGCTCTACTGTTAAAAATAGTGATGAACCAAGGTAGAATACTGGAAAGCGACCTCTACAAATCCAAACGAATACGGTGTGTAGTTAGTGTGGGAAGGACCATGATAACCGACCTTGTCAGTTTGGATCGAATATCTACTACAACTGCGGTGAACCGGGACATACAGTGAGAAATTGTCCGAAGAAGTTTATTCAAGAGCCAACTAGACCACAACAGCCAAGAAGAGTATTTACATATGATTTCCGAAGATGCTCGTACTTAGACTCCCTGACCCAAGGTCAGCATTGTGCCAAGACTTGCTTTTTAGGTGCACTTTACGACTCTGGGGCATTGTATTCTTTTATTTCTTTAACTGTTATACATGAATTGAGATGAGATGAGGAAACAGAATACACCTGAGAACTAGAAGATAAGATAAGGACCGATTATTCGCACCTTTTTATAGGTAAAAGAAAATTTTGAGGGCAAAATTTTCTTTTAGAGGGGTAGAATATTAACAACTCTAATTTTTGTACTAACACGACTTTTTCTTAAAATAATATTTTAAAGCGATTAGTTTTATTTTGACGAGTCGACTTCGAACCCCGAAATAAAATAAATTGTAATCTAATTTTATTATTATGTTATTTATTTATTTTTCTTTTTCTAATTATAATGGAGGCTAGATAATAATATTAATATTATTATCAAGTCCGATTTTTACCGATATAAGCAATTATCGATATTTTTTGATGAGTTTAGAATTGCTAATGCTTCATCAAATATCTTTTAATTTCTAAGTTACTAATAATGTCATTTAAATTAGTAACTCATATATATTTAACCTTATATATTATTATTAATATTATGGTATATTATTCAACCTTATATTATTATTATTATTATTATTATTATTATTATTATTATTATTATTATTATTATTATTATTATTATTATTATTATTATTATTATTATTATTAACGTTATATGTTATTTATTTAACTCATCTTATGTCTTTTAATTGACATCATGACTTAACAATGTTTAACTTATTCTTTCTCTTGACCGAGCATTAAGAGAATAGAAGAAAGAAAGATATAAACAGGGATCCATTTACTTTGCTTCATAATTTATCCACCAAGATTTTTATTAGCATG
Organism: Arachis hypogaea; assembly: GCF_003086295.3. NCBI lineage: Eukaryota > Viridiplantae > Streptophyta > Magnoliopsida > Fabales > Fabaceae > Arachis > Arachis hypogaea. Next base: position 26,479,921 of record NC_092036.1, read on the forward strand.
GCTTATATACATAAGTACATAAAACATATATATATATATATATATAACACATGTCTCCTTTTATTAACCAAAAACACTTATCCTCTGATTAATGTCATTTAATGTGACCGAATGAATTAAGAAAAAGAAAAGGGAAAAGAAAGAAAACATGACACATAAACCCCGCTTTTGACACATAATTCTTGCTTAATTTTGCTATCACCTACTACAGCAGAGGCGGAGCCTAGCGGCGGAGAAACAGCGGCCCATTCCAACAACGCCGCTAGTTGGGAAGATCCCAGCAGAGGTCAGCGGCGGTCATGGCAGGTACCGCTAAACGCCCCCTGGATAGCGGCCGTGCAGTCCGAACCGCTGCGAAAGTGGTCTGTTTATCTTGAACCCTCCAGATTTTACGAAGCCTTCTTGGTGCAAACGAAAGCACAGGCAGAGGCGCGAAGAGCACCCAACCTAAATCTGCCGCAACCTACCCGCGAGTACACCTATAAACGCCGCCAGGTGAGTTTCAATTCCTTAATTAAATTCCCCCCTTTACCTTAAATCCATTAATCGAAACCCCTCCCCCCAATTTTGCAGAAACCCAGCACTTGATTTTGCTAGCGCACCGAACACGAGCGGGAGCAGAGCCGCGTACCATCCGCTCCACCCGGCGCTTCCGTCTTGGTTGTCGAATCGCGCAGCGGCCAACCGTGGTTGTATTTCCGGCGACGAAGTTGAACATCTCATCGGTACTGTGTGAAACCGCGACACCGTCCTTCACCGTGCGCGAATCCTAGCTATTGCTGCCTCCCCCTTTCACTGGTTTGTTCCTCCACAACGAGCTTTTCTTCTAGTTTTCATTATTGGTACCGAGTTCCGAACATGTATTTGTCTATATGTTCTATAAATTGTTGTTAATTGAAGCTGTTTTGTGTAGACAGATAGAGTACTATTAGCTTTGTGTGATGAATGGGGAGCTGAGAAACAAGGTTGAGTGCTTTGAGTGAACAAAAAAGCATGTTGAGACTATAGGATTGATTTAATTTTACAGATTCTTTGATGCTCAATTGATTGTTGATTGTTGTCTTTTTATCCCCTTTTTCTTACGATCGATCCTCAAATTTATATTGCCTTCTTAAACCTGATAGAGTTAGTTGAACTTGAAGGGTAATCGTGTGAGTTGGATTGAATCTGAAATACTTTGGTTGAGAGACAAGAAAATCCCACTAGCCTTTGAAACATCACTGACTCCCCTCCCTGTGTATGTTGCTTTTAAAGTATGAAATTAAATAGACTAGTCTAGTTACAAGGTTATGGATTAACCCTGATATATAGATGCAAAGTGGTTGTCATCATTCCTTTCAGGTGCGTGTACAGAACTACTGACATACAAACGCTACAGTGTTCATAATGATCTCCATTGTGATCTTTGCATTCTGTCCTGCCTCTATGGTCTGCCTCCAAGCTTGGAAATTTGAATCCACTCTGATAAATTTGATTTATTAATGTTGTATCCATTCATCTTTTGCACATGTGAGTAGTGGAATTGACAATTCTCCTGGTTAGGAAAAGGGTTTTAATAAGAATGATTTGGGCCTGATGTAACCATAATAGTGTATATGTGTTATAACCAATACTTACCTGCATTGAAAACTTGTCACCACTGCATCTTTTGCCTATTGTTAGCAATATTAAAGTGAAATAAGCAATATTGTGTGAGTTTTGGATATTGTTGGATAATTGATCATATAGTATATTTGGTGGCATTCTAATTTCCAAAAAATATGACTAATGAATGAAATGTTGAAGTCAAGAGGAGTTACTAAGTTCTAACAAACATATAGATACATGAGTCTTTATTTCATTTTTGGTTTGACTGATGGTATCTGTTATGTTCAACAAATTGCAACAGAATATACAGGTTTCCTTTGTATTATTATTTATGTGAAACTTGAAAGTAGTGCTTAACTAGTATCCGCAGCTAGCTAGATATTATGGATAGGATTTTAGTCACGGTTTATATACTAATTCCAACAGAATATACAGTTTTCCTTTGTATTATAGTCATGGTTTATATACTAATTATTGATAGAGAAGTATGGTTTATATAAGATAGGACTTTGAGCATTTATCCAAGAATGAAAAACAATAAAGATATTATGGACTCTGCGTGTTTACTTATAAAGTTGCTTTTTTTTTACTTGACTTCAATTGATTTCGCTTGACCATGGTTTCCTCTTTCTACTTCCTGCTTGGGTAATACAGTTTCTATGTCACATGGCAGATGAAGCCAAAATAGATAAAGAACTCAATTATATTCTTCATCATTGTTACTATAATTATTAATGTTATAGCAGCTCCCTTACCATGGCTCAAAACCACATTTTCTTGAATGCCCTTTTTCTTTTCCAAGTAAAGGAACAATATTGACTTCTCAAAACCCATTACAAGTGACTTGTTCAATATATTGAAATTGAGTTGAGGGCTTAATAATTCATTCTTACTCACTGAACTTGTTTATTATATTTACACGGTCAAAGACAATTATGGCAGGGAAACTATAATAAGAGCTTTTTATAAGCATACAAGGTGTAATATATCCTTAAAGTTTTATGAATCTATCCTCCATTTGTTATTATTGTTATTTTGACCCCTTTTTATTAACTTTCTTTTAATTCTAACTTTTAATACTGTTTTGTCTTCCATTTTCGAGATATTTTAAAGATCCAATTCACTGTACATGATCATTGTTTAGTTATCTTTGTTGACCTATTTATTGTTTAATTTTAACAGTTATTCTTGGTTTCTTTTTCAATTTTTAAGGTAGCTTTTCTTTATCTTTTCATTTTTTGGACTTGGAACCAGCAATTCTTTCTACCAGTATTCTTTTAAGAAAGCACAGAATTTTAAACATGAGTAAGCCTCCTTCCCAATACCTTTCCTGTTCTTCATGTTATCTGGGATGCACTCAACTTTGGTTCTGTTTCTGTTTTGAGTTATTGCGTTTCTTCCTACATGGTTTAGCTTGTAATATCTTGTCGAGTTTATTATCGTATGGTACTGTCCCTTAACATAATTGTGATAAACTGTTATTGGTTCAACTGACACACACCCCATTTTTTAGTTGGGGTTTTTATTTCTATGTACTTTTTTACTAAGTATCTATTTGTATGTGCTATTTCATTTACTAAGACATTGATAAGAGCTGGATTACAAAGCCACGAGGTAGTACAGAATATAGGGATGAACTGAATATATTCCTCGACTTCGTATTTGCCAATGCATCATCCGATGGGATGATACATTGTCCATGCCCTATGTGTGGGTTCCGATTTTTCCAGACTAGAGAAGATGCATACGATCATCTTTTGATGAAACCATTTCCCCCCAACTATACCTTTTGGTTACATCATGGTGAGAGGATAATAGACGAGAGACCCAGCGGTAGGGAAGAACTAGATCCCACTATAAATTCAGGAGATCAAATGCGTGACATGATCTACGACGCATTCAATTTGCCGGGACTGCAGAGCGAGGATGACGATTCCATGCATGGGCATGCTGGAGACGTTGCGGATGGGTTGCCGTACTTATCTAATGAACCTAGTCACGAGGCTCGTGCCTTTCAAGACTTGCTTAATGACGGCGAGCAGGAATTATATCCAGGATGTTCAAGATTCTCGAAGCTCTCTTTCCTGGTTAGGCTGTACCATATAAAGTGCATGTGCGGAGTGAGCAACAAGGCTTTTGGATTGATTCTAGAGCTATTGGGGGATGCATTTGAGCATGCACAGATTCCGAGGACCTTGCACGATGCCAAGAGGATCATAAGAAAGCTGGGTATAGAGTACAAGAAGATAAATGCATGTCCAAATGACTGCATGCTATACCAGGGTCCCGACCACGACCTGTCTAGATGCAAACAGTGTGGAGCATCCAGGTGGAAGCAGAAGACCAGGAAGAATTCAATAGTAAAGATCAACGCTGTTGTCAAGAAGAATGGTAAACCTCAGGCGGCGAAAGTTCTTCGTTATTTTCCTCTGATTCCACGGTTGCAGCGGTTATTCATGTCCAGCAAGACTACTGTGGACATGTTGTGGCACAAGAGAGGCACCAATTCTGATGGTTTCTTGAGGCATCCCAGAGATGGCGAGGGTTGGAAAGCATTTGACATGAGATATACTGACTTTTCGGGCGATCCGCGCAGTGTTCGCTTAGCCTTGGCCAGTGATGGCTTCAATCCTTATGGAAACCTCAGTTCAAAGTACTGAATATGGCCAGTGATTCTTATCCCATATAACTTACCTCCCTGGATTTGCATGAAACAAACCAACTTCATACTCTCTATGATTATTCCCGGTCCTAAAATGCCTGGCAATGACATAGATGTATACTTGCAGCCCCTGATCGATGAGTTGAAGCAGTTGTGGGCCGGTGTTGATACCTACAACGCTAGTGAGAAGAAAACATTCAAGATGCGTGCTGCGTTGATGTGGACTATCAGCGATTTTCCTGGCTTGGGCAATTTGTCTGGTTGGAATACGTACGGCGGGAGAGCCTGCCCCACGTGTAACTTGGATGCCGTGACTATGTGACTCCCTTTCAGTCAGAAATGGTGTTATATGGGTCATCGGCGCTTCTTGAATCGCGATCACAGATATAGAAGAGACCGGATTAGATTTGATGGTAAAGTAGAGGATAGATCCCTACCTACCAAATTGACTGGCAGGGATGTCCTTAGACAATTAGAGGATGTGCCCGTCTCACAGGGCAAGGTGCATGCGGTGGGCGGTAAAAGAAGACGTGGCCAGTAGACCGTGGTGCAGGACGAGTCACCCTGGAAGAAGATGAGTGTATTCTTTGATCTGCCTTACTGGGAGTTCAACGAATTACATCACAACCTTGACGTCATGCACATAGAGAAGAATGTGTGCGATAACATTGTATTCACCATGTTGAACGAGAGCGGTAAATCCAAAGACCACTTGAAGGCTCGTAAAGATCTCCAGATGATGGGAATCAGGCATGATATGTGGCCACTTGAAGGTGGAAAGTATCCCGCTGCAGTCTTTACCATGTCGAACTCAAATTTATATTGCCTTCTTAAACCTGATAGAGTTAGTTGAACTTGAAGGGTAATCGTGTGAGTTGGATTGAATCTGAAATACTTTGGTTGAGAGACAAGAAAATCCCACTAGCCTTTGAAACATCACTGACTCCCCTCCCTGTGTATGTTGCTTTTAAAGTATGAAATTAAATAGACTAGTCTAGTTACAAGGTTATGGATTAACCCTGATATATAGATGCAAAGTGGTTGTCATCATTCCTTTCAGGTGCGTGTACAGAACTACAGACATACAAACGCTACAGTGTTCATAATGATCTCCATTGTGATCTTTGCATTCTGTCCTGCCTCTATGGTCTGCCTCTAAGCTTGGAAATTTGAATCCACTCTGATAAATTTGATTTATTAATGTTGTATCCATTCATCTTTTGCACATGTGAGTAGTGGAATTGACAATTCTCCTGGTTAGGAAAAGGGTTTTAATAAGAATGATTTGGGCATGATGTAACCATAATAGTGTATATGTGTTATAACCAATACTTACCTGCATTGAAAACTTGTCACCACTGCATCTTTTGCCTATTGTTAGTAATATTAAAGTGAAATAAGCAATATTGTGTGAGTTTTGGATATTGTTGGATAATTGATCATATAGTATATTTGGTGGCATTCTAATTTCCAAAAAATATGACTAATGAATGAAATGTTGAAGTCAAGAGGAGTTACTAAGTTCTAACAAACATATAGATACATGAGTCTTTATTTCATTTTTGGTTTGACTGATGGTATCTGTTATGTTCAACAAATTGCAACAGAATATACAGGTTTCCTTTGTATTATTATTTATGTCAAACTTGAAAGTAGTGCTTAACTAGTATCCGCAGCTAGCTAGATATTATGGATAGGATTTTAGTCACGGTTTATATACTAATTCCAACAGAATATACAGTTTTCCTTTGTATTATAGTCATGGTTTATATACTAATTATTGATAGAGAAGTATGGTTTATATAAGATAGGACTTTGGGCATTTATCCAAGAATGAAAAACAATAAAGATATTATGGACTCTGCGTGTTTACTTATAAAGTTGCTTTTTTTTACTTGACTTCAATTGATTTCGCTTGACCATGGTTTCCTCTTTCTAATTCCTGCTTGGGTAATACAGTTTCTATGTCACATGGCAGATGAAGCCAAAATAGATAAAGAACTCAATTATATTCTTCATCATTGTTACTATAATTATTAATGTTATAGCAGCTCCCTTACCATGGCTCAAAACCACATTTTCTTGAATGCCCTTTTTCTTTTCCAAGTAAAGGAACAATATTGACTTCTCAAAACCCGTTACAAGTGACTTGTTCAATATATTGAAATTGAGTTGAGGGCTTAATAATTCATTCTTACTCACTGAACTTGTTTATTATATTTACACGGTCAAAGACAATTATGGCAGGGAAACTATAATAAGAGCTTCTTATAAGCATACAAGGTGTAATATATCCTTAAAGTTTTATGAATCTATCCTCCATTTGTTATTATTGTTATTTTGACCCCTTTTTATTAACTTTCTTTTAATTCTAACTTTTTTTTGTCTTCCATTTTCGAGATATTTTAAAGATCCAATTCACTGTACATGATCATTGTTTAGTTATCTTTGTTGACCTATTTATTATTTAATTTTAACAGTTATTCTTGGTTTCTTTTTCAATTTTTAAGGTAGCTTTTCTTTATCTTTTCATTTTTTGGACTTGGAACCAGCAATTCTTTCTACCAGTATTCTTTTAAGAAAGCACAGAATTTTAAACATGAGTAAGCCTCCTTCCCAATACCTTTCCTGTTCTTCATGTTATCTGGGATGCACTCAACTTTGGTTCTGTTTCTGTTTTGAGTTATTGCGTTTCTTCCTACATGGTTTAGCTTGTAATATCTTGTCGAGTTTATTATCGTATGGTACTGTCCCTTAACATAATTATGATAAACTGTTATTGGTTCAACTGACACACACCCCATTTTTTAGTTGGGGTTTTTATTTCTATGTACTTTTTTACTAAGTATCTATTTGTATGTGCTATTTCATTTACTAAGACATTGATAAGAGCTGGATTACAAAGCCACGAGGTAGTACAGAATATAGGGATGAACTGAATATATTCCTCGACTTCGCATTTGCCAATGCATCATCCGATGGGATGATACATTGTCCATGCCCTATGTGTGGGTTCCGATTTTTCCAGACTAGAGAAGATGCATACGATCATCTTTTGATGAAACCATTTCCCCCCAACTATACCTTTTGGTTACATCATGGTGAGAGGATAATAGACGAGAGACCCAGCGGTAGGGAAGAACTAGATCCCACTATAAATTCAGGAGATCAAATGCGTGACATGATCCACGACGCATTCAATTTGCCGGGACTGCAGAGCGAGGATGACGATTCCATGCATGGGCATGCTGGAGACGTTGCGGATGGGTTGCCGTACTTATCTAATGAACCTAGTCACGAGGCTCGTGCCTTTCAAGACTTGCTTAATGACGGCGAGCAGGAATTATATCCAGGATGTTCAAGATTCTCGAAGCTCTCTTTCCTGGTTAGGCTGTACCATATAAAGTGCATGTGCGGAGTGAGCAACAAGGCTTTTGGATTGATTCTAGAGCTATTGGGGGATGCATTTGAGCATGCACAGATTCCGAGGACCTTGCACGATGCCAAGAGGATCATAAGAAAGCTGGGTATAGAGTACAAGAAGATAAATGCATGTCCAAATGACTGCATGCTATATGTCCAAAAGCTGGGTATAGAGAAGAATGTGTGCGATAACATTGTATTCACTATGTTGAACGAGAGCAGTAAATCCAAAGACCACCTGAAGGCTCGTAAAGATCTCCAGATGATGGGAATCAGGCATGATATGTGGCCACTTGAAGGTGGAAAGTATCCCGCTGCAGTTTTTACCATGTCGAACTCACAGAAGGATGTCTTTCTTAGGACCATAAAGAATGTGGTTTTTCCAGACGGGTACTCTAGCAACATCTCTCGCTGTGTTGACTTAAAACAGCGCAAGTTATTTGGTTTGAAGAGTCATGACTGCCATGTTCTAATGGAACATCTATTGCCAATTGCATCAAAACACGTATTGCCGACCCCAGTGTCCGCTGTCCTGGCCGATTTATCAGCCTTTTTCCGACTAATATGCAGTAAATCCATAGATCCTCAACAACTTCCTCTCCTTCAGGATCGTGTGGTCCATACTCTGTGCCATATGGAGATGATATTTCCACCTTCCTTCTTTACAGTCATGGTTCATCTAACGGTGCATTTGGTCGAGGAGGTACGTCTCGGTGGCCCAGTGCACTACCGGTGGATGTACCCAATCGAGAGGTAAAGATCTACTTAAGATTTCTCGGCCTGTTTTATTAGGATCTGTCACCTATTAATTTATATGTTACATTCTCGAAGGTACCTATGTCGTCTCAAGCAGTACGTGCGTAATAGGGCACAACCGGAAGGATCGATAGCAGAGGGCTACCTATCCGAGGAGATTCTCACATTCTGTTCAAGATACCTAGATAACGTCGAGATAAGGATCAACCGACCGACGCGCGTTGACGACCGGCCGAGCGATGCCCGGCCGAGTGAGATTGCCAACTTGTTCCCAGAGGTTGGAAAGGCGGTCGGGGCAGCCTCATTTTTCAAACTAACACCCACCGAAAAGCTTCAAGCACATCGTCATGTACTGGTCAACTGCATTGCTGTAGAGAAATTATTGGAGTACGTGCAGAGCCTGAGTTCTAAATTTATACCGTGAGCCAATTCAGTTTTGATAGTACTGAACTTGAAATACCTTTTTGTGTGCACAGTGAGTTCAGAGCCATCACAAAGAGAAGGTTGCGAAGTAAAACAAGGTCCCAGTCTCACGTAGATAATGTTGTGCACAGAGAATTTTCGAACTGGCTCAGGCATAAGGTAATCTTAATATCTCCTGGATCCTACTACCATGTTATGCTTTCTTGCCTCTATTGTTCAATGCCAGGTCACATTTGGAAGCGCCAATCATTCGAACGAGTTGCAATGGCTTGCTTGCGGTCCGAATGCTCAGGCCAAACGCTATATGGCATACAACATCAACGGATTTAAATTTAGGACCATGTCGAGGGAGGAAAGAATGAAAACATAGAACAGCGGGGTTTATGTCACTTCGGATACTAGAAGTTATGCAAGTAAACGGGATGCCAATGTTGCTATTGGCGGTGTCTCGTATTACGTGAGATTAGTAGACATCATCGAGCTAAATTACAGTGGTCAATTCAATGTAGTCTTGTTCAAGTGTCTTTGGGCGGATACCACGTCGGGGAGAGGTATCCGACAGGATGTTTTCGGCCACACCTGTGTCAATTTTGCGACATCGATTCACACCGGTGATCGAGAAGACGATGAGCCATACATCTTGGCAATTGAGGCGCGTCTTGTATTCTACGTGGAGGATGAGGTGGAGAGCGGATGGAGTGTAGTAGTCCATGTGAAACCAAGGGATTTGTTTGACATGGGCGAGGACTATGAACATTGTGAGGTCGACCTTCATCACAATCCTGTATGACTAGCTTGCCTGAATTTGATGTCGAAGGCCTGCGGTTGACAAGAGACGGTGATTTAGAGGAATCCATTACAGACGGGGTTGAAGACTGTGATGAGGCAGCCGATTCCTAAGAGATTGGATTGTATTTAATGGATTCTATGTTTGTCATATCGTTGGACAATAGGTCGAATTGATTGAGACTTCTTAGATTTTTTAAAACTTATCCTCTCATGTAAACTTATGCTGTACTTGGACGATCTTTCTATCTCTGTTGACTTTCAGGGAAATTGGAGAGCAGAGACTTCTTTCTCATTTCCAGAAGCCGTTGGTTCGCAGAGAAGATGATAGATGCGTCTCCTTTCTCTTCGTTGGAGGTCGCAACCTCATTTGCAAGGCAGTTGTGGTTCAGAGAGTCCCCTATACAATCATGGTTGGATGCCTTCTCTGGACAAAGTCACCTCTTTCGAGCCATTCGTTATGCCCCAGGATCAATGATGAGGGTTTGTTTGCTGCTACCCAATTTTATTTTGTAAATACTTTTCTTATTTGTGAGGGAAACCCATATATACATGTTTATGTGTAAATGCTAGGAATTGCTTCATTGGGACCGAAAGTACCGAGCCAAATATGGGTTTGAGTTTATAACAAGTACGGACTCGTGGGAGTCGCAGAAAATACTTGACGAGGTGAAGGTAAAATAGTGGTGTTATTCCAGGGCTATTTATCTAACGTATATAATATTTATCTATCTAGATATCTAAACTATTTTATTTGCTTTCTAAGATTATAATTAAATTCTGTTCATTAATATAATATAGACCCTTTAATTTTGTCGTACTCAAGCATATAATATTGATCCTTTTGTGGTTTCTAATTGCCATGTTTCTAATCTATGCGGGTGTAATAAATTAAAGGAAAATTTGATACCTGCTGAAGGTAATGTCATGATGAAACATTATTTATATATATATATATATATATATATATATATATATATATATATATATATATATATATATATAATGGGAAATTCTCAACCCTGTCATGAAGCTGAATTCTGGGATTACGTAGGCTTATTGTCCTTATCCTATTTAATAGTAATGTCTCTTATAAAATACAAATGGCTGAGTTTTCTAGAAGGGCTCAAATGCATGCAATTAACCTTTTGCTTCTTTATACAAGTATATACATATATATGTCAACGGAAATTGCTGAAGGTGGGCGTTCTTTTAATTGTTCTTCGTACACTGAACTCTGTGCATGAGCTAAATTTTTTAATTCTAACTTAAGTAGGAGCAACCCCAAAGGTTCCAATTTTTGATGCTGTTATTTGTGTACTCCTTTTTGGATGCCATATCTTTTATGCCTTCTTGAATCTGTTTGGTAATGGTATAGGTTTGGAATGATGTGAATAATTATATATATCATATATTGTAAGGGATTGCATTGTCTGTGGTTTTTACAAAAGGTGTTTCTACATTATTTGGGTGGTGTGTTGTGCAGGTACGCTATGAAAATATTCTTGTTGTTGAACTGGATATTGCAGCACGAGAGGAGTTCAAACTCATAGAAGATGGACTTGAACGACTATGGGAACGTAATATTATCAACTTCTTGAAATTCTTTGAATTAGAATAATTACGTTCATACACTAAGTCCTAACATTTTGCGCTTATATTTGGCCATGACATACCTGTCAGGATTATCTCGATCCCAGGTTCAGGAGGCACCCGAAGAAACGGGGGAGGTGGTGCCGGATTCAGTGGAAAAAGAGGCTGATGTCTCCTCCGAAAGCTCTGAAGAGGCTGATTCTGCTGGACAAAAGGCCTCGATGCTATCATATGACCTCAATAAAACGCCGGACGAGAATGAATATCCATATGGTGGAATGTCCCCTGATACGAAGAATGCGTGGCACCTAACTGTGTGGGCGACACGATACCTGAACCCTTGAAGATATTGCAATAGTTCTAAAAATTTGGATTTGGATTTATAGGCTGCCCAAGACTTCTGTGTTGAAGTTGTCGTGACTTAATGGAACTCTTTAAATTGCTTAATGAGGGATTGTTAGTATGCTGCATGTTGAATGCCCTTGGTCTACTGTTTTACCCATTTATGAAGTTTTTTAACTTGACTGTTTCAAGTTGTTGATTAATATAAATTTTTTGGACAATTAGTGACCTATTTTGCTATGATTCCTGCCATGGTCCGCATAGAGTATACAACCTTGTTGAATGCTACAAATGCTACAAAAAAAAAAGGAGAGAGAAATCGAGAGTAACCCTTGAGAGAACCGTGGCCTCCCACGAGTTTTGTGATTCGTAATTCTAATAAAAAATATAATCTGATAAAAGTGTTTGTATCCTTCTCTTCTATACGTTAGCGTTATTTTTGTTTGATAGAAGTTGATGGTGACGTAATTTCTCTTTCCCTCGAGTTTGACCAATTAAAATTTTAAGAGACACAGACGATTTTTGACTTTTTTCTTCAGCAGCTCGATTAAAAAGTTTTTTCGGAGTTTTCGTTGATTTAAAATTCGCATGGAAATAGGGTTTGATAACTTTATAATAATTAAATGTGAATTTGATAAGTGAATGTTGATTTAATTGATTATTGTTTGAGTTTGAATGAGTTTATGTTGAATTATTGTTATTGCTTGTGATTTGTTGGTTTTGCTATGAGGAACAGCTCAGCTGGGGTTGTTTTAATGGGTTTGGCACTGTTGTGATGTGGTATTTTGAGGAGATTGAAGATATTTGGTGGTTGAAAGATTAAATTAAAAGTTGAGAAAAATCGGTAATTGAGAGACTCAAAAACGGATTAAAATACAAGTAATATTTTGAAAGAGAAGAGCTAAGGGTTTCGATTTTGGTATAAAAGAAAGATTAGTAATTACATTTTATTTGTATATAAAAATTGAGGTATAATTTGCAATTATATAAGTTTTCTGGTATTTTGGGTAATAAGTAAAGTTCAGGGATAAAATGAGTATTTTATAAAAGTTCAGGTTAGATTTATAAAAGTTTAAAAATAAGGTTTTATAAACTAAGTTTTAAAAGAAGATTATAAATATTATTTTAAATACTTCTTTAAAATTAATCATTTATATTAAAATAAATCATTACTATAATTAATATTTATCAAAGATATTATTTTGTAAGAATATTATAATGTGTAATATTATTGAGTAAGCAAGCAAGCAAAGTAATCCTAAAAGTTTAAGAGAACGCAGACTTAATTAAAGAAATTTATAATTCTTTTCCATAAGACACTTAGGGAGAGGCAAGGGAATAATGCGAAAATAATTTATTTATGGAAAAATAGAAAAGAAAGACGAAGAAGAAAGAAAAGAAAAGGAAAGAAAAATATTAAAGAAACCTCTGCTACTGATGAACAGAGAGTAAAGATTAAAAGAATCTAAAGAACCTCTGCCACAGGAGAGCAGAGAGTAGGAATAAAAGAAACGAAAGAAAGAACGAAACGAAAAGGGGATAAGTAGAAGTATATTGGGCCTTGAGAACAAGCTGAGATGATTATGTACCTGCTGAAAACGAGTAGAGATATGGTGGTGAGTCTACCGAAATTTGCTTCCAGAGATACATCGGCCAATCCAAGGGATGGTCGCCCCTGAAAGACAGAGATTTTTTATAGAGGTTATCGATACATACATTGGCCAGAGAGAGCCTCACCTGTAAGACCGATGTTGCTTACAGAGTTTATGTTTGCATACATCGGCTCAAGAGAGTCGCACCTGTAAGATAGAGGTTGCTTAGAGAGGTTATGGCATTGGAAACCAAAATCAGACAAAGGTTACTGAGTTATGTCGGGAGTGGGTCGAAACCGACAGATGAGCTCATTACATGCACTAGGGATAGACATGCATCATGATTGTTTGAACATATCTTCTATGAATTCTGTTTTCTGTGATTGTGTATGTGTTGTGTTTGTTTTCTCGTTATGTTCTATAGTTATTTTGTTTGATGCGTGATTCGGCTGTTGCTGCTGACTAGGTATAGTATTAAAACGGACTTAACTAACCTCCCTGACCCTACTAAGAACTCCGCAGTTCTTACCCTTGCTCTTCCCCTTCAGATGGAAACAGGAAATCTAGTTAATATTAGCCCTATATATACGAGGACCCAGAGAAGGTTATGAAGGTGATAGAGATCTCGTCTTATGATCGATCAGAGATAGTAAGAGTTGGTAGTGAATTTCGGGTGGCGCCTTCAGTTTAGCGTGGGAATTTTGGTTTAGTCTCTCACTTTTGGATAGATCCACCGAGAGATTAGGAGCTGTAAATACTGGCTAGCCTAGTTTCAGACGCCAGCTAAGGGGCTTCCCAAATGGACCAGGACCCGAAGTGTTAATTATGTATATAGTAACAAGATATGAAGGGTTGTATGCTAACTTATGATATATATGGTAGTATCTTTATATGTATGTATGATCTATGATATATGTTATGTTTATATATAATGTTGGCCTTGTGTATGCTTTATTTGATTCCTTATTGTGACTTGTGTATGTTTAATTAGCTGTCCTCGCAAATCTTTTTATAAAGTAAAAGTTTTTCCAAAAATTCGATAGTGCATTAATTCGATGACAAGCTTAATAGTAAATCGTTAAAGTTTGGGTAAGCAAGTTGGTGACACTCGGTTTCCAGTATGATCATGACGTACTGGGAATTGGGTCATTATAACGATAATGTGATGTCAATATTTTAAATACTAAAATCGATGCCATATCCGTCGATTTTAGAGAAAAAGTATTCTAATTCAACGGTTCGTCAACAATATAAAAATAAGAAGAGGAGGTTATAATGTCATCAAAATAATCGACGATTTAACTGTCGATTTTAATATTTTATTTTTAATTTTTTTTAATCATATCGACAACAAGATGTAAAAAAATATTGACGACAAAAAAATTGGCCGTCAATTTTTAGCATAAAAAAATTCACTGTTCCTTGTAGTGAAAATTTTCAATATAATTAGCAAATAATTGATTAGTTGCTTATAAACTATTGCTATAAAAAATTATTTGTATCACATACTCGAGTTTGCATACGGAAGAAGTTTCAGTATATGCATAGCCTTAAGATCTAAAACATATATAAAAGATGACAACTTGAAGGGTTGTTGGTTTGCCTTTGTATTTTCTGCATTTTGCATGACTATATTGTCGTTTCATCCTCATTTTTGTCACTAATTTGATAGTTGCCTTCAAATTTCTTTTGACGATTTCGATTATTTTCTTCTTAGTTTATTTTCCTTCATCAATGTTGTACTCCTCTTCAGCCTCATTCATAGTTGACTGATCTAGCTCAACATATAATTCTATTATTAATACTTAAACTTGAGTCATTGATAAACCAAAAGTAATTGTTGCATACTTGCTTTATCAATGATGAACACTTTAGAATTATATTAACCCACCAAATACTATAATTAAGTGTCTATAAAATCAGGGGCGGAGCTAGAGAAAAGATTAGAGGGGGCCAAAAATATTTATATAATAAATTAAGATTAAAATAAAATTTTGAGAGGAGGCTAAACTGAAATTTACATATAATTTACATGTAAAAAATTAAAATTAGGGGCCATTATTCTCCTTTGCTACAATATAGCTCCGCCCTGTATAAAATATAATTCGGCTTCTTTAAAGCATGAGTTTGCATGTTTGACAAAGATCGGTTTGTAACTCCATATTTTGTCAAACAATAACAAAAAGTAGTCTTTTAATTACACACAAATATCTCACCGTTATAATAAAGCGTTTAAGTTGCTTTTTTATATCCAGTTTCTTACCTTTAAAACGTTAAACAGACTTTTTGCCATTTGCAAAAATATCTTTTCACAACTTACAAAATTTAAAATAAAAAAATTTAAAGACTAATAAAAGTTAGTATTTTCTATTAGTATTTTTAGTTATCAGTCTAATTTTTTAAATTTTAGTAATTTAATAATATATTTTTAATTTATATTTTTAAATATTATTATGTAATTGCTTATGAAAAATAACAAGTTATGCTGATTCTCCAGAACATCCCTCTTAAAATAAAAGGGTGCATTTACCAACGAGAGAAACGAAAAAAAAAAAACTACTTTTTTGCAACTTGAAAAATATAAAAAAGGGATGCTTTCCGTAACATGCATGCAAAAAACTTGGACTCATATTTCGGAAATTCAGCTTGTGAACCATTTTGAACAAATTCACGATTTTAGCTTCCATATTACCATATATAAATTTTCCGTTCAAGATGTGCATCACCAAAAAGGATTTCGTTAATCTACTAATTTATTTGATAAATAATGTTTTTCATTTATTAAAAAATACTAATTATTTAAGGTTTTGCTATTTGACACGTTTACCTTCACATAATCTATTTAAGCTAGATATATGCATGCCTTTTCCTTGATATATTATTGACCTTTCAACTATCAAGTTACTGAGTTATATCACTAAACATTTCCAATAGTCCATCTTTTAATTCAACTAACAAGTTGTTACATAACATTTGCAAGTTAGCGATCCAACCCACTTATGACGTCGTGAAAGGGTGAAAAATGGTAAGAAATATCTCTGAAACAATTATGGGATAAGTTAATAATAATAATAATAATATGTACTAATATAGTAACAAATTTTAAAGTAATGATGTTTACTTCACTATTTAGATGCACTTCTTCAGTATTTTTTTTTTCCGAAAGAAAGATAAAATTTTATTAGACATATTTATTGTTACGAACCTGACTCTCGAATTTTGTACTTGAACGGTCTCAAATTCAGATATTTAAAGTCGACTCCCTTATTTTTTTAGAAGGTCTAAAACGATCTCACACTTTCTAACCAATATTCGAATTTAAATACTTCATTTATCTTAGTCAGATTAAGATATAATAATTGCCACTAGTTATATAAAAAAAAGATAAAAACTCCTTTAAATACGTCATTCATTTGACATATTTTATACCTTTTAGATTTATTAAGACTTAAATGTTGAAATATCTTTACAAATATCATTTTTTATTGTTTTAACTAGATAATTCGACAACCGCCTCGACTCGCAAGTTCTCGATAAATCTCATAATCCCTACCAGAAACGTTTTGTACACTAATAAAATGAGTCTTAGTTATTGTAAAGAGTTTTTTCTTGAGAAAACGAAAGCGTACGTTAAATTAAAGAGATCCATAAAAAAATTAAGGAAATCTTATTTTTCTCAAGTTAAATGGGTCAATGTGAACGGGAATATTCTTCTTTTCTTTTTTTTTTTTTTTTTTTGTCTGTTCAAAGGAATTTATCCCTTGTTCACCTACCTTTAATTTCTTTGCTCTTTTAAGTAGGGTTGGCCATAGAACTTGGCCCACTTTTATCTATAAATAATAAAAAATTAAATTTTAATTTACTTTTTTGGATACTCATTTTATTTTTGTTTTTTTATAATATTATTAATTATTTTATTAATTATTTTATATATATTTTATATATTATATATATATCAAAGAGAATATTATTTAAATTAAATTCTGTTTTATTTTCTATAAAATCTTATTCCATTAAAAATCATCTCCCATCAAAACAAATAATTATTCACCCCAAATGATTAAATGAATATTAAGAACGAAATGAATCTCGCAGATAGTATTACCATTCACTTTTGAGTTAATAATTCAAATGTTTTCAATGTCTGAATTTTATATATACATTCACGTGGCCTAGATTCTTTTGATGATTGGGACTTTTATCTCATCACAATATTAATTACTTAAAATTCAGTTTGATAATTGCACAATGACCGATCACTACTACTCACTATAATAATACATTTCTTTTTCTTCCGTTGAAAGATCAGATAACAGCCGCCATCATGGGAAAGAAGTATAATAGGGAAAAATAAACTTCGGATGATAACTAGATATTTATTATGAAGATTATAGTATTTATACAAGTAAAGGATTTTTGCACGTGTATCTTAGCTTGTGGTTATCGCTGCACCGATATGTTTACAATGGCAAGCATCTATCAATTTCCATTATGTCGTGGAAGGACTTTTATTCAAATGGTTTTTTCTTCCTATATGAAAATAAGTTTTTAGAGAACACAGTGATGTTATTTTTAACCAATCCATATTAAAAAATAATGCACATGCTTTTTTGTTGTCTATATTGCATTCCTACAAATTATTATTTTCTATTAAAAAAAAATACACACACATGACAAATATATACTTTCAAGTTTCCTATGATATTGCCTTGAACGTGCTACACAGGCTAGGATTTAGGATCCATTTAAAAACTATCAAAAAAGTAATTTTTTTGAGCTTGACTTATAAAAAGTAGTAGTATTAATGTTTAATGCAATTTTTAAAATCAAATTATAACTTTCTAAGAAGCTCTTTAGGAGTTTATAAAAAAGTTAAAAAAAATGACTTCTCTCATAATATTACTATTTTTTATTGCATTTTTATAAAATAAGTACTTTTAGAACTAAAAATCCAAATACAAAATAACTTATTTATAAACTACTTTTAATATAATCATTTATTGTTTAAACTATTTTTTCAAAAGTATCTTAATTAAGTTGTTTACCTAAACTAGACTTAAGTGAAATATCCTCCTGCCTTTTTTTTTTTTTCTTGATGCTGCTTGTTGGTACAAATATGATAATGGGTGAGAATGATGAATTGAATTAGGGTTTTTCTATTTTTAGGATAAAGAAAATGGCCAAATCCCACAAACCACAAAAATATATCAACATGTCATAAAGTTGTTGTGTCTGTATGTCGGACATATTTTAATAATATACGACATTTATCGATATTTGTCCAACAACGTATTTGCTATATCCAACCGTTCTTAATAAAAAATAAAAAATCTTTCCCAGCACTACAACACGTGTTGAATAGCAGTTGTTTATTTTGAAACTTGCGACGGTTTTAAACTATCGTGTAACACCCTATTGCACAGAACTTTATGTTATAATTGTAAACCAACGATCGTGATGAGTCATTACAACACTTAAAAAAGAAAATACATATATAGACATAGAAGGATGATATTATAACTAGGAATCCGTAAAGAAAATAAACACCGAAAACCATTAAATCCACACGGACGTTATTAAAGCAACAAAGGTCGTATACAAAAGAGAATAATATCCAAAGATTCGATAAGTAGAGACATAATAAGATATATACATAATAATCACTAGTAGTCTGGACCTGCAAAGAAAGGCCCATTACAATATTATAATACTAGAGAATATACAAAATAGAGTTTATCTCTCTGACAAAAGCTTCTAAGAGAAATTTAAGTTATAAAATAATACATTTTCAAAAGGGGAGACAACACTAGAGCCAAAATAAATCTCAAAAGAATCTTCTTCACTTCATTGATGAGCAGATAATTTATACGCTTTTTGGCATTATTTTTAGGTAGTTTCTAGTATGTTTTAGTTACTTTTTAGTATATTTTTATTAGTTTTTATGCAAAAATCACATTTTTGGACTTTACTGAGTTTTTGTGTTTTTCTGTGATTTCAGGTATTTTCTTGCTGCAATTGAGGGACCTGAGCAAAAATCTGATTCAGAGGCTAAGAAAGGACTACAGATGTTGTTGGATTCTAACCTCCCTGCACTCGAAGTGGATTTTCTAGAGCTACAAAAACCCAATTGGCACACTCTCAATTGCGTTGGAAAGTAGATATCTTGGGCTTTCCAGAAATGTATAATAGTTCATACTTTGCCTGAGATTTCATGGCCTAAACTGGTGTCCAAACGCCCACCAGAGACCCCTTTTTTGGCATAAAATGCTAGAACTGGCACCAAAGCTGGAGTTAAATGTCCAAATTGGCACCAAAACTGGCGTTTGAACTCCAAGAAGAGCCTATGCATGTGAAAGCTTCAATGCTCAGCCCAAACACACACCAAGTGGGCCCCGAAAGTGGATTTCTGCACTATATACTCATTTTCTGTAAACCTAGTTTACTAGTTTAGTATAAATAGCAATCTTTACTATTGTATTCACATCTTTGGACCACTTTTTGATCCTTGGATCAGGTCTTTGAACCCTATTCTGATTGTATTATGCCATTGGGGAGGCTGGCCATTCGGCCATGCCTAGACCTTGTTCTTATGTATTTTCCAATGGTGGTGTTTCTACACCTCACAAATTAAGGTGAGGAGCTTTGTTGTTCCTCGAGTATTAATGCAAGTACTATTGTTTTTCCTTCAATTCACGCCTACTTCTCCTCCAAGATATACTCTTGTACTTAATTCAGTTAAGTCAGAATGAAGGGGTGACCTGTGATAATCACCCAATCTTCGTTACTTGCTTAGCCAAGATCCGCGTGCCTGACAACCACAAAGCAGTCTACATGATGTTCAACGTAGTCATTGGATGACAACTGGAGTATACTCTCTTTGGTCTCTGAACCACGGATCTGAATCACCTCTCCTGACAACAGAGCATTCGAATCAGTGACGTTAGAACCTTCGTGGTATAAGCTAGAATCAATTGGCAGCATTCTTGAGATCTTGGAAAGTCTAAACGTTGTCTATGGTATTCCGAGTAGGATCTGGGATGGGATGACTGTGACGAGCTTCAAACTCGTGACTGTTGGGCGCAGTGATAGTGTGCAAAAGAATAAATGTATTCTATTCTGAAACGATCGAGAACCGACAGCTGATTAGCCATGAGGGAAACCGTAGAGGACATGTTTTTACTAAAAGGACGTATGGTAGCCATTGACAACGGTGATCCATCAATATACAGCTTGCCATGGAAGGGAGTACGCATGATTGGATGAGGACAATAAGAAAGCAGAGGTTTAGAGGCAACAAAGCATCTCCAAACACTTATCTGAAATTCCCACCAAGGAACTACATAAGTAATTGTGTTTTATTTTTTGTTTTATTTATCTTTTAATTATCAACACGTCATAACCACTTGAATCCGCCTGCCTGAGATTTACAAGATGACCATAGCTTGCTTCAAGCTGGCAATCTTTGTGGGATCGACCCTTACTCACGTATGGTATTACTTGGACGACCCAGTGCACTTGCTGGTCAGCTATGCGGAGTTGTGAAAAGTGTGATTCATGATTTCGCATACCAAGTTTTTGGTGCCGTTGCCGGGGATTGTTCGAGTTTGGACAACTGACGATTCATCTTGTTGCTTAGATTAGGTAATTTTCTTCTTGTTTCAACCTTTATTTTATTTTCAAAAAGTTTTCAAAAATCTTTCAAAAATTTTTTCTTCTTTTTCATTTTTCCAAAAAAAATTTCGAATTTTTTTTAATAAAATCATAAAATCAAAAATTTTTGTGTTTCTTGTTTGAGTCTAGAGTCAAATTCTAAGTTTGGTGTCAATTGCATGTTTTTATTTTTCTAGCATTTTTCAAAAACTCATGTATATGTTCTTCTTGATCTTCAAGTTGTTCTTGATGATTGTCTTTGTTTGATCTTGTGATTTTCTTATTTTGTGTCTTTTCTTGTTTTTCATATGCACTTTTTTAATTTGTTAGTGTCTAAGAATTAAAAATTTCTAAGTTTGGTGTCTTGCATGTGTTTCTTTTCTTAAAAATTTTTCAAAAATATGTTCTTGATATTCATCATGATCTTCAAAGTGTTCTTGGTATTCATCTTGACATTCAAAGTGTTCTTGCATGCATTACGTGTTTTTGATCATAAATTTTTATGTCTTGTGTCATTTTTGTAATCTTCTCTCTCCTCATTAAAATTAAAAAATAAAAAATATCTTTTCCTTATTTTACTCATAAATTTCGAAATTTTGGGTTGACTTAGTCAAAAGATTTTAAAAATTTAGTTGTTTCTTATTAGTCAAGTCAAAATTTCAATTTAAAAATTCTATCTTTTCAAACCTTTTTCAAAATCAAATCTTTTTCATCTCTTTCATGTTTTTCAAAAATTCTTCAAAATAAATTTTTCAAAAATTTTTTCTTAATTTTATTTCATATTTTCGAAAACCTTGCTAACAATTAATGTTTTGATTCAAAAATTTCAAGTTTGTTACTTTCTTGTTAAGAAAGGTTCAATCTTTAAATTCTAGAATCATATCTTTTAGTTTCTTGTTAATCAAGTCATCAACTTCAATTTTCAAAATCAAATCTTTTTAAATTCCTTTTTCAAATCTTTTTCAAAATAGATTTCAATCATATCTTTTCAAAACTTAATTTCAAAATCTTTTTCTAACTTCTTATCTTTTCAAAATTTATTTTCAAATCTTTTTCAATTAACCACTTGACTTTTTGTTTGATTTTAAAAAGTTTACTAATTCTTATCTTTTTCAGAACCATCTAACTACTTTTCTCTCTCTAATTTTCAAAAACCACTAACAACTTTTTCAATAATCTTTTTAATTAACTAATTATTTTAAACTCTAATTTTATTTTATTCCTTTCATAATTTTTGAATACTAACTAATATTTAAAATAAAAACAAAAAATATTTTTTATATTCGAATTCCCTCTCTCTCATCTCTTTCTATTTATTTATTTATTTACTAACACTTCTCTCCTTCTTAAAAATCGAACGCTCTCTCCCTCTATGTGTTCGAATTCTCTTTATTTTCTCTCTACCTCATTCTTCTCTTCTTCTCTTCTTCTACTCACATAAAGGAATCTCTATACTGTGACATAGAGGATTTCTCTTCTTTTCTGTTCTCTTTTTTTTTCACATGAGTAGGAACAAGGATAAAAATATTCTTGTTGAAGACAATCCTGAACCTGAAAGGACTCTGAAGAGGAAGCTAAGAGAAGCTAAAGCACAACTTTCTGGAGAGGACCTGACAGAAATTTTTGAAAAAGAAGAAGACATGGTAGTCAAAAATAACAACAATGCCAGAGATGCAAGGAAGATGCTTGGTGACTATGCTGCACCAACTTCCAACTTCTATGGAAGAAGCATCTCAATTCCTGCCATTGGAGCAAACAACTTTGAGCTTAAGCCTCAATTAGTTTCTCTAATGCAGCAGAACTGCAAGTTTCATGGACTTCCATCAGAAGATCTTCATCAGTTTTTATCTAAATTCTTGTAGATCTGTGATATTGTTAAGACCATTGGGGTTAATTCCAAGGCTACAGACTTATGCTTTTCCCCTTTGCTGTAAGAGATAGAGCTAGAACATGGTTGGACTCACAAACCTAGAGAAAGCCTGAACACTTGGGACAAGCTGGTCAATGCTTTCTTGACCAAATTCTTTCCACCTCAAAAGATGAGTAAGCTCAGAGTAGACGTCCAGACCTTCAGACAGAAGGAAGGTGAATCCCTCTATGAAGCTTGGGAAAGATACAAGCAATTAACCAAAAGGTGTCCTTCTGACATGTTTCCAGAATGGAGCATCATATGTATATTCTATGATGGTCTATCTTAAATGTAAAAGATGTTACTAGATCATTCTGCTGGTGGATCCCTTCATCTAAAAATGCCTGCAGAAGCCCAGGAACTTATTGAGATGCTTGCAAATAACCAGTTCATGTACACTTCTGAAAGAAATCCTGTGAATAATGGGATAACTCAGAAGAAAGGAGTTCTTGAGATTGATACTCTGAATGCCATATTGACTCAGAACAAAATATTGACTCAGCAAGTCAATATGATTTCTCAGAATCTGACTGGATTGCAAGCTGCATCCGATAGTACTAAAGAAGCCTCCTCTGAAGGAGAAGCTTATGACCTTAAGAATCCTACAATGGAAGAAGTGAATTACATGGGAGAATCCTATGGGAACACCTATAATCCTTCATGGAGAAATCATCCAAATTTCTCATGGAAGGATCAACAGAGGCCTCAACAAGGCTTCAATAACAATAATGGTGGGAGAAATAGGCTTGGCAATAGCAAACCTTTTCCATCATCTTCTCAGCAACAGACAGAGAATTCTGAGCAGAGCCTCTCTGGCTTAGCAAACATAGTCTCTGATATATCTAAGGTCACTCTCAGTTTCATGACTGAGGCACAGTCCTCCATAAGAAATTTGGAGGCATAAATGGGTCAGCTGAGTAAAAGAGTTACTAAAACTCCTCCTAGTACTCTCCCAAGCAACACAAAAGAGAATCCAAAAAGAGAGTGCAAGGCCATCTACACGTCCAACATGGTCGAACCTGTAAAGGAGGGAAAGGCAGTGATTCCCAGTGAGGAAGACCTCATGGGACGTCCACTGACCACTAGAGAGTTCCCTCATGGGGAACCAAGGGAATCTAAGGCTCATCTAGATATCATAGAGATTTCACTAAACTTTTTATTACCATTCATGAGCTCTGATGAGTATTCTTCCTCTGAAGAAGATGAAGTTATTACTGAAGAGAAAATTGCTCAGTATTTAGGAGCAATCATAAAGCTGAATGCCAAGTTATTTGGTAATGAGACTTGGGAGGATGAACCTCCATTGCTCATTAATGAACTAAACGCCTTGGTTCAGCTGAAGATACCTCAAAAGAAACCGGATCTCGGAAGGTTCTTAATACCTTGCACTATTGGCACCATGACCTTTGAGAAGGCTCTGTGTGACCTGGGGTCAAGTGTAAACCTCATGCCACTCTCTGTAATGGAGAAACTAGGGATCGTTGAGGTACAAGCTGCAAGAATCTCACTAGAGATGGCAGACAAATCAAAGAAATAGGCTTATGGACTTGTAGAGGATATCTTAGTGAAGGTTGAAGGCCTTTACATCCCTGTTGACTTCATAATCCTAGACACTGGGAAGGATGAGGATGAATCCATCATCCTTGGAAGACCCTTCCTAGCCACATCAAAGGCTGTAATTAATGTGGACAGAGGAGAGTTAGTCCTTCAGTTGAATGAGGACTACCTTTTGTTTAAGGCTCAAGGATCTTCCTCTGTAAACATGGAGAAGAAGCACGAACAGCTTCATCCAACTCTCTCCATGCAGAGTCAAGCAAAGCCCCCACATCCAACTTCTAAGTTTGGTGTTGGGAGGCCACAATTATGCTCTGAGCATATGTAAAGCTTTGTAAGAGCTTCATGTCAAGCTATTGACATTAAAGAAGCGCTTATTGGGAGGCAACCCAATTTTATTTATCTATATTAATTACTCTTTCATTCTGTTTTCCATTGTTATTTTATGTTTTCTTAGGATGATGATCATGTGGAGTCACAAAAACAATTGCAAAAATTAAAGTAAAATAAAAACAGCATAAAAAATAGCACACCCTGGAGGACGAGCCTACTGGCATTTAAACGCCAGTAAGGATACCAAAATGGGCATGTAAACACCCAGCCTGGCACCATTCTGGGCGTTAAACACCAGAACTGATAGGCAAACTGGCGATTAAACACCAGTAAAGGAAGAAAAATGGGCGTTTAAATGCCCATCTGGCACCATTCTGAGCGTTAAACGCCAAAACTGGCATGCAGACTGGCGTTTAAAAGCCAAAATAGGGCAACAAACTAGTGTTTAAAACTAGAAAAGGGCAGCAGACTGGCGTTTAAATGCCAGAAATGCCACATAGAGGGCGTTTTAACGCCAAGGAGGTGCAGGGTGAAAAATCCTTGACACCTTAGGATATGTGGACCCCACATGATCCCCACCTATCCCACCTAACTCTCTCTCCTCTTCACACCTCTCTATAACACTCTACCCATATTCTTTTCACCACTCACATCCATCCCTTAATTCCCAAACACCCATCATACAATCCACCTACCCCCACCCACTCAAATTCAAACCATTTCCCTCCCAAACCTACCCCTTCTCACACGAACCAACTCCCTCTCTTACCCTATAAATACCCCTCCTTCCTCCTTCATTTTCACACATCACATATACTCAAAACCCCCCTTGGCCGAACCCTCTCAAGCCTCTATCTCCCACTTCTCTTCTTTTTCTACTCTCTTCTTTCTTCTTTTGCTCGAGGACGAGCAAACCTTTTAAGTTTGGTGTGGAAAAAGCGCTACATTTTATTTTTCCATAACCATTAATGGCACCTAAGACTGGAGAAACCTCTAGAAAGAGGAAAGGGAAGGCAATTGCTTCCACCTCCGAGTCATGGGAGATGGAGAGATTCATCTCAAAGGTCCATCAAGACCACTTCTATAAAGTTGTGGCCAAGAAAAAGGTGATCCCCGAGGTCCCCTTCAAGCTCAAAAGGAGCGAATATCCAGAGATCCGACATGAAATTAGGAGAAGAGGATGGGAAGCTCTCACCAATCCCATTCAACAAGTCAGAATCCTAATGGTTTAAGAGTTCTATGCTAATACATGGATCACTAAGAACCATGACCAAAGTATGAACCAAGACCCGAAGAATTGGCTCACAATGGTCCGGGGAAAATACTTAGATTTTAGTCTGGATAATGTGAGATTGGCGTTCAACTTGCCAATCATGAGTGGAGATTCTCATCCTTTCACTAAGAGAGTCAACTTTGATCAAAGGTTGGACCAAGTCTTCAAGGACATTTGTGTGGAAGGAGCTTAATGGAAGAGAGACTCCAAAGACAAGCCGGTTCAACTGAGAAGGCCGGACCTTAAGCCTGTGGCTAGAGGATGGTTGGAGTTCATCCAACGCTCTATCATTCCTACTAGCAACAGATCTGAAGTAACTGTGGATCAGGCTATCATGATTCATAGTATCATGATTGGAGAGAAAGTGGAAGTTCATGAGATCATACCTCTAGAACTATACAAGGTGGTTGACAAGCCCTCCACTTTGGCAAGATTAGCCTTTCCTCATCTCATCTGTCACCTATGCAATTTAGCCGGAATTGTCATAGAGGAAGACATCCTCATTGAAGAGGACAAGCCCATCACTAAAAAGAGGATAGAGCAAACAAGAGATCCCACTCATGGACCTCAACAAGAGCATGAGAAAGTCCCTCATCAAGAATTCCCTGAGATGACTCAAGGGATGCATTTTTCTCCACACAACTATTGGGAGCAACTCAACACCTCTTTAGGGGATTTGAGTTCCAATATGGAGCAACTAAGGGTGGAGCACCAAGAGCACTCCATTATCCTCCATGAAATAAGAGAGGACCAAAGAGCCATGAGGGAGGAGCAACAAAGGCAAGGAAGAGATATTGAGGAGCTTAAGCACTCCATAGGATCTTCAAGAGGAAGAACTAGCCGCCATCACTAAGGTGGATCTGTTCTTTAATTTCCTTGTTCTTAATTTTCTATTTTTTGGTTTCCTATGCTTTATGTTTTGTCTATGTTTGTGCCTTTATAACATGATCATTAGTGTCTAGTGTCTATGCCTTGAAGCTATGAATGTCCTATGAATCCTTCACCTTTCTTAAGTGAAAAATGTTCCTAATTACAAAAGAACAAGAAGGACATGAATTTTGAATTTTATCTTGAAATTAGTTTAATTATTTTGATGTGGTGGTAATACTTTTTGTTTTCTGAATGAATGCTTAAACAATGCATATTTTTTATAGTGAAGTTTATGAATGTTAAAATTGTTGGCTCTTGAAAGAATAATGAATAAAGAAAAATGCTATTGATGATCTGAAAAATCATAAAATTGATTCTTGAAGCAAGAAAAAGTAGTGAAAAAAAAGCTTGCGAAAAAAAAGTGGCGAAAAAAAAGAAAAGAAAAAGTAAGCAGAAAAAGTCAGTAGCCCTTTAAACCAAAAGGCAAGGGTAAGAAAGATCCAAGGCTTTGAGCATTAATGGATAGGAGGGCCCAAAGGAATAAAATCCTGGCCTAAGCGGCTAAATCAAGCTGTCCCTAACCATGTGCTTGTGTCATGAAGGTCCAAGTAAAAAGCTTGAGACTGGGTGGTTAAAGTCGTGATCCAAAGCAAAAAAGACTGTGCTTAAGAACTCTTGACACCTCTAACTAGGAACTCTAGCAAAGCTGAGTCACAATCTGAAAAGGTTCACCCAGTTATGTGTCTGTGGCATTTATGTATCCGGTGGTAATATTGGAAAACAAGATGCTTAGGGTCACGGCCAAGACTCATAAGTAGCTGTGTTCAAGAATCAACATATTGAACTAGGAGAATCATTCATCACATGAAATTCTACACTCTCAACAAGGTGCGTTGCATCCTGTATTTGAACATTGGAATAACAACAGGAGAGAACCCGAAGGTTCTAGTAGGGTAACAGTTCCAAATAAAGACTACATAAAGAAATATGAACCCTCTAGGCAATCCTGATCTCCAACATCACAGGAATCCAAGCCTAGGATCTTAACTAATCCATACAGGGTTAAATTTGCTAAGGTAAAAAATACTTTAATCTACTACTAGTCTCATCCACTCCTAATGGTCATATTTATTGTCCTTAGTCTCTATACTTTTAATGAAATTCAAACACAAATAAACAATCATACCAAACAATCACAAATAAGAACACTTAGAACAAGTAATACAATTAGTAGTTAAACAGGATTACCAAATAAGCAAATCAAAATAATTATGCACACACAAGCAATGACAAACAAATGCACATGATGCATGCCTGTCCTACTGACCGTGAGCTCATGTGTCGGTTAAACTGCCAAGATCGACATATCTAGTAGCTAATTGGTGTGCAAAAATGAAACTCACACAACTGAACCAGCAAGTGCACCGGGTCGTCTAAGTAATACCTCTGGTGAGTGAGGGTCGAATCCCACGAGGATTGCTGGATAAAGAAAGATGTGGTTATGCTGCAGATCTTAGTCAGGTGAATAGAAAGTTGATTGTTGTTATTGTAGGCGCATAAACAAAACAATAAAGAAAGCAGTAAAGAGTTGACGTAGAGACAATAGTAAGAAATCAATTAAGGCCTCAGAGATGCTTATTCTTCCGGATCAATACTTCTTACTGACTACTTTAACAACTAGTGATTCATTCAATGACGAAGATGTAAGTGATTAAGCCAGGGGTAGTGGTCATTAATCTCCTTTCTCCAAACCAAACACCATCCGTGATAGTTCAATCTATAAGCAGGTGAAGCTCATGCAATTCAATCTCTGATGATCCTACTCAAAACGCCACAGATAAGGTCGGATCTTCCAGATCAGAGAATAATGCTCTATGATTCTAGCATTAGCGCCACAGGGACCTCAATTACCCATGACTAACGAGATTTCATGTCACATATCCCAATTAGCGTAAATAACTTGTTGGAACCTGTGATGTACTCTCAAGCTGTAGCTCAATACTATCCGGGTCAAGACTCGTAAAGAACTCATGTAGAATAACGATGAAGAACGACAATAAATCATAGAATGAAATTAAACATGTATTAAAGTAGAAAATTAATAATATTAATCCATAAGAATGAGCATAGCTCCTTGATGCACGAAAACTTGTCTCTCAACAAATTTTTCTTCGGCAAGTATACCGAATTGTCGTCAAGTAAAAACTCACAATAGACTGAGGTCGAATCCACAAGGATTAATGGATTAAGCAATCAATGGTTAATTGATTTTCCTAGTTAGACGAATCATATTGGAGTGATAAGTGACAAGAAAATGTAAATGGCATAAAAGTAAAGAAAGCAATAAAGTGTAGAAAAGTAAAATGGCAAGAAAAGTAAATGTAAGAAATAAAATGAACATTGGGATCAAGAGATATTGCAATCCTCTGGATCAAGTTCATTCTCATCTCTTCCTCAATCAATGCATTCATTGATCTCCTTGGAAATCTTAGGTGATTGGATCCCAATTCCTTGGCAACCCAATCTCTCTAAGCTTGAACAATTTCCTAATTCCTTGATTTAATTGCTCATGGGAAGAGATGAAGTATGTTCACTGATTATACTACACACATTCATAGATCAAAGTATTGGTAGGATTAAATGTCACAATATCCATCCAACCCCCAACCTAATCTAATGTGAGAGAGCATTTCTAGCATGATTTCCTGATTCCTCTTCCAAGGTTCAGAGGAAATCCAAGTATGAGCAATTTCTCTTCTGAGACAGTTACCCAATTGGATGAAGATCAAAAGCTCTCTAGTAAAATCAAGAGAAAAAAAGAGGAAGAAGAATAAAAACTACAATTGATCCATTAAATACAACAGAGCTCTCTAACCCAATGAAAAGAGTTAGTTGTTCATTGCTCTACTCAAACAAAAAAGGAAGAAAGTGCAAAAAAATAAAGATGAAGATTAAAACTGAAATTGAAACTTCAAAGTTCATAAATGAAAATTACAAACTAGAATTAAACTACTACTAAGAAAAGAAAAAGAAGAGAAAAGGGAGAAAAGTGTAGGAGGAGAGGGGTCTGAAGACCCACTCCCCTTGGAGTGTGCCAATTCACAGAAGTTCGAATTGGTCTTCACTCTCTCTCCCTTCCTTCAGTTTCCCGTTTCCAGAATCCCTTGAATGTAAAAACTAAGTCCTTTATATAAGCTCTCCTAAATTACAAATGAAATTAAAAGCAAATACAATTAAATGAAAATTTCTATTCTAGATGCTTCTTGTGGCCTTGATTGGTTGACACTTGTGGGCTTGCTTCCTTGAGGTTGGGTGGTCCATGAAAGAGAAGTGAATCAAGTTGAGGTCCAGGTGCTAATGTTAGTGCTACTGTTAGCCACACTAACGCTACAAGTGTGGCGTTAGTGCTGAAATTAGTGTAGCTAATGTCACACTTGCTACCCAGTTGGTGTTTTTGAGGCTTAAAAGATGCCTCTTGTTTGTGCTCCAATTTCATACCCACTATAGAGTATTATATATCGTTGGAAAGCTCTGAATGTCAGCTTTCTAATGTAATTAGAATCACCTCAATTGGATCTTTGTAGCTCAAGTTATTTTTGTTTGAAGAAGGCATAGTCAGGCTGCCAGGTGAGATTTTGCCCACGTTAGTGGCACTAACGTGGACACTAACGTGGCCACTAACGTAGGCCTTCTTTGCTTCGCAAACGTTAGTGATGTTCACCTTTTTCACTAACTTTCACAGCTGCCTCCTTTCTTCCACGTTAATGCCCACGTTAGTGGCACTAACGGGGCCACTAATGTGGGTGTTCTTGGCCATTTCCAACGTTAGTGACAAAGGTGAGTGTCACTAACGTTGGCTCCCTTTTTGCTCCACGTTAATGCCCACGTTAGTGGTACTAACGGGGCCGTTAACGTGGGTCTTCTTGCCCTTCACTAAAGTTAGTAGCGTTAATGTTTCCACTAACTTTCCATGCTCTCCTTCTTCAACGTTAATGCCATTAACTTTCTCACTAACGTTGGGGCTTCTCTTCTCTTCCACGTTAGTGCCCACGTTAGTGGAGCTAACGGGGCCGCTAACGTGGGCCTCCTTGCCTTTCGAAGGCGTTAGTGGTGATAACTTTACCACTAACATTCCAAACCTTCCTTCCTTCCACGTTAATGGCCACGTTAGTGGCACTAACGTAGCCACTAACGTGGCTCTTCTCTGCTTCTTGTTACCTGAAATCAATCAAACAAAGTGCATTAAAGTCTTGCTCTTAATCATGGAATTATGCATCATCCATTTTATCATTCAATTCATGCATAATTCTCATGAAATCATTCAAAATTCACAATGTTTGCTTGAATCATGGTATGAATGCATTTTCAACCAAATACTTGCTTATTTCCTAAGAAAATGCATGAAACCAACCAAAAGCATACAAAAAATGGCTAGTAAAACTAGCCAAGATGTCCTGGCATCACAACACCAAACTTAAATCTTGCTTGTCCCTAAGCAAGAAAAGAACTATGCACAAAGAATTCTCTTAATTGGAATGTATTGAAGAATTGCTTATGATGCCTTAGTGGGTGAATTGAATAAGTGACAGTGGGGTGAACTCTAATTTGTATGCTTATGCAAGGATTACAGTGCTCATTAGTCCTCACATTTTGGAAGTCTTAGATCTCAGGACTTTCATTCAAATGATATTATGGAATCCTCTTTATAGATTGTCACCTTTGAAGCAGCACTTATTTTCTAACATTTTTCTTTTCTTTTTGTATCTTGGCCTCGACTCTAGGTATCATGTCTCAAAGCGGCTTTTTAAGATAAGCTTTCAATCAATACTCCCAAACCAGTTGGTCTAAGGTATTAGGTGTTGAAGCACCCCTTAGGATATACTTGCTCAGGCCTCTCTCTTTGACACAAATCCACCACAAGCATTTAACTAGGACAATAACTATTTGAGTTCTTGTTTCTTTCTTTTTCTTCCTAGTAATTGATGCTCAGAGCCTTGGGCTTGTTCTTTATTTTTTTTCTTTTGTTTTCTTTTGTTATTGCTTCTTGGATCAATAGATGTTTGAGAAATTTCATAATACTTCTCTAAACTTCATTTTCTGTCTATGAGCTCCCATGCAAGTTTTCACAAACATGCAACCTCAATACACAACCATAAAATCAGAACCTCCACTCCTCTTAATCTTTTGCTTGCCCCAAGATTTATAAAATTCTTCAATATTTTCCTTTCAAAAGAATGATTTCTTTGTTGCATTCTTAGAGATATTGGGTGCAAGTAAAATTCAAGATGATAATTATGATATCATAGCAACATGTTACAAATCAAATATCAAATTATGCTTATTCACAAGGAGTAATCACACATGCATACAAAGAAAATAGAAGATAATCATGCAATTTAAAGTGCTGGAAATAAGTAAGAGGAAAAAGGAACTTTACCATCTTGTAGTTCATCTTCATTGTTGTTGTCCTTTTCCTCCTATTCTTCCCCTTCCCACACCAAATTTAGAATGATTGCTTATACCCAAGCAACAATTAAAACAGTGGTGATGGGGTCTATGATGGATCTTGAGTGTCTTACGCAATGAATTGTGAGTAATGCATGTGCTTAAGTAAGCAATATTAATTATACAATAAAGGCACAAGAAGTAAAACAGAGACAATGTGATTGTATTAATAAGTGGTGTGCTTGGTACCTTGCATGAAAGATAAATGGCAACACCAAACTTAGTGTGACACTCTCAATTTAGAATGTTGCAAGTACCCAGTGAAGATTGAAAATCAAGTTGTTGCATGGCAACACTAAACTTAGAATGTAATCATATGTCAAATTATTGAAAGTAAACTAACCAAGGAAAGAAAATGTTACCTACGGTTGGGTTGCTGATAAACCACTATTTTATGGTTTACAATGTGCTTAATTGTGTGGTTTTATCATGGTCTTTACCCACTTATTCATATAATTAGCATGCATTTATATTTCCTTCCTAAAATTATTACATGATTGAAAACATGCTTCTTTGGTCTTAATTTAGCTAATCTTAATCCTCTCTTATTACCATTCGATGCCTTGATCTGTGTGTTAAGTGTTTCAGGCTTTATAGGGCATGAATGAGTGAGAGATTGGGAAGGAACCTT
This sequence comes from Arachis hypogaea, assembly GCF_003086295.3. Taxonomy (NCBI): domain Eukaryota; kingdom Viridiplantae; phylum Streptophyta; class Magnoliopsida; order Fabales; family Fabaceae; genus Arachis; species Arachis hypogaea. Next base: position 26,512,810 of record NC_092036.1, read on the forward strand.
GCAAAAATGGAAGGAACACAAGAAATTGAGGAGATGACCAGCGAGAAGTGACGCGTACGCATCAGCGACGCGACCGCGCGGAAGAAAGAAATTCGCAGTGACGCGGCCGCATGGCTCACGCGACCGCGCGGATTGGAAAAGCACAAGTGACGCGGAAGCGTGGACGACGCGAACGCGTGGCAGGGAAAAACGCGAATGACGCGTCCGCATGGATGACGCGATAGCGTGACGTGCACGATCTGCAGAATTACAAAAGTCGCTGGCAGAGATTCTGGGCCGCATTTCAACCCAGTTTTCGGCCCAGAAACACAGATGAAAGTCAGGGAAATTGCAGAGACTCATCATGCTCTAATAATTCATAATTTTAGTTTTAGATGTAGTTTTTAGAGAGAGAGGTTCTCTCCTCTCTCTTAGGATTAGGATTAGGATTAGGATTTAAACTTCTTCATCAGAGGTTCAATATTCCTTTTACTAAATATTTTCCCTTCTATTTTTGTTTACTCTAAAGCTTTTATTTGTGTTTGGTATATGTTGCCCAATTGGCTTATGGATATTGTCCGTGTTAGAATTAACATTTTCATTCAATATAATTTGAGGTATTCTAGATATTTATGATTTTAGTTTAGCTTTCTATATTTTTGGCTTTGGTTGATTAATTGGTAACTCTTGAGTTATCAAACTCATTGTTGACTGAAAATTGGAATTCTTCACGAATTAATTCGAGATCCAATAACTCCAACTTTTCCCAGGGAAAGACTGGGACTTGAGGATTCGAATTAATTCATCCACTTAACTTACCTTCATAGTTAGAGTTTAACAAAGTGGGAGAAAAATCCAATTCTCATCACAATTGATAAGGATAACTAGGATAGGACTTCTAATTGCTCGTACGTTGCCAAGAGTTTATTTTACAGCTATTATTATTTTATTTTACTTGTCATTCAACTAACTTTTTACCTTAATCCAAAACCCCAAAACACACTTTTTCATAACCAATAATAAGAACATACCTCCCTACAATTCCTTGAGAAGACGACCTGAGGTTTAAATACTCGGTTATCAATTTCAAAGGGGTTTGTTACTTGTGACAACCAAAACGTTTGTATGAAAGGACTTTTGTTGGTTTAGAAGCTATACTTGCAACGGGAATTTATTCTGAATTCTAGACCACACAAAAGTTCTCTCATCAAAATGGCGCCGTTGCCGGGGAATTGTAAACGTGTGCCTTATTATTGGTTATTGTAAATATTTTTTTTAAAAAAATCATATCTTTTTCAAAATCCTATCTTATCTTTTTCAAAATCTTATCTTTTTCAAAATATTTTCTTTTTGTTAGTTTTTGTTTTTATTTTTTTCTACTACTATGAATTCTCACCCCTCTGGCTTCAAGTTTGATTCTAATGTTATTGTTAGGAATGGACACTATAATGAGAACAGGAATATGCATCAAGGTCAAAGCAATCAAAGATGGACGGAGCCAAGAGGATCTGATCAACCCTTTAAGCAACAACACCTTCCAAGATATCATGGACGAAGACCATTCTGCAATGCATACCAAAATGATAGATATCCTCAACATGACTTTGGACCACCATACTCACAAGCCTCTTTCCACCAAACACCTCCATATGACCCTAATCCTTATCCACCACACCAACCACCCTACGAGCCATACTTAGAACCACCCCCTTAATATTCAGCATCTCCATATCCTTATCAAGATGAACCACCTTCCTACCATGAACCCTTTCTCCCAACAAATGAACCCTTCTATCCACCCCAAACCTCCATGGAGAAAGCATTTACCGATCTAAACTCTACTATACAAGCTCTCGCCACCAGAATCAGACCATCAAATACCTTCAACAATCAACCCTCAAGCTCTAGTGCACTTCCTTTTCAACCACATAATGATCCACTCATCCCATCACCACCATCCATGGAAGAGAACTCACATCCATCAATCCAAGAGCAAGATGATCCCAATGATGCTATTGATATGGAACAAGAGAGAGAGGATCATCTTCGCGAATCCATACTTCATAAGGAGCTAGAGGAGGCACTAAAGGTGAAGGTAGGAGAGACCCTTGAAGATGAAGGAGTAATTGAAGGGAGTTGTCATGAAAAGGTAATCATCAAGGAGGAGCAAGAGTCAAGGGATCATTTCAAGGAAAAAGTAGACCAATTTCATGCAACCCTTCATCAATTGGAGCAAGCAATAAGTCAATTACCTTCCGGACGTTCGGACACTCAAGGGACCCCCATGGCTTCATGTGGAGAATATAATGAAGAACGTAGCATGAAGGAGACACTAGAGACTCCAGTGGACAATAAGGAGCATGACTTTGTACTAGAACTAGTGGAGAAAGCCATAATAGTTGCAGAGGAAGAAGTGGTTGAAGATTTAGGAGATGCAGAACCTCCACGGGAACCTCAAGTCACAGAACCCTCTTCTAAGGAGTTTGAATTTGTTGTTGAGGAGGGTGTACAACCCCCGAGGCATGTTATGGTTGAAGACTTGGAAGAGGTTGATCAAGAGATGGAGATTCAAGAAGAAAAAGCACAACCTCCCATGCCCTTGGTGAACAATGAAGAGGAAATTGAATCGGAAGAAAGCTACCAAGAGGAAGAGGTTGATATTGAAGAAGCTTGCAAAGAGGTGGTAGTTGTTAATGAAGAGCACAAGGGAGTGGAGCTTGCACGTTCATTAGAAACACCTCCCCCTAAGTTGCCATCATCCTTCACAATATTCAAGTGGGTAAAATTCATATCCCTTAACTTTCTAATTCCACTTGAACATGGGCTACTGGAGACGGATAGTCAACTTAGAGCTCTTTGTGGCATTAAGAGTAAGAAGAAGATAGTCAGTGATAAGATTTATCCTGCAAGGTTTAACATGGTTGTGTGCTCAATATTTAAACGCAAAGGTTGGTGTAGAGCTCAACTGAATGGGTCTAGGAAGTTGTCTGGCTGCTTCAGTGAGAATTCAGACTATTTGCCACTCGGCTGGAACAATATTGTTCAACAAGAAGACGGGTGCAAAAGCAAGATTTGGGACCTCGGAACTCAATCTAGAAATCAACACTCTTGGGGCCTTGTCACTTGCTTTAACTTACTTGAAGGCTTTCTGCGCCTAGTTTGGAACCCCGAAGGCTACGGGAACTCCAAACATTGGTGGAGATTCCTGGATGAATTCAAGCACAAGCCACCATAACAGGGAGCTCACCAAATGTCCAACTTAAGGACTTTAACTAAAAGTGCTAGGTGGGAGACAACCCACCATGGTATGATCGTTCCTTTTTCATTTTTATTTAAGTTTTATTTGTTTTTGAGCTCTATTTTTTTCATTCGACCTGTAATCATGCATGACATTCATATTCGCATTGCATTCTGCATACTGCATTATATATATAAAAAATAAAAAATAAAAAAATAAATCACACACGACGCGGCAGCGTCGCTGACGCGTCCGCGTCACTAGTGCGTTGGGAAAAAAATAATTGAACAGAGAGTCACGCGAAAGCGTGGCTGGAGGTGCGCCTTTAGCATAATTTGACCCCACGCGACCGCGTCGCTTACGCGACCGCGTCATTTGAAATTTTGGCCTCCAACGCGACCGCGTCACCCACGCGGCCGCATGCCATGAAAATCAACGTCAAAAAGGTGCATGGCCAAAAGTTGTGCTGGAATTGGGCTGGACTCGTGCTAGAAGCCCAAGCCATCCCACGCGAACGCGTGCCCCACGCGGCCGCGTCGTCTTTCAAAAATGGTCACCCACACGATCGCGTCACCCAGATTTTTGGCAAAATGCAATTCAAACAGAGAGTTGTGCGAATACGAGGCTGCACTCGCGCCACTAGCACAAATCAAGTGACGCGATCGCGTGACCCACGCGTCCGCATCGCCTGACCTTATTGCGCACCACGCGGCCGCGTCCCCACGCATCCACGTCGCCAGCGTCGCACACCTTAACCTAATATGCCAAAATATTTTATCTTTTCTTCCCCAATCCTAATTTTTCCTCCCTCCTTTCTTACTTACTTCTTCTTCCCTTCTTTCCCTTCTCATTTCTCTTATCTTTCATTTTCTTTTACTTAATTGCATACTTTCATTCATTGCATTATTTTCATTGGTGTTGGAATTTTATTTGGGTCATTGTTTTTTTTTATATATTTTTGTAGATTATTTGACAATTATATATTACTTTTTAAAGGGTTGCTTGCATGTTCTAATTAATATTTTCAATAACATATTCACCATGCATGCTAAGTGTTTGTGAAAAAACCCATATGGCATTGTGCATTATTTTAAATTATTGTCTTCTACTATTCAATGCTTGCTTTTCACAAATTTCCTTTACTATTTTATTAATTAAATATAATTGTCAATACAAACGTTATTGTTAGTTTCTCACGACTAAAAATACATTAAAGCCTTTGATGCTTGATCTATGCTACTCATGCCCTTGCCGGCATGCTAATAAACATCTTGCATCCAATACTCCCTATGCCTTGCTATATTTCCATTGATGAACTGATCACATGGAATCGCGACCATGTCTTTCATTCACTATTTTTTTTACTTGGCATGATTATCACTCATACCGCCCTCCTCTTTGCTCCATCCCTTTGGCCTCATGTCCCTTTCTCTTCTCCCTTTTTCAGGCTGGCCACTAGAAGGGGTAAAGAGAAAGCTTCTACAACGAGCAACAGCTGAGGGACCACAACACCCACCCACCTGTACATCTCAGCATGCACCGAGGACGGTGCAATCTTTAAGTGTGGGGAGGTCGATACCAATCTCCACGGGTTAGTTAGTCACTTCTCAACACCAATTTTTGTTTTTCATTGTTGCATTTGCATGTTTGATTGCATGTTTGTTTTTTGTGCATATTTTACCACTTGGTTAAAGTAATATTTTCTTTTTCAAGAAATTTTTATAGTATTTCACTAATTTGAATAAAACTCTTTAAAAAACTTGTTTGAAGAAATATTATTTTGGAACATAGTTTAGAGCTCGAACACACAAAACCAGTGAAATTTTGAGCCTATTTGATTGGTTGCATTTTATCAACCAATATTTTATTTTTGGTGTGTGTTTCTCTCTCTAAAATTGTGATCTTTGTCTTGCTTAATTCTATATTTCCATTATTTGATGTATGCATGCACTTATATGATTGAGGTCTTGTTTCACTGAGCATACATACCCTTATGGCCTTACCTTTTATTATCCTTTGTAAACCCATGTTGAGCCTATTTTACCCCTTGTTCTTTACTTTAGCTCATCACTAACTCTAAGTGGAAAACAATAATGTCCCTAATTTGAATCCTTGATTAACTTAGACTAGTGAGAATGCTCATGAATTAAGTGTGGGGAAAAGTGGGTTTAGAAACGTTTGGTTTAGGAATTGAGTATGTTAGACTTTGTGTGAAAATATAAAAAATGTTAAGAACATGTTTATGCATTCAAAACCTTAATCATATGCATTAAAAAAAACAAGTAATAAAAGGGGACAAAATGCCCCAAAGTAAGTGTTGGTATCAATGCATATGTACTAAACTCAAATTTAGGATGCATGAACATGTAGTAAACACAGTTAATGGGAAGTTAGATTTTGTACTTTAATTAAATGAATTGTCTTAAGTTAGGTGGAAAGTTTATGTTAATTAAGGATTCAGATTTTAGTCCACTTGGCCAAATACAATCCTAGCTTGACCCTAAACCCATTACAACCCTTAAAAGACCTCTTGATTTGTGTATTGGTGCATTAAATTTTTGTTGATTGTTAGATGAAGAGCAAGCTATAGAAAGCAAGATTAGTAGATAATTGAGAGAATTGACCCTAGACACTTGAGAGTTAGAATGATATACACAACTAGTAAGGGTTCAGTGCTTAATTCTATGTTCCCTGCTTTTATGAGTTATCTTCTTCTTGCAAGTTATTTATATTGTATTTTGTGATTTGAATTAGTGAAATCCAGTTCATATTTATTCTTGAAAGATTTATTTACTTTTTCACCAAGTAGGTAGAACCATTTTAGCATGTAGTTGCATTCACATTTCATAGGTTGCATTGCATGAGTCTTGCCTTTCCCTACTCATTTATTTGGTCTCCTTGAGTTTAGCATGAGGACATGCTAATGTTTAAGTGTGGGGAGGTTGATAAACCACTATTTTATGGTTTACAATGTGCTAAATTGTGTGGTTTTATCATGGTCTTTACCCACTTATTCATATAATTAGCATGCATTTATATTTCCTTCCTAAAATTATTACATGATTGAAAACATGCTTCTTTGGTCTTAATTTAGCTAATCTTAATCCTCTCTTATTACCATTCGATGCCTTGATCTATGTGTTAAGTGTTTCAGGCTTTATAGGTCATGAATGAGTGAGAGATTGGGAAGGAAGCTTGCAAAAATGGAAGGAACACAAGAAATTGAGGAGATGACCAGCGAGAAGTGACGCGTACGCGTCAGTGACGCGACCGCGTGGAAGAAAGGAATTCGCAGTGACGCGGCCGCTTGGCTCACGCGACCGCGCGGATTGGAAAAGCACAAGTGACGCGGAAGCGTGGACGACGCGAACGCGTGGCAGGGAAAAACGCGAATGACGCGTCTGCATGGATGACGCGATCGCGTGACGTGCGCGATCTGCAGAATTACAAAAGTCACTGGCAGAGATTCTGGACCGCATTTCAACCCAGTTTTCAGCCCAGAAACACAGATTAAAGTCAGGGAACTTGCAGAGACTCATCATGCTCTAATAATTCATAATTTTAGTTTTAGATGTAGTTTTTAGAGAGAGAGGTTCTCTCCTCTCTCTTAGGATTAGGATTAGGATTAGGATTTCAACTTCTTCATCACAGGTTCAATATTTCTTTTACTATTTATTTTCTCTTCTATTTTTGTTTACTCTGAAGCCTTTATTTGTGTTTGGTATATGTTGCCCAATTGGCTTATGGATATTGTCCGTGTTAGAATTGACATTTTCATTCAATATAATTTGAGGTATTACAGATATTTATGATTTCAGTTTAGCTTTCTATATTTTTGGCTTTGGTTGATTAATTGGTAACTCTTGAGTTATCAAACTCATTGTTGACTGAAAATTGGAATTCTTCAGGAATTAATTCGAGATCCAATAACTCCAACTTTTCCCAAGAAAAGACTGGGACTTGAGGATTCGAATTAATTCATCCACTTAACTTACCTTCATAGTTAGAGGTTAACAAAGTGGGAGAAAAATCCAATTCTCATCACAAATGATAAGGATAACTAGGATAGGACTTCTAATTTCTCGTACCTTGCCAAGAGTTTATTTTACAGCTATTATTATTTTATTTTACTTGTCATTCAACTAACTTTTTACCTTAATCCAAAACCCCAAAACACACTTTTTCATAACCAATAATAAGAACATACCTCCCTACAATTCCTTGAGAAGATGATCCGAGGTTTAAATACTCGGTTATCAATTTCAAAGGGGTTTGTTACTTGTGACAACCAAAACGTTTGTATGAAAGGACTTTTGTTGGTTTAGAAGCTATACTTGCAACGGAAATTTATTCTGAATTCTAGACCACGCAAAAGTTCTCTCATCAAAATGGCGCCGTTGCCGGGGAATTGTAAACGTGTGCCTTATTATTGGTTATTGTAAATATTTTTAAAAAAAAATCATATCTTTTTCAAAATCCTATCTTATCTTTTTCAAAATCTTATCTTTTTCAAAATATTTTCTTTTTGTTAGTTTTTGTTTCTATTTTTTTTCTACTACTATGAATTCTCACCCCACTGGCTTCAAGTTTGATTCCAATGTTATTGTTAGGAATGGACACTATAATGAGAACAGGAATATGCATCAAGGTCAAAGCAATCAAAGATGGACGGAGCCAAGAGGATCTGATTAACCCTTTAAGCAACAACACCTTCCAAGATATCATGGACGAAGACCATTCTGCAATGCATACCAAAATGATAGATATCCTCAACATGACTTTGGACCACCATACTCACAAGCCTCTTTCCACCAAACACCTCCATATGACCCTAATCCTTATCCACCACACCAACCACACTATGAGCCATACTTAGAACCACCCCCTTAATATTCACCATCTCAATATCCTTATCAAGATGAAGCACCTTCCTACCATGATCCCTTTCTCCCAACAAATGAACCCTCCTATCCACCCCAAACCTCCATGGAGAAAGCATTTACCGATCTAAACTCTACTATACAAGCTCTCGCCACCCGAATCAGACCATCAAATACCTTCAACAATCAACCCTCAAGCTCTAGTGCACTTCCTTTTCAACCACATAATGATCCACTCATCCCATCACCACCATCCATGGAAGAGCACTCACATCCATCAATCCAAGAGCAAGATGATCCCAATGATGCTATTGATATGGAACAAGAGAGAGAGGATCATCTTCGCGAATCCATACTTCATAAGGAGCTAGAGGAGGCACTAAAGGTGAAGGTAGGAGAGACCCTTGAAGATGAAGGAGTAATTGAAGGGAGTTGTCATGGAAAGGTAATCATCAAGGAGGAGCAAGAGTCAAGGGATCATTTCAAGGAAAAAGTAGACCAATTTCATGCAACCCTTCATCAATTGGAGCAAGCAATAAGTCAATTACCTTCCGGACGTTTGGACACTCAAGGGACCCCCATGGCTTCATGTGGAGAGTCTAATGAAGAACGTAGCATGAAGGAGACACTAGAGACTCCAGTGGACAATAAGGAGCATGACTTTGTACTAGAACAAGTGGAGAAAGCCATAATAGTTGCAGAAGTGGTTGAAGATTTAGGAGATGCAGAACCTCCACGGGAACCTCAAGTCACAGAACCCTCTTCTAAGGAGTTTGAATTTGTTGTTGAGGAGGGTGTACAACCCCCAAGGCATGTTATGGTTGAAGACTTGGAAGAGGTTGATCAAGAGATGGAGATTCAAGAAGAAAAAGCACAACCTCCCATGCCCTTGGTAAACAATGAAGAGGAAATTGAATCAGAAGAAAGCTACCAAGAGGAAGAGGTTGATATTGAAGAAGCTTGCAAAGAGGTGGTAGTTGTTAAAGAAGAGCACAAGGGAGTGGAGCTTGCACGTTCATTAGAAACACCTCCCCCTAAGTTGCCATCATCCTTCAAAACATTCAAGTGGGTAAAATTCATATCCCTTAACTTTCTAATTCCACTTGAACATGGGCTACTGGAGACGGATAGTCAACTTAGAGCTCTCTGTGGCATTAAGAGTAAGAAGAAGATAGTCAGTGATAAGATTTATCCTGCAAGGTTTAACATGGTTGTGTGCTCAACATTTAAACACAAAGGTTGGTGTAGAGCTCAACTGAATGGGTCTAGGAAGGTGTCTGGCTGCTTCAGTGAGAATTCAGACTATTTGCCACCCGGCTGGAACAATATTGCTCAACAAGAAGACGGGTGCAAAAGCAAGATTTGGGACCTCGGAATTCAATCTAGAAATCAACACTCTTGGGGCCTTGTCACTTGCTTTAACTTACTTGAAGGCTTTCTGCGCCTAGTTTGGGACACTGGAGGCTACTAGAACTCCAAACATTGGTGGAGATTTCTGGATGAATTCAAGCACAAGCCACCATAACAGGGAGCTCACCAAATGTCCAACTTAAGGACTTTAACTAAAAGTGCTAGGTGGGAGACAACCCACTATGGTATGATCATTCCTTTTTCATTTTAATTAAGTTTTATTTGTTTTTGAGCTCTATTTTTTTTATTGGACCTGGAATCATGCATGACATTCATATTCGCATTGCATTCTGCATACTGCATTATATATATAAAAAATAAAAAATAAAAAAATAAATCACACACGACGCGGCAGCGTTGCTAACGCGTCCGCGTCACTAGTGCGTTGGGAAAAAAATAATTGAACAGAGAGTCACGCGAAAGCGTGGCTGGAGGTGCGCCTTTAGCATAATTTGACCCCACGCGACCGCGTCATGTGAAATTTTGGCCTCCAATGCGACCGCGTCACCCACGCGGCCGTGTGCCATGAAAATCGACGTCAAAAAGGTGCATGGCCGAAAGTTGTGCTGGAATTAGGCTGGACTCGTGCTAGAAGCCCAAGCCATCCCACGTGAACGCGTGCCCCACGCGGCCGCGTCGTCTTTCAAAAATGGTCACCCACACGATCACGTCACCCACGCGACCGCGTCACCCAGATTTTTGGCAAAATGCAATTCGAACAGAGAGTTGTGCGAATGCGAGGCTGCACTCGCACCACTAGCACAAATCAAGTGACGCGATCGCGTCACCCACGCGTCCGCGTCACCTGACCTTATTGCGCACCACGCGGCCGCGTCCCCCACGCATCCACGTCGCCAGCGTCGCACACCTTAACCTAATATGCCAAAATATTTTATCTTTTCTTCCCCAATCCTAATTTTTCCTCCCTCCTTTCTTACTTACTTCTTCTTCCCTTCTTTCCCTTCTCATTTCTCTTATCTTTCATTTTCTTTTACTTAATTGCATACTTTCATTCATTGCATTATTTTCATTGGTGTTGGAATTTTATTTGGGTCATTATTTTTTTTTATATATTTTTGTAGATTATTTGACAATTATATATTACTTTTTAAAGGGTTGCTTGCATGTTCTAATTAATATTTTCAATGACATATTCACCATGCTTGCTAAGTGTTTGTGAAAAAGCCCATATGGCATTGTGCATTATTTTAAATTATTCTCTTCTACTATTCAATGCTTTCTTTTCACAAATTTCCTTTACTATTTTATTAATTAAATATAATTGTCAATACAAACGTTATTGTTAGTTTCTCACGACTAACAATACATTAAAGCTTTTGATGCTTGATCTATGCTACTCATGCCCTTGCCGGCATGCTAATAAACATCTTGCATCCAATACTCCCCATGCCTTGCTATATTTCCATTGATGAACTGATCACATGGAATCACGACCATGTCTTTCAGTCACTATTTTTTTTACTTGGCATGATTATCACTCATACCGCCCTCCTCTTTGCTCCATCCCTTTGACCTCATGTCCCTTTCTCTTCTCCCTTTTTCAGGCTGGCCACTAGAACGGGTAAATAGAAAGCTTCTACAACGAGCAACAGCTGAGGGACCACAACACCCACCCACCTGTACATCTCAGCATGCACCGAGGATGGTACAATCTTTAAGTGTGGGGAGGTCGATACCAATCTCCACGGGTTAGTTAGTCACTTCTCAACACGAATTTTTGTTTTTCATTGTTGCATTTGCATGTTTGATTGCATGTTTATTTTTTGTGCATATTTTACCACTTGGTTAAAGTAATATTTTCTTTTTCAAGAAATTTTTATAGTATTTCACTAATTTGAATAAAACTCTTTAAAAAACTTGTTTGAAGAAATATTATTTTGGAACATAGTTTAGCGCTCGAACACACAAAACCAGTGAGATTTTGAGCCTATTTGATTGGTTGCATTTTATCAACCAATATTTTATTTTTGGTGTGTGTTTCTCTCTCTAAAATTGTGATCTTTGTCTTGCTTAATTCTATATTTCCATTATTTGATGTATGCATGCACTTATATGATTGAGGTCTTGTTTCACTGAACATACATACCCTTATGGCCTTACCTTTTATTATCCTTTGCAAACCCATGTTGAGCCTATTTTACCCCTTGTTCTTTACTTTAGCTCATCACTAACTCTAAGCGGAAAACAATAATGTCCCTAATTTGAATTCTTGATTAGCTTAGACTAGTGAGAATGCTCATGAATTAACTGTGGGGAAAAGTGGGTTTGGAAACGTTTGGTTTGGGAATTGAGTATGTTAGACTTTGTGTGAAAATATAGAAAATGTTAAGAACATGTTTATGCATTCAAAACCTTAATCATATGCATTAAAAAAAAAGGAAGTAATAAAAGGGGACAAAATGCCCCAAAGTAAGTGTTGGTATCAATGCATATGTACTAAACTCAAATTTAGGATGCATGAACATGTAGTAAACACAGTTAATGGGAAGTTAGATTTTGTACTTTAATTAAATGAATTGTCTTAAGTTAGGTGGAAAGTTTATGTTAATTAAGGATTCAGATTTTAGTCCACTTGGCCAAATACAATCCTAGCTTGACCCTAACCCCATTACAACCCTTAAAAGACCTCTTGATTTGTGTATTGGTGCATTAATTTTTTTTGATTGTTAGATGAAGAGCAAGCTATAGAAAGCAAGATTAGTAGAGAATTGAGAGAATTGAACCTAGACACTTGAGAGTTAGAATGATATACACTACTAGTAAGGGTTCAGTGATTAATTCTATGTTCCCTGCTTTTATGAGTTATCTTCTTCTTGCAAGTTATTTATATTGTATTTTGTGATTTGAATTAGTGAAATCCAGTTCATATTTATTCTTGAAAGATTTATTTACTTTTTCACCAAGTAGGTAGAACCATTTTAGCATGTAGTTGCATTCACATTTCATAGGTTGCATTGCATGAGTCTTGCCTTTCCCTACTCATTTATTTGGTCTCCTTGAGTTTAGCATGAGGACATGCTAATGTTTAAGTGTGGGGAGGTTGATAAACCACTATTTTATGGTTTACAATGTGCTTAATTGTGTGGTTATATCATGGTCTTTACCCACTTATTCATATAATTAGCATGCATTTATATTTCCTTCCTAAAATTATTACATGATTGAAAACATGCTTCTTTGGTCTTAATTTAGCTAATCTTAATCCTCTCTTATTACCATTCGATGCCTTGATCTATGTGTTAAGTGTTTCAGGCGTTATAGGTCATGAATGAGTGAGAGATTGGGAAGGAAGCTTGCAAAAATGGAAGGAACACAAGAAATTGAGGAGATGACCAGCGAGAAGTGACGCATACGCGTCAGCGACGCAACCGCGCGGAAGAAAGGAATTTGCAGTGACGCGACCGCATGGCTCACGCGACCGCGCGGATTGGAAAAGCACAAGTGATGCGGAAGCATGGACGACACGAACGCGTGGCAGGGAAAAACGCGAATGACGCGTCTGCATGGATGACGCGATCGCGTGACGTGCGCGATCTGCAGAATTACAAAAGTCACTGGCAGAGATTTTGGACCGCATTTCAACCCAGTTTTCAGCCCAGAAACACAGATTAAAGTCAGGGAACTTGCAGAGACTCATCATGCTCTAATAATTCATAATTTTAGTTTTAGATGTAGTTTTTAGAGAGAGAGGTTCTCTCCTCTCTCTTAGGATTAGGATTAGGATTAGGATTTCAACTTCTTCATCACAGGTTCAATATTTCTTTTACTATTTATTTTCTCTTCTATTTTTGTTTACTCTGAAGCTTTTATTTGTGTTTGGTATATGTTGCCCAATTGGCTTATGGATATTGTCCGTGTTAGAATTGACATTTTCATTCAATATAATTTGAGGTATTCCAGATATTTATGATTTCAGTTTAGCTTTCTATATTTTTGGCTTTGGTTGATTAATTGGTAACTCTTGAGTTATCAAACTCATTGTTGACTGAAAATTGGAATTCTTCAGGAATTAATTCGAGATCCAATAACTCCAACTTTTCCCAAGAAAAGACTGGGACTTGAGGATTCGAATTAATTCATCTACTTAACTTACCTTCATAGTTAGAGGTTAACAAAGTGGGAGAAAAATCCAATTCTCATCACAAATGATAAGGATAACTAGGATAGGACTTCTAATTTCTCGTACCTTTCCAAGAGTTTATTTTACAGCTATTATTATTTTATTTTACTTGTCATTCAACTAACTTTTTACCTTAATCCAAAACCCCAAAACACACTTTTTCATAACCAATAATAAGAACATACCTCCCTACAATTCCTTGAGAAGACGATCCGAGGTTTAAATACTCGGTTATCAATTTCAAAGGGGTTTGTTACTTGTGACAACCAAAACGTTTGTATGAAAGGACTTTTGTTGGTTTAGAAGCTATACTTGCAACGGGAATTTATTCTGAATTCTAGACCACGCAAAAGTTCTCTCATCAGTTGCCACCCAACAAGCGCTCTTTTAATGTCATTAGCTTGACATGCTGTTCATGACTTTCTTCCTCTTCTTCCAGTTTGTTAAGAGGAATGACCTCAAGAGGGAAGAGGAGCCAGTTAATGCCCCTTGTTTTGAGTGCCTCTCCCCAGCAAGTTGTCTTTTGTTGTTAGCTTGAGTAAACTTGCTTGTTGGGGTAGTGGTGGGATGGCTTTTGGTTGACCTTTTCTTCTTCATGGATATTGTCCTTCTTTTCTTGGTCACCATCCTCTTTTTAGTGCTCATGTTGATTGCCTTCACCACCTTGATTTCAGTACTTGGGTGTTGTATAATGGTTGGAGCATCCTTTTCATCAAGAGCTTCCTGAATTGGTGGTTCAATGAACTCACCCTTTATGCAACTCTCTGTTTTATTGGAGTAGTGTGGACTCCTTTGATTGACTTCCTCCCTTTCTTCTACATGATGTTGCATTGAGTCTTTTGGGAGTGAGTTTGCATGTTCCATTGCCACCCCTAGTAACCTCTGTAGGTCTGGAGCCTTAGGCTTATATACTCTCACAACCTCCTCCTTCTTCATATGAATCTCACTTAGTATGGCTACCTCTTTTTCTTGTTCTTCTGATTCCTCCCTTGTTCTTGATCTTTAAATGAACTCCTCTGTTCCTGGAGAGAGTGAAGTGGTCTCTCTTTGTGATCTCAACTCTTCAATGAATTGTTCTTCAGAGTAGAGTTGTGCATTCTATCTCAATTTTTCTTCATGGTCCCTTTTTGCTATTTTTACCTCTTCGTTTGTCTTTATTATTTCTTTAAGGAGGAGTTCTATCCTAGCGAGTCTATCTTCTTTTCTACTTTTTTGAGTTCTTCAATGATGAGTTCCATCCTAGAAAGTCTATCTAAAGGAGGTTGGGTAGGTTGTAATGGTTGGTCGGGGTTGGCTTGTGAATGGATTTGGTTGTTTTGTGGTTGTGTGTTCTGAAAGTGGTATGACTCTTGTGGGTAGTGAATTGAGTTTTGTGGATGGTGAAATGAATTGTATGGATTTGGGATAGAATTTTGTGCTGAGGTATACTCAAGTGATGAAGAATTTAGGCATGTAAAACTTGGAGGTGAGGTTGGATAATTGAGAGGTGATGGCTCTTGATGAATGGGGTATAAATGAGTGAAATCTCTTTGATTTTGATCTTCCCAGCCACAACTTGAGTGGTGATCAATTTCACCAAAATATGGACCATTTTGTGACCCTGGGAAGCACCCCATTTCATCTTCTTGATATTCCCAACCACCATTATCATAATAACCTGAATTATTTTGTGGTGGTGAGAAGTATCCCATGTAACTTGATTGACCAAAAGATGATCTATACTCCATTTTTCTTCAAAATACTCTGTAGCAAACAATAATCACCAAGATAAAAGAGATTTGGAATTTCCCTTGTCACATATGAGGAAATTCCCAGTGAGGCAATATCACAAATAGTTAGTTAGCAAAAGAAAATAAAGAAACAAAAGAAAACAAAGACAAAAGAAAAGTTTCTAATCTAGTAAATCAATGAACCGGTAGTTTGTTAATCACAATTACTCCCCGGCAACGGCGCCATAAACTTGATACACGGAAACTTGTCTCTCAACAAATTTTCCTTTGGCAATTATACCGAATTGTCTTCAAGTAAAAACTTACAATAGAGTGAGGTCGAATCCACATGGATTAATGGATTAAGCAATCAATGGTTAATTGATTTTTCTAGTTAGAGGAATCATATTGGAGTGATAAGTGACAAGGAAATGTAAATGGCATAAAAGTAAAGAAAGCAATAAAGTGCAGAAAAGTAAAATGGCAAGAAAAGTAAATGTAAGAAATAAAATGAACATTGGGATCAAGAGATATTGCAATCCTCTGGATCAAGTTCATTCTCATCTCTTCCTCAATCAATGCATTCATTGATCTCCTTGGCAATCTTAGATGATTGGATCCCAATTCCTTGGCAACTCAATCTCTCTAAGCTTGAACAATTTTCCAATTCCTTGATTTAATTGCTCATGGGAAGAGATGAAGTATGGTCACTGATTATACCACACACATTCATAGATCAAAGTATTGGTAGGATTAAATGTCACAATATCCATCCAACCCCCAACCTAATCCAATGTGAGAGAGCATTTCTAGCATGATTTCCTCATTCCTCTTCCAAGGTTCAGAGGAAATCCAAGTATGAGCAATTTCTCTTCCGAGACAATTACCCAATTGGATGAAGATCGAAATCTCTCTAGTAAAATCAAGAGAAAACAAAGAGAAAAAAGAATAAAAGCTACAATTGATCCATTAAATACAACAGAGCTCTCTAACCCAATGAAAAGAGTTAGTTGTTCATTGCTCTACTCAAACAAAAAAGGAAGAAAGTGTAGAAAAATAAAGATGAAGATTAAAACTGAAATTGAAAATTCAAAGTTCATAAACGAAAAGTACAAACTAGAATTAAACTACTACTAAAAAAAGAAAAAGAAGAGAAAAGGGAGAAAAGTGTAGGAGGAGAAGGGTCTGAAGACCCACTCCCCTTGGAGTGTGCTAATTCACAGAAGTTCGAATTGGTCTTCACTCTCTCCCCCTTCCTTCAATTTCCCGTTTCCAGAATCCCTTGAATGTAAAAACTAAGGCCTTTATATAGGCTCTCCTAAATTACAAAATGAAATTAAAAGCAAATTACAATTAAATGAAAATTCCTATTCTAGATGCTTTTTGTGGCCTTGATTGGTTGACACATGTGGGCTTGCTTCCTTGAGGTTGGGTGGTCCTTGAAAGAGAAGTGAATCAAGTTGAGGTCTAGGTGCTAATGTTAGTGCTACCGTTAGCCCCACTAATGCTACAAGTGTGGCGTTAGTGCTGAAGTTAGTGTTGTTAACGTCACACTTGCTACCCAGTTGGTGTTTTTGAGGCTTAAAAGATGCCTCTTGTTTGTGCTCCAATTTCATGCCCACTATAAAGTATTATATATCGTTGAAAAGCTCTGAATGTCAGCTTTCTAACGAAATTAGAATCATCTCAATTGGATCTCTGTATCTCAAGTTATTTTTGTTTGAAGAAGGCATAGTCAGGATGCCGGGTGAGATTTTGCCCACGTTAGTGTCCACGTTAGTGGCTGGTGCACGAAATTGCATTCACACTTTTGCAATTCCGCACAACTAACCAGCAAGTGCACTGGGTCGTCCAAGTAATACCTTACGTGAGTAAGGGTCGATCCCACGGAGATTGTCGGCTTGAAGCAAGCTATGGTTATCTTGTAACTCCTAGTCAGGATATCAATAATTATCAGATTTAATTGTGAAAAGTAAAAGAACATGAAATAAGTACTTATTTTGCAGTAATGGAGAACAGGTTGAGGTTTTGGAGATGCTCTATCTTCTGAATCTCTGCTTTCCTACTATCTTCTTCTTCATGCACACAAGGCTCCTTCCATGGCAAGCTGTATGTAGGGTTTCACCGTTGTCAATGGCTACCTCCCATCCTCTCAGTGAAAATGTTCAACACGCTCTGTCACAGCACGGCTAATCATCTATCGGTTCTCAATCAGGTTGGAATAGAATCCAGTGATTCTTTTGCGTCTGTCACTAACGCCCAGCCCTCAGGAGTTTGAATCTCGTCACAGTCATTCAATCCTTGAATCCTACTCAGAATACCACAGACAAGGTTTAGACCTTCCGGATTCTCTTGAATGCTGCCATCAATTCTAGCTTATACCACGAAGATCCTGATTAAGGAATCTAAGAGATATCTACTCAATCTAAAGTAGAACAGAGGTGGTTGTCAGGCACACGTTCATAGGTGAGAATGATGATGAGTGTCACGGATCATCACATCCATCAAGTTGAAGAACAAGTGATATCTTAGAATAGAAGCAAGCGTGAGTGAATGAAAAACTGTAGTAATTGCATTAATCCATCAAGACACAGCAGAGCTCTTCACCCCCAACCCTGGGGTTTAGAGACTCATGCCGTAGAAGATACAATGAGAAACGTGTAATGTCTCATGAGGTAGAGATACAATGTCAAAAGGTCCTATTAATAGTGAATTAGTAACCTAGGGTATACAGAAATGAGTAAATGACGTAAAAATCCACTTCCGGGGTCCACTGGGTGTGTGCTTGGGCTGAGCATTGAAACTTTCATGTGTAGAGACTTTTTCTGGAGTTAAATGCCAGCTTTTATGCCAGTTTGGGCGTTTAACTCCAATTTTTGTGCCAGTTCCGGCGTTAAATGCCGGGAATTCTGAAGCTGATTTGCAACGCCAGTTTGGGCCATCAAATCTCGGGCAAAATATGGACAATTATATATTGCTGGAAAGCCCAGGATGTATACTTTCCAACGCAATTGAGAGCGCGCCAATTGGGCTTCTGTAGCTCCAGAAAATCCACTTTGACTGTAGGGAGGTCAGAATCCAACAGCATCTGCAGTCCTTTTCAGCCTCTGAATCAGATTTTTGCTCAGGTCCCTCAATTTCAGCCAGAAAATATCTGAAATCACAGAAAAACACACAAACTCATAGTAAAGCCTAGAAAAGTGAATTTTAACTAAAAACTAATAAAAATGTAATAAAAACTAACTAAAGTATACTAGAAACATACTAAAAACAATGCCAAAAAGCGTATAAATTATCCGCTCATCAGTGGCACTAACGTAGCCACTAACGTAGGCCTTCTTTGCTTCGCAAACATTAGTGGCGTTCACTTTTTCCACTAACTTTCATAGCTGCCTCCTTTCTTCCACGTTAATGCCCACGTTAGTGGCACTAACGGGGCCACTAACGTGGGTGTTCTTGGCCATTTCCAACGTTAGTGACAAAGGTGAGTGTCACTAACGTTGGCTCCCTTTTTGCTCCACATTAATGCCCACGTTAGTGGTACTAACGGGACTGTTAACGTGGGTCTTCTTGCCCCTTCGCTAAAGTTAGTGGCGTTAACGTTTCCACTAACTTTCCATGCTCTCTTTCTTTAAAGTTAATGCCATTAACTTTCTCATTAACGTTGGGGCTTCTCTTCTCTTCCACGTTAGTGCCCACGTTAGTGGAGCTAACGGGGCCACTAACGTGGGCCTCCTTGCCTTTCAAAGGCATTGGTGGTGATAACTTTAGCACTAACATTCCAAACCTTCCTTCCTTCCACGTTAATGGCCACGTTAGTGGCACTAACGTAGCCACTAACGTGGCTCTTCTCTGCTTCTTGTTACCTGAAATCAATCAAACAAAGTGCATCAAAGTCTTGCTCTTAATCATGAAATTATGCATCATCCATTTTATCATTCAATTCATGCATAATTCTCATGAAATCATTCAAAATTCACAATGTTTGCTTGAATCATGGAATGAATGCATTTTCAACCAAATACTTACTTATTTCCTAAGAAAATGCATGAAACCAAAGATGCTTAACAAGAGTGATCTTCCTTCTATTTATACTAATAAATAGACCTAAAAAGATATTAATAGTAATTAGAAATTACAAAAAAGAAATAGACTAATCTAAAGGTGCGAAAATCCACTTATGGGCCCACTTGGTGAGTGTTTGGGTTGAGCTTTGCGCCCAACTTAAGTGAGTGGGCATTAAATACACTGCCTTGTGCTCCCTTGGTGGCGTTGAACGCTAGTTTTGGACTTTCAACGCTGGCCTTGACCCTTCTGGGGCGTTGAACGCCAAAAAGGGGGTAAGATGGGTGTTTAACTCCCATTTTTTGGTAGTTCTTTCCAAATCAAAGTATAAACTATTATATATTGCAAGAAAGCTCCGGAAGTTATCTTTCCAACGCCATTAAGAGCCGGTCAATTGGACTATACTAGCTCCAAAAATGCTCTTTCAGATGAATGGAGGTCAGGCTTTGACAACATCTGTTGTCCTTTCTTTGCCTTTGAATCAGTCTTTGCCAAAACTTGCCAAATTTACCCAAAAATCACCTGAAATCATAAGAAAACACAAAAACTCAAAGTAGTATCCAAAAAGTGATTTTTGCACTGAAACCTACTAAAACATAATAAAACTTAACAAAAATATAACTAAAAACACTAGGAAAATAGTACCAAAAAGGGTATAAAATATCCACTCATTACTAATCCAGATATCAGTTCTCTATTACAAATCCCCAGGAGGAATTATCATTGAGGAATCATATGAAACAAAGTAGAGTGTCTTCTCACCTTCTTCTAAAGGTATACACCGTGCCATATAAAACAACGAAGAGTGTCTTCCCACATATAAAACCACAAGTGAAACTGTGATGCAACAATAGAGAATCCTCAATCTAAGCCGTTCACACCATAACAGAAATTGAATTGAATAGAATCCTCAACCTTATATGCAATTGATGCACCACTATTTCGTGGTACATATTGTGCTTAATTGAGTGAATTTTATCCACTAAGCTCACACTTATTCATAGAAATCGCATGTTTTTACATTTTCCTTTCTGATTTTGTGCTATGATTGAAAACATGCTTCTTTGGTCTTAAATTTGCTAATTTTAATTATATCTTATTACCATTCGATAACATGATATGTGTGTTAAGCGTTTTCAGAGATTACAGGGCAGGAATGGCTTAGAGGATGGAAAGGAAGCATGCAAAAGTGGAAGGAATACAGGAAATTGAAGGAATCGCAAAGCTGTCAACCCTGACCTCTTCGCACTCAATCAATCATAACTTGAGCTACAGAGGTCCAAATGAGACGGTTCTAGTTGCATTAGAAAGCTAACATCCGGTGCTTTAAAATGATATTTAATTTGTCATAGTAGCCATACATCTAGGTGACGCACACGCGTGCATCACGCGCATGCATCGCATCTGTGAAAATTCAGCGTATCAGAATTTATCCCCTGCAATTTCTGGGCTGTTTTGACCCAGTTTTCGGCCCAGAAAACACAGATTAGAGACTACAGAGTGGAGGAATTAGAGAGACAACTTTTCATTCACAATTTTAGGTTTTAGATGTAGTTTTCTAGAGAGAGCCTCTCTCTCTAGGTTTTAGGATTCTTAGTTTTAGATTTATTTCTTCCCAATTCCAGGTTCAATGTTCCTTTAATTTAGTTTCTCTTCTACTCTTATTTGTCTTAGCATTCAAGTTCATTTATTTCCCTTGTTGATTACTTTATGTTGACAATTTAGTTTATGAACTTCTCATGTTAGATTTGATTTTCTATTTAATGCAATTTGAGGTATTTCATATTTATGATTGCTTCCTTCAATTTAGGTTATTGCTTGTTTAAATTTAATATTCTCGTATTAATTCTCTATGTTTTTATTTTGAGCCTTCTAAGTGTTTGACAAAATGCTTGGGAGGCTCTCAAATTAGGCTTTTATGTTCTTGGATTGGGATGGTAACTTAGGAACTCTTGAGTTACTAATGTCTAAGAAATTGATGATTGGGAGCCATTGAATCTAGTTCTCACTAATTAAATTGGTGGAGAGCTAGGACTTAAGGACTTGGATTGATATAGCTCATTTTACTTTCCTTTACTATTAGTTAGAGGATGACTTAATGGAATTGATCCTTGCCAATTCTCATGTTGTGGTTAGTGATAAGGATAGAGATCCTTGACCACCAAACCTTGCCAAGAGCTTTTCTAGTCATTCAATTTTTCTTTGCAATTTACTTTTCTTGTTTCCTTTCAAAAACTCCCAAATATACCTTTTCATAACCAATTATAAGAACACTTCCCTGCAATTTCTTGAGTGACGACCCGAGGTTTAAATACTTCGGTTATTAGTTTTATTAAAGGTTTGTTACTTATGACAACCAAAACTTTTGTATGAAAGGATTTTTTGTTGGTTTAGAAACTATACTAGCAGCGAGCTTTCAATTGTGAAATTCTAGACCACACAAGAATTCGTTCGTCAAAATGGCATCGTTGCCGGAAAATCGCAAACGTGTGCCTTATTATTGGTTATTGTAAATATTTGCTTTTTGCTTGTTTGCTATTTTTGTTATTTTAGGACTTAGTTGCTTATTTTTACTAGTTTTTGTTTTTAATTTCTTTAGCTACTATGAACTCTCACCCCTTTGGCTATGAGTCTGGTTACCATTGTGTTGTAGGAAGAGGAGATTACAATGAGAACATGCATCAAGGTTGGAACGACCAAAGAAGGAAGGCGCCACAAGGATTTGATCAACCCTCTTGGCAACAAACTCCTCCAATGTGTTACAAGCAACAACCATTCTGTGATGCATATCAAGGCAATGGTTATGGTGGACCCGTCTGTGACAATCAAACCCCACCACACTATACCTATGGGCCCCTCCTCAACATAACTTTGAACCACCATACTCACAAGCCACCCACTACCAAACACCCTTCTATGATCCTAATCCTTACCCACCATACTAAGAATCTTATAAGCCATACTTAGAACCACCACCTCAATATACACCATCTCCATATCCTTATCAAGAAGAACCACCTTCGTATTTTGAGCCCTTTCTCCCAACAAATGAACCCTCCTATCCACCCCAACCTCCATTGGATAACAACACACTTATCTCTACTCTCATTGCTCTCACCTCTAAACTCAAATATCTTATATCCCGCAGGGACCAACCATCTACCTCCAATATTCAACCTCAAGCTTTAGTGTGCCACAACCCTCTGTGCAAGAATACTCATATCCATCAATCTAAGAGCAACATGATCCTAATAATACTACTGACCCAAAACAAGAAAGAAGGGATCGTCTTCACGAATTCATACTTCAAAAGAGGCTAGAGGAGGCTCTAAAGGTGGAGGTAGTGGAGACCCTTGAAGGTGAAGGAGTGGTTGAAGAATTAGTAAAGGAAGACATCAAGGAGGAGCCTGATTTTGTATTAGAGCAAGTGGAGAAAGCCGAAATTATCACAGAAGAGGAAGTGGTTGAAGACTTGGGAGACGCGGAACCTCCATGGGAAAGTCCAATCATAGAGCCTCCTTCCAAGGTGTTCGATGTTGATGTTGAGGAGGGTGTACAACCTCCAAGGCATATCATGGTTGAAGACTTTGAAGAGGTTGATCAAGAGATGGAGATTAAAGAAGAAGAAGCACAACCTCCCATGCCCTTGGTGAGCAATGAAGAAGAGATTGAATTAGAAGAAAGCTACCAAGAGGAAGAGGTTGACATTAAAGAAGCTTGCAAAGAGGTGGAAGTTGTCAAGAAAGAACACACGGGAGTGGAGCTTGAAATCACCTTGCCAAAGTTGTTGGAGATCCATCCACCTAAGTCACCATCATCCTTCACAACATTCAAGTGGGTAAAATTCTATCCCTTAGCTTTCTCATTCCACTTGAATATGGTTTACTTGAGACAGATGGTCAACTTAGAGCTCTTTGTGGCGTTGAGAGTAAGAGGAAGATGGTTAGTGGTAGGAATTGTCATGCAAGGTCCAATATGGTTGCATGCTCCAAGTCTAAATACAAAGGTTGGTGTGGAGCTCGATTGTATGGGTCTAGGAAGTTGTTTGGACGCTTCAGTGAGAATTCAGATTGCTTGCCACCTGGTTGGAACAACAATAATCAACAAGAAGACGGGTGCAAAAGCAAGGTTTGGGACCCCGAAATTCATTCTAGCAATCAACACTATTGGGGTCTTGTCACTTTTTTAACTTGCTTGAAGGCTATTTGCACCTAGTTTGGGACCTCGGAGGCTACTGCAAGTACAAACATTGGTGGGGATTCTTGGATGAGTTCAAGCACAAGCCGCCGTGACAAAAAGCTCCCCGAATGTCCAACTTAAGGACTTTAACTAAAAGTGCTAGGTGGGAGACAACCCACCATGGTATGATCTTTCATTTTTATCCTTAATTTTATTTTATTCTATTTTTATTAGTATCCAGTCATAATGTCTGCATCAGCATCTGCATTTTGCATTCTGCATAAAAAAAAGAAAAAAGAAAAAGAGAGAGAAAAGTGAGTTCGACGCGTGTGCGTGGTCCACGCGCACGCGTCACATGCGACGCTAAAACTTACAGCAAGTTACACGGGAGCTGCGCAAGAAGGGTGCCTTGCACACGAGCCAACCCACGCGTACGCGTGGCGACGTATGGTCGTCACCCGTATTTTAGTCAACCCACGCGTAGGCGTCAGCGACGCGTACGCATGGGGTGCAAAATCGGCGTCAATGAGTGATTTGGCCGAGAGTTGTGCTGCCTTGGTACTGATAACGTGCATTTTGCATGACCAGAGGTCATGCGTACGCATGGCCGACGCTCACACATCAGTGTTCTATTTTGGCCGTTCACGCGTACGCGTGGATGACGCTTACGCGTCGCATGGCCATTTCAGTTTTCATGCATACGCGTGATGCATGCGTGCGCATCGCGTCTGTTTCTTATTCTCTTATCTTTTCTCCTTCTTTCTTCTCTCCTTTTCTTCTATCCTCCTCCTTTCTTACTTTCTTCTCCTCCCTTCCATTCCTTATTCTCTTTAATTCCCTTTTACATATTACATTTGCATACTTTCCTTCATTGCATTTTAATTTTGTTCATGTTTTTATCTTCTTTTCTAATTTCCTATTTTATCACTGGTGTTACATGTTCTTATTCAACTCTTGCATCTTTTCTTGAATTATTTTGGTGCTTTGTGACTTGTTTTAAACTGTTGGGTGTTATTAATTATAAATCAATGCTAATTTTTATGATACTTGTATTCTATTTGCATTGATATGTACCTATACTGTCTTTCATTACCCACACTCTCTCTCCCCCATTATTGCAAATTTTGCACTATTCATATGCCATTTACTTCTACTGTTTTCGCACTTATTCAATCATAACTTGAGCTACAGAGGTCCAAATGAGACGGTTTCAGTTGGAAAGCTAACAACTGGCGCTTCGAAATGATATATAATTTTCCATAGTGGCCATACATCTAGGTGACTCGCACACGTGCATCACGTGCACGCATCGCATCTACGAAAATTCAGCTTATCAGAATTCGCCCCCAGCAATTTTTGGGCTATTTTTGACCCAGTTCTCAGCCAGAAAACACAGATTAGAGGCTACAGAGTGGAGAAATTAGAGAGATAACTTCTCATTCACAATTTTAGGTTTTAGATGTAGTTTTCTAGAGAAAGAGTCTCTCTACTCTCTTTAGATTTTTAGGATTCTTAGTTTTAGATTTATTTCTTCCCAATTCCAGGTTCAATGTTCCTTTAATTTAGTTTCTCCTCTACTCTTATTTGTCTTAGCATTCTAGTTCATTTATTTCCCTTGTTGAATTCTTTATGTTGACAATTTAGTTTATGAACTTCTCATGTTAGATTTGATTTTCTATTTAATGCAATTTGAGGTATTTCATATTTATGATTGCTTCCTTCAATGTAGGTTATTGATGCTTTCAATTGATTGTTTGGATTTAATATTCTCATATTAATTCTCTATGTTTTTATTTTGCACCTTCCAAGTGTTTGGCAAAATGCTTGGGAGGCTCTCAAATTAGACTTTTATGTGCTTGGCTTGGGATGGTAAATTAGGAACTCTTGAGTTACTAATGTCGAAGAAATTGATGATTGGCCTAGTTCTCACTAATTGAATTGGTGGAGAGGTAGGACTTGTGGACTTGGATTGATATAGCTCATTTATCTTTCTTTTACTACTAGTTAGAGGATGACTTAATGTGATTGATCCTTGCCAATTCTCATGTTGTGGTTAGTGATAAGGATAGAGATCCTTGACCACCAAACCTTGCCAAGAGCTTTTCTAGTCATTCAATTTTCTTTTGCAATTTACTTTTCTTGTTTCCTTATTCAAAAACCCCAAAATATAGCTTTTCATAACCAATTATAAGAACACTTCCCTGCAATTTCTTGAGAGACGACCCGAGGTTTAAATATTTCGGTTATTAGTTTTATTAGGGGTTTGTTACTTGTGACAACCAAAACTTTTGTATGAAAGGATTCTTTGTTGGTTTAAAAACTATACTAGCAGCGAGCTTTCAATTGTGAAATTCTAGACCACACAAGAATCTGTTCGTCAACAATCCCCCGATATAACAAAAGAGGAAATCCTCGATCCTATTTGTCCACCATAACAGAAGAGAGGGAATCCACAACCTCAAATTATTTATCGTTAGAGCAGGACAAAACCACCGTCCTCATCGTGGGCTAGACAAACTACCATCCTCACAACCTTAATAACGCAAGTGGGACAAAACCCACGTCCTTGCCAATCCGATCATCATATCACATTTACAATCATAATCACAATTTCAACCAATATTAGAAGATATAACTCGTCAAAACCCCATTCATTTATTAAAGTAGTCAACTTCATCAAGTCGTGAGCGGGACTATGCCACCATTCTCATTGTGGGTGGGACGAACCACCATCCCATTTCATTTTACATGTTTTCTAGGGGAGTATACAAATTTAAATCCTTTAATTTCATCCCCAATAAAATCAAGGTCAAAATATGATTTTTAGAATTTATATAGAGGTTACAGGGGGTTACAAGCTTGCCGGAAAAGGCTTAATAGTTCAAAAATATTATTTTTGGAAAATCAACACAATTGTTTGTACGCGGGCTATAGAACCTGACTCGGTTCCTTGTGGGTGCGTGAATGATGTGTACACATGCATCGTGCATATGCGCAAAAGTGCAATGATGTGTACGCAGAGAACCTGGTTCGGCCACTAACTCTGCAGAATCTGCATTATTTAGTTTTAACCACCAATTTTCAAATACGCATAACTTTTTCTACAAAAATTGCTTTCCCTCTGTTTTTTGATGATCTTAAAGTAGACATTTCTAGTTTGAATTCAAGATAAATTTTATTCATTTCTAGGTTTTGAGAACCAAGTTATGGGCCGTCAAAGTTGACTAAAATT
This sequence comes from Arachis hypogaea, assembly GCF_003086295.3. Classification (NCBI taxonomy): domain Eukaryota; kingdom Viridiplantae; phylum Streptophyta; class Magnoliopsida; order Fabales; family Fabaceae; genus Arachis; species Arachis hypogaea. The sequence continues at coordinate 26,539,643 of NC_092036.1, forward strand.
ACCAATTTATAAAAATTTTCTGCATCATTCAAAATTACCATTACTTCAAATCCTCTTCTTTTGAAACCAATATCAATCAAGTCCCATCCATCATTTACACCCCAACAATGCATTGAACACTAAATTTTCATCCAAATCCTTATTTAACTTTCCCTCACCCAAACTTACACAATTTTTCAAACAAGCAACAATTAATCATCCCAAATTCACTTTTACATATCATTTACAAGAATTTCAATCTCAACCAATATATCATAACATATCAGTACTTAACTCGTAACTCATATAACTCAATCAATCTTTCCAAATTCAAATTCACCTTTTCATCAAAACAACTCCAATTTTCAAGAAATTGAGCATAACACTACCACATACCAAACAAGAGGAACTCAATCATTTAAGGCCTTTGGACAACTTCATTCAATATCAAGTATCACACAAAATCATGCATTCATATTAAACCATTATATAGTGATTATTCGAAACTAAAATTCGTACCTTACTTAACCGTGATTCCAACCTCATGGGTCCCTCTCCGACCAATTCAAGTCTCAATTAATCCAAGCTTTTATCAGCACCAACCATACCAAGCACTCAAATAACTCTATTAAATCTAATAGTATCCAAATTTCACATGGTTCATATTGGATTTTCACACAAATTGAAAAAAATCGAGGGAAAGAGTTTCCTTACCTTACTCTATATGATCATGGGTCAAAATCCCACTAGAAATTGAGCTTAAGCTTTTCCTAAAGCATCAAAATCACCAATTTCAACACCCACATATCCAAAAATGAAAAATTAGCAAGAAATAGAGCAATGGAGTAGAATTCTCATGATTACTCACAAAAAAGTGGTATAAAAACATAGAAAGAGTTAAGATCGACGTGTAGCCGCAAACGGATCGTCGATCGGAGCTCTGGTTTGTGAGAAAAGTGGATTTAGAGGAGATGATGAATAGTATTTTGGTTGGGGTTTCTCTTCTCCTCTTCTCTCGAGCTCTCTATCTTTCTTTTGCCAAAGATGGGTGAAATTGGGGACAGAGTCACTTTTAGAGCTAGTTAAGTAAGGGACATTTTTGTCATTTCACCTATTGGCCCTACTTAGGGCCAAAATTTTAAAGAAAAGTGTTTTGATTTATATTCCAAATATTTTTCTGGTTATTTTTACTTTTTCATTCGCAATATCGGATATATCTAAGCATGTACAGTTAATTCTGATGCCGGTACATATTTTTCCATAATTAATTATATTTTGGGGCTCCAAATAATTTTTGGAGTTTAAATTTTATCTGTAAATTTTTAAATTATGAAATTTAAATTTTTAATCCAGACCGGGCGGTTTAAACCTCTTAACTCAATTTTAAATATATAATTAACTCGTTAGTATTTTTCGGGTCTTACATCCTATCCACCTTAGAAAAATTTTGTCCTCAAAATTTCGATCACTAAAAAAATTTATGTCAAAGTAGCTCGTCTTTATCTCAACTTCAAATTCCTCTTTTAACCCTTGAAACAATCTAAAGTTTCAAAATTCTACTTTCCATGAATTCTTTCACTTTTAACACCATCAATTGGAATTGGGGTTCACTTTAAAAAGTTCAAATTCTCATCCTATCGAACTGCGACGGATTTGTATATGGAGTGTGTGTGTGTGTGTGTATATATAGTGATCTCTCAGAGGTTAGCAACATGGGACATGGCACGAAGTTCAAGGGATAATGTAACGTGTTGTTTGTCCCACACACATCCATTGATTTGTGAAGTCATAACGATCCTCGATTTTATCTCTTTCATGAGATGACTTAAGGGATGAATACCCTAAGAGCGTGCAAGGTGGGACATCCTCAGCATGCATCAAACTGCAAACCTAAACCACTTATGTTCATCTATACTAATTTAATACTCACTTACGATCCTCTGTTGCGCATTTAAACAATTTTCTAGTTTGGGAAAAGGTTTTACTTAGCTCAGGGTATGGACAACAATTCACTATCTGAGAAGCTGGTATATACACATGCAAGTTATAAACTAAAGTTGACAATTTCATCCCTAAATCCCAAATCTGTCATATGATATGAATGAATGCGATATATTACTATATTTACAACCAGATGCACAGAAGAAAAATTCATAAGCTACCTTGTCTGTCCTAAAAAGAGAAGCTTGTAGGGGGTGAGAACCTAACCACACAGTCTCACCAAAGGAGTTTTAGAATTGTCATATATATATATATATATATATATATATATATATATAAAGAAAGTTATTTTCAGCCGCAGTGATTATCGCTTATCTTAAGAATCTTTTTTAAAATCGACAATTAATTATCCAAAAATCCAAATTCATATTTCAAATTTATAGAAGCTAATCAAAACATAATATCCAAAAGATTTCACTACATATCAAAAATCCATTCTCACCAAACTTACCAAAATATATAACTTACCCAATTATGGCCTCCGACCAAAACATGATCAAACCACGGCCTCCTGCCCAAAAAATAATCAAATCATGGCCTCCGACCCAAAATGTAATCAAACCACAGCCTCCAGACCAAAACATAATCAAATCACAGCCTCTGACCCAAAACATAATCAAATCACGGCCTCCAGCCCAAAATATAATCAATTACAAGCCACCACACTCCACCATAATCCGAACCAAAAAGTCACAAACATAAGCAATCAAACAGATAATCAGACAATCACACATAGAGAACAATTATGAAAAGTAGTACAATTAGCAATTACACAGATCATCCATTTGGCAAACCAAATCAATTATGCACACCCAAACAATTGCAAACAAATACAGTATGATGCATGTCTATTCTTAAATAGGCCATGAGCTTAAGTGTCGGTTGGTTGCCCACACCCGACAACATTCCTGAGATAGGCATTACGTATCGCTGCCCTTATATCTTAGAAAACATCCCTCTCCATGAGTGTTACGTATCACCATCCTCATGGGGGATCATCCTTCCGGTCTTAAGTGAGCATTACGTATCGCCGTCCTCACTGAGTCGTACTCATAGTCTCACGTACACGTTACGTATCGCCATCTCCACTGAGCTGTATCCTCAATCTCAAGTAGGGGTTACATCTCACCACTCCACTGATGAAATTCCTTTCTTCCATGAGCGTTACGTATCGCCGTCCTCATGGGGAACTCTCGTTTAGGTCTCAAGTGACCGTTACATATCGTCATCCCCACTGATCAAACTCGTTTCCTCCATGTGCGTTACGTGTAAAACCTCGATAAATATTGAATAAGTAATTAATAAATTAATTATCAGCAAAGAAGATTAGGAAATAAAAAACTTATAATTCGGGAAATTAGTGGTAAGAATTTAATTTAGAAAATAAAATTGAGCACAAAAATATAACTATTTTCAAAAAATCGTGTACTGTCATTAAAATTGTCTGTATCAGCTTAAATGTATCTGGTATTGTGAGTGAGGAATGTTAAAAGATGTGAAAATGATAAGGAAAAATATTTAGAATGAAAGCCCGAGCACTTATCTTAAAGGTTTTGGCCCAAAGTTGGGCCCAGGAGCTAAGAACTTGAGTTGGGCCACCCTTGGGCACAAGCCCAACATATATATATATATATATATATATATATATATATATATATATATATATATATATATATATATATATATATATATATATATATATAATCCCTCTTAAGGCAACCTTTCAGTATCTTCACCACTCATTCAGCAAGGGGGATGCTGAAATAGATAGAAGAGAGAAAGGAGAGAAAACCCTAGCTCCATCATCTTCATTTGGCCATAACTTTTTCTCTAGAGCTCTGATTGATGAGTCGCTTGCAGCCACATGTCACTCTCCTCATACTCTTCAATTCTATTTGATTTGTTTGGTGAGTAACTCAAAATCCTAACTCCAATTTCTCATTCAAATTGGATTTCGTATTTTGATCTTAGATATTAAGGATTTTTGGTATTTTGATGTTATAGGAGTTCTCTAGCTTGTGTTCTTGGTGATTTCCATCACTAATTTTAGTGGGTAAATATTTTTTCCTCTTGGTTTATCAATTTATATGAGCCCTAGTTTTGATATTGTGCCAAATTGTATGATATAGTGTTAGATTGAGTAATTGGAAGTTTTATTTGGTGGAATAGTATAATTTGAACTTGGATATTGGTGTGAACCGATTTGAGACTTGGAAAATTTGAAAAAGAAAGCTTGGGAGCTTGAAAATTGCGACATTAAGGTATGGGTCTTAATTTTGATTAGACAATATGTAACACTATGTGGATGATTGATGCTTAGTGTCAATTTTTTGTTGGTCGATGATTAAAATAATGATGTGTGTTAGCATGAATTTGAGTAACGATGCATATGTATGGTTGAATTAAAAAGTGTTGAGGTATGTTTGCCTATGAAAGGCTAAGTGACGAGAATTGGGCCGAAGGCCATAATAGAGTGAGGCATCTCCTAGTTGGTAAGTCATGGTAAGTTGGATAATTTCCATGTTGTGATTGGTTGTGAAATGATGTGGTTTGGTTGAATAATTATATTGTTGATATTGGTTTGTTAATCAAAACTTTGGAAATTGAATTGAATAAAGAGGAATTGTTTGATTAGTTGTTGAATAATTAAAAAATGGTGAATGCGTGTTGAGAATGTTTAGAAATAGTTTTGGAGTAGTTTGAAATTAAATTGGATTGAGTTTTGTTAAAAATTGACAATTTGGTAAAATTGGTGAAAATAGAATTTTAACCAACTTCGACGAACGATAACTTGGTGCTCGGAATTTGGATTTGGGTGAAATTTATATTGAATTAAAATTGAGGAAGAGAACTGTAAAATTGTCCAAGAATGGGTGAGTTTGTAGCAATAGTTATGCATGTTTGAAATTTGGTGTCAAAAACTAAATTCTACAGATTTTGCAGAAAACTGGTGCCATGGGTACGCACGACTGTGCATACCATGACATGCAAACAGAATTGAAACCATTCATACACATGAGGTGGCTTCCTGAATTGAAACCATGCATACACCTGATCCATGCATACGCATGACACCCTATTTTCAAATGATGATTTTGGACTGTTTAGCCCTCCTAATCTGCTTATAAACCCTTCTAACCTCCGTAGGAAGTAGAATAATCGATAATTAAGCTTTGAATACATTAGGGAGCGATATAATGAGATGAACTGATTAATTCCTGGATAATCACTTGATAAACTGGATGAAATCATTACGGGGATGGTGGTTTATCCCACCCGCGGTGAGGATGGAGGCTCCATCTTGCTCACATGTTAAAGAAATTGAGAAACTGATACATGAATGGGGATTTATGAATTCAAATTGATGAAATGGATAACTAGTTGAGGTTAATGAGTTAAATCATTTATAAAATTACTTAAGAACACTGATAATGATTGATTATAGCCTAAATGGTTGGAATGGCAAGGTCTGGGTGGTGTTCCACTTGTGAATTGATTGGATATCTCTTTGTGGTGAGATCTGGGTGTTTTCTCGCTTGCGTACTAATCTGTTATTGCTTTGGCACCTGCACCGGACAAGGACGGTGGTCTCATCCCACTTGTTCTATGGTTGCAGTATAGTTGTAGGAAAAGAATTTTTATCTCGCCCCCAATGAGGACAGTGGTGTTAGCCTTCTCACGAGAAAACGAAATTGATTACTAAATAAAGAAATGGAGTTAAAGAACATAATAACTTATGAAACTAATTTAAGTAAATGATAATGATGAATTGTGGTCTGAGTGACCGAATTGGCGAGGATGGTGGTATCATCCTGCTTGCCCAGTGTGTTATTGTATTGTGCGTATGGTTTCTTTGTCCTTCCCACAGTGAGGACAGTAGCGTTGTCCTGCTCAAGAGATAAATAAATTAATGAAGTGATAAAGAAATGGAGATTTATGAATCTAATAATTTGTGAAATTGATTAAAAGATAATGTTTATGATTAATTTGACAAGGTTGGAGGTTCGTCCCGCTTGCAAGGCAAGGTCGTGGATTTGTTCTACTTGCGTATTTTGGTTTGGCATTCATACCAGACAAGAATGGAGGTTCTATCCCACTTGTTCATGGTTGCGGTGTGATGTGGGGATGGTGGTCTCATCTCGTCTACATTCTCTCTGTCTGTGAGGTACATAGGACACTCCCCCTGCGAGATATACATGGATTTCACCCTGCGAGGTACAAGGGCACTCACCCTATGAGGTCTATAGGGCACTCACTCTGCGAGGCTATATTTTATATATATGCGAGAAACAAGTTCTTAATGAGAATATATAGTAGAGAGACAATATTCGGGTTAGCTATTGGATGTGTCGGATGTAACACCCTGCTACACAGAGGTTTACGCCTAGGACGTAAATCAAAGGTGGTGAGGTATTACAACCTTTAAAAGTAAAATATATAAATAGGTATAGTCGAAAGGATTCGTAAATAGGAGACTTGAAAAGAAGTTCAAGCAAAACCGCAATAGAAAAAATGCATAACTCGTGAAAATGTAAATTGGGAAAACAGAAAAGGATAAGACATAAGTTTATAAAGAGTAGAAATGTCAAGAGTTACAAAATATCGAGCTCCAAATTCATCCTGTGAAGCTACGGCTGGCCAGAGTATAAACAATAACATGTATGGAATGAGAATCAAAGGTTCTCTGCATGGTAAAAGTGTCCACATAGATAAGATATAAGGTCCTAGGAAAGCTAGAGGCAATCCTAGAACTCTGAAACTCAAATTTAAAACTTAAAATTAATACTAAACCAGAAATATCAGTAATCTATCTAAGAGAATCCTAATTCCAATTTAACTCTTCACCTTCTGTCAACCCAAATCCCCTAAGCACAAGTGGAACTACCCTTAGCGTCACCTCCGTCAGCATGAGGGATTTTTCAGTTGCACAGACAAACAAAGTAGACAAAGAAAACACAAATAGAATACATATAGGACAATTAGGAAAATAGCATTTAGGCATAAATAAGCAATTAGACAAGCCAAGATAAAGCACACTCAAGCAAAACATACAAATGCACATTATGCATGCCTGTTCTATGGGTGATGATATCATCTTTCGGTCATATAGCCAATCTCAACATGTCCTGGTAGCTAACCTTGGATAGAAACACCCCATCACAGAGCAAGTGAGGTTGAGCCACAACCCCTTTGCTACAATCCGCTTAACCCACACCAAGTGGAATAAACTACTGCTGCTGCTATTATTCGGGCGGGTGTTTATAAACTCAACCTGGAGCAAGTGGAATAATCCAGTACTGCTGCTACTACCCAGGCATCACAATCACTGACTTGGAGCATGTAACAGCCCAGACCATCCGCTAACACAATATTGTCCGCTTTGACACACAAGGCCTCACGGTTTTGCCTTTGACGATAGGGATGCTAGCTGAAAGCCCCCCACACTCACTCGTCAAAATGCATCATGCTAGGGAGAGGTATCCACACCCTTATAAGGCATGCTTCGTTCTCCTCCCCAACTGATGTAAGCCTTACAATCCACCCCCCTAAGGGAGCCCAGCGCCCTCGCTGGCACATCGATCCGGGTCAACAGATTTTAGTCAAATAATTATAATTATAATATAATATTAATATAAAGTTTAGACAAAACATTATAATTTAACATACTAATTATATGACACTAATACAAAAATTCTTATTTAAAAGATTATAATTTATCATAAAAATATAATATAATAATTTATATTTATAATTTTATGTATTATTTTATTATAATTTAATTTTTTTGTTAAACCACAATTAAATTAATTAAATTTCTAAATCGATAAATTAAAAATTAAAATAATTCAATAATCAGTTCGGATTTCAGAATTTTAGTCAAGACAGAGATTTTGAATATTTAAATGGCTCGTGGAGCATAAGTCTTTTTAAATTCATAAATAATTATATCAAACATATTTAATAAGTTGAATTGTTACCCCTAACTTTTAGCATTTTATAATCATACCAAAAGTAAAACGTTATTAACCTAATTCCTTTTATTATCAATTTAATATTGAGCCTTTACGTGTAAGTCTATTGATGATTTTACTAAAACTATAACTTTTTCAACAAATACAAACAACACACATTCACATACTTAATACTAATAATACGTTGTAGCGTTATATACAAAAGTGTTTACAGAACCTATCCCTCTGAATAAAACTCTAACTAACAAGGTGAGGAAAAAATAAATTCTAATAACTCAACTCGTAAACATATTTTCCTGTGCTCCCGCAACATCGCAATAAGCGCTTTCGCACCTATATAGCTGAAAGGGATGGAGATAGGGGGTAAGAACTGGGGAATTCTTAGTAGGGTCGAAATTAGGAGTTAAGTTCATACTATATATACTTGGTCAGCAATAATAATCAACAAGGTACCATCTAATTCAACAATTAAAGAACACAAAATTCAAACAGTCATTTAGCATACCCACAATCACAAAAATTTACATTCACAAACAAATATACGCAAACAAGTATGATGCATGTCTATCACTAGTGCAGATAATGAGCTCATCTATCGGTTTCGGCCCACTCCCGACGCAACTCAGCAACCTTTGTCTGAGTTTGGTTTCCAATGTCATAACCTCTCTAAGCAACCTCTGTCATACAGGTGTAACTCTCTTGAGTTGATGATATATGCAAACATAACCTCTGTAAGCAAACTCTATCTTACAGGTGAGAGGCTCTCTCTAGCCAATGTATGTAGCGATAACCTCTGTAAGCAACCTCTGTCTTACAGGTGCGACAATCTCCCAGATTGGTCGATGTATCTCTGGAAAGCAAATCTCGGTGGACTCACCACCATATCTCTGCTTGTTTTTAGCAGGTAAACAATCATCACTGCTTCTCTCCTTTTCTTTTCTTTTCATTCATTCATTTTTTTCTATTCTATTCTCTACCCTCCTGTGGCAGAGGTTATTTAAATTCTTTTAATCTTTTGACTCTATGCTCTCCTGTGGCAGAAGTTCTTTTAACTAATATATTCTTTTCATTTCATTTCTTTTCTCATTACTCTTTTAATTCCTTACTTTTAACATCAAGAATTATCTTCACACTCTTCCCTCGTCTTTCCCTAAATGTTTTATGAAGAGGGAATTATGAAATCCTTAAATTTATCTTTTTAAAACTTTTAGAAAATCTTGTCTATTTACCACTTTCTATTTTATTTTTTTCATAATACATACAACAATATTCTAAAAAAATAATATCTTTGATAAATAAAAATTTATAATAATAATTTACTATAATAAAAATGAGTAATTTTAAACAAATATTTAATATAATATTTATAAAAGTCTTAAACCTTATTTTATAAAACCTTATTTTCAAACTTTTTCCTTCGATCTGATTTTGAGTTTGTTTCGACGCAACGCATAATTCTCAATATCTACTTTTGTTTTGTATTCCTTTGATTAAGCATGAGCTTGTTTATGCCATGAGTAATTTCTAGATGTGACGAGAAAATATGTTAGTTCTGCGGGATACGATTGTCACAAAAAATAGACTATTTTCTTCGTCGAAATGGCCTAACGAAAATATATTGCTTGCAAATGGATCCTTTCTGAATTTTTATCCTTGGCATTGCTTATATTCTTCTTCAAGCATCTTGTACCCTTTGATCTTGGGCTAAATTTGGGGCAATATAATAAATCTTTAATTCTTCAAAAACATTGTCATTAACCTTGGTTATCTATATTTGTGAACCAGGTAATTCAGCTTGAATTTGCTTCGACTTATTCTGCTACCTTCTTTCATTGTTCCTATCCAAGTTCTTTTCTCAGATTTCTCCTTAGGGTACAACTTAACTCTCTTCCTAACGGATTTTCTATTTTTTGCACTCATGTTTGATTTCGATTCTACTCATCTTTTTAAATTCTTGTAACCATTATCTGTGATGTTCAACCATTTTCTTTCTTGATTTTGAATTTCTTTTTTCAAATTTGAGCTTATTTGTTAAAATTGCAAGTATTCATATTTTAAGTTTAACTTATATTAAACCTCTCATACAACTTCTACATCACACTACACTTTTTCAATCATTTTCACGTGATATTATTTTCTTTATGTTTGAAAACTAAACATGTCAAATTTTTCTGTTTTTTTTTTTTGACATGTTTAAAAAGGAAGATAATATGAATCTCTTCTATCTTATATCAATTTTTGAGGGCGAAAATTTTTATAAGGTAGGTGGGATATAACACCTCGAGTTTTTAAAAAATTAAATAATGAGTTATTCATAATTTATTATTTTATTTAAAAAAATTATTTTTTAAAAATAATTAAATTAAATTTTATAATGAGTTTAAAATCTATTAAATTTTTAAATAATTTTTATTAACATAAGATATTTTAAAAAAAAGATAAAAAAATTATTATTATTATTATTATTATTATTATTATTATTATTATTATTATTATTATTATTACTACTTAGTTTCATTTTATTATTATCGTTACTATACTATAATATATTAATGACCGAAGCCATTAAAAAAGTAAAGTTAAGGAAAGCCCATGCATGTAAAGATATATGTATATATATAAAGCATAACACCTAATCTAGGATCACCAATAACTTCAATCATAATCGTGTTGCATTTGATTTAAGTAGTCTTACTGCATTTGATTTAGTGGGTTGAAGCCATTTCAGGAAAAGGAAAGAAATAAAACGTGGCCTCATGCATATATACTTATATATAATTATGACACGTATATCTCCTAACTAATAATACGTAATTATAATCATTATTAACTATTTTTATTTACTCTTTATTTATTACCAATCATCCATGCATGTTTCATTCTTTTTGAAGAAAGAAAAGAAAAGAAAAGAAAGCACCGAGAGAACAAGAAAACCGTGAGAGAAAATAAGAAAAGTTATGGCACCGTAAAACTTATTTCGATTTTTTGTAATTTGTAACTCTAATAAAATATTTAATTCAATAAAAGTGTTTATATTTTTTTTTTATGTGTTGATATTATTTTTGTTCGACGAAAGTTGACGATAACAAAGTTTTTCTTCTCTTTGAGTTCAGCTAACTGGAATTCTAAAAAATACAGACGATTTTTGACATTTTTTTTTCAACAGTTCGGTCAGAAAGCTTTTTCGTAGCCTCGAGTATTTTAATTTCGTATAAAAATTTTGGTAAATTCTCACCAATTAAATTTGTGTTGGATAAGTGAATGGTTGTTGTGATTGATTATTGATAGAGTTTGATTGACTTTATATTAAATTTTGTTGATATATTATTATATGTGATTAAACTTGTGATTTGGTCATATTTGTGCTACTCAAACTGTGATAATGAAGCTGATTTAGGACTGTCATTGTGTTAGTTTTTGAATAAAATGGGTGAAGTTTAATGGCCAAAGAATTAAAAGCTGTGAAAAATCGGTAACCGTAAAATTCAAAAACGGATTAAGATTTAAATATATTAATTAAAAAGAAAATAAGGAGCGTTTGGATTCTTGGTGAAGAGAAGAATCAGGTAAAAAGAATTATTTTTGAGGAAATATATTTGTATTTTTATGAAAAATTAAGTTTAATATTATAATAAGTTTTTCGGATATTTTGGATAATAAATAAAGTTCAGGAGTACAACGGATATTTTATAAAAGTTCAGGGTTATTTATATAAATTTGAAACAAAGTGAAGGTTTAAATATAATTTTATAAAATATTGAAGTCAAAAATAAAATATTAAAGAATTCGTGGTTTAAAAAGTAATTAACAAAAATTTGAAAATAAGGTTTTATAAAATAAGTTTTAACAATATTATAAATATTATTTTAAATATTTGTTTAAAATTATTCATTTACATTATAGTAAATTATTATTACAAATTATTATTTATCAATATATTTTTTTTAGAATATTATTATATGTATCATGAAAAAAAATAAAATAGAGAGTGGTAAATAGACAAATTTTTCTAAAAGTTTTAGAAAGACAAATCTAAGTTAAGAATTTCGTAATTTCTTTTTTATAAAACATTTAGAGAAAAATGAGGGAGGATTGTGAACATAATTTTTTATGTTAAAAGTAAGGAATTAAAAGAATAATGAGAAAAGAAAAGAAAAGAAAAAATATATTAGTTCAAAAAACTTCTGCCACAGGAGAGCAGAGAGTCAAAAGATTAAAAGAATCTAAATAACCTTTGCCATAGGAGGGCGGAGAATAGAAAAGAAAAGAAAGAAAGAATGAAAAGAAAAGGAGAGATGATTATTTACCTGCTAAAAATGAACAGAGATATGGTGGTGAGTCCACCGAGATTTGCTTTCCAGAGATACATCGGCCAATTCGAGGGATGGTCGCACCTGTAAGACAGATGTTGCTTATAGATGTTATCGTTACATACATTGACTAGAGAGAGCCTCACCTGTAAGACAAAGGTTGCTTACAGAGGTTATGTTTGCATACATTGGCTCAAGAGAGTTGCACTTGTAAGACAGAGGATGCTTACATAGGTTATGACATTGGAAACCAAACTCAGACAAAGGTTGCTGAGTTGCGTCGGAAGCGGGTCGAAACCGACAGATGAGCTCATTACCTGCACTAGGGATAGACATGCATCATACTTGTTTGCGCATATTTGTTTGTGAATGTAATTTTTTGTGATTGTGGGTATGCTAAATGACTGTTTGAATTCTGTGTTCTTTAATTGTTGAATTAGATGGTACCTTATTGACTGTTATTGCTGACCAAGTATATATAGTATGAACTTAACTCCTAATCCCGAACCTATTATGAAATACCTAGTTCTTATCCCCTATCTCCACCCCTTTCAACTACAGGTGCGAAGGCGCTTATTGCGAAGCTGCAGGAGCACAGAGAAATATGTTTACAAGTTGAGTTGTTAGAATTTATTTTTTTCTCGCCTTGTTAGTTAGAGTTTTATTCAAAGGGGTTGGTTCTATAAATGTTTTTGTATATAACACTATAACGTATTATTAGTATTAAGTATGTGAAAGTGTGTTGTTTTTACTTGTTGAAAAAGTTATAGTTTTAATAAAATAATCGATAGACTTACACGTAAAAGTTCAATATTAAATTAATAATAAAAAAATTAAGTTAGTAACGTCTTACTCTTAATATGATTATGAAGTGATAAAAGTTAGGGTGATTGAATCCTGACCGTTTTATGTTAATTAATTGCTATAACCTATTGGATAGCTCATGGAAATGACAACCTGACAACTTGAGTTCTATTATTATTACTTTATTAGCTAGTGTATTTGATTCAATGTTATTTATTGTGTATAGAAATAATACTAAATATAAAATTATTCAATATACTATATGATATCTATGTCATACTTTGTTCACAAATTGCTCACATAACAAACTAAATTGAGGTAATGGTAAAATCACAAAACTAATACGGTAAAAAAGATAGAATCTACCAAAAATATCAATAGAGTTCGAGTCAAGCATAACGGGTTTTTACTCTTTATTCGAAGGGAGAAACAACGTGAAAGGATAATTTAAAAAAAATCATATATTCACACTTTTTTATTTATTAGTTTTCTTGCAATTCACTTCTTCATTAAGATTACTCCACTAACTTAAGCATTGGAATACTTTTTGCAGGTGTCCTCATTCGATGTGTTCTACTTGAAGCCGACAAATAATTATTCTGACGGATCAACCCGCTACTTTGAATAGGTGCTATAACTCGGTAGAATCTTTGCGGACAAAATATTTGGCACCCACCGTGGACTGATAGACTAACCACACCATATTTGTTTCCTTTGATTGTGCATTCTTTTGACGTGGACTTTGATTATGGTCGACAACGGGATCCTACAGCTATCACAATCTGAGTTGTTGGCGCAAAATGCTGAGCTCCAAGCAGAGGTTTAGAGGATGGCTGAACTATTAGCTTAACAACAAAACGAGAAACATGACAAAGGTGGTCCCAAGTATGCAAGCCCGAATGACGAGCACGCATTGGAAAACCACACGGAGGGGACGATGCTTCCGAAGGCAAAAAAGATAATATCCAATCCTTTCTTAGAAGACATTATGAAATTTCATATGCCAAAAAACTTTACACTGCTTACCATTTATAAGTCTATATTGTACGATGATTTTTGGGTTGAAAAGAGTGAATTTTATCAACTTATATTGCACTTATTCATTGAAATTGCATCATTTGGTAAATTTCCTCCTAATTGTGCTTAATTGTTAAAAGCATGCTTTTTATGCTTTAAATTGTCAAATTTAATTCACTTTTATTCTATTTGATGCCTTTTGATATAGATTTTATCATAATTCGCAAACTACCGGCAAGTGCACTGGATCGTATCAAGTAATACTACGGTGAGTGGGTTATCATTCCCACGAGGATCAATGAATTAAGCAAACAATGATTAATTGATTATTCTAGTTAGACAATTCATATTTGTATGATGATTATTCAAAGAGCATAGCATTAAAGTAAATAATTGGAATGTAAATGAATGACAGTAAATGACAAGAATAAAAATAATTGGGAGGTAAATCAACTAGAAGTAAATGACATGAATGTAAATAGATAGGAATAGAAATGAATTAACAATAAAGCTCATAAAGGAATCAAAGATAAGATAAGATAAAATGTTGAGGATGAAAAATGTTAGTTCTTCCAGAATGATAAATCTCAACTTTATCTCAATCATGCAATTATAGATCTCTAGAAAATCATAAGTGATTGAATTTTAATTCCTTGGTAAATCAACCTCTCTTGACTTAATCAATTGTCAATTTCTTGATCAATTGCTCATTAGAAGAGATGAACTACATTTTCTGATTTCTAGGCCACATAATCCTTAAGATCTAAATTTAGTTGATTCACTGTCACATATCAAATCTAAATTGAAAACCATAAGTATTGAAAGAGAGAGAGAGGGTCTTCAAGCTCAATTCTTATGATTCAATTTTCTAATTGATCATGAAATTTAACCCATATTCAAACCATTTTCCAATGGATTTGAATTATTGAAATGAAGAACGAAAATTCTATTTTAGAAACAATAATACAAAAATCAAAGATAGAGAATCAACAAATTCATTCTATTAGAAATTAACAGAGCTCTTCCCCCTCAACAACGGAAATTAGTGCCTAATTGCAAAGCAAAAGAAAGAAAAGAAATGTGAAGAAGAAGAGAAGTTTAGAATGGGGTGTGGAGTTTTCCCCCTCTGATGGTGTTCTCGTACTGCTCTTTTCAATCCCTATTTATAACCTATTACAAATACAAATTCAAATTCAATTCAAATTACATATAATTCATAACTAAATTGAGCTTGATTTATTGGTCCTGATTCACTCTTTGGAAGCTTGGAGAATGGATGAATGGATGAAATTGGAGCCTGGGAGTTGGGCTAATTGTTAGTCATTGTACAACATGCAAATCACGTTGGATGGCAAGCTTTCCTTGCTTCAATTTAATCCAATGTTCCCTCTGTTTGACTTTTCCGTGACACGCCAAATGACGACCGTGGGACATCTGTTTCTATCCTCCAATTTTGGCCTAAAATAACTCTTTATTTTGCCTTAGCCGTTAGACGCCACAAAACTGGCGTGGGACGCGAACTGGGTATCATGCATACGAATGGATCATGCATACGCATGATCCCCCTTATGACACTAGTTGTGCGTATGCATGAGGGATGCGTATGCACAACCCCATTTTCATAGAAAAACGTGTGTATGCATGACCTCCTTTTTTTCTACCATCATGCATACACATGAGGGATGCGTACGCATGATTTCCCTTTTGCCATTGGACGCCAAATAAATAAGTGGCGTTGGATGCCAAATGAATCCAAAGTCTCAAATTTGATGAATTTGAGCTTCAAAGTGTGTCCTAAGGATTCAGGATGTGTTCTAAGCTTCCTCCTTTGTTCTTTTGATCCTTGTTTTGTCCATCTCATCCTTTGTTCTTGACTAGCATCTTTCAAAATTTCTTACACTCACAAAAGCACAAAGCAACTCTAAGAAGAATTGATCAAAGCACCAAAAAAGTCTTAATTAAAGCAAAAAAAATCTCTAACTTTATTCAAGGAAAGAAACTCCAGTAAACATTGTTAAAAAGCATCAAAATCTAATGAAAAATAATATATCACTACCTTTATTTAAAGAAATAATAATTAAAAATAACTTAAGATGCTCTTGCATCACCTTGATATGTTTGTTTGAGTGATTTAAGGTTTTAGAGGGAAGAATGGCTTGGAAAGATGGAGGAAAAGCATGCAAAAGTGGAGAATTTATGAAAAAATGCAGTTGTGTGTATGCATGGGTCATGTGTACACATTTCTTCCAATTTGTGCGTACACATCACGCATGCGTACGCATGACTCCAGCATGTGACTCACTTAAAAGAACACGTGGCTCACGATTTCAAGCCCATTTTGGACTCAATCCAACTCATTTCTGAAGCATTTGAAGCATGGATCAATGGGAGATCAACCAAGTAGTATAGTAGTAGTGCAGTATCATGTTTTGGGCAAAATTGTAGAGAGAAAAGCTACAACCTCTCTCTAGAATTCTAGGTTTCTTAATTTAATTTCTCTCTAGTTTTAGGTTATACTCTTATTTTGGTTTAGTTTTTTTATATTTTCTTGTTCTATTATCTTAATTTGTCTAGTTTCTCTTGTTAATTTCTCTATTTTGCTACTTTTTAGTTTATGAAAAATTATTGAATTCTAATTTTTTATTTAATACAATTTGATATTTCTATGCTTAATTGATGCTTACTTGAGTTGTTATTATTATTTTCTTGTATTTGGTAGTCATATATTTAATTAATTCTTGCAATTTATGATGTTTTACTTTTATCCCTTCCAAGTGTTTAACAAAATGCTTCTTTTAGTTCAAGAGTAGATTTTTTTATTCTTGGCTTGGGATTGAGGACTTAGGTGACCTTGAGTCATTAATGTCTGATATTGATTAGTGATTTAGGATTGTTAGTTGATTTTGTTTCCACTAACGCTATCCTTTCACTAAGCATAATTAATGAGTTACTTAGGATTTGTGGATTAAGATCAATTATGCCTACTTGACTTCTCCCGATGTTTAGGAGTTGACTAAGTAGAATTAACTCTTCATAATTGCCATGTTTGTAGTTAATGACAAGGATAGTAATCCTTGACTCTTAACACTTGTCAAGATCCTTTTTGTATTTGAATTTTCTTTCCTTTTCCTTAATTACTTTTAGTTTGGTTTATTGCATGCTGCTTTAGTTTCTTGCTATTTAACCCCCTGCTTATTGCGATCAACCCCCTGATCTCTCATAGCCAATGATACGCACACCCGATTGGAGTTTCGTGGGTGAACGATCCGAGATTTAAAACTCCCAGTTAATTGATTTGTAACTTGTGACAATCTATTAAATTTTGATAGGGTTATATAACAGTTTAGGAATATACTTATAACGAATTTGAGTTTTAACTTGTGAAAATTATAAATCAGTATTTAACCCTCATCAACCACCTATAATCCCTATGAAGGGCTTCGGGATCCTCACATTCATGTGACTAACTTCTAGTCAATGATGTTTTTCAATGGTGCCTTTGACTCTATATTCTGTCGATCTTTTTCAACATTTTTAAATGGTGTTGCTTTACTTTGGTTTTTTAAGTTGCCTGTAGAATCCATTTCAAATTTTGAAAATTTGGAGGACGACTTCACTAACCACTTTTCTTAAAAAATATACGTACATGGGTCAGACTATCTTAACACCATTAAACAAGGACAACACGAAAGCCTCAAGGACTATATGATACGATTTGCCATGGCGACCATGGAGATTCCAGAGCTTAGCCCAGACATTTACTTACACACGATCAAAAGCATTTTTTGCCCTGGAAAATTCAAAGAAACAATAGTAGTAGCAAAGCCGAAGATGTTGGCCGAGTTCCGAGAAAAGGCTGCAGGACATATGGAGATTGAGAAGCTCTGCGAAGCTCGGAGGATAGAAAAACAACAACCTCGCCAAGAGGAAGAAAAACCCCAGGCCACAAAACAACAAAGATGTCAAAAATTCATTTAAGCTAATCCCCAAGTTTAATACTTACGCCCGATTCAACACCAAGCGGGAGGACATCATAAAAGAAATCCTCCATGCCAAAATCATTAAACCCCCAAGCAGAGCAGGAACCTATCAAGATCAGAGATTCATGGACAAAGGAAAACACTGTGCGTTTCACCGAAAATTCAGCCATACAACAGATGAATGCATAGTGGCAAAGATTTCTTGAAAGTCTAGCTCAACAAGGCCTCCTAGACAAATATGTAAATAGACAAGTACATAAAGAGGGAAACTTCACCTAAGAAGCTAACACTCGAACTCCAATGGAGAAAGACAAAGGTGAATGGATGAATTCTAACCAACACAGGGGATCATTAATTGAATTTCAGGAGGATTTGCTGGACCTGGAAACACATGCTTAGCTCGAAAGCAAAGCTACCGAGCTATGCTAGAAATAGAAGAAACAACATATCCATCAACATTAAATACAGCCACGACAATTATCACTTTAACACAGTTTGATTTCCTTTCATAAAGTTGAAACCTTGATGACTCGGTAGTAATCTCCATCCAAACTGACGATTTGTTGGTAAGAAAGGTCTTATTTGACCCAGGAAGTAGTGTTGATGTCTTATTTTACTCTACTTTCTAGAAAATAAAACTATGTGACAAAGCTATACAACCCTCCTTTGAGAAACTGGTTGGGTTCTCCAGAGAAAGAGTTCCAATACTTGGTTACATCTGGTTAAAAACTACGATAGGGGAAAGTCCCCAATAAAAAACTGTTGATATTCAATACCTAGTAGTGGATTGTCCTAGTCCATATAACATCATTCTTGGTAGACCATCTTTAAATTCATTTGGATCAATATTATCCACTTTACATTTGTGTGTTAAGTTTTATGTGCAGGAAGACATGATTGCAATAGTGCACGCCGACCATAAAGAAGCGCAGGAATGCTATAACGCAAGCATGAAATAAAGTCCTAGCCAAGTGGTGCCACCAACACACATGCAAGCTGTATTCAACTCAAAAGAGTTACCACAGCATATACTAACATGATCCTCAAGTAGATTTCTGAGAAAGACCCCTACCAATGGACGACCTCGAGAAGGTAACACTAACTGAAGATACAAAATGTTTTATATATATGGGATATGCGCTTTTAGGTGAAGAACAATCTTGGCTAATATCTATATTGCAAGACAATGCTGACCTATTTGCATGGACGCTTGCCGACATGCCAGGTATTGACCCCAATATCATATGCCATAAGCTGGCAATCGATCAAAATGTTTGACCTATAACCCAAAAAAATACAACCTAGGCATAGATAAAAAGATGGCATCCTTAGAATAAACTAAGAAACTGCTCGTTGCTGGCTTCATTAAAGAATTGAGATTTACAACCTAGCTATAAAACGTGATGATGGTAAGAAAAAACTCAAGTAAATGGCGCATGTAAGATAACTTTACAAATCTTACTAAAGCATGCCCAAAAGATGCATATCCACTGCCTTGTATCGATAAACTGATTGATAGTGCCTCTGGTTTCAATAGCTTAAGCTTCATTAATGCGTACTCTGGTTGCAACCAAATTTTAATGCATCCTGACGACCAAAATAAGACAACTTTTATTATAGAATTTGACAATTTTTGTTACACGGTAATGCCATTTGGCCTTAAGAATGCAAGCGCGACATACCAACAACTGATGGATAAGATCTTCCAGTACCAAATAGGATGTAACTTGGAGGTTGATGCTAAGAATTATTGTTGGCCTAGAATTTCATTGATAGAAAGTCATGTCATAGTATAGTTCCAAACCAACTAATAACTCTCAAATCAAATTTAGAATTATGGTTGTTACAAAGTCAACCCCAATATAAAGTAACCAAGAGTATTGGTCTTGGGTCGTCCTCAGAGAATGGGCAAACATGTGCATCAATATTGGTTAGAATTCCGGGGTTGGGAGTCATAAACAAGAATTTAAACTACTAAACTTAACATGCAAGGAATCTTAAAGTGCAAGAAGCTAAATTAAAGCAGCTAAAGCCAAGCATAAACAATTTTAATCTAATAAGAGAACATATAATCTACTTCTATTCTAGAGCTAAGTAAGCAATTAA
Source organism: Arachis hypogaea (assembly GCF_003086295.3). Taxonomy (NCBI): domain Eukaryota; kingdom Viridiplantae; phylum Streptophyta; class Magnoliopsida; order Fabales; family Fabaceae; genus Arachis; species Arachis hypogaea. Next base: position 26,559,812 of record NC_092036.1, read on the forward strand.
CTAACTATAACAAGAATCAAGCAATTGGAATTTTTTGGTTTCAAATATGAATAATAAATGGAACTCTTGGCTAGGCATAGGAATTGGGGTTACCATCCTTGTCTAATAACTATATCTTGACAATTATGAGGAACCAAGCTCATTAAGTCTACCTCTATGCTTGATGTACGCATAATGTCTACTTTACGTTAAATGGTTTGATTAATCTCAACTCATAAGTCTCAATCTAACTACTAATTGACTTAGTAGTAGATTGGTGTCAATGGGTATCAAGTTGACCACCAGGGCTCTCAAATCACCAAATCAATTAGACCCAATGACTCAAGTTTACACAATTCCCTTAGCCTAGGCCAAGAGTAAAGACAACTACTCCATAATCAAAGGAAACATTTCATCAAACACAAGGTATGCATTAACAAAAGACATATTCAAATTGCAAATAAATTGAAAATTAGAAGTACCCACTAACAAATATCAATAAAAAATAACTCAAATAACACTATCAATCATGGAAAACATCAATGCACTAATAGAAATTCAAAATCCACATAGTTCATAAAATGAGAAGAAAAAGGGAATAACCAGAGAATTCAAATTCAACACAAAATCTAAACAAAATTATAACTAGAGAACTCAAATTGGGTAATTAGAAATAGAAATTAACAAAACCCAATTCAGAATTTCAACAAAGGAAGATCAAAACAAACTAGATATAGAGAGTAGTAAGAGTTTCTCTCTTTAGAACACAAGAACCAAAAACTAACTAAAATTGTGTGTAAAGTGTGTATGTTTGATTCCTCACTTTCCCCTACAATTCATGGGTCTTTTCCATGCAGAATCAAGTTGGAATTGGGCCTGGAGTCTCTCAGAAATCACCAGTCATGAGTTCGTTAATGATGTCATGTGCCGAGCGTCACAAGTGCGCGTCGGCCATGCGTGCGCATCATCTACGTTTTGCGAGCCACGCGTACGCGTCAGGCACGCGTACGCGTCTAGGGAATTTTTGCTCAACTACACAAATGCATCACTTTTGCGCGCCAATCCTAGCAACATGCTCCCACGCGTGCGCGTCGACCACGCATGCTTGTCGCGGCCAATTCTCCAAAGCTCTGTTCTTCATGTTCCTTCCACTTGTGCATGCTTCCTTTCCATCTTCTAGGCCATCCTTGCCCTATAGATCCTAAATTCACTTAACAAACATATCACGGTATCAAATGATAATAGAAGATGATTAAAATATAGCATTTTTAGGATCAAAGAAGCATGTTTTCAACCATGAAGCAAAATTAGGAAGGAAACACAAAACCATGCAATTTATATGAATAAGTGCGAAAAATATAGGTAAAACCCTCCAAATTCTACACAAGATAAACCACAAAATTGGGGTTTATCAGAGGTTTACAGGGAAAACATGGTAGCAGAGACACATTAAGGAGGTTTACATAGCGCCAATTTGATTGAGGTTTTTAGCCATATCTGAAGATAAAAAATGAGGCTAAATTCAGAGAAGTGTGCTTTCAGAGTCCAAGGAGGAAAATTCCTCAGATTCATGCTGACCTCTTGAGGGATTAAAGCAAACTCTGAAAAATGCAGTGCTATCCTCTACATGTCAAGCCCAAAATCTGTAAAAGAAGTCCACGAGTTAACTGGAAGGCTAGCAACACTATCATGATTCTTACCAACAATAGCAAACCGATCTTACCACTTCTTCCAAACTATATCTAAGAGAAAATAATTCAAATGGAATGAGGACTGTGAGAGGTTATTCTTGGAGCTAAAAACTATCCTGTTGTCACCTCTAATACTTCAAAGCCCAGAAGTTGGTAACTGTTAAATTTATACTTATCTGTTTTTAACCATGATATAAGCTTGGATCTTGTTGTTGAAACAAGAAAAATACAAATACCAGTATACTTTAACAGCAAGGTCCTACAACTAGTAAAGTAAATATACTCAAAGATAGGACAGCTGGCATTAGCTTTGGTGAGTACCGCTAAAAGGTTGAGGCACTATTTACAGTGTTACACAATTATTGTACGAATAGACCAACCACTTCGACAGATCTTAACTAAATCTGAAGTAGCTAAAAGATCAATTATGTGGTCCGTTGAACTTTTTGAATCTGACATTCAACACCAATCAAGGATGGTTTTGAAATCACAAGTACTGGCTAACTTCATATCCGAGTTCATCGCCATTGACCTACAACACAAACAACCTACTTGGAAGCTGCACATAGATGATGAGAGGATTCTTGACAGTCTAGAATTTCACAAATGAAGTCTCATTGTAAAGTATAGTTTCTAAACCAACAATAATCCTTTCATGCAACAATTTCAGTTGTCACAAAGAACAAATCCCAAATAAGAATTAACCGGAGTATTTGGACTCCGGGTCATCTCACGAGAAATTGCAATGAAGTGAATGATTATTGACTATGAAGTATGTTTTGGGGTTTTTGGAATAAGAGACATGAAAAGTAAATGAAAATAAAATTCAAATAACAAAAAGGTCTTGGCAAGGTTTGGTGGTCAAGGATCTCTATCCTAATCACTAACCACAACATGAGAATTGGCAAGGATCAACCCCATTAAGTCATCCTCTAACTAATAAAGGAAAGTCAAATGAGCTATATCAATCCAAGTCCATAAGTCCTAGTTCTACACCAAATCAATTAGTGAGATCTAGAGTTAATGGCTCCCAATCGTCAATCACTTGGACATTAGTAACTCAAGAGTTCCTAAGTTACCTTCCCAAGCCAAGAGCATAAAATTCTACTCTAAAATCCAACCAAGAATTTTATCAAACACTTGGAAGGCATAAAAGGAAAGCATAGTAAAAAGTGCAAGGAAAGTAAATCTACACTACTACCAATTGCAAGGAGAGTGAGATCACAACTCAATTCATCAATGAAAGAACATCAAACATTAAATTGCATTAAAAGTGAATCAAATCCAATATGAGTGCATGAACATAAAAGAGAGCATAAAAGGAAAATTAACACTACAAATCATGAGAATAAAGGAGTAGAAGTAAGAAATCATAAAAGAAATAAGATGAAAACATGTAATTAAACTTAGATCTCTGAGAGATTAACCTAAACCTAACCTAATTCTAGAGAGAAGAGGGAGCTTCTCTCTCTAGAAACTATACTACATGATGCTAATGCTACAATCAATTGCTCCCTCCTTTGCCCAAGCTTGAAATCTGCATGAAATAGCATTGGAAATGAGTTGGGTTGAGCCCGAAATGCTCTAGAATTCGCTGGCCACGATTTCACTTTAGTGAACCACGTGCTCAATCGGCGTGCATGAGTACATTGCGCGTGCGCGTCCCTTAGACGCGAAGAAACTATGGAACATTTTATATCATTTTGAAGCTTCGGATGTTAGCTTTCCAACGCAACTAGAACCGCCTCATTTGGATCTTTGAAGCTTAAGTTATGGTTGTTTGAGTGCGAAGAGGTCAGGCTTGACAGCTTTACGGTTCCTTCATTTCTTCATGAGTTCTCCCACTTGTATGCTTTTTTCCTCACTTCTTCCATCCAATACTTGCCTTATGAACCTGAAATCACTCAACAAAAACATCAAGATATCGAATGGAATTAAAGTGAATTAAAATCACCAATTTTAGGGCCTAAAAAGCATGTTTTCACATTTAAGCACAAATCAAGGGAGAATTACAAAATCATGCTATTTCATTGAATAAATGTGGGAAAGGGTGATAAAATCCCCTAAAATAAGCACAAGATAAACCACAAAATTGGAGTTTATCAAATCTCCCCACACTTAAACTAAGCATGTCTTCATGCTAAAATCAAGAAAGAAGCAAGGGGTATCACATTTATTCAATGCAAAATAACTACATGCAACCTATCTATATGCAATCTATCTACATGAATGCAACTACTTGGTCAAAATAAGTCAACTTCCAAGAATAAATATGCAAGCACAAGGGCTAAGGCAACAACAATCAAATCAACCCACAATTGAATTGAATCATTGAAAGATTTTACAAACTTGCAAGAAAAGATGATCATGGACTGAGGCATGTAATTGAGCGATCGAACCCTCACCGGATGTGTATCCGCTCTAGGCACTCAAGTGTATAGGGTTGATTCACTCGATTCTATCCTAATCATGCTTTCCAAGATTTGTTTTTCATCTAACAATCAACAATTATTTCATGCATGAATACAAATATCATGAGGTCTTTCCCATAGGTTGTAATGGGGTTAGGGTCAAGGTAAGGATGCATATGGTCAAGTGGACTAGAATTTGAATCTTTGATTAACCTAAACTTTCCACCTAACCTATGACAACCTATACAATTCAAAGCTAACCTAACTACCCATTCTTTACTTTTCACACACACTCATGCATTCTCTTTTTGATCACCACACATATGCATTGATTCTTATTGAGCTTTACTTGGGGCATTTTGTCCCATTCTTATTGCTTTTCTTTTTTTTTCTTTTCTATTATATATATATATATATATATATATATATATATATATATATATTCTTTATTTTATATTATTTTTTTTTGCAATAAAGTATATACAAAAGTATCAATGCATATGGTTTTACATTCAATGCATGAGTATGTACCCAATTTCCCAAAATATTGACAAAAATACAAAAATACACTTTCATCCCAACCAATGTTCCCAACTCTCCCAAACTTGAATGATAAGCACTCTCACTAGTCTAAGCTAATCAAAGATCCAAATAAGGGCATTTATTATTTTTTGCTTTAGGCTTGTAATGTGCTAAAATTAAGAACAAATGGGTTAAGCATAGGCTCAGGATTGGTTAACAATAGAAGATAAAAGGTAGGCTATTTGGGTAAGTGAGCTAATTAAAACGATGGCCTCAATCATATAAATGTATGTATACACAAAATAATGGACATATAGAAAGAGAATAATGCACACAAGAATGAAAATAAGTGGCTATATGATGTAACCACATAATTAGGGTCAAATGTCACATGCTTGTGTTCTTAGCACAAAAACATGATTCACAATTGTATAATTCAAGCAAGTTCTAAAAAATTTTTTTTTTCAATCAATTGGGGTACCCTATAGATAAAATCTTTGGAAAATATCATGATTTTGACTAAGCTTAATATATACATATGCAAAATAAGAAAATACAACTAAAAATCCTAAAATGAGATGCAAAAGTATTGGGATTAGAAATTTGTTACCCAAAAATGCCGAGTGGTCGGATGACCTCCCCACACTTAAAAGTTTGCACCGTCCTCGGTGCACTCAAAGATGAGCAAGGGGGTACGGCGACTCTCCAAGTTGCCACCTTCAGCTGGTAGGTCAACCGGTTGCTGCGTGTTCTTTCTCCCGCTTCCATTTTTGCTTGTGGTGCATTGATCATGAAAAACAAAAGAAACACCGTAAGATGAGAAAATACAAAAGCAAGGAAGCGTGAATTGTTGGAATGAGGTAAGAACCACTAGAATGGAGTGAGTGAATCGGTGTGACATTAATGAAAAATAGGTGTGTGGGTTCTAAAATTGCGCGCGGGTTAAAACACACACACGCTTGTCTAAAAAGCTATGTCACAATTACACAAAAGAAAGCATACACTTCACTCATTCTAGTGTGCTTGAGATACCTTAAAAGACTTGTAGGAAAAAACAACCCAACAAGTAGTGAAGAAGCACAAAAGCATTCAAGCAAAAAGGGCAAGCAATTGTGAAATTGGATAATGCATGGACATTGATTGATGTGTAAGTAGACTTAGTGAACAAAATAGTATAAAGAGCTCACACATCAAACAATGGAACTTATTGAAGTTGTTGCAACACCTAAGTGACATAGAGGTGAAACACATGGATGCAATGGAACTTAGGAAAAAGGACATAGAAGTGAAAATCAATCACATAGCAAGTATGGTCCACAAAGCTTAGAAAGCTCAAAAATATGTCACTAGGTAACTTTTCGATCCGATTTCACAATTCCACAATCTCAATGCATGAAATAGGTGATGATCAATTAGAACAAGCATCCTAAAAAAATGCATTGATAATGTATAATTGCCTAACAATGGATGATGAATGCATGGTGGCCAAAACATGTAATTCAAGGAGGTAAGATGCATGAAGGCAATGTAACAAGTACTTGGTATTCACAAATGTTAAGCATGGAAAGTTCTAAACCAAGTAACCAAATACAACCTCAACAAAGGAATCCAACAATGACAATTAACAACAATGATGTTAAACTAACATCCTATCAATGAGCAGCAGCAGTAAACAGTAAACAAGATTAGTAATCCAATACTTATAATGAGAAACAAAAATTAAACTAACTAACTAACTAAAAAAAATGGTGTTACATGATATTTGGTAGTGTTGGATGATGTTTGAAGGGTGGAAAGAAAAGAAGATAAGAGAGAAGAAGGAAAGAGAAGGGAAGAAGAGAAGAAAAGAAGATGAGTGGAACAAGGCAATCCACGCGTGCGCGCAGAACGGTGAAATGGAAGCGACGCATATGCGTGCAGTATGCGTGCGCGTCAGTGTGTTATTTCGAGAGCGGCGTGTCCGCGCAAGGTATGCGTGCACATGCCTTGGGGCACAAGGTTCGCACACTCCAGGCACAACTCTCGGAAAAATATATGGAGGGTGGAAAGAATTCAATCCACGCGTACGCGTACATGGCGCGTCCGCGTGGATGGTCGAAATTGCTTGAGGCGCGCTTACGCGCCAGGTGCACGCACGCGCGGATTGGTGCTCTATTTTTCAAAATTTTTCTATGTTTTTGCACCAAACCAAGCATTCCGAACCTCCAAACAGTTACCAAAACATCATAAAACCTTATTTAACCTACTAGACTCCCAATTAAACTCATCTAATCAAACAAACATGAAATTAAACCTAAATTACTAATATTTACAAAGGAGAAAAAATATGAAAAGATGTTACCATGGTGGAGTGTCTCCCACCTAGCACTTTTGCTTATTGTCCTTAAGTTGGACTTATGGGGAGCTCATCTCAAGGTGGCTTGTGCTTGAAGCTATCCTTGAACATCCACCAATGCTTGAGTCTCCAATAAGCTCCATGCTTCAAAGATGATGACTCCAAGCCTTGATGGAGTTCCACACAAGCTATGGGCTCCCAAATTTGATTCTCCTTGTGCGATCTGGGATCCCACACTTTGTTTTGATACCCATATTCAAATTGATCATCTTGATTCCAATTGGGTGGCTTGACCTTATAATTCTCAATTAAGCACCCAAACATTCTCCTAGACCCATGCAATTTAGTTCCACACCAAACCTTGCAATCAAACTTTGAGCATGCAACCATAATGAACCTAGAATGATGTTTTCAACCACTACATGACTCTTTCTTACTCCTCAATCCACAAAGAGCTCTAAGTTGACCATCATTTTCAAGCAAACCATATTCAAGTGGGATAATAAAGCTTAGGGATAAGAGTTTTACCAACTTGAATGTTGTATTGGATGGTGACTTAGGAAGGGATGTCTCCAATGGTCTTGCAAGTTCCACTCCCTTGTGCTCTTCTTCGATTATCTCCACCTCTTCACAAGCTTCTTCGATTTCAACCTCTTCCTCTTGGTAGCTTCCTTCCAATTCAATCTCTTCTTCATTGCTTACTGATAAACCACTATTTCATGGTTTATCTTGTGCTCAATTGAGTAGATTTTATCAACTCTTTACCCACTTATTCATACTATTTGCATGGTTTTACATTTGCCTTCCTAATTATGTGCTTTGATTGAAAACATGCTTCTTTGGCCCTAAGTTCCCTAGGTTTAAGCCTCTCTTATTACCATTAGATGCCTTGATATGTGTGTTGAGTGATTTCAGGGATTACAGGGCAGGAATGGTTTAGAGGATGGAAAGGAAGCATGCAAAAGTGGAAGCAATACAAGAAGTTGAAGGAACTGCAAAGCTATCCAGCCTGACTTCTTTGCACTCAAACGGTTATAACTTTTTCTACAGAGGTCCAAATGACGCGGTTCTAGTTGCGTTGAAAAGCTAACGTCCGGGGCTTTGATTTAATATATAATGTGCCATAGTTGTTCTGACGCTAGGCGACGCGCCCGCGTGCTCCACGCGGCCGCGTCGCAGTGACGAAAAACCAGCGTGGCAGATTTCTTCTCCAGGGATTTCTGGGCTGTTTCTGACCCAGTTGTCGGCCCAGAGAACACAGATTAGAGGCTATAAAGTGGGTGATGCACCCATGCAGATCATGCTTTCATAATTCACTTTTCATAGTTTAGATGTAGTTTTTAGAGAGAGAGGTTCTCTCCTCTCTCTTAGGATTTAGGATTAGGATTTTTAGGAATTAGGAATTTGTCTCATATTCACATCAGGTTCAATATTTCTTTATTTTGACTTCTCTTCTACTTTGAGATACTTAAATGCTTTCATTTGTATTTGATTTATGTTGCCCAATTGGCTTATAAATTTTTCCATGTTAGATTTTATTGCTTTGAATGTATTGTTATTTGAGGTATTCCAGATATTGATGATTTTAATTTAGCTTTCTACATTTTTGGTTTTGGTTAAGAAATCAGTAACTCAGGAGTTACCTCAACTCAATATAATTGATAATTGTTATCTTCGCTAATTGAATTGAACTTCAATAATCCCAACCTTTTCTTAGGAAATAAATAAGATTCGAAGGTCAAACTAATTAGTCCCTTGACTTTCCTTTGCTTTAGTAAAGGTCAACTAAGTGGAATTAAGATTCAACTTTCATCATTATTGATAAGGATAACTAAGTCTGGACTTCCAATTTCTTATACCTTGCCAAAGTTTATTTTATAGTTATTTATTTATTTTAATTGTCATTTGAATTACTTGTCATACTTCTTCCTTATTTCTAAAACCCCCAATTTTACCTTTTTCATAGCCAATAATAAGAACATACCTCCCTGCAATTCCTTGAGAAGACGACCCGAGGTTTAAATACTCGGTTATCAATTTTAAAGGGGTTTGTTATTTGTGACAACCAAAATGTTTGCACGAAGGAATTTCTATTGGTTTAGAATCTATATCTACAACGCAACTTTTTTTATAAAATTCTTTACTAGCAAAAATCCTCTCTTCAAAATGGCGCCGTTGCTGGGGAATTGCAAACGTGTGCCTCATTATTGGTTATTGTAAATATTTTTCAAAATTTTTTTTTTCCTTTTTTGTTAGTTTTTGTTTTTATTTTCTCTCACTACTATGAACTCTCACCCCTTTTGCTATGAGTCTGGTTATAATTATGTTGCAGGAAGAGGAGATTATAATGACAACATGCACCATGGTTGGAACAATCAAAGATGGGAGGAGCCACAAGGATTTGATCAACCCTCATGGCAACAACCACCTCCAAAGGACTATCAACAACCATTCTGTGATGCATATCAAGGCAATGGCTATGTGATGAGCGGATAATTTATACGCTTTTTGGCATTGTTTTTAGTATGTTTTTAGTATGTTTTAGTTAGTTTTTATTATATTTTTATTAGATTTTATTTAAAATTCACTTTTCTGGACGTTACTATGAGTTTGTGTGTTTTTTTGTGATTTCAGGTATTTTCTGGCTGAAATTGAGGGACCTGAGCAAAAACCTGATCCAGAGGCTAAAAAGGACTGCAGATGCTGTTGGACTCTGATCTCCCTGCACTCGAAGTGGATTTTCTGGAGCTACAGAAGCCTAATTGGCGCACTCTCAATTCCAAATCAGCTCAAGAATTTTGGCGTTTAACGCCGGAACTGACACAAGAATGGGAGTTAAACGCCCAAACTGGCACAAAAGCTGGCGTTTAACTCCAAGAAGAGTCTCTACACATGAAAGCTTCAATGCTTAGCCCAAGCACACACCAAGTGGGCCCGGAAGTGGATTTTTATGTCATTTACTCATCTTTGTAAACCCTAAGCTACTAGTTCTCTACAAATAAGACCTTTTGCTATTGTATTTTCATCTTGGTTCTTCTGGTTCCCTCTCTTGGGCTGAAGCCAATGATCACCATGATCACTTATGTATTTTCAACGGTGGAGTTTCTACACACCATAGATTAAGGTGTGGAGCTCTGCTGTACCTCGAGTATTAATGCAATTACTATTGTTCTTCTATTCAATTCAGCTTATTCTTGTTCTAAGATATCACTTGTTCCTCAACTTGATGAATGTGATGATCCGTGACACTCATCATCATTCTCACCTATGAATGTGTGCCTGACAACCACCTCCATTCTACCTTAGATTGAGTGGATATCTCTTGGATCCCTTAATCGGAATTCTCGTGGTATAAGCTAGAATTGATGGCGGCATTCAAGAGAATCCGGAAGGTCTAAACCTTGTCTATGGTATTCTGAGTAGGATTCAAGGATTGAATGACTGTGACGAGTTTCAAACCCTGAAGGCTGGGCGTTAGTGACAGACGCAAAAGAATCACTTGATTCTATTCCAACCTGATTGAGAACCGACAGATGATTAGCCGTGCTGTGACAGAGCGCGTTGAACATTTTCACTGAGAGGACGGGACTGTAGCCACTGACAATAGTGATGCCCAACATACAGCTTGCCATGGAAAGGAGTAAGTAGGATTGGATGAAGACAGTAGGAAAGTAGATAGACGGAATGCACAAAGCATCTCCATACGCTTATCTGAAATTCTCACCAATGAATTACATAAGTATCTCTATCTTTATTTTATGCTTTATTCATAAATCATTCATAACCATTTGAATCTGCCTGACTGAGATTTACAAGATGACCATAGCTTGCTTCATACCAACAATCTCCGTGGGATCGACCCTTACTCGCGTAAGGTTTATTACTTGGACGACCCAGTGCACTTGCTAGTTAGTTGTGCGAAGTTGTGATAAAGAGTTGAGATTGCAATTGAGAGTACCATGTTGATGGCGCTATTGATGATCACAATTTTGTGCACCAAGTTTTTGGCGCCGTTTCCGGGCATTGTTTGAGTTTGGACAACTAACTGTTCATCTTGTTGCTTAGATTAGGTATTTTTCTTCAGAATTTTTAAGAATGAATTCTAGAGTTTCAAGGTGATGTTCTTATCATCACCAAAGCTGATTGATTTTCATCGATTTAGCTCTTGAATGCAATGTCCTGCTGAAGCTTGGCTAGCCATGTCTAATTCCTTTAGACTAAAGCTTTAGACTAACATTGCATGATTCCTGGAATTCTTATTAAAATTTTTGAATCTCTTTATTTTCTTTTCCATATAATTTTCGAAAAATCCAAAAAAATTACAAAATCATAAAAAAAACCAAAAATATTTCTTGTTTGAGTCTACTGTCTCATTTTAAGTTTGGTGTCTTGCATGCATTGTTTATTTGATCTAAGTTTCATTTTGATTATTCTTCATTATTAAAAATCAAAAAATTTTTAATTTGTGTCTTTTCAAGTCAATAATACAGAGAATTGATGATTCAGAACATACGACAGAGGAATTACACAGAAAAGTTGGGCGTTCAAAATGCCCAGTGAGGAAGGAAAACTGGCGTTTAAACGCCAGCCAGGGTGCCTGGCTGGGCGTTTAACGCCCAAAAGGGTAGAATTTTGGGCGTTAAACGCCAGAATGGATACCATTCTGGGCGTTTAATGCCAGAATGGCACAAGAGGGAAGATTTTGTTTTTAATGCAGATTTTTTTCTAGTTTTCATAATTTTTCAAAATCAAATCTTTTTCAAATCATATCTTTTCAATCATATATTTTCAAAATCAATTTCTTTCCATTTTCAAAAATACTTGCTGACAATTAATGATTTGATTCAACATTTCAAGTATGTTGCCTTTTCTGTTGAGAAAGGTTTAATGTTTGAATCATATCTTTTCTTGTTAGCCAAGTCATTAATTTTCAAAATTAAATCTCTTTTTTAAATTGTTTTTCAAATCATATCTTTTCAATCATATCTTTTTAAAACTATAACTTTTCAATTATATCTTTTTAATCACATCTTTTTCAAAATAGTTTTCAATCATATCTTTTTGATTTCCAATTTCAAAATCTTTTTCAAAATCACTTTATTTCTTTCTCAATCTTAGTTTTTGAAAATCAATTACCATTTTTTCAAAATTTCTTTTAATTAATTCACTTTAATTTTTGAAAATTTCTTCCCCTCTTCTCACATCCTTCTATTTATGGCCTAACACTCCTCCTCAATGCACAATTCGAACTCTATCTTGATAAGTTCGAATTCTTCTACCTCTTCCTTCTATTTTTCTTTTCCTCTGACACCTCAAGGAATCTCTATACTGTGACATAGAGGATTCCATATTTTCTTGTTTTCTTCTCTTTCATATGAGCAGGAGCAAAGACAAAATCATTCTTGTTGAGGCTGACCCTGAACCTGAAAGGACCTTGAAGCGAAAGCTAAGAGAAGCTAAAGCACAACTCTCTGTAGAGGGCCTAACAGAATTCTTCAAAGAAGAAAACATGGCAGTCAAAAACAACAACAATGCCAACAATACAAGGAAGGTGCTGGGTGACTTTACTGCACCTACTCCCAACTTCTATGGGAGAAGCATCTCTATCCCTGCCATTGGAGCAAACAACTTTGAGCTTAAGCCTCAATTAGTTTCTCTAATACAACAGAATTGCAAGTTCCATGGACTTCCATTGGAAGATCCTCATCAGTTTTTAGCTGAATTCTTGCAAATCTGTGACACTGTCAAGACTAATAGGGTTGACCCTGAGGTCTACAGACTTATGCTATTCCCTTTTGCTGTAAGAGACAGAGCTAGGATATGGTTGGACTCACAACCTAAAGAAAGCCTGAACTCTTGGGAAAAGCTAGTCAATGCCTTCTTGGCAAAGTTCTTTCCACCTCAAAAATTGAGTAAGCTTAGAGTGGAAGTCCAAACCTTCAGACAGAAGGAAGGTGAATCCCTCTATGAAGCTTGGGAAAGATACAAACAATTGATCAAAAAGTGTCCCTCTAACATGCTTTCTGAATGGAGCATCATAGGTATCTTCTATGATGGTCTATCTGAACTGTCCAAGATGTCATTGGACAGCTCTACTGGAAGATCTCTTCATCTGAAGAAGACACCTGCAGAAGCTCAAGAACTCATTGAAATGGTTGCAAATAACCAATTCATGTACACTTCTGAAAGGAATCCTGTGAACAATGGGACGAATCAGAAGAAAGGAGTCCTTGAGATTGATACTCTGAATGCCATACTGGCTCAGAATAAAATATTGACTCAGCAAGTCAATATGATTTCTCAAAGTCTGTCTAGAATGCAAGCTGCACCAGGCAGTACTAAGGATGCTTCATCTGAAGAAGAAGCTTATGATCCTGAGAATCCATCAATGGAAGAGGTGAATTACATAGGAGAACCTTATGGAAACACCTATAATCCTTCATGGAGAAATCACCCAAATCTCTCAAGGAAGGATCAACAGAGACCTCAACAAGGTTTCAACAACAATAATGGTGGAAGAAACAGGTTTAGCAATGGCAAGCCTTTTCCATCATCTTCTCAGCAACAGACAGAGAATTCTAACAAGAGCCACTCTGACTTAGCAACCATGGTCTCTGATCTAATCAAAACCACTCAAATTTTCATGACTGAAACAAGGTCCTCCATTAGAAACTTGGAGGCACAAGTGGGTCAGCTGAGCAAGAAAGTTACTGAACTCCCTCCTAGTACTCTTCCAAGCAATACAGAAGAGAATCCAAAAGGAGAGTGTAAGGCCATCAACATGGCCGAACTTAGAGAGGAGGAAGAGGTAGTGATCGCCACTCAGGAAGACCTCAATGGATGTCCACTGGCCTCCAATGAGTTCCCTAATGAGGAACCATAGGAATCTGAGGCTCACACTGAGACCATAGAGATTCCATTGGATTTACTTCTGCCATTCATGAGCTCTGATGAGTATTCTTCCACTGAAGAGGATGAAGATGTCACTGAAGAGCAGGTTGCTAAATACCTTGGAGCAATCATGAAGCTAAATGACAAGTTATTTGGTAATGAGACTTGGGAGGATGAACCTCCTTTGCTCACCAAAGAACTGGATAACTTGACTAGGCAGAGATTACCTCAAAAGAGACAGGACCCTGGGAAGTTCTCAATACCTTGTACAATAGGCACCATGACCTTCAAGAAGGCTCTATGTGACCTAGGGTCAAGCATAAACCTCATGCCCCTCTCTGTAATGGAGAAGCTAGGGATCTTTGAGGTACAAGCTGCAAGAATCTCACTAGAGATGGCAGACAATTCAAGAAAACAAGCTTATGGACTGGTAGAGGATGTTCTGGTAAAGATTGAAGACCATTACATCCCTGCTGATTTCATAGTCCTAGAGACTGGGAAGTGCATGGATGAATCCATGATCCTTGGCAGACCCTTCCTAGCCACAGCAAAGGCTGTGATTGATGTTGACAGAGGAGAATCGATCATTCAAGTGAATGAAGAATCCTTTGTGTTTAAGGCTCAATGATATCCCTCTGTAACCATGGAGAGGAAGCATGAAGAGCTTCTCTCAAAAGAGAGTCAAACAGAGCCCCCACAGTCAAACTCTAAGTTTGGTGTTGGGAGGCCACAACCAACTTCTAAGTTTGGTATTGAACCCGCACATTCAAACTCTAAATTTGGTGTTGGGAGGTTCCAACATTGCTCTGAGTATCTGTGAGGCTCCATGAGAGCCCACTGTCAAGCTACTGACATTAAAGAAGCGCTTGTTGGGAGGCAACCCAATGTTATATTTATTTATTTTCCTTTGTTATTTTATTTTTTTTTAGGTTGATGATAATGGGAAGTCACAAAATCAATTGAAAAAGAAGAAACAGAATGAAAAATAGAAAGAACAAATAGCACACCCTGGAGGAAAACTTGCTGCGTTTAAATGCTAGTGAAGACAGCAAATGGGCATTTAACGCCCAGTCTGGCACCATTCTGAGCATTTAACACCAAAAAGGGGCACCAGACTGGCGTTAAACGCCAGGAAAGGGGAAGAAGCTGGCGTTAAACGCCAAAAATGGGCACCAGCCCGGCTTTTAATGCCAGAATTGGCAAAGAGAGCATTTTTGCTCGCCACTTGGTGCATGGATGAATTTTCCTTGATACCTCAGGATCTGTGGACCCCACAGGATCCCCACCTACCCCACAACTCTCTCTCTTCTTCACCCATTCACCAATCACCTCAACACCTCTTTCCCAAAAACCCCTCACCTATCAAATCCCACTATTCTCTTCACAACTCACATCCATCCTTCATAAAACCCCACCTACCTCACCATTCAAATTCAAACCACTTTCCCTCCCAACCCACCCATACATGACCGAACCCTACCCCTCTCTCCACTCCTATATAAACCCATCTTCACTCCTTCATTTTCACACAACCTAAACACTACTTCTCCCCCTTGGCCGAACCACAAAGCCACCTCCATCTTCTCTATTTCTTCTTCTCTACTCTCTTCTTTCTTCTTTTGCTCGAGGACGAACAAACCTTCTAAGTTTGGTGTGGTAAAAACATTGCTTTTTGTTTTTCCATAACCATTTATGGCATCTAAGGCCGGAAAAACCTCTAGAAAGAGGAAAGGGAAGGCAAAAGCTTCCTCCTCCGAGTCATGGGAGATGGAGAGATTCATCTCAAGGGTGCATCAAGACCTCTTCTATAAAGTTGTTGCCAAGAAGAAGGTGATCCCCGAGGTCCCTTTCAAACTCAAAAAGAGTGAATATCCGGAGATCCGACATGAGATCCGAAGAAGAGGTTGGGAAGTTCTTACCAACCACATTCAACAAGTCAGAATCTTAATGGTTCAAGAGTTCTATGCCAATGCATGGATCACCAAGAACCATGATCAAAGTATGAACCCGGACCCAAAGAATTGGCTTACAATGGTTCGGGGGAAATGCTTAGATTTTAGTCCGGAAAATGTAAGGTTGGCATTCAACTTGCCCATGATGCAAGGAGATGAACACCCTTACACTAGAAGGGTCAACTTTGATCAAAGGTTGGACCAAGTCCTCATAGACATTTGTGAAGAGGGCGCTCAATGGAAGAGAGATTCAAGAGGAAAGCCGGTTCAACTAAGAAGGCATGACCTCAAGCCCGTGGCTAGAGGATGGTTGGAGTTTATCCAACGCTCAATCATTCCCACTAGCAACCGGTCCGAAGTTACTATAGACCGGGCTATCATGATTCATAGCATCATGATTGGAGAGGAAGTAGAAGTTCATGAGGTTATATCCCAAGAACTTTATAAGGTGGCGGACAAGTCCTCTACCTTGGCAAGGTTAGCCTTCCCTCATCTCATTTGTCACCTCTGTTATTCAGTCGGAATTGACACAGAGGGAGACATCCTCATTGATGAAGACAAGCCTATCACTAAGAAGAGGATGGAGCAAACAAGAGATCCCACTCATCATGAAATCCCTGAGATGCCTCAAGGGATGCACTTTCCTCCACAAAACTATTGGGAGCAAATCAACACCTCCCTAGGAGAATTGAGTTCCAACATGGGACAACTAAGGGTGGAGCACCAAGAACATCCCATTCTCCTCCATGAAATTAGAGAAGATCAAAGAATCATGAGAGAGGAGCAACAAAGGCAAGGAAGAGACATTGAGGAGCTCAAGCACTCCATAAGATCTTCAATAGGAAGAACAAGCCGCCATCACTAAGGTGGACCCGTTCTTTAACTTCCTTGTTCTTTATTTTCCTGTTTTTCGAATTTTTATGTCTATGTTTATCCATGTTTGTGTCTTATGATCATTAGTGTCTTAGTGTCTATGCCTTAAAGTTATGAATGTCCTATGAATCCATCACCTTTCTTAAATGAAAAATGTTCTTAATTGAAAAAGAGAAGAATTGCATGAATTTTGAATTTTATAACAGATTAATTATTTTGATGTGGTGGCAATACTTTTGACTTCTGAATGTATGCTTGAATAGTGCATATGTCTTTTAAATTTGTTGTTCATGGATGTTGGCTCTTGAAAGAATGATGAAAAAGGAGACATGTTACTGAGGATTTGAAAAATCATAAAAATGATTCTTGAAACAAGAAAAAGCAGTGAATTCAAAAAAAATAATAAAGTCATGATCTAAGGTAAAAAGAGTGTGCTTAAGAACCCTGGACACCTCTAATTAGGGACTCTAGCAAAGCTGAGTCACAATCTGAAAAGGTTCACCTAGTTATGTGTCTGTGGCATGTATGTATCCGGTGGTAATACTGGAAGACAGAGTGCTTTGGGCCACAACCAAGACTCATAAAATAGCTGTGTTCAAGAATCATCAAACTTAACTAGGAGAATCAATAACACTATCTAGATTCTAAGTTCCTACAGAAGCCAATCATTCTGAATTTCAAAGGATAGAGTGAGATGCCAAAACTGTTCAGAGGCAAAAAGCTACAAGCGCCGCTCATCTAATTAATACTGATCTTCATAGATGTTTTTGGAATTCATTGCATATTCTCTTCTTTTTATCTTATTTGATTTTCAGTTGCTTGGGGACAAGCAACAATTTAAGTTTGGTGTTGTGATGAGCTGATAATTTATACGCTTTTTGGCATTGTTTTTAGTATGTTTTTAGTATGTTTTAGTTAGTTTTTATTATATTTTTATTAGATTTTATTTAAAATTCACTTTTCTGGACTTTACTATGAGTTTGTGTGTTTTTTTGTGATTTCAGAAATTTTCTGGCTGAAATTGAGGAACCTGAGCAAAATTCTGATCCAGAGGCTAAAAAGGACTGCAGATGCTGTTAGATTCTGACCTCCCTGTACTCGAAGTGGATTTTCTGGAGCTACAAAAGCCCAATCGGCGCGCTCTCAATTGTGTTTGAAAGTAGACATCCTGGGCTTTCCCGAAATGTATAATAGTCCATACTTTGCCCGAGATTTGATGGCCCAAACCGGCGTTCCAAATCAGCTCAAGAATTCTGGCGTTTAACGCCAGAACTGGCACAAGAATGGGAGTTAAACGCCCAAACTGGCACAAAAGCTGGCGTTTAACTCCAAGAAGAGTCTCTACACATGAAAGCTTCAATTCTCAGCACAAGCACACGCCAAGTGGGCCCGGAAGTGGATTTTTGTCATTTACTCATCTTTGTAAACCCTAAGCTACTAGTTCTCTACAAATAGGACCTTTTGCTATTGTATTTTCATCTTGGTTCTTCTGGTTCCCTCTCTGGGGCCGAAGCCAATGATCACCATTATCACTTATGTATTTTCAACAGTGGAGTTTCTACACACCATAGATTAAGGTGTGGAGCTCTGCTGTACCTCGAGTATTAATGCAATTACTATTATTCTTCTATTCAATTCGGCTTATTCTTGTTCTAAGATATCACTTGTTCCTCAACTTGATGAATGTGATGATCCGTG
Source organism: Arachis hypogaea (assembly GCF_003086295.3). Taxonomy (NCBI): domain Eukaryota; kingdom Viridiplantae; phylum Streptophyta; class Magnoliopsida; order Fabales; family Fabaceae; genus Arachis; species Arachis hypogaea. The sequence continues at coordinate 26,578,164 of NC_092036.1, forward strand.
ACACTCATCATCATTCTCACTTATGAACATGTGCCTGACAACCACCTCCGTTCTACCTTAGATTGAGTGGATATCTCTTGGATCCCTTAATCGGAATCCTCGTGGTATAAGCTAGAATTGATGGCGGCATTCAAGAGAATCCGGAAGGTCTAAACCTTGTCTGTTGTATTCTAAGTACGATTTAAGGATTGAATGACTGTGACGAGCTTCAAACTCCTGAAGGCTAGGCGTTAGTGACAGACGCAAAAGAATCACTGGATTTTATTCCAACCTGATTGAGAACCGATAGATGATTAGCCATGTTGTGACAGAGCGCGTTGAACATTTTCACTGAGAGGACAGGACTGTAGCCACTGACAACGGTGATGCCCAACATACAGCTTGCCATGGAAAGGAGTAAGAAGGATTGGATGAAGACAGTAGGAAAGCAGAGAGATGGAAGGGACAAAGCATCTCCATACGCTTATCTGAAATTCTCACCAATGAATTACATAAGTATCTCTATCTTTATTTTATGCTTTATTCATAAATCATTCATAACCATTTGAATCTGCCTGACTGAGATTTACAGTATGACCATAGCTTGCTTCATACCAACAATCTCCGTGGGATCGACCCTTACTCGCGTAAGGTTTATTACTTGGATGACCCAGTTCACTTGCTGGTTAGTTGTGCGAAGTTGTGATAAAGAGTTGAGATTGCAATTGAGCGTACCATGTTGATGGCGCCATTGATGATCACAATTTCGTGTATCAACACGACCCACCATATGCCTATGAACCCCCTCCTCCTCAATATAATTTTGAACCACCATACTCACGAGCTCCTTTCCACCAAACACCTTCGTATGACCCTAATCCATATCCACCATACCAACCACCTTATGAGCCAAATGAACCATACATAGAACCACCACCGCAATATACACCATCTCCTTATCATTATCAAAATGAACTCTCCTATCCACCCCAAATCTCCATGGAAAAAGTATTTGCCGATTTAAACTCTACTATACAAGCTCTGGTCACCCAAATCGGACCACCGAATACCTTCAACAATAAACCCTCAAGCTCTAGTGCACTTTCTTTTCAACCATATAATGATCTACCCATTTCATCACCACCCATCCCATCACCACTATCCATGGAAGAATACCCACATCCATCAATCCAAGAGCAAGATGATCCTAGTTATGCTATTGAAATGGAACAAGAGTCAAGGGATCGTCTCAAGGAAACAGTAGATCAATTTCATGCAACCCTTCATCAATTGGAGCAAGCAATAAATCAATTACCTTCTAGACGTTTGGACACTCAAGGAACCCCCATGGCTTCAAGTGAAGAATCTAATGAAGAACGTAGCATGAAGGGGACAGTAGAAACTCCAGTGGACAGTAAGGAGCATGACTTTGTACTGGAACAAGTGGAGGAAGCCATAATTGTTGAAGAGGAAGAAGCGGTTGCAGACTCAGGAGATGCAAAACCTCCATGGTAAATTCAAGTCATAGAGCCTCCTTCCAAGGTATTTGAAATTGATGTTGAGGAGGGTGTACAACCTCCAAGGCATGTCATAATAGAAGACTTGGAAGAGGTTAATCAAGAGATAGAGATTCAAGAAAAAGAGGCACAACCTCCCATGCCCTTGGTGCGCAATGAAGAAGAGTTTGAATTAGAAGAAAATTACAAAGAGGAAGAGGTTGAAATCAAAGAAGTTTGCAAAGAGGTGGAAGTTGTCAAAGAGCACAAGGGAGTGGATCTTGAAATCACCTTGCCAAAGTTATTGGAGACCCCTCCCCCTAAGTTGCCATCATCCTTCACAACATTCAAGTGGGTAAAATTCATATCCCTTAGCTTTCTAATTTCACTTGAATATCGGTTACTGGAGACGGATGGTCAACTTAGAGCTCTTTGTGGCATAAAGAGTAAGAGGAAGATGGACAGTGGTAAGATCTGCCCTGCAAGGTTCATTATGGTTGGAAGCTCAAAATTTAAACGCAAAGGTTGGTATAGAGCTCAATTGAATGGGTCTAGGAAGTTGTTTGGACGCTTCAGTGAGAATTCTAAAGCTGAACCACCCGGATGGAATCATGATAGTCAACTTGAAGAAGGGTGTAGAAACAAGATTTGGGATCCCGGAGGACATTGGATCTGCAAACATTGGTGGAGATTCCTGGATCAATACAAGCATAAGCCACCATGACAAGGAGCTCGCCAAATGACTAACTTAAGGACTTTAACTAAAAGTGCTAGGTGGGAGACAACCCACCATGGTATGATTGTCCCTTTTCAGTTTTAATTCTAGTATGTTTTGTTTGTTTTTGAATATTAATTGAACCTGGAATTTTTCCATAACATTCATTGCATTCTACATAAAAAAAATTGCCACGCGACGCGACCGCATTAGCGACGCGTCCGCATCACAAGGAGATTGGATAAAATAAAAACAAACAGAGAGTCACGCTGGAGCGTGGCTGGAGGCGTGCCCGTGGCATAAATCATCCCATGCGACCGCGTCGCTGACGCGTCCGCGTCGAGTGGGAACACTGGCCTCCCACGCGACCGCATCACTCACGCAGCCGCGTGCCTTGGAATTCGACGTAGACAAGGTGCACGACCGAAAGTTGTGCTAGAGTGGTGTTGGATTGATGCTAAACGCACAATTCTTCCCACGCGGCCACGTGACCGACGCGACCGCGTCATATCCTCATAATGGCCACTCACGCGATCGCGTCACCCATTTTTTGGCAATTAATGATTTTGAACAAAGAGTTGTGCGAGCGCGAGGCTACCCTCGCGCCAGTGGCATAAAACGGGTCACGCGACCGCGTGACCGACGCGACCGCGTGACCGACGCGACCGCGTCAATCTGTATAAGCACAAGTCACGCGACTGCGTGCCCCACGCGTCTGCGTCGCTTGTGCCGCACAGCTTATCCTAATTTGCCAAATATCTTATCTTTTCTTCCCCAATCCTAATTTTTCCGTCCCTCCTTTCTTACTCACTTCTTTCCCTTCTCATTCTTCTTATCTTTCTTTTAATTTTACTTAACTTAATTGCATACTTTCATTCATTGCATTATTTTCATTGGTGTTGGAATTTTATTTGGGTCATTGTTTTTTCTATATTTTTATGGATTATTTGACAATTATATATTACTTTTTAAAGGGTTGCTTGCATGTTCAATTTAATACTTTCAAACAGCTTATTTACCATGCATGCTATGTGCTTGTGAAAACGCCCGTATGGCATTGTGCACTATTTTTAAGATTTCTTTTAATCTTCTACTATAAATGCTTGCTTTTCACAAAACCCTTTTTATATTTTATTAATTAAATATAATTTTCAATAAAAATGTTATTGTTAGTTTCTTACGACTAACAATACATTAAAGCTTTTGATGCTTGATCTATGCTACTCATGCCCTTGCGGCATGCTAATAAACATCTTGCATCCAATACTCCCCATGCCTTGCTATATTTCCATTGATGAACTGATCACATGGAATCGCGGCCATGTCTTCCATTCACTATTTTCCTTACTTGGCATGATATTCACTCGTACCACCCTCCTCTTTGCTCTACACCTTTGACTTCATATCCCTTTCTCTTCTTCCTTTTTCAGGCTGGCCACCAGAACGGGTAAAGAGAAAGCTTCTACAACGAGCAACAGCTGAGGAACCACAACACCCACCCACCTGTACATCTCAGCATGCACCGAGAACGGTGCAATCTTTAAGTGTGGGGAGGTCAATACCGATCTCCACGGGTCAGTTAGTCCCTTCTTAACACCAATTTTTGTTTTTCATTGTTGCATTATAGTTTAATTTTATGCATATTTTACCACTTGGTTAAAGTATTATTTTCTTTTTCAAGAAAGTAGTATTTCACTAATTTGAATAAAACTTTTTGAAAAACTTGTTTGAAGAAATATTATTTTGGAACATAGTTTAGAGCTCGAACACACAAACTAGTGAGATTTTGGGCCTATTTGATTGGTTGCATTTTATCAACCAATATTTTATTTTTGGTGTGTGTTTTTCTCTCTAAGAATTGTGATCTTTGTCTTGCTTAATTCTATATTTCCATTGTTTGATGTATGCATGCACTGATATGATTGAGGCCTTTGTTTCATTAAGCTTACATACCCATATGGCCCTACCCTTTCATTATCCTTTGCAAACTAATTTGAGCCTAATATACCCATTTGTTCTTTACTTTAGCACATTACTAACTCTAAGCGTAAAATAATAATGTCCTTAATTTGAATTCTTGGTTAGCTTAGACTAGTAAAAGTGCTTATGATTTAAGTATGGGGAATTTGGGTTTAAAAATATTTGGTTTGAATAATTGGGTGTTGTATACTTTAGTGAAAATGTGCAAAATAATGGTTGAGCACATGTTATTGCATTCAATACTTTAATTATATGCATTGAAAAAAAAAAGTGAAAAAGAAAAAGAAAAGAGCAATTAATAAAAGGGGACAAAATGCCCCAAAATAAATAAGTGAAATCAATGCATATGGGCTGTACTCAAAACTTAGAATGCATGAACATGTGAAAATCACAGTTAATGGGAAGTTAGATTTTGCATTTTAATTAAATGGATTGTCTTAAGTTGGGTGGAAAGTTTATGTTAATTAAGGATTCAGATTTTAGTCCACTTGGCCAAATACAATCCTACCTTGACCTTAACCCCATTACAACCCTTAAAAGACCTCTTGATTTGTGTATTGGTGCATTAAATTTGTGTTGATTGTTAGATGAAGAGCAAGCTATAGAAAGCAAGATTAGTAGAGAATTGAGAGAATTGACCCTAGACACTTGAGACTTAGAATGATATACACTACTAGTAAGTGTTCAATGCTTAATTCTATGTTCCCTGCTTTCATGAGCTATCTTCTTACAAGTTTACTTATCTTTTATTGTATAATTTGAATTAGTGAAATCTGATTTATGTTTGTCTTGGAGAACTTATTTATTTTTAACCAAGTAGGTAGAAGCATTTCACATTTAGTTACATTCATATAGATAGGATTGCATTTCATACTTTCTACCATTCCTCTTCATCTTTATAGCTTCTCTTGAGCTTAGCATGAGGACATGCTAATGTTTAAGTGTGGGAAGGTTGATAAACCACTATTTCATGGTTTATCTTATGCTCAATGAGTGGATTTTATCAACTCTTTACCCACTTATTCATACTATTTGCATGGTTTTACATTTACCTTCCTAATTATGTGCTTTGATTGAAAACATGCTTCTTTGGCCTTAAGTTCCCTATGTTTAATCCTCTCTTATTACCATTATATGCCTTGATATGTGTGTTGAGTGATTTCAGGGATTACAGGGCAGGAATGGGTTAGAGGATGGAAAGGAAGCATGCAAAAGTGAAAGGAGTACAAGAAGTTGAAGAAACTGCAAAGCTGTCCAGCCTGACCTCTTCACACTCAAACGGTGATAACTTTTGCTACAGAGTTTCAAATGACACGGTTCCAGTTGCATTGGAAAGCTAACGTCTGGGGCTTCGATTTGATATAGAATATACCATAGTTGCTTTGACGCTAGGCGACGCGACCACGTGCTCCATGCGGCCGCATCGCAGTGACGAAAAACCAGCGTGGCAGATTTCTTCTCCTGCGATTTCTGGACTGTTTCTGACCCAGTTTTCGCCCCAGAGAATACAGATTAGAGGCTATAAAGTGGGAGAACACACCCATGCAGATCATGCTTTCATAATTCACTTTTCATAGTTTAGATGTAGTTTTTAGAGAGAGAGGTTCTCTCCTCTCTCTTAGGATTTAGGATTAGGATTTTTAGGAATTAGGAATTTGTCTCATATTCACATCAGGTTCAATATTTCTTTATTTTGACTTCTCTTCTACTTTGAGATACTTAAATGCTTTCATTTGTATTTGATTTATGTTACCCAATTGGCTTATGAACTGTTCCATGTTAGATTTTATTGCTTTGAATGTATTGTTATTTGAGGTATTCCAGATATTGATGATTTTAATTTAGCTTTCTAAATTTTTGGTTTTGGTTGAGAAATCAGTAACTCAGGAGTTACCTCAACTCAATATAATTGATAATTGTTATCTTCGCTAATTGAATTGAACTTTAATAATCCCAACCTTTTCTTTGGAAATAAATAGGATTTGAAGGTCAAACTAATTAGTCCCTTGACTTTCCTTTGCTTTAGTAAAGGTCAACTAAGTGGAATTAAGATTCAACTTTCATCATTATTGATAAGGATAACTAAGTCTGGACTTCCAATTTCTTATACCTTGCCAAAAGTTTATTTTATAGTTATTTAATTGTCATTTGAATTACTTGTCATACTTCTTCCTTATTTCCAAAACCCCCAATTTTACCTTTTTCATAGCCAATAATAAGAACATACCTCCCTGAAATTCTTTGAGAAGACGACCCGAGGTTTAAATACTCGGTTATTAATTTTAAAGGGGTTTGTTACTTGTGACAACCAAAATGTTTGCACGAAGGGGTTTCTGTTGGTTTAGAATCTATATCTACAACGCAACTATTTTTATAAAATTCTTTACTAGCAAAAATCCTCTCTTCACTCACCAAGGGTATGGGAGGTGAGGTATTTTCTTCCTTGATCTCAATTTCAAGGCCAATGGGAGAGGATTCAATTGTAGATAAGATATTCTCAATGATTGAATCTATCTCTTGATCAACCTCTTCCAATCTTTCATCACTCATACTATGCCTTGGGAGTTGCGCATTATCCTCCTCAACATCATTTTCAAGTTCAATGAAAGAAAGTTCAACAACTTCCACAAGATCATCAACAATATCACATGGTGTGGAAGTGTCATCCAACTTGAAATCCACCTCTTGTTCAACTTTGCCTAGGTCTTCAACCACTTCTTCTTCATTAACAATCTTTCCCTCCTCCAATTGTTGCAAGACATACCCCATCTCCTTGTCCTCATGTTGAGATTCTAAAATCTCCTTCATGCTCCTTTCTTCGGTTAATTTCTCACATTCATTCATGGAGATGCTTTGCTTGTTGCATGAGTCCCATGAGTTCAGAGTAGCGGCAATGTTAGCAAACTGAGCCATGATTTTTTCAAATATGGAAGGTGATTCATCTTGTGGTTGAGAGTTCTCATATATTGGAGGTGGTTCATCTTGGTAATTGTATGGAGGTGGTGGTTCTTGAGGGTATTGGGGTTGAATTGGGGTGGTTCTTCATGTGGTTCATATGGTTCAAAAAGTGGTTGGTATGAGGAATATAGGTTGGGGTCATATGGAGGTGTTTGGTGAAAAGAGGCTTGTGAGTAAGGTGGCTCAAAATCATGTAGAGGGGGTGGTTCATAGGCATGTGGTGATGGTTGTTGACAATCACAATAAGGGTCACCACATCCATTAGATTGATATGCATTAGGATTAGAATTATACCCATAAGAAACCGGAGGGGGTTGTTGCCAATAAGGTTGATCAATCCCTTGAGGCTCCTCCCACCTTTGATTGTTCCATCCTTGATGCATATTGTCATTGTAGCTCCCATTTCCTACAACATAATTTGAGCCAAGCTCATAGCCAAAGTGATAAGAATTCATAATAGCAAAGAGAAACAAAAACTAACAAAAATGAGAAACAAAGTCCTAAACCTAACAAAAACTAACAAACAAGCAAAAGACAAACATATTCACATATTCACAATAGCCAATAACATAACACCATTGCAACTCCCGGCAACGGCACCATTTTGATGATAGGATTCTTGACGGTCTAGAATTTCACAAATGAAGTCTCGTTGTAAAGTATAGTTTCTAAACCAACAATAATCCTTTCATGCAAAAATTTCGGTTGTCACAAAGAACAAACCCCAAATAAGAATTAACCGGAGTATTTGGACTCCGGGTCGTCTCACGAGGAATTGCAATAAAGTGAATGATTATTGACTATGAAGTATGTTTTGGGGTTTTTGGAATAAGAGACATGAAAAGTAAATGGAAATGAAATTCAAATAACAAAAAGGTCTTGGCAAGGTTTGGTGGTCAAAGATCTCTATCCTAATCACTAACCACAACATGAGAATTGGCAAGGATCAACCCCATTAAGTCATCCTCTAACTAATAAAGGAAAGTCAAATGAGCTATGTCAATCCAAGTCCATAAGTCCTAGTTCTACACCAATTCAATTAGTGAGATCTAGAGTTAATGGCTCCCAATCATCAATCACTTGGACATTAGTAACTCAAGAGTTTCTAAGTTACCTTCCCAAGCCAAGAGCATAAAATTCTACTCTAAAATCCAACCAAGCATTTTATCAAACACTTGGGAGGCATAAAAGGAAAGCATAGTAAAAAGTGCAAGGAAAGTAAATCTACACTACTACCAATTGCAAGGAGAGTGAGATCACAACTCAATTCATCAATGAATGAACATCAAACATTAAATTGCATTAAAAGTGAACCAAATCCAATATGAGTGCATGAACATAAAAGAGAGCATAAAAGGAAAATTAACACTACAAATCATGAGAATGAAGGAGTAGAAGTAAGAAATCATAAAAGAAACAAGATGAAAACATGTAATTGAACCTAGATCTATGAGAGATTAACCTAAACCTAACCTAATTCTAGAGAGAAGAGGGAGCTTCTCTCTCTAGAAACTACACTACATGATGCTAATGCTACAATAAATTGCTTCTCCCTTTGCCCAAGCTTGAAATCTGCATGAAATAGCATTGGAAATGAGTTGGGTTGGACCCAAAATGCTCTAGAATTCGCTGGCCACGATTTCACTTTAGTGAACCACGTGCTCAATCAGCACGCATGCATACATTGTGCCTGCGTGTCCCTTAAACGCAAAGCAACTATGGAAAATTTCATATCATTTCAAAGCTCCGGATGTTAGCTTTCCAATGCAACTAGAACCGCCTCATTTGAATCTCTGTAGCTCAAGTTATGGTCATTTGAGTGTGAAGAGGTCAGGCTTGACACCTTTACGGTTCCTTCATTTCTTCATGAGTTCTCCCACTTGCAAGCTTTTCTCCTCACTTCATCCATCCAATACTTGCCTTATGAACCTGAAATCACTCAACAAAAACATCAAGGCATCAAATGGAATTAAAGTGAATTAAAATCACCAATTTTAGGGCCTAAATTGCATGTTTTCACATTTAAGCACAAATCAAGGAAGAATTACAAAATCATGCTATTTCATTGAATAAATGTGGGAAAGGGTGATAAAATCCCCTAAAATAAGCAGAAGATAAACCACAAAATTGGAGTTTATCAATAGACGACACATCCAATAGTGAAGGCAGTAGAACAGGAATCCTACTAGAAGATGGAGCCACGGTAGCAGTCGAACAATCACTGCAATTCTCCTTTGATGCAAGCAATAACCAACCAGAGTACGAAGCTCTACTTGCTAGGCTAAGGCTCGCATGCAACCTACAAATACCATAACTTGCGGTGTACTCTGACTCCCTCTTGGTTATACAAGAAATCAATGGGACTTTCCAAGTACGACATCCTTTGCTTGAGCAATATTGTCTCATAGTAAAGGATCTCATTTCCGAATTTATTACATTTGAGATTATTGATATACCCAAAGAGCATAAAACCCGAGTCGACGTCTTAAGTGTCATACAGGTCGAAGATTGGAGATCCCCCTTTCTCAAATAGATTAAAGAATGGGTCATTCACCGGGAAGATGCAAATCCACGACTCTTCCGAAGAAGAACAAGCTTCTATACGATTATTGGCACCAACCTATACAGACAAGAATTTTCTCAACCGCTGCTCAAATGTCTCAATGACAAGGAGGCTGCGTTAGCTTATGTCCGAGGCTCATGAGGGTGTATGTGAAAATCACATAGGAGAATGTAGCCTGGCCACCAAATTACTTCGAGTAAGTTATTACTGACCATCACTCAAAAGAGACTGTATACTCAAGGTACAAGAATGTGATAATTGCCAAAGGCATGAAATAACCATACACACCCTTACCAAGCTCTTGCACAGCACCGAGGTAAGCTGGCCATTCTATTGATAGGGTCTGGATATCCTAGGACCTTTCCCAACAGCACTAGGACAAGTAAAATTTCTTTTAGTTTTAGTAGATTACTTCAAAGTGGATTGAAGCACAACCACTAACACAAATAACAGCAGACAAGGTACAATCATTTTTATGGAAGCACATCATATGTAGATATGGTATCCCTGGTGAAATAATTTCTGATAATGGTAGACAATTCACTGCCTACAAACTTGCCTTCATTTTATAGAATTTTAACATTAAACATGATTTTAGCTCGGTTGAACATCCACAAATAAATAGACAAGTAAAAGCGGCTAACCAAGTTATACTACAAGCCATTAAAAGAAAGTCAGCAACACTAAGGGACAATGGGCCGACCTTATCCAGAAATATTATGGAGCTATAATACCACTATTCACTCGACCACTGGAGAAACAGATTCCAGGTTGGTTTATGAGGCGGATGCAATGATACCAGTAGAAATCGTCCACCCAACGTTAAGGACCGAGCTATACAATGACAATGCAAACACATATGCAAGATCATTCAAGCTTGATATTGCAGAAGAAGATATAGAGGTCGCCACCTTCAAACAAAGGGAAGCAACAATTGATTGAACGAAAGTATAACAGCTGAGTAGTTTTTCCTAGTTTTCCAAAAATTTGATCTTGTTTTTTGGCGAACAGAAGAAGCAAGGAGACCACCATGACATGGCAAGCTAGCTACAATTAGGGAAGGCTCCTATTTCATTGCAAGAGTGCTCGGCATAGGGGCTTATGTATAACAAACGTTGGAGGGAGACCCAGTTTCTGGTTCATTGAGTGTTTCATATCTCAAATTATATCAGGCATAAGTCTAATGTCACAGTGAATGAAGGTACTCTTTTTCCTACTCATGAGTTTTTTTTTCATGCAGGATTTTGCTCAGAGAGTGTTTTAACAAGGCCAAACACTCATCAAATTTATGTATTTTTCAAATATAATAAATAAAGTCAACAATACGATTTCCTTTGCCTATTTTTAAAAGAAATTCAACATTTACTGCCAAATCATTCAAATTGTTGATAAAATAGCTAAAGTACCAGCCAAACTTCATACTTGGATAATTTCAACAAAACAATACAAAGTAAACCGATCTTATAAATTAGCAAACCGACAATTCAAAATAAACAAGTCCATAAAAGCTGAGAATGCTATTACAAAGCCAAATCAACCCTCATTCTCACCAATACTTGAGCTCTCACCTCCTCATTCGCCCAAAGCATTGTCATCTACCAACTTCTCGTTAACGACCACTTTTGTTGCATCCAACTTCTCCACATCTATTTCAGGAAACACAACTTTAACCTGAGACACTACTTGGTTAAATCTTTGAACGAAAGCTTCATAAACCTCGGTTTCTAACTCCTTCACTTGAGCAGCAAGCTATTCTTTCTCAACCTTCAACTCCTTCACTTCATGCTCCATTGATTGCTAATGACATGTAATACTGCTCAACTCTGAATCCTTTAGTTTCAGAGAGGAGGATAGTTTGATAACTTTCTGTTCCTTCTCGTCTACAACCTTAGTCAACTCCTCAATTGACACAGCATTCATCTTTTCCTTTTCCAAAGCAAGCTCTTGTGTCCAACCAATTGACCCAAGGCGAGCTCCAATAACTGAAAAGGCCATTAGTCAAACAAAGTTAAATTGAAAATCACTATGAATAAAAGTGATATACCTATAGAAAGCGGCTAGCACCTATATGACCAACTTCATTGATAATTCTAACGGCAGGAAACTGACTGAATTGATTGGCAAGGGCCATAAAAAGAAATAATTTAGACCAAAGAGATTTCACATGGTCATCTTCCGAATACTCATGTAACCTTTTTTGTGACTTATAAGGAATCTCCACCAACCCATGATTCACATCATCCTCGTCCTTCTGATCAATAATCATGGCCGTCCTTTCCTTAATAGTCGGTTGTCCCCTTTTTCACTTATCTTTCGGTTTTAACTCGGATTGCACATCACCTACACAAGCTTCCTTATCCACATTGGTAGTCGACCCCACTTTTTCATTTTTCTTTCTTTGATTGAAAAAGGATTTCATGCTAGCCATTGTTATGGTCAGCACTTTCTCTTCTGCACCATCATCAAAACAAAAGTTACGTTTTTATACAAACAATAATGCCAAATATATCCCTAGCAAACCTACAACTACCTATATAATCCAGTATTGCCCGCTTATCTGTGTCCCATTTCAACAATTCAGCAACAGATAACAACTCCTTAGATTCCATTTCAGAAATTAAAAACACTATTAACTAAATTATCGTCAATACAACTATCTACAACATCTAAGATCTGCATAAGCTCGGGAGACCAAGAAAGAGGAAATCTCTCCTCTAAAAACTCGTTCAAATAAAATGAAAATTCATCCAAGGCACTCCTAATTTTCACAAACATTACTTTAAAATCTTTAAAAGATGATTTATATAGACCAAAAATTATTTTCCTAGGATGACTACTCAGGTTTACCCATAGGCCCCTCCTAATCCCTTTTAATTGAAATAGCGAAAAAAATAATCTTAGAGAAGGAGGTTGTTTTATTCCATCAAATTCTCGAAGGCTCTAACAAAACCCCAAGTCTTCAGATGTAACTGTGTCAGAGCCCAGTTTAACCCAAACACACCATATTGAAAGTCAAAAAAAGGAAGCCTAATACCAAGTTCCATAAGCAAATAGTCATAGAAATAAAATAAGGCTAGTCGCTTAACTTCTCACATACGTGATCACTCTCCCCACATGGCAACACTTCTATGTGACTCCCCTCCTTGTCCCACATGCTTGAACCAAGCACGTTCACAGACACAACATCATTAAATCAGGAGACCTGGCTCTTCACACTCTCGTCCACCCAATAGCAAGGATCACTCTCATGTACTTCAGCTTTTTCCTTGCCTATCTTTCGTGCACAAAGTCAAACATAAGAGAACCAAAGAAAAATACAAAACAAAAAAAGCAAAACCAACTTTTGTTACTGATGCGTGAGCATCTTTTCTATCTCTTCCTAGTGAATTTGCATGGATTTTTTTGAGTTTAATCAAGAATTAATTATATTTTAGCCACTATGGATGCTATTTTGAGTTTTGTGCAATATTGTTATTTTAGGTAGCATTTGGCTGGATTTGATGGAGTTTCTACAGTACAAGAATCAAAGGAGATGGCTGCGAGGAGCGACGCGCACGCGTGCCTGATGCGTGCGCGTGACTTGGAGGTATCCATGGCGACGCGTGCGCGTGACTGACGCGTACGCGTGAATTGAAGATTTGCTCAGCGATGCGTCCGCGTGACCGACGCATTCATATGACTTGCGAAGAAGACCAGCGACGCGCACGCGTGACTGACGCGTACGCGTGACATGCGCCACGTGCAGAAAAATGCTGGGGGCAATTTTCTGGGCTGTTTTGACCCAGTTTTCAGCCCAGAAAACACAGATTAGAAGTTGCATAATTTACAAATCAAGTGGTCCCCACCCATCAGCTAAAGGCTTGTTAATTAATTCGAATTTAAATTTAAATCTTATTTTTAGGAAAAGATATTATTTTTAATTTTAGATAATTAGATTTTAAATTTATGAGGATTAGTTATAAAAAGGGATCTGATGCCATCATATTGAAATATAGTACATTTTACCAAAATCCTAGTTTTCTTCTCTTAACCATGAGCAACTAAACCTTCATTGTTAAGGTTAGGAGCTCTGTCTATTTCTATGGATTGATTCGTTTGATCTTTCTAATTTAATCCATGTTTTGATTTATATTTCAATAATTATTTTTGTTCTTTATTTTATGAATTTGGGTGGAACGGAAGTATGACCCATGTTCTAATTGAGTTCTTGTAAAACTTGAGAAAGCTCTTTACTTGAACAACAGCTTGAAAACATATTATACTAAATTTCTTATTGTTTGTATTTAATGGGATACGTGACATATAATCCCTTTATTTTTGGATAATTAGGATTCTTGTGGCATATAAACTAGAAATTGATCATCAACCTCTAATTGGAATTAATTGACCAAGGAATTGGCAGTTAATGAATTTTAGAGGAGACTAGGAAGGTCTAAGGAATTAGGGTCTAGTTACATATAATTTGCCATGAATTAAATTTTGCATGATTAAATTAGTTAGTAAAAAAAATCAATCCGGAAGAATAGATAACTTTGAAGTCTTAACTATTTTTTCCATATTTTATTACCAACTTATTTATCTACCTGTCTTTAATATTCTTAATTTACTGTTCAATGCTCTTTGAATACAAAAACACTCTTTTCTGCTTGCCTAACTAAGCCTATCATTCAATAACTGTTGCTTAATCCATCAATCCTCGTGGGATCGACCCTTACTCACGTAAAGTATTACTTGGTTGTAAACACCGCACCAAGTTTTTTGCGCCGTTGCTGGGGACTGACTGTGATTAACAACTATTAGTTATTTGATTGCTTAGATTTGGCATTTTAGTTTTAATTTTATTTAAATTTTAATTTATTATTTTCGAAAAAATATTTTAATTAAATAAATAGCATTAATATTTTTCTTAATTTCTGAAATTAAGTTTTGTGTTACCTAGTTATTTTTTATTTTAACCTTTTTCTATTTATTTATTTTATTTAGTATTTTTTTATTTCTTTACACAGGTTGCCTCACTAGGAATTCTCTGCACTCTAACGTAAAGATTCCCATTCTTTCGTGTTTTCTGTTTGTTTATGTGCAGGAATAGAAATAAAGAACATCTCTTAGACTTTGATCCTGAACATGAAAGGACTTTCAGGCGGCGTTTACAACAAGCAAGACTTTACAAGGCTATAGAATCCACTATGGATCTGAATAATACTAATAATGCCAATGTGGCAAACCCAAATGGGAATGAACAACAAAGGAGAATACTTAGTTCTTTCTCCGCTCCTACAGCAAATCTGCATGGAAAGAGCATTGTGGTGCCTCCTATAGCTGCGAACAACATTGAGTTAAAGCCACAATTAGCCACCCTGGTACAACAAAACTACCAGCATCACGGTCTTTCCCACGAAAACCCAAATCAATTTATTTCTAGTTTTCTGCAAATTTGTGATACTGTGAAGACAGATGGAGTAAAACCAGATATGTACAAACTCATGCTCTTCCCGTTTGCTCTGAGGGATGGGGCAAAGCTATGGCTAGATTTCCAACCCAAGGAGAGTTTGGATACTTGGAACAAGGTGGTTACTGAGTTTCTCACTAAATTTTTCCCACCAAAGAAGCTGACTAAGCTTAAGGTGGAGGTTCAGACCTTTAGGCAGAAGGATGGTGAGACTCTGTATGAAGCTTGGGAGAGATACAAGCTACTGATTAGCCAATGCCCTCCAAACATGTTCTCCAAATGGATTCAAATATATATCTTTTATGAAGGCTTGGGTGAAATGTCCAAGATGTGCTTAGACAATTTTGCAGGAGGTTCATTGCACAAGAAGAAGACATCGGAGGAGACTATTTGAGCTTATTGAATTGGTTGCTAGAAATCAATATTTATACTCATCTAATAGGAATCGTGTGAACTCTGAGGCTCCTCAGAAGAAGGGTGTCATGGAAGTGGAAGCTCTTAATGCAATTCTTGCTCAGAACAAGCTTATGTCTCAGCAAATAAATATACTTACTCAACACATGGGTGGCATACAAGTCTCAGCTATCAACACCCAAAATCCACCTTAAGAGGTCTCTTATGACATGGGAGGAAATTTAGTGCAAAATGATAATTATGATTTTGCTCAATCCTCTTCTGAACAGGTTAATTACATGGGGAGTGGTTCTAGAAATCCCAATAATGACCCCTATTCTCATACATACAATCAAGTATGGAGAAATCACCCAAATTTTGGGTGGAGGGACCAACCCCAGAGACCTCAGAATTTCAACAATAATTCTCAGGGTAGTTTCCAACAGAACAATTACAATAACCGCCAATCTCAGCCTCAGCAGGTTAACTCTAAATCCAAGGAAGATTCAAATTGGGAGATAATGAGGAGTTTTATGCAGAAAACCAGAGCCTCCACTAGAGCCTCCATGATGAGCGGATAATTTATACGCTTTTTAGCATTATTTTTAGGTAGTTTTTAGTAGGATCTAGCTACTTTTAGGGATGTTTTCATTAGTTTTTATGCAAAATTTACATTTATGGACTTTACTATGAGTTTGTGTGTTTTTCTGTAATTTCAGATATTTTTGGGCTGAAATTGAGGGACCTGAGCAAAAGTCTGATAGAAGGCTGACAAAGGACTGCTGATGCTTTTGGATTCTGACCTCTCTACACTCGAAATGAATTTTCTGGAGCTACAAAACTCCAAATGGAGCGCTATCAACGGCGTTGGAAATTAGACATCCAGAGCTTTTCAGCAATATATAATAGTCCATAATTTGTTCGAGTTTAGATGATGCAAACTGGCATTCAACTCCAGTTCCATGCTGCATTCTAGAGTAAAACGCCAGAAACACGTCACAAACCAGAGTTAAACGCCAAAAACATGTTACAACTTGGCGCTTAACTCCAAGAGAAGCCTCTGCACATGTAAAGCTCAAGCTCAGCCCAAGCACACACCAAAATGGGCCCCAGAAGTGGATTTCTGCACTTAGACTTATTTCTGTAATCCCTAGTAGCTAGTCTAGTATAAATAGGAGTTTTTACTATTGTATTTTCATCTGGGGAATCTATCTCTGGACATTTAGTTCTTAGACTTTGGGGGCTGGCCATTTGGCCATGCCTGAACATTGATCATTTATGTATTTTCAATGGTGGAGTTTCTACACACCGTAGATTAAAGTGTGGAGCTCTGCTGTACCTCGAGTTTTAATGCAATTACTACTATCTTTTATTCAATTCAAGCTTATTCCTATTCTAAGATATTACTCGTACTTCAACCTGATGGATGTGATGATCCGTGAAACTCATCATCATCCGTCACTATGAACGCGTGCCTGACAACCACTTCTGTTCTACAAGCGAAAGCTAGAGTGAATATCTCTTCGATTCCTTAACCAGAATCTTCGTGGTATAAGCTAGAATTATTGGCGGCCATTCTTGAGAATCTGGAAAGTCTAAACCTTGTCTGTGGTATTCCGAGTAGGATTCAGGGATTGAATGACTGTGACGAGCTTCAAACTCGCGATTGTTGGGCGTAGTGACAGACGCAAAAGAATCAATGGATTCTATTCTGACATGATCGAGAACCGATAGATGATTAGCCGTGCTGTGACAAGTGCATTTGGACCATTTTCACTGAGAGGATGGGAAGTAGCCACTGACAACGGTAATGCCCTACATACAGCTTGTCATGGAAAGGAGTAAGAATGATTGGAGGAAGGCAGTAGGAAACCAGAGATTTAGAAGGGACAAAGCATCTCCATACACTTATCTGAAATTCCCACCAATGAATTAAATAATTATCTCTACCTTTATTTTCTGTTTATTTTTCCTTATTTTCGAAAACCATTATAACCATTTGAATCCGCCTAACTGAGATTTACAAGATGACCATAGCTTGCTTCATACCAACAATCTCTATGGGATCGACCCTTACTCATGTAAGGTATTACTTGGACGACCCAGTGCACTTGCTGGTTAGTTGTGCGAAGTTGTGACAAAGTGTGATTTACATTTGAGAGCTCCACGTCTATTGGCGCCATTGTTGATGATCACAATTTCGTGCACCAGACTGCAAGGTTATTCAATTGAGAAGTGGTAAGACAGCTGGTTCTGAGACAAGGGCCAAAGAAGAGCTAGTTGAAAAGAGAGCTCCAGAGGAGAAAAAGGAAGAAGTGGAGCACGCCCCTCCAAAGCGTGCAGACAACCCGTTCCCTGACTCTCTAGACACATATCCTACATTGCCAAAGGCTCCTGAATACAAGCCAAAAATGCCATATCCTCAGAGACTTCAGAAGGCTTCCAAAGAAAAATAGTTCTCTAAATTTTTAGATGTCTTCAAGAAGCTACAGATCAACATTCCCTTTCCAGAGGCTCTTGAGCAAATGCCTCTCTATGCTAAATTTATGAAAGAACTGTTGACCCACAAGAAGAATTGGAAGGAACAACAAACAGTGGTGTTAACCAAGGAATGCAGTGCCATTATTCAACACAACCTTCCTGAAAAGATGCCAGATCCAGGGAGCTTTGTAATTCCTTGCACCATTGGAGATGTCACCATTCAGAGAGCTTTATGTGACCTTGGAGCTAGCATCAATCTCATGCCACTTTCAGTGATGAAAAAGCTTCAAATTGAGGAGGTAAAACCCACTCGTATTTCTCTTCAACTTGTTGATCTTTCTATTAAATTACCTGTGGGTGTTGTTGAGGATTTACTTGTTAAAGTAGGACCATTCATCTTTCCTGTTGATTTTATTATATTAGACATGGAAGAGGAGGTAAAATCCACTATTATACTTGGTAGACCCTTTTTAGCTACAGGTAAAGCTTTGATTGATGTACAAAACGGTGAATTGACCCTGAGGGTCAATGAAGAACAGGTGGTCCTTCATGTTTTTGAAGCTCTCAAGCACCCTAATCATTCTGAAGGGTGTATGAAAATAGATGTTATTGAACCACTTGTTCAAGAGGTACTGAAAGTTGAGGAGCTTGATGACATTCTGGATCCTATCTCTGAGTATGAATTAGTTGAAGTTGAAAATTCACCACCGCAGAAGGCTATGGTTCACACGCCTAAAGCAGAGCAGGAAGCCCCCAAGCTTGAGCTCAAATCCTTACCCCCTTCTTGGAAATATGTGTTCTTGGGTGAGAATGACTCATATCCACTGATTATTAGCTCATCCCTGAAGCCTGAAGAGGAAAAGGCACCTATTTCAGTGCTCAAGAGTCATAAAACAGCTCTTGGTGGACCATTAGTGACTTGAAGGGGATTAATCCAAACAAGTGTATGCACAAGATCCTCCTTGAAGATGATGTTATACCAGTTGTGCAACCACAAAGGAGACTCAATGAAGAACTAAAGATTGTTGGTTGAGAAGTTATAATAAATTCTCGTTGCAAGTATAGTTTCTAAACCAAGCAATCAACCTTTCTTACAAATGTTTGGTTGTCACAAGTAACAAACCCAATAAAATTTATAAACTGAAGTATTCAAACCTTGGGTCATCTTCTCAAGGGATTGCAGGGAAGTATGAATTATTATTGGTTATGCAAAATAGTGTTTTTGGGTTTTGAAAAGGTTTGAACAAGAGAAATAAATTGCAGGAATTAATAAATTAATAACTAATAAAACTCTTGGCAAGGTATGAAAACTGGAAGTCCTATCCTAGTTATCCTTATCAATAGTGATGAGAATTATACTGTTGCTCCCACTAAGTCAACCTCTAACTATGAAGGCCAGTTAAATGGACAAATTAATTTAATATCTAAAGTCCTAGTCAACTCCTTGAGGAAAGACTATAGTTATAGGAATCTAAATTAATTAGCAAGAATAATAATTATCAATCACGATGTGTTTGATAACTCAAGAGTTACCAATTATTCAACCAGAACCAAGAATATGGAAAGCTAGATTAAAATCATAAATATATGGAATACCTCAAATTATATTGAATGGAGATGTCAATTCTAACATGGAAAAGTTCATAAGCCAATTGGGCAACATAAATCAATTACAAATAAAAGCTTCAGAGTAAACAAAAATAGAAGAGAAACATAAATTATTGAACCTGGTACGAAGAAACAATCCTAATGAATAAAGGAGATCCTAATTCTAAAACCTAAGAGAGAGGAGAGAACCTCTCTCTCTAAAAACTACATCTAAATCCTAAAACTATGTATGAATCCAGTATTCAGTCTCTAATCTCCATATGCTCATGAATGGATGAATTCCTCCATTTATAATTCTTTAATCTGTGTTCTCTGGGCTTGGATCTGGGCTAAAAGGGGCCCAGAAATCGTTGAGGATGACTTCTGCAAATTCTGCAGATCACGCATGTCACGCGTCCGCGTGGGTCACGCGATCGCGTCATCTAGAGTGTTGCTTTTCCACGCGGTCGCGTCAGTCATGCACTTGCATCAGTTGTGTTTCACAGGTCATGCGTTCGCCTCATCCATGCGCTCGCGTCGATTCTCTTTTGAGCGAACCACGCGTTCGCGTCGTCCAAGGACTCCAATTTGTGATTTTCTTCCATTTTTGTATGTTTTCTTTCCATCCTTTAAGTCATTCCTGCCCTATAAAACCTGAAAGTACTCAACACAGAAATCACGGCATCGAATGGTAATAAAGGATAATTAAATTTGGTAATTTTAAAGCATAGGAAACATGTTTTCTCATATATCAAATTCCAAGGAAGGAATTGTAAAATCATGCAAATTCATATGAATAAGTAGGTGAAGTGTTTGATAAATTATTCAATTTAAGTACAAGATTTATCATGAAATAGTGGTTCGTCACTCAATCCAACCATGAAAGAGGTGGTCCAAAAAGAGTTAATGAAACTATGGGAAGCTGGAATTATTTTCCTATTTCTGACAGTCCTTGGGTAAGTCCTGTGCAGGTAGTTCCCAAGAAAGGAGGGATGACAGTGATCAAGAATTAAAAGAATGAGCTTATCCCCACAAGAACAGTCACAGGTTGGCGGATGTGTATAGACTATAGGAGGCTCAACACTGCTACAAGGAAGGATCATTTCCCCCTACCTTTCATTGATCAGATGCTTGAGAGGTTAGCTGGTCATGCATTTTATTGTTTTCTAGATGGATATTCTGGATATAATCAAATTGAAGTGGACCCTCAAGATCAAGAGAAGACAGCATTCACATGCCCCTTTGGAGTATTTGCCTACAGAAGAATGCCTTTTGGACTTTGCAATGCTCTAGCAACTTTTCAGAGGTGTATGCTTTCAAATTTTTCTGATATGGTTGAAAGTTTTATTGAGGTATTTATAGATGACTTTTCTGTTTTTGGTAATTCTTTTGAATCCTGCCTTAAGCATTTATCTCTTGTCTTGAAACGGTGTCAAGAATCAAACCTTGTTTTAAATTGGGAAAAATGTCATTTTATGGTTACAGAAGGTATTGTTCTTGGACACCGGATTTCAAGTAAGGGAATTGAGGTTGATAGAGCAAAGGTGGAGGTAATTAAAAAATTACCACCACCAACTAATGTTAAGGCAGTCAAGAGTTTCTTGGGTCATGCAGGATTTTATAGAAGATTTATAAAGGATTTTTCAAAAATTGCTAAACCTCTAAGCAACCTCTTGGTTGCTGATGTTCCTTTTTTCTTTGATTCTGATTGTTTGCATGCTTTTAAAACTCTGAAAGCAAACCTTACCTCTGCTCCCATTATAGCTCCCCCTGATTGGGATCTACCATTTGAATTAATGTGTGATGCTAGTGACTTTGCTATAGGAGCTGTTTTAGGACAGAGGCATGGTAAGCTTGTATATGTCATTTACTATTCCAGTCGTGTGTTAAATGATGCCCAAAAGAATTACACAACTACAGAAAAGGAATTATTAGCTATTGTATATGCTGTTGATAAGTTTAGGTCCTATTTACTTGGTTCTAAGGTTATTATTTATACTGATCATGCTGCTTTGAAGTACCTTCTAACCAAATAGGATTCTAAACCAAGATTAATCAGATGAGTGTTACTCCTTCAGGAGTTTGATATTGAGATAAAAGATAGGAAATGGTTAGAGAATCAAGTAGCTGACCATCTTTCCAGAATTGAGCTTAAAGCAGTAGTACAACCACCTACAGCTGTGACTGAGACGTTCCCGGATGAGCAATTGTTCCTCATTCAGCAGGCACTATGGTTTGCAGACATTGCAAATTATAAGGCCATGAATTTTATCCCAAGGGAGTATAGTAGGCAACAAGTGAAGAAGCTATTGACTAATGCAAAGTACTACATTTGGGAAGAAACATACCTTTTTTAAAAGGTGTTCAGATGGAATCATCTGGAGGTGTGTCCCAGATGAAGAAAAACAACATATTCTTTGGCACTGTCATGGTTCTGAGTATGGAGGCCACTTTGGTGGTGAAAGGACAGCTACAAAGGTCCTTTAGAGCAGGTTTTACTGGCCGACTCTCTTCAGAGACTCAAGAGCATTTGTAAAGTACTGTGACAGATGTGAAAAAGCCACGAATCTCCCTGCCAACCATGAAATGCCACAGCAGGGAATTCTTGAGGTTGAGTTGTTTGATGTGTGGGGTATTAATTTCATGGGATCTTTCCCAACCTCACATTCAAACAACTATATTCTAATGGTAGTTGACTATGTGTCCAAGTGGATGGAAGCTGTGGCTTTGCCCATCAATGATGCCAAAGTGGTAATAAGCTTTCTTCAGAGATATATCTTTAGCCAGTTTGGTGTCCCAAGGACACTCATTAGTGATGGAGGAAGCCATTTCTACAACAGACAGTTGGACTCTCTTCTGCAGAGATATGGAGTCCGTCATAAAGTGGCAACCCCCTATCACCCTCAGACAAGTGGACAAGTTACAGTTTCCAATAGGGAACTTAAGAGGATTCTAGAGAAGATCGTCAGTGTTTCAAGAAAGGACTGGTCTAGGAAGCTTGATAATGCTCTCTGGGCATACCAGACAGCGTACAAGACTTCCATTAGCATGTCCCCTTATTAGTTGGTCTATGGCAAAGCCTGTCACTTGCCAGTTGAGCTGGAGCATAAAGCTTACTGGGCAATCAGGTATCTAAATCTTGATTCAGAAGCTGCAGGAATCAAGCGAATGCTTCAGCTGAATGAGTTTGATGAATTCAGACATTTAGCCTATGAAAATGCCAAGCTCTATAAGGAGAGAACCAAGCTACTTCATGACAAGAAGATTGCCATCAGAGTCTTTGAGCCAGGACAAAGAGTGCTTCTATATAATTCAAGGCTCAAATTCTTTCCCGGGAAGCTGAAATCCCGATGGTCCGGACCGTTTGTGGTTACCAGAGCTTCACCATATGGTCATGTGAAAATACAGAAAGAGAATTCTGACAGGAAATTTACAGTGAATGGCCAGAGGTTAAAGCACTATCTTGGAAGCGAGATTGATTGCCAGAGGTCCACTCATCTGCTGAACTAGCAGAGCTGACCGTCAAGCTAGTGACGTTAAAGAAGCGCTTGTCGAGAGGCAACCCGATAATTTCGTATCCTTAGCTATTTTTATTTTTTGTAAGTAGTTTTCTTATTTATTTTATTTTTATTGAGTTCTTACCAATTTTCTGATCATGCAGCTATGTTATTCCAGGAACCGAACACCTCAAGTAAAAAAAAAAAGCACACGACGCGCAAGCGTCACTGACGCGAACGCGTCAATCATGTGTGCGTGAAAAACAAAATTTGATAGAGAGTTGTGCGGGAGTGGCGCTGGACCTATGCTTGGCGCACAAACATGACCGCGCGTACGCGTACCCCACGCGTGCGCGTCGTTTGTGATTTTCACCATTCACGCGTGCGCATCATTAACGTGTATGCGTGACCTGCAAAATCAATGTAGAGGAGTATTTGGGCAGATAGTTATGCTGGCTTGGGACAGGAAGTGTGCTAGAGGAACAAATTTACTCACGCGATCGCGTCCCTGACGCGTGTGCGTCATTTGCAAAAAGGTCATCCACGCGTTCGCGTGCATGACGCGAACGCGTCGTATGCCAATATTGGTTCCCAAGCCACGCGAACAAAGAGTTGTGCGTGCACGCGGCTGGCTTCACGCGAATTGCACAAAACCCATGGCACGCGGACGCGTGCCTGACGCTAACACGTCATTAAAGAAAATTCGCGACCCACGCGTATGCGTCGCCTGCGCTACACAACTCCACTAGTTCGCCGCCCAAGTTTTAATTTTCTTTTCCCTCTCCCAATCCTAATTCTCTCTTGTTCTTTTATCCTTTTCTTTTTCTTTCATAATATTTGTCTCTGTCTATTTTTCAGTTCTTCTTTGCTTGAGGACAAGCAAACCTTTAAGTTTGGTGTTGACGCTTCACTTAGAAGTTTTCTATTTATTCCTATGGCACCAAAAGGGAGGCGAATCATCTTCACTGAGGAACACAACCTGAAGAATAAAGCGACCGCTAGGATAACTAAGGTGGTTGAGTTCCTTTCATTTTTTATTCCTCCCCTCTTTTTCTATGTTATGTTCCGATTTTCTGCTATTTTACTTTGTCTGTTGCATGATCCTTTATTAGTGAGAATCCTAGGTCTAGTTTAGTTTTTCCATAAATGCTTTAATTCTAAAAAGATGTCTCATGTATTACCCTCTGAGCTTGAAAAAAAAATACAGAAGTGATGTATTGCATGAGAAATTGAGTTAATTTTGAGAATAGTCTTATTTACTTAAATGTGGCGGTATTAATTGTAATTATGAATGCATGATATAAATAGTGCATATTTGAATTTGAATCAAGAGATGTTGATGTGTAAAGAACAGGAATTTAGAGAATTATTATAACTTCTCTGAAATAAACAAAAATTTAATCCTTGAAGCAAAAGAAACAGCAAAAGAAAAAAAATAAATAATAAATAAATAAAAAAATAATAAAAGCAAGGTCCAAGGCTCTGAGCATCAATAACTAAGGAGGTCAGACATGATTAAAAGCTCAAAGAGTTGTTTCCCTAGTCATATGCTTGTGGTGTGATTGTGTCAAGTAATCCTTGAGACAGAACACTTAGAGTCGAGACCATGTGCGTTTAACAGAGTATGCCAAAGGCTTTGAGCACCACTGTCTGGGAGCAACTGAAAGAAAAATCAGGACTCAAATATAGTTCCGTAGTTAAGTGCTTGTGATGTTTCTGTGTCAAGTAATCCTTGGGACAAAACATTTAAAGTCACAGCTAGGCTCAAGGTGCAAAGCACCAAAGAAAAATAAATTAAACTAAATTTTGCTGTGTTCAAGGATTAAACTAAAATATAAAAATCAGAGAATTCATAATATTATCCGGATTCTAATTCCGAATGACAATGACATCCTCCTAATTCAAAGGAGAGTGAGATGCCAAACCTATCCAGGATTACAGTTATATACCCCACTATAAAAAGAGACATGAGCTTAATCAAAGTCTCATTCTCATGCAAATTCACATCCTAAGCCTGTGTTAGTTTTGGTTGCTTGAGGACAAGCAACAATTTAAGTTTGGTGTTGTGATGCGTGAGCATCTTTTCTACCTTTTTCTAGTAAATTTGCATGGATTTTGTTGAGTTCAATCAAGAATTAATTATATTTTAGCCACTATGGATGCTGTTTTGAGTTTTGTACAATACTGTTATTTTAGGTAGCATTCGGCTGGATTTGATGGAGTTTCTGCAGCACAAGAATCAAAGGAGATGGCTGCGAGGAGGGACGCGCATACGTGCCTGACGCGTGCGCGTGATTTGGAGGTATCCATGGCGATGCGTGTGCGTGACTGACGCGTATGCGTGAATTGAATATTTGCTCAGCGACACATCCGCGTGACCGACGCGTTAACGTGAATTGCGGAGAAGACCAGCGACGTGCCCGCATGACTGACGCGTACGCGTGACATGCGCCAAGTGCAGAAAAACGCTGGGGGCGATTTCTGGGCTGTTTTGACCTAGTTTCCAGCCCAGAAAACACAGATTAGAAGCTGCAGAATGGACAAATCAAGTGGTCACCACCCATCAGTTGAAGACTTGTTAATTAATTTGAATTTAAATTAAAATCTTATTTTTAGGAAAAGATATTATTTTTAATTTTAGATAATTAGATTTTAAATTTATGAGGATTAGTTATAAAAAGGGATCTGATGCCATCAGATTGAAACACAGTATATTTTACCAGAATCCTAGTTTTCTTCTCTGAACCATGAGCAACTAATCCTTCATTGTTAAGGTTAGGAGCTCTGTCTATTTGTGTCGATTGATTCATTTGATCTTTCTAATTTAATCCATGTTTTGATTTATATTTCAATAATTGTTTTCGTTCTTTATTTTATGAATTTTTGGGTGGAACGGAAGTATGACCCATGTTCTAATTGAGTTCTTGTAAAATTTGGGAGAGCTCTTTACTTGAACAACAGCTTGAAAACATATTATACTGAATTTCTAATTGTTTGTATTTAACGGGATACGTGACATATAATCCCCTTATTTTTATATAATTAGGATTCTTTTGGCATATAAACTAGAAATTGATCATCACCCTCTAATTGGAATTAATTAACCTAGGAATTGGTAGTTGATGAATTTTAGAGGAGATTAGGAAGGTCTAAGGAATTAGGGTCTAGTCACATATAGTTTGCCATGAAATTAAATCTTGTATGATTAAATTACTTAGTAATAAAAGTTAATTCGGAAAAAATAGATAACTCTAAAACCTTAACTGCTTTCTCAAATATTTTATTCCCAACTCATTGCTGCTTGCTTTCTGAAATTCTTAAAGTACTGTTTAATGCTCGTTGAATATCTCAAAACCATTTTCTGCTTGCCTAACTAATCCTATCAAACACTATTGTTGCTTGATCCATCAATCCTCGTGGGATCGACCCTTACTCACGTAAGGTATTACTTGGTACGACCCGGTGCACTTGCCGGTTAGTAGTGTGGGTTGTAAAATACCGCATCAAGTTTTTGGCACCGTTGCCGGAGATTGATTGTGATTAACAACTATTAGTTGTTTGATTGTTTAGATTAGGCATTTTAATTTTAATTTTATAAAAAAAATTGTTTTATTATTTTTTGAAAAAAAAAGAAAAAATTTTTTTCCTTGTTTCGCGTTAGCAACCCCCTTCCCCTATTTCGTTTTCTTTAATTTTTTTTCTTTTTTTCTTTTATTATTTAAAAAAAATAAAAAAAATAATTTAAAAAAATTTGGAAAATTTTTTTTCGAAAAAAATATATATTTATTTTGATTTATTTTATTAAAAAAATAAAAAATAATTTTTTTTCTTTCTTTCTTTCCTCTTAATTTTTGAAATTAAGTTTGGTGTTCCCGTAGTAATTTTTCTCTAAAAAAAATAAAAAATAAAAAAATAATATTTTCAAAAAAAAATTATGTTCTGTCTTCTTTGCTTTCCTTTTTACCACTTGGTGCGTTTATTCCTTTTTGGTGTTTTGTGCTAAGGAAAAATAATGGAGAGATATCACATGGGTTACTACTCACACCCGAGTAGTGATTCATATTATGGTGGATGGAGGAACTATCCAAATTTTGGTTGGCAAAGTCAAAACCAAAGGAACTTCAATACTCCATATTCCAACTATCAAGAGCCACCACCTCCATATTCATATCAAGAACCACCATCTCCATATTTATACCAAGAACCCCCACCTATCTACCCATACCAACAACCATCCTCTTTTTACACTTATCAAGAACCAGCATCTCCCTCTTATGCATATCAAGAGCCACCATCTCCTTATTCATCTCAAATACCATCAGATCTTGAGCTCCTCATGAAAGAATGCCTACATGATATAAAGACAAGTGTCAAAAAATATAGAGAAACATGTGCAGTCAATTATCAAGTCACAGGAAGAGGAGCAAGCAAATTCCTTCCCAAGAGATATAATGCAAGATCCTATGGAAGAAAGTGAGGAAATCAATCAAAGGAGTTTATACTCCAGTGAACTAGAGAACTTTCCATCCTCACACATGGAAGAAAAGGAAGATGCAAAATCAAAAGAGAAAAGATGCACCCACAAAGGAGGAAGATGCACAACCTCCCATGCCCTTGGAAAGCAATGAAGAAGAGATTGAATTAGAAGACAGCTACCAAGAGAAAGAAGTTGAAATTGAGGAAGCTTGCAAAGATGTGGAAGAATTCAAAGAAGAACACAAGGGAGTGGAGCTTGTAAGACCTCTTCCAAAGCCATCACCATCCAATACAACATTCAAGTGGATAAAATTCCTATCCTTAATCCTTACCTTCCCACTTGAATATGGGCTACTAGAGACGGATGGTCAACTTAGAGCTCTTTGTGGCATTAAGCGTAAGAGGAAGATGGCTAGTGGCAAGAGTTGTCAAGCAAGATTCAATATGGTTGCATGCTCCAAATTAAAGTGTAAGGATTGGTGTAGAGCAAATTTGAATGGGTCTAGAAGGTTGTTTGGATGTTTCTGTGAGAATTCAGATTGCTTGCCACCCGGTGGGAACAATGGTGATCCACAAGAAGACGGATGTAAAAGCAAGGTTTGGGACCTTGGAATTCATTGCCACAATCAACACTCTTGGGGCCTTGTCACTTACTTCAACTTGCTCAAAGGTGTTATGCGCCTAGTTTGGGATCTTGGTAGCCATTGGAATCACAAACATTGGTGGGGATTCTTGGATCAGTACAAGCATAAGCCACCATGACAAGGAGCTCACCACATGTCCAACTTAAGGACTTTAACTAAAAGTGCTTGGTGGGAGACAACCCATCGTGGTATGATCGTTCCTTTTCATTCTTAGTTGTTTTTCGTAGTAGTAGTTTTCTTACTTATTTTGTTTTATTGAGTTCTTATTAATTTTCTGATCATGCAGCTATTTTAGAACAGGAACCGGATATATATAAAAAAAAGAGAGGAGAGCATCCGATGCGCAAGCGTCGCTGACGCGTACACGTCAGATGGGTGTGCGCAAAAAATAAATTTGAATAGAGAGTGGCGCGGGAGTGGTGCCAAAATGATGCCTTTTGCACAAACAAACTCACACGTACGTGTACCCCACGCGTGCGCGTCATTCGTGATTTTCGCACACCACGCGAATGCGTCAATGACGCATATGTGTGACCTGGAAAAACGGCATAAATATATGTGTCGGCAGAGAGTTGTGCGTGCACGCGGCTGGCTTCGTGCGAATCGCGCAAAACCCAGGGCACGCGGACGCGTGCCTGATGTTGACGCGTCATTAAGAAAATTCCGCGACCCACGCGTACGCATGCTGTACGCGTACGCATCGCCTGCGCCGCATAACTACACTAATTCGCCACCCAGTTTTAATCTTTCTTTTCCCCTCTCCCAATCCTAATTCTCTCTTATTCTTTTATCATAATATTTGTCTCTTTTTATTTTTTAGATTTTCTTTGCTTGAGGACAAGCAAACTTTTAAGTTTGGTGTTGACGCTTCGCTTAAGGGTTTTCTGTTTATTCCTATGGCACCAAAAGGGAAGCAAATCATCTTCACGGAGGAGCACAACCTGAAGAATAAAGTGACTGCTAGGATAACTAAGGTGGTTAAGTTCCTTTCATTTTTATTCCTCCCCCTATTCTTTTATGTTATGTTCTGGTTTTCTGCTATTTTGCGTTGTTTGTTGCATGATCCTTTATTAGTTAGAATCCTAGGACTAGTTTAGTTTTCCCTTAAAATGCTTTAATTCTAAAAGATGTCTCATGCATTGCCCATTGAGCTTGAAATCAAATTTTTTTTATGTATTACATGAGAAATTGAGTTTAATTTTAAGAATAGTCTTATTTAGTTAAATGTGGTGGTATTTTCTATGATTTTTGAATGCATGATATGAACAGTGCATATTTGAATTTGAATCAAGGGATGTTGATGTATAAGGAACAGGAATTTAGAGAAGTATTATGACTTCTCTGAAATAAACAAAAATTTAATCCTTGAAGCAAAAGAAACAGCAATATATATATATATATATAATAATAATAATAATAAAAGCAAGGTCCAAGGCTCTGAGCATCAATGACTAGGGAGGTCAGACATGATTAAAAGCTCAAAGAGTTATTTCTCTAGTCATATGCTTGTGGTATGATTGTGTCAAGTAATCCTTGAAACAGAACACTTAGAGTCGAGGCCAAGTGCGTTTAACAGAGTATGCCAAAGGCTTTGAGCACCACTGTCTGGGAGTAACTGAAAGAAAAATCAGAACTCAAAGAGAGTTCCCCAGTTAAGTGCTTATGGTGTTTCTATGTCAAGTAACTCTTGAGACAAAACATTTAAAGTCACGGCTAGGCTCAAGGTCCAAAGCACCAAAGAAAAATAAATTAAAGTAAATTTTGCTGTGCTCAATGATTAAACTGAAATATAAAGATCAGAGAATTCATAATATTATCCGGATTCTAATTTCGAATGACATTAACATTCTTCTGATTCAAAGGAGAGTGAGATGCCAAACCTATTCAGGATTGCAGTTGTAAACCCCACTATAATAAGAGACACGAGCATAATCGAACTCTCATTCTCACGCAAATTCACATCATAAGCTTATATTAATTTTGGTTGCTTGAGGACAAGCAACAGTTTAAGTTTGGTGTTGTGATGCGTGAGCATCTTGTCTATCTTTTCCTAGTGAATTTGCACTTAAATTGTTGAGTTTAATTAAGAATTAATTATATTTTAGCCACTATGGATGCTATTTTAAGTTTTGTGCAATACTGTTTATTTTAGGTAGCATTTGGCAGAATTTAATGGAGTTTCTGCAGTACAAGAATCAAAAGAGATGGCTGCGAGGAGCGACGCACACGAGTGCCTGACGCGTGCGCGTGATCTGAAAGTATCCATGGCGACGCGTATGCGTGACTGACGCATACGCGTGATTTGAAGATTTGCTCAGCAACGCATCCGCGTGACTTGCAAAGAAGACCAGCGACGCGTACGCGTGACTGACGCGTACGCATGACGTGCGCGATCTGCAGAAATTACAGAAATCGCTGACGTGGATTTTGGGCCGCCTTTTGAACTAGTTTTCAGCCCAGAAAACACATATTAGAAGCTGCAGAATGGACAAATCAAGTGATCCCCACCCATCAGCGGAAGACTTGTCGATTAATTCGAATTTAAATTCAAATCTGATTTTTAGGAAAAGATATTAATTTTAGATAATTAGATTTTAATTTAATGAGGATTAGTTATAAATAGGAACTCTGTACATTTAGACATATACACATTGTTACCAGAACCCTTATTTTTTTCTCTCTGAACCATGAGCAACTAATCCTTCATTGTTAAGGTTAGGAGCTCTGTCTATTTTCATGGATTGATTTGTTTGATCTTTTTAATTTAATTCATGTCTTGATTTATATTTCAATAAGTGTTTTCGTTCTTTATTTTATGAATATGGGTGGAACGGAAGTATGACCCATGTTCTAATTGAGTTCTTGTAAAACTTGGAAAAGCTCTTTACTTGAATAACATCTAGAAAACATATTATACTGAATTTCTAGTTGTTTGTATTTAACGGGATATGTGACATATAATCCCCTTATTTCTGGATAATTAGGATTCTTTTGGCATATAAACTAGAAATTGATCATCGCCCTCTAATTGGAATTAATTGACCAAGGAATTGGCAATTGATGAATTTTAGAGGAGACTAGGAAGGTCTAAGAAATTAGGGTCTAGTCACATATAATTTGCCATGAAATTAAATCTTGCATGATTAAATTACTTAGTAATAAAAGTTAATTCGAAAAAATAGATAACTCTAAAACCTTAACTACTTTCTCAAATATTTTATTCCCAACTCATTGCTGCTTGCTTTCTGAAATTCTTAAAGTACTGTTTAATGCTCTTTGAATATCTCAAAACTATTTTCTGCTTGCCTAACTAATCCTATCAAATGCTATTGTTGCTTGATCCATCAATCCTCGTGGGATCGACCCTTACTCACGTAAGGTATTACTTGGTATGACCTGGTTTACTTGCGGTTAGTAGTGTTGGTTGTAAAATACCGCATCATGAGGCTGTGAGAAACACCTTCCATGATCCTCATGAAAGGGCGTGAGTGGCGTTGGGAGCATTTGGGACACCTGATGCCTAGGCATCTTAGGATAGTTTCACAATCCTTTTTTATTAGTTTTCATTTGGTTTCATGCACTTTCTTAAGCAATAAGTAAGCTTTGGATGAGAAATATATGCTTGTCTTGATTCAATCAAACATGGTTAACTTTATGCCTTTTCATGAGATTTATGCAAGAATTACCTAATGCTATGAATGATGCAAAATCTTGTGACTATGACAAGGCTTTGATGCATTTGTTTGGTTGATCATAGGTGAGGAGAAGTAGAGGAAGGGCAAGGAAGAAGCAGAGAAGGCAACGTTGGTGGCCAAAGTTGGCTCACCAACGTTACCACAAACATTGCGAAGAAGCAAGGAAGCAATGTTGGTGGCCAAGTTGGCTCACCAACGTTGCCACAAATATTGCCTAAGGAGGAGGACTAAGCAATGTTGGTGGCTCTAGTTGGCTCACCAACGTTTCCATGAACGTTGCTTATGTAAGGGTGAGCAGTGTTGGTGGCCAAGTTAGCTCACCAACGTTGCCAAAAACGTTGGCATTAGCAAGAGAAGGAAATGTTGCTGGCCAAAGTTGGTCAACCAACATTGCCACAAACGTTCCAAGAATAAAAAGCAATGTTGGTGGCCCAAAGTGGCTCACCAATGTTGCTAACAATATTTCTACAAGAGAAGTGCAGCGTTGGTGGCCAAAGCTAGCTCACTAACGTTGCTGGCAACATTGCTACTCAAAAAGGTGCCAACGTTGGTGTGCAAATGTTGCCACAAACGTTGCCACCAACGTTTTCGATAGTTTCAAAAGAAAAATGCATGGAAAATTGGTCAGCGACGCGCACGCTGGGCAACGCGTACGCGTGACCAAGCAAACGCTGGTAGCAACATTGGTGCACTAATGTTGCCACAAACGTTCCTCAAGGGTTTTAAAGGGAATGTTGGCCACCATTAGTACACATTAACGTTGGTGACTAACGCCCATGCTGATCTCATTTTCAATGGCTTCCATGCAAGCTTGTGAACGTTAGTTAACTAACGCCCATGTCAACGTCACTAAAAGCCACTCCTAACTTGCTTCAACAAAGGCCAAGGCCCACATCCAAAGACTTGAAGATTGATTTGGAAAGTGTATAAATAGGATAGATTTTGAAGTAGAAGGAAGGCTGGGAAGCAGGGGACCCTCATTGGGAAACCCTGAGATCATTTTCTTTTGTACTTTTCTTTCTTTTACGTACTTTCTTTTCCTTTTTGTTTTGATTGAGCAATGATGAACTAAACCCCCATTTTATTAGGGGAGGAGCTCTATTGTAATTCTCATGAACAAATGAAATTCTTCTTCTTCTCAATCCGCTTGTGTAGCTATAGGATATCTTCTATGCTTATTGTGATTCACTCACTCCGGAAGGGGGTTTGAATCTATTGAATGCCTTTGTGAGCCTCGGAAGGGGAATCATGGGCATTAGAATTGGAGCTCTATCCTTCACAATTCTCTTGACCAACACTATTCGGGAGGAATTGAGGTCTTGAGAGTTTGTGTGGCTTATGGATAAGAGAATGTACTTAACCTCTTCTCATAACAATTATATCAAGGAATTAGCAAGATTGATTTTGATTAGAGAGATTGGGTTTCCAAAGAATTGGGATCCAATAAATTATAATTTTCCATAGATCTACTCATATGATTGAGAATGAAGTTGAGACCCATTTGATTCATGATTGATTATGATATCTCCTATCCCTAATGAGTCTTTCTCTTTGATATTCTTCACCTTGAGTTTCTTGAAGTTCTTTTAATTGCAATTGTTTACTACTTCCTTTAGTTTTCCCAGTGGCTAAGTCCCTATTTACATTTGATGCAATTTAAATTCAGTTGCTATGTACATTCTTGCCTTTACTTTCTTGCAATTTAAGATTTAAGTCATTTACATTTATTGCAATTTAAGATTAAGCTCATTTAAGTTTCTTGTACTTTAAGCTTATGCCCATTTACTTTCTAGCATTTAATTCTCTAGTCCTTTACTTTCTAGCATTTATATTTCCAGTACTTTACATTTTATTGCTCTACTTTCATTGTTGATTTACCTTTTGCTTATTTAATTTCACCAAATTCCTTTCAATATTCGCTTGACTAGACTCATCACCCAACTAAAATTGCTTGATCCATCAATCCCTGTGGGATCGACCTCACTCATGTGAGTTTTGCTACTTGATACAACCCGGTATACTTGCTGGTAGTTTGTGCGGTTGTGATTTCCCGCCATCAACGCCTTCGAGCAAGCATGATGCAAGGGGATGGCAACCTTTGAAGAGGCATGAGTGACGCTGTTGGAGGAAGGGACATTTTTTATGGAATGGCAAGGAGGCGTGAGTGGTATCCTTGGAAAGAGATGCCTTTGAGCACGCCAATAAGGAAAGTCTGCATGGGCATTCAAATGTTCTCTCTAGGCGTTTGGTACGCTCATTAACAACTTAAATGAAGTCTTAGAAGTGGGCTTGGCATGTCATGGGAGTGAATGATGTGAGGCATGTTCTTGGTAGGTGAGCTGAGCTTTCAATGGCGTGAGTGGTGTCCCAGGGCTAGTGATGCCTTCGAGCCTGCTAGTGAAAGAGGGTTGCAATAGGCATTTGGAACTCCACTTGAGGTGTGCAAAACGCCCATGCTTGAAGTTTTGGTCCAACCTGAAAGTGTCCTCATTTAGAGCGTTTGGAACTCCCCTTTTTAGGCGTGTAATGCACCTTCTTGGTTGCTAGGAGGTTGAATTGGTGGAGTTTGGAACTCCATCTCTAAAGTGCACAACGCCCTTCTTGCCCGGTTCCTTTGTTTATGCTTTTTCTCCTCTTTTCTACCCTCTTTCTACAATAATCACCAAACCAAAGGATTTCAAAGTAATATTCAACTTGAACATGAAAACACCATATATTAAGTAGGATTTATTAACTTTCTATATAGAATAACAAAGAAAAAGTAACTATGATGCATACGGATTAGGCTGGAGACCTCCAACACCCACCACATCAAATGGTAAAGGAATACAAATAAAAACTCAACCTACTTCCTTCCGTTTAGGACAGGTCAAGCTTGGGGGCTATGATTCGTACGTCATACCTCGACCACAAACTACTATAAACTCGGACATGAAAGCCATGACTCGTAACAAACCAAATCGAGGTAACGGTAGAATCACAAAACTGATACGGCAAGAAAGGTGGACCCTACCGAGAATATCAACAGAGTTCGAGTCAAGCATAACGGGCTCTTATTCTTTATACAGAGGGAGAAATAACATAAAAGGGGCAGTTCCAGAAAAAAATCATACATTCAACCTTCTTATTTACTTGTTTACTTGTAGTTTGTTTTTTTATCAAGAAGACTCCACTAATTTGAGCATTGGAGTACCTTTTGCAAGTATTTTCGCGCGCAATGTTCTATTTGAAGTCGACGAATAGTTCTTCCAACGGATCAACCCGCTACTCTAAGAAGGTGCTAAAACTCGGTGAAACTTTCACAAACAGAACACTGTATACATCAAAACAAAATACAGTTTAGAAAAGAATATATGTACACTAAGATTTTCTAAATTTATATTATATATATAGTAACTAAAATTATATATAAAACTAGTTTTAAGAAAAATATTTAAAAAGAAATTAAAATTTCAATTTTCAGTGTATTAAATAAATGAAATTCCTCTTAATTGCTACTTACGTCATCATAGTGTGATGAATATTCATATTAGTTAAGCATAACGTTTTTTAAGTGTAAGCAAATGGTCCCATTTGGTTTGTGGGTTGCAAGGTTAGTAATCAGCGTCCCCGTCCCCTCCCCCCACCCATATCACAATTTTTTCAACTATTTATTGTGTTCGTGATTTTGAATATGATATGAATTTAGACTTGAATTATGGGTTTTACTTTGAAAAGTCAGTAGGGTCAATAAATAACGACAGCTATGGCCCTAATGTGGTGACTTGCATCCACTCTCATGATGATCTCTTTGTTAGCATTGCAAGTGTGAGGAGTGTTGAAGTTAGTCCCACATCAAAGAAAGCAAGAAAGAGTGAGGAGTTTATAAGATAAGAGATTCATTAACTTGACACCTTAAGGTTTTGAGTTGGATGTGGTGTTTTCTCATCTTATATTCTCTCACTTGATTCTTCCCCAAAATCTCCCTGGTTGGAGGAGATTGTTAGTGTGAGGAGTGTTGAAATTAGTCCCACATCAAAGAAAACAAGACCCATTTACTTGATACCTTAAGGTTTTGAGTTAGATGTGGTGTCTTCTCATCTTATGTTATCTCACTTGATTCCTTCCCGAAATCTCTCCCGTTGTCGAGAGCTCTCCACGGTTGACCCAACACTCTTCTCCAATAAAAATTTAAGTTGTTTTAGATTTTGAATTCTCAATTTTAAACTCTAAATTTTAATTATTAATTTTAAATTTATCAAAGTTAAAATTAAAAATATAACTTTATAGTAAAAAATTTTGATAAATATTAATTAGCTAAAATAATTTTTTATAGTTATTTTTTAATATTTAAAATAATTAATAACAATAATTAAGAATAAGTACAAGTAAGTTTCAACTTTAATAATCGAATTGAAATATTAAGAGTACTGGTTTATTCTACTCTTCGCACTTTAATAAATAATAAAAAAATATGTCTACACTAAAAATTAATTATTAAATTAATAATTATATATTTGTATACAAATATATATTATTTAATTTATTTTAATATATTTTTATTTTAATATATATTTTATATTAATAACTAATTTAATTAGTAATTAATTTTTAATTTATACATATGATTGATAAATAATATGTACGCTAATATTTTTCTAGAATAATAATGAGCCCGATTATTTGTATTTATTTTTTTTTTTTTACTCAATCGAATTTATAAAGTCATGCGTGCTACATTGCGTTGAATTGACTTGCGGTATGTATGGATAAGTGATCTGCAAATTCAAATCCGGATAAGGAAAGTCACTCTAGTAATAATTATATGTTACTGATCGATGAGCATGGATAACGGATAGGTTCGGATTAAATGTCAAATCTTTATAGTTCTCTATCTTTGGAAATTTTAACAGATATTATCACAAAGAAATTATATTTATATTTATATTTATATCTGGTACATAAAATTAAAACATATTTAAAATTATGTTTAAAATAAATTCAAATAACTTTGTGTATATTAAACATGTCACTTTTATTAATGTAATTTATATTATTTGATATAATATATAAAATTAAAATTGAGATTTTTAAATGGAATTTTAACTGAGTAATATCTTATGTGTACGTAGAGGAGATTCTGTAAAATATTCAAAAAGCTCATTGAGCTGAAATTTTAAAATGTATTCTTATTTTAAGGGAAGCTATGTTAAAATTTTTAGAAAAACATAGTTAAAACACACTAAAAAAATCAAGACACATTGAATAAAGCATAGCTTTTTGGCATTCGTAGGTATCATTGAATTATGGCATCAACAATGAAGAAAGTCGATTTTAAATGTACGATAGAATGCACATAAATAGGCGAGCTTTGAAACTGTTATTTTTATTGTGGAACTCTAAGAAGAAAACTCTATAGGAGATTTACTATTAATGATTAGAGGTTGAAGCACTATTTTAAAGGTGAAATTGATCGCTAAAATTTCATTCATCTGTTGATTTAACAGAGTTGACCGTTAAGCTAGTGACATTAAAGAAACGTTTGTTGGGAGGCAATCTAATCCTCAGTATCCTTTGATTTTATATTCATTTTGATTTTATTTACTTTATTCTAAGTATATATAGTTTTCCTTCTTTTTACATGTATTGTAGTCATGCAAAGTATTAATGACAGAAACATATACAATTAGAAGGAAGTTCAGAACATTCTGGAGGAGTTTTAAATCGGGTGCCTCGGCGCTAAACGCTGCGACCTAGCATTTGGCACCAGGAGGCACGTAATTCGAGGTCTCGCCACTGTCTTGGTGGCACTAAACGCGGCTACATGCCGTTTAGCGCCAAGGGAGTTTTCAAATTAATTTGGCTACCGTTTTGTGGCGCCAAACCCTAGCCTTGCGCATTTAGCGCTAGAGGATTCGCAAAACAGGGTGACGCTAAACGCCACATCCCTGACATTTAGCGCCAGTAGTGCCTCGAAGACCCTTTTGTGAGGGATTCAAATTTTGAAATTGAAAAAGATCGTAGGTCCCACCACTGGTCCCCTCTACTACCACCCCCTTCCCCAATCAAATTAATCATCCTTCCCCAAATCTCTTTCCCTAACTATTACCCTACCAACCCACTTCCCCAAATTAAATTCCATTACCTCCATTTTCTTCACTACACCCACCCAGCCCCCCACCCCCACCCCAAACCGTAACTCCCTCTTCCTCCTTTCCTCTATATATACCACTTTTACCCCACCATATCCTCACCTCTTCTACTAACTCCCACTTCTTCTATCCCAACACTATTCCCTCCTCTATTTCTGTCTGCCAACCCCTCTCTCACTACCCTTTTATTTCCTTTTTTATTATTTTTCCTTAGTATCCCTATCCCTTTTACTTTTTTCCTTAGTATTTCCTCATGAGAGAGATATGCTTGGTCTGTGATTATACCACACATTATCATACATCCAAATAATAGGTGGATTATATGTCACCATATCCAATCCCAAAACCCAGATTCTACTCAAGTGTGAGAAGGAATTTCAAGCATGGTTTCATGTTTCCTTTTCCAAGGTTCCCATGAAACCCATTTTGCATTCAACCTCTTTCCCAATATGATTGAATACTAGCATGAAGAACGAAATTCCTTCTAACAAATCAAAGAGAAGATGAAGAGAAGAAGAAATTCACTATCATGAATCCATCAATTTCAACAGAGATCCCTCTCCCAGTGAGAGAGAGTTAGCTACTCATAGCTCAAAGAAAAGTACAAGGGATGGAAGAGATGAAATGTAAAGTAAAAACTAGATCTAAACTTAGCAATGCCAATCCAATACAACCCAACTCAATCCCTTTTTCAGTTCTTCCAGGGGTTATTTATACTACTCCTATTACTAGAATTAATAAAATACAAAAGGAAAAGAATATTACAATTGGAGGGAAAAGGAAAACTCAATAAACATGACCTCCAGAAGCTGGCGTGTGACTAGCGTTTATGTGGCGTGCCACGCCTTGCCTCTAATTTAGCTTGGCGTGCCACACCAAGCTCCTCAAGTGGCACGCCCCGTGTGTTGACATCCATGGCATGCCATGTAAGACCCAAAACCTTTGAAAAGTCTTTTTATGAGTAAGTTTCAAATCATATAGTTATTTATAGCCTTAATTTCAGAAATTATTTTATCAGAGATAATTAAGGCAATTTTTGATTTATTGGATTTGACACGAGTTATGATTATTATCCAATTTTATAATTTTTGGGTTATTTTCTATATTTAAATTATAAAGTTGATAGTTATGAAATAATAAAGATTTTATATGATATGGACTAAATAATCAATATTTTAATATATTGATATTGCTGTTTTGGAAAATAGAGAAATTAATTATATTATTTCTAAATTTTGGATTTGGACATTTTATTGAAAATAAAGTGTGAAATTGAGGAGCAAATAGTATTTCTATACATTAATTTTGTTGGATTAAAATTTGTTCCTAATTACTATGTTACCTCTACTTTTATTTGAAATTACAAAAGTACCCCTAACCCTAATTTTCAAAAATGAAACCCTAACCCAGAAAAACCCTAACCCGACCCGTTTCCCCAAGACCCAGCCTTAACCCCCCACATTGTTTCCCTCACCCAGTAGCAGTAGCATGTGCAGCCTTCCCCTCATCTTGAATGAAAGGAATGAAACAGAAAGGGGAAGAAGGAAGGGGGACCGAGGGAGGAAGGAGAGGGGGGAAGAAGAGGGAGGCGGCGCGGTGGGTACCACTGCCACCGTCGCCGCCGTTGCTAGCAGAGGGAGAGAGAGAGAGGAACGTCGTCGCGCATCCAAGGGTGGAGATCGAGAGAGAACAAGCCGCGCCACTACCACCACGGGTTGCCGTCGCTAACGCCCGTGCCGTCGCCGATCATCCTGGCACAGCGTCAGAGGCAGAACCGCGACCTAAACAGAGAGTGCGAGCCATAGCCACCGATGGAGAAGGAGGAGCGCGCACAGAGAAGGTGAAACAGCCGCCATCGCCGGCACCTCCAGCCCGCGTTGCTGCTGTTGCGCCGTCACCGCGCCATCGTCCTCATCACAGAGCTAGTTGCCACTGAGCTTCCATAGACGCCGTATTTCACTGCGGTTGAGGGCGTCTCCATCACCGCACTTTGGCTGACGGCATTGCCGATCTACTGCTCTGCGGTGCTTAGCTGGAGCTCCTGTTGCTGATGCCGGAGATCGGTGGTTGCCGAAAAACACTACTGTTGTTGCTGCCGAAGAAGGGAGAAGCCGTGCCCTGTTCTGGCCGCTGGAGCTTCCGGCCGAGCCTCAACTACTGGGAACGCCACTGCCGCCACCGAGCTCCACTGCCGGTAAGGCTTTTAAGTTGAGTTTCCCTTCTGTTGAATTTCCTGGAACTTCATCGTCGCTGCATGTGGTACAGATCGCCGCTGCATCTTGGGGCTGACTGCCGGGTTGCCGCCGAACCGATTCGGAGACCGCCGCTGTCTCGGTTCAACCGTTCCTGCTTCGCTTCGGTAAGCGTTTCGATTTGAAAGCCCTTTAGTTACTGTTCTGTTACTATACGCTGAGGTTTGTGGCATTAATCACTATACGATTGAGTTTCGGTTGTTGTATGTTGCGATTAGAGTTGTTGAGACTGTTGCGAAAGTGGCTTGGAGCTGAGGTTTTGGTTGCCATCAATTTGGTTTGAAGCGGAAAGGACTTGATGAGGCTTTTGGGTTATGGAATTTGCGTTTTGAGGTAGGGGCGCTTTCCAAAAACTATGTTTTATGTATTGGAATTATTACATACGGATACTGATGTGAGATATTGTGTATTTGGTGATTGTATCTGCCTTATGTATTATTTGATTGACTCGAATGATTATGGATGTTGGTTTGGCTGAATTGCTGTGCGGCTTTGTGAAATGTAATGCTTTGAAGTTGATTCTTTAAAGATTTGAAATCTGAATTTAATCCGCTGAGGATTGATTTGATTTGAGTTAATTGTTTTGATGATTTGAAAAGTCGAATGCACTTTTGAATTCAGCCTGGTTTACTTTAATTGATTCGGTTTTGGACAAATGATTTGTTATTGAGCCGTTTCTTTAAAGCCTTGGAAATGAGTTAAATCGATTGATATTGAGTTAATTTTGAAATAGTATCCTTGAGATACTCCACTGAGGCAATTGTTGGATTTAGCATGCTTTGAATTGATTTCTGGTTTTGTGTTGTTGAAAAGGAATGAGGAACGGTTTAGTTGGGATCCGAACCGGGTGGCAAAAGTCCAAGTTTTAGGGAAGGTGCTGCCGAAATTTCTATAAAATCTTAGTCTTGTTTGAAAGGTTATTTAAAAAGGGTTGGATTTGAGAAATTGTATTATTTAATTTATTAAGAGGATATTTATGTTTTCAAGCTTAATTTATTTAATGAACTTTATGCGTTGAGTTTGGGTCATTTAGAAATGAACTATTTTTACCGTTTGAATCACTAAAGGAAAGAATGATGCTCTAATATTGATTTCAATATAAAAAGGAGC
Organism: Arachis hypogaea; assembly: GCF_003086295.3. NCBI lineage: Eukaryota > Viridiplantae > Streptophyta > Magnoliopsida > Fabales > Fabaceae > Arachis > Arachis hypogaea. The sequence continues at coordinate 26,619,570 of NC_092036.1, forward strand.
TTTTAGTGATTTTTAAAGGGACCTATACTTTTGATTGAGTAATCAAGTTTGAGGCATTTTGGAAGAGTTAGAAAAATGGGGTCCAAAAAGAAATCTGAAAGTGGTTTGATTCAAATGAACCGGTTCTGTTTCAAATGAGTTGATTTTTAGACCGGGTTAGAACTTGTGATTTTGTATGGTTTGGTTTTATAATAAATTTAGTTTTATTTACTTGAGTCGAGAGTCTATGATTTTAAGAGTTTCAATGAATTTTTAAGGAATTGATGTAAGTTGACCTTCCCTAAAGACTTGGGACTCTGCCGAGAAACTTTTGTTATGAAATTCCACTGTTGGGTGGGTGATTTTGGATACTTTGAAATAAATCCTTAACTTGCCATGGTTTTAGAAGTTTTGGAAAGAGAATGCCGAGAGTAGCTTTGTTTTAAAAAGGGAACTCACCTTGAGTAAATTTGGCTTAAGAGCCTGAGATGAATTGAGAAATGAGATCTTTAAAGCCAACGCTGAAAAGAGTTGAAATTTGATTTCAAAGCGAAATGGCTTGAGAAAAGTGATTTATGGCTTAAATGCCGGTTTTATGAATTTTGTGATGTCGAATGGTAGAAGTGCTATTTTGTTATGGGCCGGAATGGCTGTGTATGCTATTGAACTATGGCTGATTGCCGAATGAGTTATGAGCCGTATGGCTGATTATGAATTATGAATTTAAGCCGAAGGGCTGTATTTATTGATAAATTGGCTGGTTCTAGATTGAACCATGAGCCGGATGGCTGAGATGGATGGTGATCCATGGTTGAGTACAAATGCATGTATGCAATTGAATGAATTGTGAATTTAAGCCGGATGGCTGAGATGAATGTCGTATGCGAGTATGCTTGTGTCTTCTCTCTGGTTGTAAGGGTGACAGGGCACCGATACCCTCTAATGGCGACAGGGCGCAGATACCTTCTAATGATAATAATGCGCAACAGAGAGACTATGTCCGGGTTAGCAACCGGACACGTCGGGTTGGCTTGGTAACCGACAGATGATATCATCAGCCACTAGGACAGGCATGCATCATATGCATCTATGTGACATTGTTTGGGTATGCATATTGTACTTGGTTTGCCTTTGTGATTAACTGCTAATTGTTCTACTTGCTGTAACTATTTGTTTGTGTTTGAACTCCCTATCTGTGTTTGCAACTGGGACTCTGTTGGATTGTGGTGATTTGATTGATGGTTGGATTGCTTGGGCCTAGGGCCGTGGTTGGAATGAGATGAACCGATGGTTGATTTCGTTTTTGTGTTTTTGGGTTGGAATAAAATATGAAAGGCTATTTTGGTTCAATTTAGATAAACCTTTTTGAAAGGCTTTTGATGTTTTGAGAATTGAACGGTTCCTCTTTCAGAAAAGATTTATGACTTTACTTTTATTGAAAATCCATTGTTTTTGAAAAGAGGCATAAGACGGTTATTAATCACTGGTACGATTTATCTTCATGTATCCTATTACAGTAATTCCCAAAAACCCTCTACTGAGAACCCCTTCGAGGATGATGTTCTCACCCCTCCTACATTTTTCCCCTTTCAGGATGTGGGCGCAGAAGTCACGAAGAGTTTATTTAATTGTTGTTGAGATGTTCTGCATTGCTTTAGTTTATTATTTATTGTACCCTCGCCTTTATCTTGAGATATTCTGTAAGAGGGATAGGAATTGTATTGGATACTGCTTGTGATATTATTTATAAATATATGTATCTATATGGATGTATCCTTTAAGAGTTTTTGCAAGTTATATAGTATCTATGGATGTACGTTGTCGAACGAAAGTATTTTTGGGAGCGGTATTGCGGTTTAAAGTTTTAAACAGGCTCATATTTTAGTATTAAATAGTATAAGTGTTATCGTAATGTCCGAGCTATCAGAGTTGCGCAGCCGGAAGCGTGAGCTTTGGTAGTTAGGGTGTTACATGCCACGCCTTCGAGCCCACGTGGCACGGCCAGGGTCTTCTTTAATGTTGGCTAGCCTGGTGTGCCACGTCTTCGAGTCCAAGTGGCATGCCCAAGGTCTTCTTTAATGTTGGCTAGCTTGCCGTGCCACGCCTTCGAGCCCAAGTGGCACGCTTAAATTCTTCTTGGAACCTTGGTTAGCTTGACGTGCCACGCCTTGGACCTCAAGTGGCACGCCCAGGCTCTTTCTTGGAGCTTTGAACTATCGTGGCATGCCTAGGGTCTGGTGTGCCACGCCCATTGTGGGCGTTGCATCTTCTACTCTGGAAAACATAACTGGTGTGCCACGCCCAGGGTGTGGCGTGCAACGCCATACCCATGATGCAGGCTTCTTCACGTTTCTGGAAAACATAACTAGCGTGCCACGCCCAGTATGTGGCGTGCCACGCCCAGCATTCAAGTGGCACGCCCAGGTAAATAGTGAAAGTTGGCGTGCCACGCCTTCGACCTCAAGTGGCACGCCCCGTAACTAATGAAGGTTGGCGTGCCACGCCTTCGACCTCAAGTGGCACGCTCAGCTTTGGTGCTTGGTCTTCTTTAGTGTTGGCATGCCACACCTGGGACCAAAGTGGCACGCCCAAGTGATGGTGATACCTGGCGTGCCACGCCTTCGACACCAAGTGGCACACCCAAGTATTTGGGTCTTCACTTCCTTTCTGGAAACTTGAACTGGCATGCCACGCCTTGATGTTCAAGTGGCACACCCATCTTAAGTTGACTCCTCCAAGCTTGGCGTGCCACGCCTGGGTCTTCAAGTGGCACGCCCGAGTGATGGACTAAAGTTGGTGTGCCACGCCTTCGATACCAAGTGGCACACCCAAGTGATGTCCCTTTCTGATTGATGAACTGGCATGCCACCCCCAGCTCTTCAAGTGGCACGCCCATTGTGTGTGATGGACTTGGCATGCCATGCCCAGCTTGGCGTGCCACGCCCCCTTTGTGGCCTTCAACATTGCTCTCTGGAATTCATGACTGGCGTGCCACGTCCTGGTGCTGGCGGTCCATGCCCCCCCATTTTCATGGCGTTTGTTCTAAGTGGCACGCCCACCTCACACGCCCAGCTTTACTTGTTGTTTTCTTCCCTTTTGTTGCCCTTTTTACCTGAAATTCAGCACAAACCCATTTCAAAGCAATGTACCATAATATTTATCATTTGATTCATGAAATTGCATTGAAACAATGAATATGTGTTCTTTTTATGGTCCTTTTAGATAGGTAAAAAGGGTAAAGGATGCAAGTCATCACAACACAAACTTAAGCTTTGCTTGTCCCAAACAAATCAATGTGAATTGTTCTTAGATGAATTGAGACTTGACCTTGAATAGATGCATACATTACCAAAGATAAGGCTAAGTGTTTAACACATGCATGAATGTTATTGTTTTAATGTCACAATAAACTCCTAGATTCTTGAGGGTTCTTCCAAGTATATGCCTTAGGGCCATTTTTATTGATTGTCACCTTGAAGTAGCAAGAGTTGTTTCCTCTTTCTTTTTCACTTTTTTTTTCAATTGACCACGACTCTAAGTGTTTTGTCTCAAGACGACTCTTTAAGTTAGGCTTTCAATTAGCACTCCTAAACCAGTTGGTTTTAGGGTACTAGGTGTTGAAACACCCCTAAGAATTTAATTGCCCAGGTCTTTCTTCTTGACACATCTTCACCACAATCATCTACTAGGATATTTAATTCTTTTGAGTTAATTGGTGCTTCTTTTTATCCTAGTAGGTGATGCTCAGAGCCTTGGGTCTTTTGTTACTTACTACTTCTTGGTTCTATAGATATTCAAAGGACATTCTTGGCTTTTACTTCCCACTCCCTCTAAGTCTAGTTGCTCATCATGACTCATTTTCTTTCAAGTTCATACAAGGTCCTACATTTAGTTCCTTTATCTCTTGGCTTTGAATAGCCCCACTTGGTCTTAGTCTCTTTTACTCTTATTTTTGCAACAACTCACCATATACTCTTATGGAAACAAAATACTCTTTTATTTGATGATCATGAGACTTAAACAATATTACATTTTCTTTCTTCAATCATAAAGGACTCATAAAAGACTCCAGAACATATGGAAATCAAACATGAAGCATAAACTATCCTAACATTGCAACTATTATTAAACAGAAATTAAACATAAGGAAATCAAAAAGAAATTCAGAATTTTTAAAAGTGTCAACCATGGGACTCAACAACCTTGAGCAGCTTCAGTTCATTGGCCCTTTTTCTTTGTCCTTCTTCTTGGAGGAGGAGGAGTCATCATCATCCTTCTTGGAGGATACTTCTTGTGCCTTTATGTCCTTGGGCTTCCAAAATCCCAGCCTTCTCATGTAGGTTCTTTCATCTTCCTTGTGCTTGGCCAGAATTTCTTCTTGTCATGCGCTTAACTCCTCCATTCCTTGCATGAATTTTGGGTATCCAGGGTTCAAGGCTGCCATAGTATTACACAAGTGATTCAGCTTCGCTTGTGTGTTGATATCATACTGCCTCCTTGAAATGGTTCTAGCATCATAAAGATGCCTAAACTCAGCAAAGTTCCTCTGATACCATTTGTTTTGCTCCACTATTTTGTTGAGGCTACCTTGCATCTCTCCCCGGTTGAACTGGCCTTGTTGCTCCTTCATTGACTCTATACTTCCTTGGAGTTGTTGTATGTTCTTATTCACTTGGTCCCAACGTTGTAGTTGTTCCTTGAGTTGGTTGACATCTTCTCTTAGGAGGTGTATATCTCCTCTCATTTGGTGTATATCTCCTTGCAATTGCTCCCAGTTCAAACCTTCAGGAAATTGTGGGTATGGTGGTGGTAGAAGTGCTAAGTATTCTGGTTGATCTTCACCCTCTCTTTGTTGTTGTTGTTGTTGTTGTTGTGGTACATGAGCATGAGCTCTGTGTTCCCTTGCTCTCTGAAGAGGGTTGACAGCCACCACTTTAGACATCTTCTTGGCAGTTATAGGCTTCTCTTCACTACAAGAAAAATATCCATTCAGCCACACTTTTTTTAAACTACATTTGAAAAGTGCTTTTTTGCATGGTACCCTTTTATAAGAGAAAAGGAAACACTATTGAGGCATCCATTCAAAAGCGTCTCCTTAGATATTTTAAATATCACTTATAAAGCGTAGCCAAATCTGAAAAGCTATGGATACACTTTATTGACCAAAGGGAGCGCTTTTAAAAAGTAACCCATTTGTTAAGTTTTGGGTGTGATGCCAGGGAATTTTGGCCAGTTTCACTGACCTTTTCTTCACTGTTTTAAGGTAGTTTCATGCATTTTCTTAGGAAATAAGCTAGTTTTGGGTAGAATTTCACTTACTTCTTGATTCAAGTATACATTGTGCACTTTACATGATTTCATGAGGATTTTGCATGAATTATATGATAAATTGGATGATGCATGATCCCATGATTAAGAGCAAGACTTTGATGCACTCTGTTTGTTTGATTTCAGGCAAAAAGAAGCAGAGAAGAGCCACGTTAGTGGCTACGTTAGTTACACTAACGTGGGCACTAACGTGGAAGGAAGGAAAGTTGGAACGTTAGTGGCATTAACTTTGAAGAAAGAAAATGGAGCCAACGTTAGTGACACTTAACATTATCACTAACGTTGGACCAAGCTCATAAGTGGCCACGTTAGAGTCCACGTTAACTTAGTTAACGTGGCCTCTAACGTTAAAAGGGGGAAGGGAGCCAACGTTAGTGACATTCAACATTGTCACTAACGTTGGCCTAAGTGCAAAATGCAACGTTAACTCCCACGTTAACTTGGTTAACATGGGAGCTAATATAAGAGGCAAGAGTGGTCGACAACGTTAGTGACACCCAACATTGTCACTAACGTTGAAAGCAACCACACAACCCCCAAGGAAGCCACGTTAACTTCCACGTTAACTTAGTTAACGTGGAAGCTAACGTGGATGAAAGAAGGTGATGGCCAACGTTAGTGACACTCAACATTGTCACTAACGTTGGAAGGAGCCACACAAGCCACAATGAGCCACGTTAACTCAAACGTTAAGTTAACGTGGGCAAAAGTCCCACCTGGCAGCCTGACCATGCCTTCTTCAAACATGCATAACTTGAGCCACAAAGCTCTAAATGAGGTGATTCCAGTGGAATTGGAAAGTAGGATTCCAGATCTTTCCAAGCATATATGGCACTACATGGTTGACACTAAGGTTGAGGGAGAAAACCTGCCCCGAAAGTGCAATGATGAACATGGTATCAACCTGTATTAAGGCCAACTGACCTCTTCACCTTCCAAGAAGTATAACTCGAGTTGTAGAGCTCCAAATGATGCGCTTCCAAAAACATTAGAAAGTAGACATCCAAGACTTTCCAACAATATATAATAGTATGGGGTGGACACTAAGTTTGAGCTTCAAAAACGGGAAATTGCTAGCGTTATTGAGTCTCAACATTTTCATTAACGTTGGCGACCATGCCAGCGACCATGTCCACTTCAAAGGAGCAAAACTTGAGTTACAGAGGTCCAATTATAGTGATTCTAGTTGCGTTAGAAAGCTGACATTCAGAGCTTTCCAACGATGTATAATACTCTATAGTGGGCATGAAATTAGAATACAAACAAGAGGCATCTTTTAAACCCCAAAAACACCAACTGGGCAGCAAGTGCAACGTTAGCCACAATAACTTTAGTACTAATGCCACACTTGTAGCGTTAGAGTGGCTAACTTTAGCACTAACTTTAGCACCTGGACCTCAACTTGACTCACTTATCTCTCAAGTCCACTTCAAAGCCCAAGCAAGCAAGCCCACAATCGTCAACCAATCAAGACCACAAGAAGCATCTAGAATAGGAATTTTCATTTAATTGTAATTTGCTTTTAATTTTATTTTGTAATTTAGGAGAGCCTATATAAAGGCCTTAGTCTTTACATTGAAGGCATGCTGGAATGGAGGGTTCTTCGGACTCCCTCCCCTCACACACTTTTTCTTCTCTTTCTTTTAGTTGTAATTTTTATTCTATGAATGTTGAATTTTCAATTTCAGTTTGAATCTTCATCTTTACTTTTCTGCACTTTCTCTCTTTTTTATTTTTGTAGAGCAATGATCAACTAACTATTTTCATTGGGTTAGAGAGCTCTATTGTGATTCAATGGATTAAGTGTAGTTCTTATTCTTCTTCTTCTATCTTTTCTCTTGATTTTACTTGAAAGCTTTCGATCTTCATCCCATTGTGTAGTTATCTTGGAAAAGAGGTTATTCATACTTGGATCTCTTTTGAACCTTGAAAGAGGAATGAAGGGATCAAGCTAGAAATGATTTCTCATGCTGGACCAAATTGGGTTAGGATGGATATGTGACTATAATCCTCTCAACACTTGATTTGGGAAATGCATGTGGTATAATCAGTGACCATACTTCATCTCTTCTCATGAGCAATTGACCAAGGAATTGGCTATTGATCAAGATTTGAGAGATTGAATTACAAGAAATTGTAATTCAATCAATTAAGATTGCCAAGGAGATCAATGAGTGCATTGATTGAGGAAGAGATGAGAATGAGCATGATCCGGAGGATTGCAATATCTCTTGATCCCAATGTTCATTTTATTTCTTACATTTACTTTGCTTGCCATTTTATTTTTCTACACTTTATTGCTTTCTTTACTTTTCTGTCAATTTACAATTCCTGCTGCTCCTCATCCAAATCTGAATCGTCTAACTAGGATAATCAATTAACCATTGATTGCTTAATCCGTTAATCTCTGTGGGATTCGACCTCACTCTATTGTGAGTTTTACTTGACGACAATTCGGTACACTTGCCGAATGGGAATTTGTTGAGAGACAAGTTTTACCCCGATCAAGTTTATGGCGCCGTTGCCGGGGATTAACTGTGATTAACAAACTACCGGTTGATTGATTTACTAGATTAGACACTTTTCTTTTATCTCTGTTTTCTTTTGTTTCTTTATTTTCTTTTGCTAACCAACTGTTTGTGATATTGCCTCACTAGGAATTTCTTCATTTGTGACAAGGGGAATTCCAATCTCTTTTATCTTGGTGATTGTTGTTTGATACAGAGTAATTTGAAGAAAAATGGAGCATAGATCATCTTTTGGTCAATCAAGTTACTTGGGATACTTCTCACCACCACAAAATAATTCATGCTATTATAATCATAGTGGTTGGGAATATCAAGAACATGAGACGGGGTGCTTCCCAGGGTCACAAAATAGTCCATATTCTGATGACTTGGATCACTACTCAAGCTGTGCCTGGGAAGATCAAAACCAAAGAAATTTCACTTATTCACAGCCCATTCATCAAGAGCCATCATCCTTTAATTATTCAACCTCACCTCCTAGCTTTTCGCATCAAAACCCTTCACCACTTGGATATGCCTCAACACAAAATTCCTTCCCACATCCATATAATTCATCTCACCACTCACACAATTCATGCCATTACACACAAAATTCTTCTCATAGTCCACAAGACCCATATCATTACCCACAAAAGTCATACCACTCTCAGAACATAAAACCACAAAACAACCAATTCCATTCACAAAGTAGCCACCCTCAACCTCCAAATTTCACCCCAGCTGCACACCCTCCCCTAGAGGATAAGCTATCAAGGATAGAGAACCTACTGGCAATGCTCTTGGAAGAATCTAAGGACACAAGGACTTTCCAAGAGGAAGTAAAAACCATTATGCAGAACCGTGGGTTGCCATTAAGAAGCTTGAGGCACAAGTTGGATATCTATCAAAGCAAATCACTACCCACAATTCTCTCAGTAATACCATGGCAAACCCAAGGGAGGAATCAGAAGAACAAGAAAAAGAGGCACCCATACCAAGTGAGATTTCTATGAAGAAGGAGGAGGTTATGAGAGTATATAAGCCTAAGGCTCCATACCCACAGAGGTTACTAGTGGGGACAAAGGAACATGCAAACTCACTCCCAAAAGACTCAATGCAACATCATGTAGAAGAAAGGGAGGAAGTCAATCAAAAGAGCCCACACTCCAATGAAACAGAGAGTTGCATAAAGGGTGAGTTCATTGAACCACCAATTCAAGAAGCTCTTGATGAAGAGGATGCTCCGACCATCATACAACACCCAAGTACTGAAATTAAGGTGGTGAAGGCAATCAACATGAACACTAAAAAGAGGATGGTGACCAAGAAAAGAAGGACAATATCCATGAAGAAGAAAAGGTCAACCAAAAGCCATCCCACCCCTACCCCATCAAGCAAGTTTACACAATCTAACAACAGAAGAAGGCTTGCTAGAGAGAGGCACTCAAAACAAGGGGCATTAACTGGCTCGTCTTTCCTCTTGAGGTCATTCCTCTTAACAAACTGGAAGAAGAGGAAGAAATTCATGAACAACATGTCAAGCTAATGACATTAAAAGAGCGCTTGTTGGGAGGCAACCCAACCGTAGGTAACATTTCCTTGCTTTGCTTAGTTTACTTTCAATGATTTGGCATATGATTGCATTCTATGTTTGGTGTTGCTATGCAACAATTTGATTTTCAATCTTCACTAGGTACTTGCAACATTCTAAATTGATAGTGGCACACTAAGTTTGGTGTTGTCACTTAACTTTCATGTAAGTACCATGCCAACACCACTTATTAATGCAGTCAAAATGTCTCTGTTTGTATCTCTTGTGTCTTTATTGTATCCTTAACCTTGCTTGCTGAAACACATGCATACTCACACTTCATTCTAAGACATTCATGATCCATCATGGATCCCATCACCACTGTTTTAATTGTTGCTTGAGTATAAGCAATCATTCTATGTCTGGTGTGGGAATGGGAAGAATAGGAGGAAAAGGGCAACAACAATGAAGATAAAATACAAGGTGGTAAAGTTCCTTTCTCCTCTTACTTATTTCCAGCACTTTAATTTGCATGATTGTCTTTTAAGTTCTTTGTATGTATGTGTGCTTGCTCCTTGTGAATAAGCATGTCAATTCTGTCTTTTAAACTTTTTATTGATTAAGGCTGTGTTTTCTAGTCTGAATGTCATTAATCCATCCTTACCTTGCTTACTTGTATGCTTGTCCCTTTTGAATCAAATGAAAAGAGAATGAATGTTTTATAAAAGACCAGAGTAGAGTTCATACTATGGAATGAGTTCATGAGTTTGTGGTGTGGTCATAAGTTAGCTAAGTTGGTTCAACCACAAGGTGGGAAGACAACTATCTGTCCTGAATCATATGCTTTGAACATACCCCATGAGACTAACTAAATAACAAGATCCTAATAAGAAAAAGGGGAAAAGAAAAATAAAAGTGAAAAAAAATAGGCAATAAGGCTAGGCACCAATGGTTTTAATCTTAAGGCAAGTGTCTGTGGTGCTCCTGTGTGAGGGATCTAATTGGATGAATAAGCTCTTAGGGGTGCCTTATCACTTGGTAACTTGGGTTAACTAACTCGGGATTATCAGCTGAAAGTCCACTATCAAGAGTAACCTTCACTACAGAGCATTTAGTAACCCAAAGAGGTGCTGGACACCAAGGTCTCAAGAAAAGAAAATAAATAAACTATATGCCTGTGGTGTGTATGTATGGGGGAGAGACTTGAGCAAGTAAGTTCTTAGGGGTGCTTCAACATCTAGCACCTTGAACCAACTGGTTCGGGAGTGTTGGCTGAAAGCTTATTTTAAAGAGTTGCCCCCTTACAGAACACCTAGCCCAAGAACACAAATAAACCCTGAATTGACAACAAAAGGATCAATTAATAAAAGTCCCATGGTATGCAGTCACAGTGAGTATTCTAGGACATGATAAAGGTCTGAAAGCCAGGAATGAATCTAAGTTGCTATGCATGAAACCACCATAAAACCAGGGACATGACTTCCACAAGAATGACTCATTACTTTTGGCATTCCATTCATCATTCTCTTGTTCCAGTACTTGCTTAGGGACAAGCAAGCTTTAAGTTTGGTGTTGTGATGCCAGGGCATTTTGGCCAGTTTCACTGACCTTTTCTTCACTATTTTTAAGGTAGTTTCATGCATTTTCTTAGGAAATAAGCTAGTTTCAGGTAGAATTTCACTTACTTCTTGATTCAAGTATACATTGTGCACTTTACATGATTTCATGAGGATTTTGCATGAATTATATGATAAATTGGATGATGCATGATCCCATGATTAAGAGCAAGACTTTGATGCACTCTGTTTGTTTGATTTCAGGCAAAAAGAAGCAGAGAAGAGCCACGTTAGTGGCTACGTTAGTTACACTAACGTGGGCACTAACGTGGAAGGAAGGAAAGTTGGAACGTTAGTGGCATTAACTTTGAAGAAAGGAAATGGAGCCAACGTTAGTGACACTTAACATTATCACTAACGTTGGACCAAGCTCATAAGTGGCCATGTTAGAGTCCACGTTAACTTAGTTAACGTGGCCTCTAACGTTAAAAGGGGGAAGGGAGCCAACGTTAGTGACATTCAACATTGTCACTAATGTTGGCCTAAGTGAAAAATGCAACGTTAACTCCCACGTTAACTTGGTTAACGTGGGAGCTAACGTAAGAGGTAAGAGTGGTCGACAATGTTAGTGACACCCAACATTGTCACTAACGTTGAAAGCAACCACACAACCCCCAAGGAAGCCACGTTAACTTCCACGTTAACTTAGTTAACGTGGAAGCTAACGTGGATGAAAGAAGGTGATGGCCAACGTTAGTGACACTCAACATTGTCACTAACGTTGGAAGGAGCCACACAAGCCACAATGAGCCACGTTAACGTAAGTTAACGTGGAAGTTAACGTGGGCAAAAGTCCCACCTGGCAGCCTGACCATGCCTTCTTCAAACATGCATAACTTGAGCCACAAAGCTCCAAATGAGGTGATTTTAGTGGCATTGGAACGTAGGATTCCAGAGCTTTTCAAGCATATATGGCACTACATGGTTGACACTAAAGTTGAGGGAGAAAATCGGCCCCGAAAGTGCAATGATGAACATGGTTACAACCTGTATTAAGGCCAACTGACCTCTTCACCTTCCAAGAAGTATAACTCGAGTTGTAGAGCTCCAAATGATGCGCTTCCAAAAGCATTGGAAAGTAGACATCCAAGGCTTTTCAAGAATATATAATAGTATGGGGTGGACACTAAGTTTGAGCTTCAAAAACGGGAAATCGCTAGCGTTATTGAGACTCAACATTTTCATTAACGTTGGCGACCATGCCAGCGACCATGTCCACTTCAATGGAGCATAACTTGAGCTACAGAGGTCCAATTGAGGTGATTCCAGTTGGGTTAGAAAGATGACATTCAGAGCTTTCCAACGATGGATAATACTCTATAGTGGGCATGAAATTGGAGCACAAACAAGAGGCATTTTTAAGCCCCAAAAACACCAACTGGGCAGCAAGTGCAACGTTAGCCACAATAACTTTAGCACTAATGCCACACTTGTAGCGTTAGAGTGGCTAACTTTAGCACTAACTTTAGCACCTGGACCTCAACTTGACTCACTTCTCTCTCAAGTCCACTTCAAAGCCCAAGCAAGCAAGCCCACAATTGTCAACCAATCAAGACCACAAGAAGCATCTAGAATAGGAATTTTCATTTAATTGTAATTTGCTTTTAATTTCATTTTGTAATTTAGGAGAGCCTATATAAAGGCCTTAGTCTTTACATTGAAGGCATGCTGGAATGGAGGGGTCTTCGGACTCCCTCCCCTCACACACTTTTCCTTCTCTTTCCTTTAGTTGTAATTTTTATTTTATGAATGTTGAATTTTCAATTTCAGTTTGAATCTTCATCTTTACTTTTTTGCACTTTCTCTCTTTTCTATTTTTGTAGAGCAATGATCAACTAACTCTTTTCATTGGGTTAGAGAGCTCTATTGTAATTCAATGGATTAAGTGTAGTTCTTATTCTTCTTCTTCTATCTTTTCTCTTGATTTTACTTGAAAGCTTTCGATCTTCACCCCATTGGGTAGTTATCTTGGAAAAGAGGCTATTCCTACTTGGATCTCTTTTGGACCTTGAAAGAGGAATGAAGGGATCAAGCTAGAAATGCTTTCTCATGCTGGACCAAATTGGGTTAGGATGGATATGTGACTATAATCCTCTCAACACTTGATTTGGGAAATGCATGTGGTATAATCAGTGACCATACTTCATCTCTTCTCATGAGCAATTGACCAAGGAATTGGCTATTGATCAAGATTTGAGAGATTGAATTACAAGAAATTATAATTCAATCAATTAAGATTGCCAAGGAGATCAATGAGTGCATTGATTGAGGAAGAGATGAGAATGAACATGATCCAAAGGATATTAATGTTCATTTTATTTCTTACATTTACTTTTCTTGCCATTTTATTTTTCTGCACTTTATTGCTTTCTTTACTTTTCTGTCAATTTACAATTCCTGCTGCTCCTCATCCAAATTTGAATCGTCTAACTAGGATAATCAATTAACCATTGATTGCTTAATCTGTTAATCTCTGTGGGATTCGACCTCACTCTATTGTGAGTTTTACTTGACGACAATTCGGTACACTTGCCGAATGGGAATTTGTTGAGAGACAAGTTTTACCCCGACCAGGGTGTGCTTAAAAAATGTCTCCTAATGTATCTAATTCTAAATACAAACACTTAGTGAAATTTTTTTCACCCTTTTACCAAATCTTAAAAGGCGTCGTATCCCCCAACCCGTAATCTAATGAACCCCCTTTTGTCTCTCTTCTCTGTTCTATCTCGTCACTCTCTTTTCTGTTCTCTCATCACTCTCTCACCTCGCCTCGTCGCTCTCACCTCTCGTCTCCGGTCTCTAGCTCACTTCTCTCTCGGTCTCGCACTCATGTCTCAGACTCAAGCTCGTCGTTGTGGTTTGTGTCGTCATTATCTCGCACTCAGTCGCCGTCTTCACTGCACTCACTGCACTCACCTCGGGTAGTGGTGGTCTTCATCTTCTTGTTTCGGCCAGTAGTTTAATTGGTCAGCTTTCTTCACCGTCAGTCCCAAGTGAGTTTCCTTGGGCCCTGTTCTTTATGTCAATTTCGATGTATCTTAGGGTTTCATAGTGAAATTAGAATTTTATGGTGGTGGTGGTTATTTTTGTATATGTGTCTTTTTTTCATTAATTTTCGAAGCTAAATACTAGGGATTTGGAAATTGGAATGGTACTTCTTCACAGTTTTATTGTTGCTCTGTGTTTGTGAAAATGCATGTGTTGTTGCACCAGTGTTACTGTAAAGGGAGTAAGTGCTGCTCATTTTCTAAGTCAAGTTACTGTAAATGGAGGAGCAACTTCTGGGTATTATTTTGCTTCTGGTGATTTTCCAGTTCTATTGAGCATCACATTGGTAAATCTTTATTGTTTTATAACTCTCAAGACATTATTATTCATTATGTGTTGATGCTATTGTAGTTAAGTTTGTAATGTTTATTTTATGGGTTCTATAAGTTTTCTTAATTCCTTATTATTTTGTAAGGTTGCTATCTAATGTTTAATTATCATCAATATGGAAAAGTGTTTTACTTTTATGTAGTATGTAGTATGTTCCTTACTCGCTCTCTATCCTCTCTTCACTGTCATTCTCTCACTCGTGCTCTTTTTAGTGTAGAAAGTTTGTGTGGCTGTGCTGATGATGATGAATAATAATGGCTAGTAGTATGTATCAATTTTCAGTTGGTTATGTGAAATTTGAGAGGTTTAGGGTTTCGATTTAGGGGTTTTTATTTGGGGTTTTTAGCTACTGGATATGCCACTAGGAATTGGGGGGTTTTAGCTTCAGAACGGTGGTATGTATCAATTTTCAGTTGGTTCTATAGAATTTGAAAGGTTTGGGGTTCTGATTTAGGGTTTTTATTTAGGGGTTTTAGCTACTGGATATGCCTCTAGGAATTGGGGATTTTAGCTTCAGAACAATCCACCTGAATTGCATTTTCTTGCAGGATCAACGGTGAGCAATAGGCTTTCATTTTCTGTCGGTATCATTTAATCGGAAAAGAGGAGAAACTATTTGTAAGTGTAGCTTCTACTAAATGAATCTATTCATTCATTCATCTTCATCTTTTTCATTTCTATTACTGAATATTGGGAATTAATATGTAGAAGAGAGGGATGTTAGTGGATTAGCAACTTATAATTATAACAGCTATTTTTTTATATTTCTTTTTTGTTGATGTTTGATAATAAACAATTAATATATCTGATGAGGTACCCTTTTTGTGCTTGTTTGGAAGCAAATAGATTTGGAGTTTATCTTTGAAGTTCTATATATTTAGGATGTACACTGTAGTAGGAACTTGGAATCTAAGATTCACATGAATATAATTTATGGAAAGAAAAAAGCTAAGGACAAAAGCAAATTAAATTATCCTATACCTTTATAATTTTTCAAACTGTGAGAGTGTTGGAATTTATGCAAAGAGTGATGAAAGTATGAGGTGGAGATGCTCCAATATGATACTATGATACAATAATCCTCTCAATGGCTACTGATCAAGCATGATTTTAGCATAAAAGAAATATTTTTTGTACTCATTTATCTTATAGAGCCATTGCACGGGATTAACACAACTCTATATGGAAACTATTTGAATATAAGAAATTAAGAATAGTGATGGAAGTTAACATTTTTTGTGCTCAAGAAGTGGAGCTACATGAAATTGATAATAATCACATGAGCTAATACTTAGATTAGTATTCTTCTCCTGTTTCACAGCTCTTCGCCCGTCGTCCGTCATCGTGTTTGTTGCCAGCTTGCCATCTTCAAAGTGCTATTTCTTTTGGTTCCATTATTTGCAAGTTGTCTCTCTTCTTTGCTAATTGAAATAGATAGAATGTACACAGTAATGGTGTCATAGTTGTGCCCCTTGAATAATTTTGTGTTCTGTAGTATAGTTTCTACACTTTAGCTACCTGAACTATGTTTTGTATTGGAAGTTATTTACATTGTTCATAGTTGGAAGCTCTTACAAGGATTTCTCATCCTTCTCCTCTTTAATTCTCTTCTCTCCTTAGTCTGGGGTATTTTTTATTTTTCGATCTCATTTCAGATTCTTCTTATTTGTCAGTGATATGATACTAATTTTTATTTTGTGGAATGGATACTGTTTTGGGTATTTGATTGGTTACTATGTTCTTGTAGAGATTTTTACTAATTCAACTTCTCTTGAATTTTAGTTATTATGGTAGGAGCCAACCACTTCTTTTATTATGCTGTGTGTCTATTTTGTTGCAGCTGTGCTAAATACATGAGATTGATTGATAACCAGATAATTATAGTGCCATGAATTTTGTTAAAACTACGCCGAATTGTGTTAAAATGCCTAATATTAGGATAGTGTTATTGTTTAGTATGCCTATAATTTTGTAATCTTATGCTGGTACACTCTTTCACAACTTGCCAAGATTGTTTACTGTTGAGTTTACTGAGCATTTTAAGAATCAATAAGAAATTGTATATTTCAGTGGAGGTGGAATAATTAGGGAAAAGAATATATATAATGAGAATGCAGAATGAAAAGTGAAAAGTGCATTTTTGATTAAACATCCAGTCTGATTCAATACTCTTTCAAATGTTGTGATTCATTCTTGTGTAACTTGCAGGTAGCTGAAGTGAGACAGAGAGTTTCTAGCATGGCAGGGGTTACAAAAGAGGAAGTTTGAATTGTGCCATTTCCCATTCAAATTTGTCCTTTAGGGGTTCGTATTGATTACCAAGTACTTCAGTATATGTCTTTCTATTATGACAGTACAATTTTAACTAAATGATTTATCTTGAACAAGTTTTATCAGAAACGTGATTAAGCAATGTATGCTAGAGCTGTTTACTTATATTTTTTCTTTTATTAAGTTATTAGCTTTAAAGTTATTAGCTTTAACTTATAGTATTGGTATTTTCAAATTAAAGTTATTAGCTTTAACGTATATGCCACTACAACGGTATGTATATGTTTTAAATCTCTATGAAGAGCTCAATTCCATTGCTTTCAGTTATTTTAAGAGAAATAGACATAAAAACAAAAATTTTGCTCCCTATAACTTATTTTGTAGTAGCATAGAAGCAGATAATATTGCTAGAATATGTGATTATGAGCGATGGTTGAATCTTATCTTTGTAGTTCACAACATAAACAATGAAATGGAAGACCCCTCTCAAATGCATGGAGTTGTAAGGACATCCCTTGCAATGTGTTGTTCCTTGAAGATGTCTTAGCAAACTTTGACAATGATCTTGGAATCCCTTTCAGCCCTGTGCTTAACGATGCCATTCGATTTAGCTACGTGGCGCACGTCATGCTTGTTTTTCCAGTTGTCTTCTATCCCCTGCGAATCAACTTAGATGGCCACATATTTTCATCTTCTTCAAGGACTTTGCTTCAAGATAACTTGAGATTCACGTCACTAACCTTATCTCTTATTTTTCTAATATTTTCAAATTAAAGTTATTAGCTTTAGTGTGAGATGTATGAATATTTATGATTAACTTCATTCTAGTACTTTTGGATCATTATTATAAATATATTTTGGTTAGAGATAATTTTTATTATTTAAAGAAATTATTTAGTATAATTATGTATTTATTTTTATTTTATAATATTTAACTTATTTAATTAAAAATACAGAATTATTATACATGTAATCATATTATTAACTATTATGTTGTATTAATAATTATTAGATAATCATATATATATATATATATATATATATATATATATATATATATATATATATATAAACCTCTGAAGAAGCTATAGCCAATGTTATTGTTTCTGGGTTTAGTGGCCAACTGAAGGGATGGTGGGATAACTACCTTTCTGATAACCAAAAACACTCAATCTTTTCTGCCATAAAAGTCAACAACCAGAACGAACCCATCATTGGTGACGACGGGGAACCTATCCCCGATGCTGTCAATACCTTAATCTTTACCATAGCAAGCCCCTTCATTGGTGATCCATCTCTTTGGAAAGACCATTCTGCGGAGCTGCTTTCCAATCTCAGATGCAAAACTTTGTCTGACTTTCGATGGTATAAAGATACCTTTCTTACTAGGGTTTATACCAGAGAAGACAGTCAACAACCTTTCTGGAAAGAAAAATTCCTTGCTGGACTCCCCAAATCCCTTGGAGATAAAGTAAGGGACAAAATTCGTAGCTTAACCCCAGATGGGATAATACCCTATGATGAGTTAAGTTATGGCCAACTCATTTCTTTCATCCAAAAGGTTGCCCTAAAGATTTGTCAAGATGATAAAACCCAAAGGCAACTTGCTCGTGAGAAAACTCAAAATCGTATCGATTTGGAAACTTTCTGTGAACAATTTGGTCTTCCTGCTTGTCATCCAAGGAAATCTAAAAGACCTTCCAACCGAAAAGTTTTTAAATCTAACCCTGAAAAGAATTTTAGAAGATTCAAAAAGGGTTTTCAAAAACCTAAAAATGAAACAGGTTTCCAAAAGAATTTCCAAAAGTATCCCCAAAAAAACCCCATTCTCTCACAATTAGTACAAGAAGAAGAATCTGGTGATAAGGATCTTGGTTCTCTTTTAAACCAAACTGAGTGCTCTAAGGAACAAGAAAATAAAATTTCTAACGACAATGAGGTAAAAGAAATTTTGAGAATAATAAATGTATTCTCCTTCATGAAACATCGTGTTACTGTCTGAATTGTCGTTAAAGATTTTATTTTTGACACCATTGCACTCTTTGATTCAGGTGCAGATTCAAACTGTATTAAGGAAGGTCTGGTCCCCACAAAATATTTTGAAAAAACTACTGAACGCCTTAGCTCAATAACGGGTGAAAGGCTAAGTATCAATTTTAAAATAACCAATATCTTTATTGAAAAGGGAAATATCAGAATTCCCACCGATTTCATCATAGCAAAAGATATAAAAAATGATGTAGTTTTGGGGACACCTTTCATAAATCTATTGTTTCCATATCTGGCAGATTTTCCTGGACTTACCTCTTTTGTAGGAGGACAAATAACTTTCTTTGAGTTCCTAGACTCACCAAAGCAAAGATCTCTAAACCTAATTGAATCCAAAACCAAACAGATTTGTTTTCTAAAAGAAGAAATCTCTTTCAAAACCCTTGAATCACAGCTTTCTCAACCAAAGATTCAAGAAAAAATAAAAAATCTTTTAACTCAAATTGAAAAATCTATTTGTTCTGATTTGCCTCATGCCTTCTGGATAGGAAAGAACACATTGTTGATCTAGAGACCATAACAGGATTATGTCCTTCCGTATTTGAAATAATAAAAGCTCCTTTTGGAGGAAACTCATATCTAACTATGTTCCCATCTTTGACTTTCCAAGTTGAAATAACATTTGCTGAAAATGAAGTTTTAGTTTTAAAAGGATACTCAATGTTGTTTTTTATGGAATTAGCATGAAACCATTCAAAAAAAGGAATATGCATTCTAACATCATTTAAAAATTTGTAATATTTTTCTTTGAATGATGAGATTTGAGAAGTTGTATAAGTACGTAAATACCATTCTTTTTGGAGGTCATACTCTTCAGAGTTAAGGTTTTTACGTAAGGCTTCTCTGTTTATAACAAATTTCATGTTATTCATTTACCATTCAAAGAAGAATATGTTGGAGATTGATGGGATTGATGAGAAGATTCAACTTCAAATTCTACATCACCATCATCTTCTTGGTAAACTCCTTGAGAAATGCTTGAATTGTTTTGTAATTCGGAAATATGTATTTCAGAATTGGCTAGTCTCGACATTTTTGAAAACTGAGATTGGGAAGTTACTGAAAAAGATCTTCTTGCTGAAGCAAAATCATTAGATGTTCATGCTTCAGATCTGGAGGAAAAAGAGTTTCGTCTATCAAAGAAAATTTCTACCTTCCCTGATTCATCTTGTTTTACTTCTCGTAAAAGAGGTGCTTGTCTAGGTTGCGTTGGAATGGCTCGGTCAATTGACCATGATTGAGGGAAAGGGGAAGAAGGATGAAAATAAACATTAATATGAATGCAGTATGATAACTGCAAGAGCAAGAAAGTAAATATGAAGTTAGATGCGGCGGTAGTCCGCATGCATATGCAGGTTAGTTATGTAATTAGATGTGGCGGTAGTCCGCACGCATATGCAGTTGCAGAAATGTAAATATGAAAACACAAAAATGAAAAACTGAATAAGAGATTTTTATTAAATGATATGAAAAGGGAGAAGAGGGAAGAAGAGCTGGAGAGCTTACAAGGGGAACTCTCAGAGCGTCTCTCTCTAACTTCTCTCTATGTTTTTGTAAAATGAAAAGGGTGCCTTACAATGAGAATGTGGCCTCCTTTTATAGTTGAGAAAATTACTGTTTCTATAGTGCAGGTTATATTAACCGGTACTATTGGTACAGTACAAGTTGATACAATTAACCGGTACTATTGGTATAGTACAAGTTGATACAATTTTGATTTTTGCAAATTTGGCTTAAGATCTATTCTTCTCCTAGATTGATTCCAAAGCAATCATCTTCATTTTGATTGTAATCACTTGATGATTCTTCTGAGGGAGTAGGATCATCTTTGTGTTTTTTGTCTTCTTTGATCATCTGCATGATTTGTTGAAGGTGTCTTGCTAAGGTTTCTTTTGATTGTGCCCCTGCAAGGGCTGCTGCAATTTGGGCTTTCTGGTTGAGGAATACTGATTCTTCATGGTCGAATGGTTTGGTGAACTTGGGGTGCTCTTTGAACCAATTTCGAACTTTATCTGGATGGGCCATGGCGGCATCAAACTGAGACCACCATTTTACATAGGCATTCCTTTGAAGCATAGGTGGTGCCTTTGGATGCTCTTGTTTGCCGTACCTGTACTGCCATGAGAATACCCAGGCCAGAGAGAAAACAGAGAAAAATTGAAGATCTGCAGGAATGCTTGTTTCTTGTTGGTCAAATTTTTTGGTGAAAATTTTGAACCCCTCATCGGCAGGTGGGGGCAAGATTTCTGGTAGAGGACCAAAGTAATCCCACCATTGGGAGAGCCAATTTGAGAATTGATAATTGGTATTTTTCTTGAAATAAATGAGCCAAGAATGTTTGTTCTGATTATTTTGTAACCAAAATATTCTTGTCCAGGCATCCACATAATCCCAATAAGAATATCCTATCGGGTCATAAGGATTAGAGAATTTTTTAGTATTGTTTGGATTTTTACCAAATTGATTAGGGGTGAGTACTTTTAGAATTTGAATGGTTGAACGAGTTATGTTGGTGGCATCTTTAGGATCTTTGTAATGTTTTATTGAGACTGAATCTGAATCCACTAATATGAATTCATAAAACTGTCTGGTTTTGTTCAAGGCTGTTGGTCTAAAATGGAATCCTGGTGGAAAGACTTTAGGAATAACTTTAAAAGGTGATTTTTCCCAAAACTCGGGTTCCAATAGAAGGATAGATGAGAACTTGTTTTTTGAAATGTATGTGGATGGTTGTTTTAATTGAGTGTTGACAGGCTGGGTTTGGTTTGATTGAGGTGTCATTGTTTGGGCAATTGTTTTTCCTTTTGGATCATTGCAAATGGTTTTTTGAGTTGCCATTTGTGAGATAAGTTTGGTAAGGTCTATTTCATCTTCATATGAGCTGTCACATATGTCAGCCCAGGATTTTTTATGGAGCTTTGTAAGGCCTGCATCTTGTAAGGCCAACAAGGTTTGGATAGGGAAGGCATAATCTGCCTTTGTTTGTTTGGCTGTTTGACTACTTGGGGGTTGAGTAGATGACTCAACTACACTTTTTGTGATCTGAGTAGATGACCCAGTCGGCTCTTGGGTTAAAGGGGAAGGTTGTTGGGTAGATGACCCAGTTGGGGTACTTGACCTAGATTTCTTAGTCGGCCCAGGAAGGGCTAGGCGAATACCTCTGCCTCTTACCGAGGCTAATGTTGCCTTTTTAGGCATCTTTCCCTTGATTATCTCCCTGCAAATATTCACGTGTGAGAAAGTCAGGGAGAGAGTTTGGGTTACCCTTGATATGCTCAATGTCAAAATCAAAGACACTTAAAATTGCTTGCCATCTGGCAAAAATTTGTTTTGATGCAAGATTTTTTACATCATTTTGTAACACATCTTTAGCTGATTTGCAATCAACTCGGACTAAAAATTTTTGATTGAGTAAGTCGGATTGAAATTTTGTGATGCATAAAACAATGGCTAAAATTTCTTTTTTGATAGTGGAATATTTTTGTTGAGTAATATTCCAGTGTTTGGATGTAAATGCAATGATACATTCTTTATCATGCAGTTTTTGTTTTAGAATACCACCATATCCTAAACTTGATGCATCAGTTTCTACTATTTTGAATGCATGAGGAATGGACAGGTAAAGACATGGAAGATTACGGACTTTGGTTTTAAGAAATCTGATAATATCCGAATGTTTGTCTGTCCAAGGTGGAGGATTTTTCTTAAGCCTATCATGGAGGGTCTTAAGGAGATTGTTCAGATTCGGGATGAAATCTGAAACATAATTGAGACATCCTAGGAACCTCTGGAGCTGAGGTTTATCGAGGATATAATCTGAAAACTTTTTTGCAAACAAAATTGATCTTTCAATAGGAGTTATTGTTCCTTGGAAAATTATGTGACCAAGAAATCGGATTTTTGTTTGAAAAAGAACACTTTTTGGTTTAGAAACAGCAAGTCCATTTTTTTGGATGATGTACATAAAAGTTTTAACATGTTTGAAATGTTCATCCAGAGTCTGGGAAAAAATTAAGACATCATCAATATAAACGATTGCAAAGTTTGAGTATGGGTTGAAAATATCATTCATGATTTTCTGAAATTCGGAAGGGGCATTTTTCAGACCAAAAGGCATTACGTTCCATTCATATTGCCCGAATGGAACTGTAAAAGCTGTTTTATATCGATCTGATTCAGTGATTTGGATTTGCCAAAAACCCGACTTCATATCAAATTTTGAAAAAATATTTGCTGAGTTTAACCTATTAAACAAATCCTTTTTGTTTGGGATGGGGTAACAAATCCACTGTAAAGCTTGATTCAAAGGTTTGTAATTGATAACAAGCCTGGGAGTTCCTCTTTCTATCTCAGCTTGTTTATTAACATAAAAAGCAGAGCAAGACCAAGGACTTTTGCTAGGACGGATTAACCTTTTATCCAAAAGATCTTTAATTTCTTGTTGACAATGCTGCAAACGCTGCTCATTCATTTGAATGGGACGGGCTTTTGTAGGGATTTTTGATTCTTTGAAATCATTTTCATATGGAAGATCAACAATGTGTTCTTTCCTATCCCAGAAGGCATGAGGCAAATCAGAACAACTAGATTTTTCAATTTGAGTTAAAAGATTTTTTATTTTTTCTTGAATCTTTGGTTGAGAAAGCTGTGATTCAAGGGTTTTGAAAGAGATTTCTTCTTTTAGAAAACAAATCTGTTTGGTTTTGAATTCAATTAGGTTTAGAGACTTTTGCTTTGGTGAGTCTAGGAACTCAAAGAAAGTTATTTGTCCTCCTACAAAAGAGGTAAGTCCAGGAAAATTTGCCAGATATGGAAACAATAGATTTATGAAAGGTGTCCCCAAAACTACATCATTTTTTATATCTTTTGCTATGATGAAATCGGTGGGAATACTGATATTTCCCTTTTCAATAAAGACATTGGTTATTTTAAAATTTATACTTAGCCTTTCACCCGTTATTGAGCTAAGGCGTTCAGTAGTTTTTTCGAAATATTTTGTGGGGACCAGACCTTCCTTAATACAGTTTGAATCTGCACCTGAATCAAAGAGTGCAATGGTGTCAAAAATAAAATCTTTAACGACAATTCGGACAGTAACACGATGTTTCATGAAGGAGAATACATTTATTATTCTCAAAATTTCTTTTACCTCATTGTCGTTAGAAATTTTATTTTCTTGTTCCTTAGAGCACTCAGTTTGGTTTAAAAGAGAACCAAGATCCTCATCACCAGATTCTTCTTCTTGTACTAATTGTGAGAGAATGGGGTTTTTTTGGGGATACTTTTGGAAATTATTTTGGAAACCTGTTTCATTTTTAGGTTTTTGAAAACCCTTTTTGAATCTTCTAAAATTCTTTTCAGGGTTAGATTTAAAAACTTTTCGGTTGGAAGGTCTTTTAGATTTCCTTGGATGACAAGCAGGAAGACCAAATTGTTCACATAAAGTTCCCAAATCGATACGATTTTGAGTTTTCTCACGAGCAAGTTGCCTTTGGATTTTATCATCTTGACAAATCTTTAGGGCAACCTTTTGGATGAAAGAAATGAGTTGGCCATAACTTAACTCATCATAGGGTATTATCCCATCTGGGGTTAAGCTATGAATTTTGTCCCTTACTTTATCTCCAAGGGAATTGGGGAGTCCAGCAAGGAATTTTTCTTTCCAGAAAGGTTGTTGACTGTCTTCTCTGGTATAAACCCTAGTAAGAAAGGTATCTTTATACCATCGAAAGTCAGACAAAGTTTTGCATCTGAGATTGGAAAGCAGCTCCGCAGAACGGTCTTTCCAAAGAGATGGATCACCAATGATGTGGCTTGCTATGGTAAAGATTAAGTTATTGACAGCATCGGGGATAGGTTCCCCGTCGTCACCAATGATGGGTTCGTTCTGGTCGTTGACGTTTATGGCATAAAAGATTGAGTGTTTTTGGTTATCAGAAAGGTAGTTATCCCGCCATCCCTTCAGTTGGCCACTAAACCCAGAAACAATAACATTGGATATAGCTTCTTCAGAGGTTTCATGGGCTGCTTAATAGGCTGTGCCTACCATTGTCATATGCTGGAGCATACTGATGAGCGGATAATTTATATGCTTTTTGGCATTGTTTTTAGTATGTTTTTGGTATGATCTAGTTAGTTTTTAGTATATTTTTATTAGTTTTTAGTTAAAATTCACTTTTTTCTGGACTTTACTATGAGTTTGTGTGCTTTTCTGTGATTTCAGGTATTTTCTGGCTGAAATTGAGGGTCCCGAGCAAAAATCTGATTCAGAGACTAAAAAGGACTACAGATGCTGTTGGATTCTGACCTCCTTGCACTCGAAGTGGATTTTCTGGAGCTACAGAAGCCCAATTGGCACGCTCTCAACGGCGTTGGAAAGTAGACATCCTGGGCTTTCCAGCAATATATGATAGTCCATACTTTTCCCAAGATTTGATGGCCCAAACCGGCGTGGCAAATCACCCTCAGAATTTCCAGCGTTAAACGCCGGAACTGGCATAAAACTTGGAGTTAAACGCCCAAACTGGCATAAAAGCTGGCGTTTAACTCCAGAAAAGGTCTCTACACGAAAATGCTTCATTGCTCAGCCCAAGCACACACTAAGTGGACCCAGAAGTGGATTTTTATGTCATTTACTCATTTCTGTATACCCTAGGTTACTAGTTCACTATTAATAGGATCTTTTGACATTGTATCTGTACCTCATGACACTTTACACGTTTCTTTGTGTACTTTCCACGGCATGAGTCTCTAAACCCCATGGTTGGGGGTGAGGAGCTCTGCTGTGTCTTGATGGACTAATGCAATTACTACTGTTTCTTATTCAATCATGCTTGCTTCCATTCTAAGATATTACTTGTTCTTAAACCGGATGAATGTGATGATCCGTGACAATCATCATCATTCTCAACTATGAACGTGTGCCTGACAACCACCTCCGTTCTACCTTAGATTGAGTAGATATCTCTTGGATTCTTTAATCGGAATCTTCGTGGTATAAGCTAGAACTGATGGCGGCATTCAAGAGAATCCGGAAGGTCTAAACCTTGTCTGTGGTATTCTGAGTAGGATTCAATGATTGAATGACTGTGACGAGCTTCAAACTCCTGAAGGTGGGGCGTTAGTGACAGACGCAAAAGAATCACTGGATTCTATTCCGGCCTGATTGAGAACCGACAGATGGATAGCCGTGCCGTGACAGGGTGCGTTGAACATTTCCACTGAGAGGATGGGAGGTAGCCATTGACAACGGTGAAACCCTTGCATATAGCTTGCCATGGAAGGAGCCTTGCGTGCTTGAAGAAGAAGACAGTAGGAAAGCAGAGATTCAGAAGATGGAGCATCTCCAAAACCTCAACCTATTCTCTATCACTGCAAAACAAGTACTTATTTCATGTTCTTTTACTTTTCGCAATCAATCCTGATAATTTCTGATATCCTGACTAAGATTTACAAGATAACCATAGCTTGCTTCAAGCCGACAATCTCCGTGGGATCGACCCTTACTCACGTAAGGTATTACTTGGACGATCCAGTGCACTTGCTGGTTAATTGTGCGGAGTTGCAAAAGCGTGATTGCAATTTCGTGCACCATGTTTTTGGCGCCGTTGCCGGGGATTGTTCGAGTTTGGACAACTGACGGTTTATCTTGTTGCTTAGATTATGACTGTTTTATTTTTGTTGGTTTAGAGTCTTTTATTTGAGTTTAGTTTTATATTTTAAGTTTGGTGTCTTCTTTGTGTCTTCCTTTAAGTTTTCGAAAGTTTGTGTTTGATTTTCTAAAAATTTTAAGTTTGGTGTCTTTTGTGCTTTTATTCACTTAAAAATTTTTCAAAAAAGTGTTCTTGGTGTTCATCTTGACATTCAAAGTTTTCTTGTTTGTTCTCTTTGTTTTGATCTAAAATTTCTAAGTTTAGTATCGTTCTGTTGTTTTTCTCTTTCCTCATTAAAATTTAAAAATAAAAAAAATATTCTTTCCTTGTTTTACTCATAATTTTCGAAATTTTGCATTAAATTAGTCAAAGATTTTCAAAATCATATCTTTTCAATCATTTTTATTTGCAATCATATCTTCTCAATCATATCTTTTTCAAAATAATTCTCAATCATATCTTTTTAATTAATTAATTAATTTAGTTTTCAATTTGCTTTGATTTTATTTTTCGAAATTTTATTTTATTTTCCATTTATTTTCTTTTATTATTTTCGGTCACTTTTAATTAAAATAAAAAAAAAACTTGTGAATCCATATCATATTCCCTTTCTCCATCATGGACCTAAGTGGAATTGAACAATCCAGAAGGACTCTGGGGTCATATGCTAACCCCATTACAGCTGCATATGGGAGTAGCATCTGTATACCTCCCATTAAAGCAAGCAGCTTTGAGCTAAATCCTCAACTCATTATCATAGTGCAGCAAAATTGCCAGTATTCCGGTCTTCCAGAGGAAGAACCTACTGAGTTTCTGGCACAATTCTTACAACTTGCTGACACAGTACATGATAAAGAGGTGGATCAGGATGTCTACAGATTATTACTGTTTCCATTTGTTGTAAAAGATCAAGCTAAAAGGTGGTTGAATAACCAACCTACAGCAAGCATAAAGACATGGAAACAGTTATCAGACGAATTCCTGAATCACTTTTACCCTCCAAAGAGGATGACACAGCTAAGGCTGGACATCCAAGGCTTTAAACAAGAGGATAATGAATCCCTTTACAATGCCTGGGAGAGGTATAGAGGTATGCTAAGAAAATGCCCCTCTGAAATGTTTTCAGAGTGGGTACAGTTAGACATCTTCTACTATGGGCTTACAGAAAAAGCTCAGATGTCTTTAGACCACTCAGCTGGTGGATCTATCCACATGAGGAAGACAATTGAAGAAGCTCAAGAGCTTATAGACACTGTTGCTAGAAATCAATATCTGTACTCTAGCAATGAGTTCTCTCCAAAAGAGGAAGTCATGACAGTAGTCACTGATCCTAATCCTCAAGAACAGATGATTGAGCTTAATCAACAATTGCTCCTGATGACAGAACAGTTAGCAGAATTTAAAGAAATGCTCCATGAAACTAAAGTTGCTAACAAGAACATAGAACTACAGTTGAATCAAGCAAAACAGCAAATATCTAAACAGATAACAGAGGAATGTCAAGCAGTTCAACTGAGGAGTGGGAAGACACTGAATAACACTGCTCAAAGTAGCAAAAAGCCAAACAAGGAACAATTGACAGGGGATAACCAAACCACTGTTCAAAATCCCTCTGAGGACAGTAAGAGCCCAGAGAGGAATGTTATTGGCATTCAAACGCCAGAAAGGGAGGGAAAGCTGGCGTTAAACGCCCATTCCCTGCCCAGTTCTGGCGTTCAAACGCCAAAAAAGGGGGAAAAGATGGCATTAAACGCCCATTTTCCACCCAATCCTGGCGTTCAGACGCCAAGGGAGGATCAGACACCTGAGAGTGCTGACAGTAATCCCTCTAACAAGGCTTCTTCAACCACTTCTGTAAGGAATAAACCTGCAGCATCTAAGGTTGAAGAATATAAAGCCAAGATGCCTTATCCTCAAAAACTCCGCCAAGCGGAACAGGATAAGCAATTTGCCCGCTTTGCAGACTATCTAAGGACTCTTGAAATAAAGATTCCGTTTGCAGAGGCACTTGAGCAAATACCTTCTTATGCTAAATTCATGAAAGAAATCTTAAGTCATAAGAAGGATTGGAGAGAAACTGAAAAAGTGTTTCTCACTGAAGAATGCAGTGCAGTCATTCTAAAAAGCTTACCAGAAAAGCTTCAAGATCCAGGAAGCTTTATGATACCATGCACATTAGAAGGTGCTTGTACCAAGACAGCCCTATGTGATCTTGGAGCAAGCATCAATCTAATACCTGCATCCACTATCAGAAAGCTTGGGTTGACTGGAGAAGTCAAACCAACCCGGATATGCCTCCAACTTGCTGATGGCTCCATTAAATATCCATCAGGCATAATAGAGGATATGATTGTCAAGGTTGGGCCATTCGCCTTTCCAACTGACTTTGTGGTGCTGGAAATGGAGGAGCACAAGAGTGCAACTCTCATTCTAGGAAGACCTTTCCTAGCAACTGAACGAACTCTCATTGATGTACAAAAAGGGGAAGTAACCCTGATAGTCAATGAGGATGAGTTCAAGTTGAATGCTGTAAAAGCTATGCAGCATCCAGACACACCAAATGACTGCATGGGCGCTGACATTATTGACTTTCTGGTAGAAGAGGTCAATATGACTGAAAGCCTAGAATCAGAGCTTGAGGACATCTTCAAGGATGCTCAACCTGATCAAGAAGAATCAGTGGAAACAAAGGAATTTTCGAAAATTCCTCAGGAGGAGGATAAGCCTCCCAAACCTGAACTCAAACCACTACCATCATCCCTGAAGTATGCATTTCTGGGAGAAAGTGACACTTTTCCAGTGATTATAAGCTCTGCTTTAAATCCACAGGAAGAGGAAGCACTGATTCAAGTGCTAAGGACACACAAGACAGCTCTTGGGTGGTCCATAAGTGATCTTAAGGGCATTAGCCCAGCTAGATGCATGCACAAAATCATGTTGGAGGATAATGCCAAACCAGTGGTCCAACCACAGAGGAGGCTAAATCCTGCCATGAAGGAGGTGGTGCAGAAAGAGGTCACTAAATTACTAGAGGCTGGGATTATTTATCCTATTTCTGATAGCCCCTGGGTGAGCCCTGTCCAAGTTGTCCCCAAAAAGGGAGGCATGACAGTGGTTCATAATGAAAAAAATGAACTGGTTCCTACAAGAACAGTCACAGGGTGGCGTATGTGTATTGACTACAGAAGGCTCAATACAGCCACCAGAAAGGATCATTTTCCTTTACCATTCATAGACCAAATGCTAGAAAGACTAGCTGGTCATGATTATTACTGCTTTTTGGATGGCTATTCAGGTTACAACCAAATTGCAGTAGATCCTAAGGACCAAGAGAAAACAGCATTTACTTGCCCTTCTGGCGTGTTTGCCTACAGAAGGATGCCTTTTGGTCTATGTAATGCTCCTGCAACCTTTCAGAGATGCATGCTATCCATCTTCTCTGATATGGTGGAGAAATTTCTTGAAGTCTTCATGGATGACTTCTCAGTATATGGAGACTCATTCAGCTCCTGTCTTAACCACCTATCACTTGTCCTGAAAAGGTGCCAAGAGACTAACCTGGTTTTAAACTGGGAAAAATGTCACTTTATGGTGACTGAAGGAATTGCCCTTGGGCACAAGATTTCAAGCAGGGGAATAGAGGTGGATAAGGCAAAAGTAGAGGTAATTGAAAAATTACCACCACCTGCCAATGTTAAGGCAATCAGAAGCTTTCTGGGGCATGCAGGATTCTACAGAAGGTTTATAAAGGATTTTTCGAAAATTGCAAAACCTTTGAGTAACCTGCTAGCTGCTGACACACCATTTGTGTTTGACACACAGTGTCTGCAGGCATTTGAGACCCTGAAAGCTAAGCTGGTCACAGCACCAGTCATCTCTGCACCAGATTGGGCATTACCATTTGAACTAATGTGTGATGCCAGTGACCATGCCATTGGTGCAATGTTGGGACAGAGGTATAACAAGCTTCTGCACGTCATTTATTATGCCAGCCGTGTTCTAAATGACGCACAGAAGAATTACACAACCACAGAAAAAGAGTTACTTGCAGTGGTCTATGCCATTGACAAGTTTAGATCCTATCTAGTGGGATCTAAAGTGGTTGTGTACACTGACCATGCTGCTCTTAAATACTTACTCACAAAGCAGGATTCAAAACCCAGGCTTATCAGATGGGTGTTGCTTCTGCAAGAGTTTGATATAGAAATAAGAGACAGAAAAGGGACAGAGAACCAAGTAGCTGATCATCTGTCCCGAATAGAACCAGTAGCTGGGGCGTCCCTCCCTTCTACTGAGATCTCTGAGACTTTCCCAGATGAGCAACTCTTTGCCATTCAAGAAGCTCCATGGTTTGCAGATATTGCAAATTATAAAGCTGTGAGGTTCATACCCCAGGAGTACAGCAGAGTGCAAAGAAAGAAATTAATTTCAGATGCCAAGTACTACCTCTGGGATGAACCATATCTCTTTAAGAGATGTGCAGATGGAATGATCCGCAGATGTGTACCCAGAGAAGAAGCACAAAGGATCCTATGGCACTGCCATGGATCACAGTATGGAGGACATTTTGGAAGTGAGCGAACAGCCACTAAAGTCCTCCAATGTGGCTTCTACTGGCCTACTCTCTATAAAGATTCCCGAGAGTTTGTGTGTAACTGTGACAGTTGCCAAAGAGCTGGTAACTTACCTCACGGATATGCCATGCCTCAACAAGGGATATTAGAGATAGAATTGTTTGATGTATGGGGAATTGACTTCATGGGTCCATTCCCACCATCATACTCAAACACTTACATTCTGGTGGCAGTGGACTATGTATCTAAGTGGGTAGAAGCAATTGCTACACCCACTAATGATACCAAGACCGTGCTGAAATTCCTCTAGAAACACATCTTCAGCAGATTTGGTGTTCCCAGAGTACTAATCAGTGACGGGGGCACTCATTTCTGCAATAGACAGCTATACTCTGCTATGGTTAGATATGGAATTAGCCACAAAGTGGCAACTCCGTATCACCCACAGACAAATGGGCAAGCTGAAGTCTCTAACAGAGAGCTAAAAAGAATCCTGGAACAGACTGTGATAGCCCGAAGAAAGGATTGGGCAAAGAGCTTGGATGATGCTCTGTGGGCATATAGAACAGCATTCAAGACTCCTATAGGAACCTCTCCATACCAACTGGTGTATGGGAAGGCCTGTCATCTGCCCGTGGAACTGGAACATAAAGCCTACTTGGCAACCAGATTCCTAAACATGGATGCTCAGTTAGCTGGTGAAAAAAGATTGCTCCAGCTAAATGAACTAGAGGAGTTCAGAGTCAATGCCTTTGAAAATGCAAAAATTTATAAGGAAAGGGCAAAGAAGTGGCATGACAAGAAGTTGTCAACCAGAGTCTTTGAGCCAGGACAAAAAGTTCTGCTCTTCAACTCTAGGCTCCGCTTGTTCCCAGGAAAACTTAAATCCCGGTGGAGGGGTCCGTATGTGATTACAGGAGTATCACCATATGGATATGTTGAGCTTCAGGATACTGATTCTGACAAAAAGTTCATTGTTAATGGACAGAGAATCAAGCATTATCTTGAAGGCAATTTTGAGCAGGAATGCTCAAAACTGAGACTTGAGTGATTCTCAGTAAAAGTCCAGCTAAAGACAGTAAAGAAGCGCTTGCTGGGAGGCAACCCAGTCATTAGCAGGTTATATGTTTTGTTTTTACAAAGGCAAGTATCAAAAATGAAGGAATTCACAGAGTTACAGAAGGATTCAGCTCAAAAAGCAGAGAAAAAGAGCTTACTGGCGAAAAAACGCCAGTAAGGGGCATTTTGGGCGTTAAACGCCAGAATGGGCACCATTCTGGGCGTTTAACGCCAGTAAAGGTGCCATTTTGGGCGTTAAACGCCAGAATGGGCACCATTCTGGGCGTTTAACGCCAGGTGTGCAGCATCCTGGGCATTTTAGAAAAACGCCCAGTGATAAAGGAATTCTGGCGTTTAACGCCAGCCAGGGCACCTGGCTGGGCGTTAAACGCCCAAAAGGGGTAACAAATGGGCGTTAAACGCCAGAATGGGTGCCATTCAGGGCGTTTAACGCCAGAAAGGTGGGGGGACCAAGATTTTGTTTTCAAATCAAATTTTTTCAAATTTTCCTTTTCTTACCCATACTTTTCTACATAAATGCATCTCAACCTTTCATCACTCACTTTCAAATTTTCAAAAATCTAAAATCATTCTTCAAATCTATCAAATCAATCCAAATCTTGTTCAAAAACTCACCCTTCTCTCAAATTCTTTCCATATCTTCTCAAATCTTCTTTCAAATTTTTCTTTTTTTCGAAATCTCTCCTCCCCACTTTATAAATACACGTTTGGCCCCCTAATTCCCCCACACCATTCGAATTTGCTCTTCTCTTCTCTCTCTTCTTTCCTTTCTTTTGCTTGAGGACAAGCAAACCTCTAAGTTTGGTGTGCTTTTCCGTGATCACTAAGCCAAGAATCATCAAGATCATGGCTCTTAAGGGAAAACAAACCAATTTAAGAGGAAAGAAAGAGAATAATCCAAAGAATCTTTGGAATCAAGAGAAGTTCTTAACCAAAGAACATGAAGACCATTATCACAAAATAATGGGTCTGAGGTCAGTGATCCCGGAAGTTAAATTTGATCTGAAAGAAGATGAATATCCGGGGATCCAAGAGCAAATTCGAAACAGAGGATGGGAAGTTCTAACCAATCCTGAGATAAAGGTTGGAAGGAATATGGTTCAGGAATTCTACTCAAATCTGTGGCTAACAGATAAGCAGAGAATGACTGGAACTGCTTACCATACCTACAGAACCATGGTCAGAGGGAAAGTTATGTACTTCCATCTGGACAAAATAAGAGAAATCTTCAAATTGCCTCAACTGCAAGATGATCCTGAATCCTTTAATAGGAGAATGGTGAGAGCAGATAAAGGGTTGGATCAAGTTCTAGAGGACATATGCCTCTCTGGAACTAAGTGGATAACCAATTCTAAGGGTGTCCCAAACCAACTCAAGAGGGGAGACCTCAAACCAATTGCAAGAGGTTGGCTAGACTTTATTGGGCGTTCCATATTGCCCACTAGCAACCGTTCTGAGGTCACTATCAAGAGAGCAGTGATGATTCATTGCATTATGCTTGGAAAAGAAGTGGAGGTTCATCATGTGATTGCTTGTGAGATCTACGCAATTGCAAATAAAAATTCCACTGAAGCCAAACTGGCTTACCCAAGCTTGATCTCCTTGCTCTGTAAAGAGGCTCGGGTAAAGATGGGAGTAGATGAATTCATACCCATTGAACGTCCAATCACCAAGAAGTCAATGGAAGGACAAATGCAAGACAACTCTATCAAAAGGAGGGCGCAGGAGTTCCTCCCTGAATTTCCTAAAATTGACTACTGGACCAGCCTAGAAGCATCTATCATCAAGTTACAAGAAACTATGGAGCAACTGAAGGAAGAACAGCAGAATCAGAACTGCATGCTCTGCAAATTGCTGAAGGAACAAGAGAAGCAGGGGCGTGAACTCCAAGAGTTGAAACGCCAAAAGCTCTCATCTCAAGTTGAGGGAGCATCCACTTCTCAAAATCAAGGTTGTTGAGTCCTAACTCTGTGAAAACCTCTATCATTAGGAACCTATTTTTAATTTTTGTTTTCTATTTTTATTTTCTAGTCTAATCTTATATCTATTTTTGATTCTTGTTCTTAATTCATAATTAATAAAATTTAAAATTCATGTCCTAAAGCTATGAATGTCCTATGAATCCATCACCTCTCTTAAATGAAAAATGCTTTAATCACAAAAGAACAAGAAGTACAGGATTTCGAAATTTATCCTTGAAACTAGTTGAATTAGTTTGATGTGGTGACAATACTTTTTGTTTTCTGAATGAATGCCTGAACAGTGCATATGTCTCTTGAATTTGTTGTTTTGAGAATGTTAAAAATTGTTGGCTCTTGAAAGGATGAGGAAAAAGAGAACTATTATTGAGGATCTAAAAAAATCATTTAATTGATTCTTGAAGCAAGAAAAAGTAGTGGATACAAAAAAAAAATTCAAAAAAAAAGATGAGAAAAGAAAGAAATAAAGTTGTGATCCAAGGCAAAAAGAGTGTGCTTAAGAACCCTGGACACCTCTAATTGGGGACTCTAGCAAAGCTGGGTCACAATCTGAAAAGGTTCACCCAATTATGTGTCTGTGGCATGTATGTATCCGGTGGTAATACTGGAAAACAGAGTGCTTTGGGCCACAGCCAAGACTCATACACTAGCTATGTTCAAGAATCAT
Source organism: Arachis hypogaea (assembly GCF_003086295.3). NCBI lineage: Eukaryota > Viridiplantae > Streptophyta > Magnoliopsida > Fabales > Fabaceae > Arachis > Arachis hypogaea. Next base: position 26,654,181 of record NC_092036.1, read on the forward strand.
TATACTTAACTAGGAGAATCAATAACACTATCTGAGTTCTGAGTTCCTATAGATGCTAATCATTCTGAACTTCAAAGGATAGAGTGAGATGCCAAAACTGTTCGGAGGCAAAAAGCTACTAGTCCCGCTCATCTAATGGGAGCTAAGTTTCCTTGATATTTTGGAGTCTATAGTATATTCTCTTCTTTTTATCCTATTTTGATTTTCAGTTGCTTGGGGACAAGTAACAATTTAAGTTTGGTGTTGTGATGAGCGGATAATTTATACGCTTTTTGGCATTGTTTTTAGTATGTTTTTGGTATGATCTAGTTAGTTTTTAGTATATTTTTATTAGTTTTTAGTTAAAATTCACTTTTCTGGACTTTAATATGAGTTTTTGTGTTTTTCTGTGATTTCAGGTATTTTCTGGCTGAAATTGAGGGTCCCAAGCAAAAATCTGATTCAGAGACTGAAAAGGACTACAGATGCTGTTGGATTCTGACCTCCCTGCACTCGAAGTGGATTTTCTGGAGCTACAGAAGCCCAATTGGCGCGCTCTCAACGGCGTTGGAAAGTAGACATCCTGGGCTTTCCAGCAATATATGATAGTCTATACTTTGCCCAAGATTTGATGGCCCAAACCGGCGTGGCAAATCACCCTCAGAATTTCCAGCGTTAAACGCCGGAACTGGCATAAAACTTGGAGTTAAACGCCCAAACTGGCATAAAAGCTGGCGTTTAACTCCAAAAAAGGTCTCTACACAAAAATGCTTCATTGCTCAGCCCAAGCACACACTAAGTGGACCCAGAATTGGATTTTTACGTCATTTACTCATTTCTGTATACCCTAGGTTACTAGTTCACTATTAATAGGATCTTTTGACATTGTATCTGTACCTCATGACACTTTACACGTTTCTTTGTGTACTTTCCACGGCATGAGTCTCTAAACCCCATGGTTGGGGGTGAGGAGCTCTGCTGTGTCTTGATGGATTAATGCAATTACTACTGTTTCTTATTCAATCATGCTTGCTTCCATTCTAAGATATTACTTGTTCTTAAACCGGATGAATGTGATGATCCGTGACAATCATCATAATTCTCAATGATTGAATGACTGTGACGAGCTTCAAACTCCTGAAGGTGGGGCATTAGTGACAGACACAAAAGAATCACTGGATTCTATTCCGGCCTGATTGAGAACCGACAGATGGATAGCCGTGCCGTGACAGGGTGCGTTGAACATTTCCACTGAGAGGATGGGAGGTAGCCATTGACAACGGTGAAACCCTTGCATACAGCTTGCCATGGAAGGAGCCTTGCGTGCTTGAAGAAGAAGACAGTAGGAAAGCAGAGATTCAGAAGATGGAGCATCTCCAAAACCTCAACCTATTCTCTATCACTGCAAAACAAGTACTTATTTCATGTTCTTTTACTTTTCACAATCAATCCTGATAATTTCTGATATCCTGACTAAGATTTACAAGATAACCATAGCTTGCTTCAAGCCGACAATCTCCCTGGGATCGACCCTTACTCACGTAAGGTATTACTTGGACGACCCAGTGCACTTGCTGGTTAGTTGTGCGGAGTTGCAAAAGCGTGATTGCAATTTCGTGCACCACATACTCATGATATTATATTCTGTTTTGCCATCTATATTCCATTCATAGACATTGTTGGCATTAAAGCTAACAAAACCTAGTTCTCTTTCTTCGAGAGCTAGATCTGGAGCGGATACACGATTATAACCATACTTAGAGGGTTTAGTTAAACCCTTCCACTTGATTAGGGAGTTGGTCAAAATGGGGCTGATCTTGAGGGATAATTTGCCAGAATCATCACTTTGCTTAGAGCAAGATTCATTGGTCTCAAGGCCGAGGGCATTAATAGCTTTAGATGAGCGTGTTTGAATACGAGAAGTAGATTCACCAGAGTTTGTAGGAGTTTCAGGGATAGTAGTAAAACGATTCAAAAGTTGGTCAAACTTTTGAATAACTTCCGAATCACTAGATTGTTGTTTTAAAATGGAGGTTTTAAGACTTTGCTTAGCCTTGCTACTTATTTTGAAAGGTTTAAAAAGAGGTTTCTCAATACTTTTAGAAGTAGATGCTTCAGAAACATTTTTCAAGGAGAAAGTAGATCCTGAAGATGAAAGTTGTCACCCAAGCATTGTAAAAATCTGTTGGTATAATTTGATTGTTCAATGAGATTTTTAATATCTTTAGGGGCGACAGCTTCATCCACATTCTTTGTTTTAAATGGAGAGGCCATAACAGGATTATATCCTTCCATATTTGAAATAATAAAAGCTCCTTTTGGAGGAAACTCAAATCTAACTAAGTTCCCATCTTTGACTTTCCAAGTTGAAATAACATTTGCTAAAAATGAAGTTTTAGTTTTAAAAGGATACTCAATGTTGTTTTTTATGGAATAAGCATGAAACCATTCAAAAAAAAAGGAATATGCATTCTAACATCATTTAAAAATTTGTAATATTTTTCTTTGAATGATGAGATTTGAGAAGCTGTATAAGTACGTAAATACCATTCTCTTTGGAGGTCATACTCTTCAGAGTTAAGGTTTTTACGTAAGGCTTCTCTATTTATAACAAATTCCGTGTTATTCATTTACCATTCAAAGAAGAATATGTTGGAGATTGATGGGATTGATGAGAAGATTCAACTTCAAATTCTACATCACCATCATCTTCTTGGTAAACTCCATGAGAAATGCTTGAATTGTTTTGTAATCCGGAAATATGTATTTCAGAATTGGCTGGTCTCGACATTTTTGAAAACTGAGATTGGGAAGTTACTGAAAAAGATCTTCTTGCTGAAGCAAAATCATTAGATGTTCCTGCTTCATATCTGGATGAAAAAGAGTTTCGTCTATCAAAGAAAATCTCCACCTTCCCTGATTCATCTTGCTAAGTATCAGTTTTAAAATAACCAATGTCTTTATTGAAAAGGGAAATCTCAGAATTCCCACCGATTTCATCATAGCAAAAGATATAAAAAAATGATGTAGTTTTGGGGACACCTTTCATAAATCTATTGTTTCCATATCTGGCAGATTTTTCTGGACTTACCTCTTTTGTAGGAGGACAAATAACTTTCTTTGAGTTCCTAGACTCACCAAAGCAAAGATCTCTAAACCTAATTGAATCCAAAACCAAACAGATTTATTTTCTAAAAGAAGAAATCTCTTTCAAAACCCTTGAATCACAGCTTTCTCAACCAAAGATTCAAGAAAAAATAAAAAATCTTTTAACTCAAATTGAAAAATCTATTTGTTCTAATTTGCCTCATGCCTTCTGGGATAGGAAAGAACACATTGTTGATCTTCCATATGAAAAGGATTTCAAAGAATCAAAAATCCCTACAAAAGCCCGTCCCATTCAAATGAATGAGCAGCTTTTGCAGCATTGTCAACAAGAAATTAAAGATCTTTTGGATAAAAGGTTAATCCGTCCTAGCAAAAGTCCTTGGTCTTGCTCTGCTTTTTATGTTAATAAACAAGCTGAGATAGAAAGAGGAACTCCCAGGCTTGTTATCAATTACAAACCCTTTTCATTTTACAAAAACATAGAAAGAAGTTAGAGAGAGACGTTCTGAGAGTTCCCCTTATAAGCTCTCCAGCTCTTCTTCCCTCTTCTCCCTTTATTGTTTAATCAGGAGATGGAATTCCTCACCGGAATCGGGTCCTAGGGAAATATTATTTTCAGCGATTTTGATGATATAATCAGATTTTCTCTTGTTATCATCAGGGACATATAACTCATCTTGTGGGATTTTGGGTATTTTCCAATTGTCAATGGCTTGATTGATATCTTCGAAGCAAACTTCTTTTTCAAAGATATTGTGTTTGGGGGAAAGTTCCTCAGGATGAGTAACTTTCTCAGTAAGGGGATTGGAAGAAGAATGGATCGGAGAGGAGAAAGAAGAGGACGGTGAAGAAAAGGAAAGGCGTCTAGAGAGAGAGCGAAAGAGTTTAGACATGATTACATAAAATCTGATATCATGGCCCTCCTTTAGTTCAGAGAGAACATATATATTATCACTAAACTATCACTCAAATTTTTGAATCTGGGTTTTTAACTCTTTTTTTTCTATATATATATATATATATATATATATATATATATATATATATATATATATAAAAAATGAGAAAAAAAATGAGACATAAGGCTACACTTATATACAGTAGCTATAGTATACAGAAAAAACGAGGGACCTAAGGCTACACTTATAAAAAGTAGCTATGGTATACAATGTGGCTACACTTTACGGGTGATGCAGTAGCGCTGAAAAGCATAGCCTATTCTGGGTAAAAATAGAAGCTGAAAAGCGTAGCCTTTAGTCCTGGACCGCATCACTTGAAAAGCGCACCCTATTCCCAAACGCCAAAAGCATAGCCCTTGGTGCAGAAAAGCGTAGCCTTTGAGAATAGGCAACGGCCGAATAGGAATCACCCCAAAAAGCATAGCTGTAGCCCAGAAACCGTAGCCGTAGCCGTAGCCTAAGGCATAATTTTTTTCACTTTTGGCTACACTTTTCAAGTGTACTTGAATGGGTGTTTTTCTTGTAGTGCTTGTTCTACCAGAACTTCATCAATAATCTTTTCCACCCTTGCCTCATCACATAGCCTTTGAATGATGCTGGGGAATGCCAACCTTGAGCTATCCTTGGTACTTTTCAGCACCCTATTGATGTTGTTGGCAATCAATTCTCCAACATTAATGTTTTCTCCCTTCATTATGCTATATATGAGCATAGCCCTTTTTAAAGTCACCTCTGAAGTGTTGGAGGTGGCGTCAAGAGATCTTCTCACAAAATCCAGACACCCTCTAGCTTGGGGGCATAAATCTCTTCTCCTCAGTTGGTTGGGTCTTCCATCTTTATCATTGACCCAATGCACATTCAACACGCATAAATCATTGAGGATTTCATCAAATCCTGGGTCTTGTTGCTTCACCCTTTCTTCATATAAGTAAGCTCTTCATTATTGACTTGGTTATTCCCTTAGTGCCAATTTTTGGTTGATCCTACACTTTCAAGGCACAATTAGGCAATAACCCACTTCCTAATTCAATTCACTTTCAATTGCTTTACCTAAGTCATTTGTGCTTTAATTATTCTTCATTTCCTTTAAATGTTACTTAGGTTGCTTGGTTGGGGAAAAACTACATTTTCCTTTGATCATTTCACTACTTTTGAACATGTTTTCCTCAATTAAGTGTATGTTTACTTTATTGGCTCCAATTTGCATTGTTTGACTATTTCCTCTTTGCTTTTGTGATTTTTATCTGTTTCTCCTAAGTTGTAGTCCATTTTTTTCTGTTTCAGGATGCGTCGCAAGGGTAAGGAGAAAGCCAACCCTTTGGCTCCTCCTCCTGCACGTCTGAGCACTCAGCCGAACACATTTATTAGTGAGGAAGCCCATGATTAGTATAGGAAATTGGAAAAGAAAGCCTTCCACTACAAGAGGAAGCTCAGTGTACCAAAGAAATATGCGGAAGTCATACATAATAGACTCGATTTCTACCAGTGGAAATTCGTAGAATTTGACCCTGTGGAGATCAATGAACACATGGTCAAAGAATTCTACGAAAATCTGCTGAAGAGAGAGTCCACCACTGTTTTTCTGAGAGGTGTCATACTAGATACCTTTGATCATGCTTTATAGGCCCTCTTGCAGATTCCACATATTCCTCCGGGCCGCGATGCTTACACAAATATAGTGGCGGACTTGACTTCGGGCAAGCTTTCCTTGGATGCTGTTCTGAAGAGGATTGGTAATGAGCGGATAATTTATACGCTTTTTGGTATTATTTTTAGATAGTTTTTAGTAAGATCTAGCTACTTTTTAGTATATTTTTATTAGTTTTTAAGCAAAATTCACATTTCTAGACTTTACTATGAGTTTGTGTGTTTTTCTGTGATTCCAGGTATTTTTTGGCTGAAATTAAGGGAACTGAGCAAAAATATGATACAGAGGCTGAAAAATGACTGCAGATGCTGTTGGATTATGATCTCCCTGCACTCGAAATGGAATTTATGGAGCTAAAGATATCCAAATGGAGCGCTCTCAATTGCGTTGGAAAGTAGACATCAAGGGCTTTTCAGCAATATATAATAATCCATACTTTTTTCGAGTTTTGACGACGCAAACTGGCGTTCAAACGCCAACTTCCTACCTTATTCTGGCGTTAAACGCCAGAAATAGGATACAAGCTGGAGTTAAACGCTCAAACTAGCATAAAAGCTGGCGTTTAACTCCAAGAAAAGTCTCTACACATGAAAGCTTCAATGCTCAGCCCAAGCACACACCAAGTGGGCCCGGAAGTGGATTTCTGTATCATTTACTTATCTCTGTAAACTTTAGCTACTAGTTTTAGTATAAATATTACTTTTTCTCATTGTATTAGATGTCTTGGTTATTCTGGTTCCCTCTCTGGGTCCAAAGCCAATGAACACCATTATCACTTATCTATTTTTAACGGTGGAGTTTCTACACACCATAGATTAAGGTGTGGAGCTCTGCTGTTCATCGAGTATTAATGCAAAGTACTATTGTTCTTCTATTCAATTCAAGCTTATTCTTATTCTAAGATGTTCACTCGCACATCAACCTGATGAATGTGATGATCCGTGACACTCATCACCATTCTCACTTATGAACGCGTGCCTGACAAACACTTCCGTTCTACGTGCGAAAGCTGGAGTGTGTATCTCTTCGATTCCTGGTCCACGACGCATGGTTGCCTCTCCTGACAACAGAGCCTTCCATTTCGTGAGATCAGAGTCTTTGTGGTATAAGCTAGAATCAATTGGTAGTATTCTTGAGATCCAGAAAGTCTAAACCTTGTCTATGGTATTCCGAGTAGGATCTGGGATGGGATGACTGTGACGAGCTTCAAACTCATCACTGTTGGGCATAGTGACAGACGCAAAAGGATCACTGGATCCTATTCCAACACAAGTGAGAACCGACAGATGATTAGCCCTACGTAACCCGTAGTTGGACCATTTTCACTGAGAGGACGGGAGGTAGCCATTGACAACGGTGATCCCAACATACAACTTGCCATGGAAAGGAGTACGAATGATTGAATGAAGACAGTAGGAAAGCAGAGATTTAGAAGGAATAACGCATCTCTATACGCTTAACTGAAATTTCCACCAATGAATTACATAAGTATCTTTATCTTTATTTTATGTTTATTTATCTTTTAATTATCAAAACTCTATAACCATTTGAATCCGCCTGACTGATATTTACAAGATGGCCATAGCTTGCTTCAAGCCAAGAATCTCCGTGGGATCGACCCTTACTCACGTAAGGTTTATTACTTGGACGACCCAGTGCACTTGCTGGTTAGTTGTGCGAAGTTGTGAAAAAGAGTTTAGATTACAATTGTGCATACCAAGTAGTTGGCGCCATTGAGATCCCAATTTCGTGCACCATGTTTTTGGCATTGTTGCCAGGGATTGTTCGAGTTTGGACAACTAACGGTTCATCTTGTTGCTCAAATTAGGTAATTTTTGTTGTTTCAAGCTTTATTTTCTTTTCAAAAAGTTTTCAAAAATATTTCAAAATTTTTTCTTTGTTTTCGTTTTTCCAAAAAGATATTTTCGAAAAATCCAAAAAAATTAATAAAATCATAAAAACAAAAAATAATTTGTGTTTCTTGTTTGAGTCTAGTGTCAAATTTTAAATTTGGTGTCAATTACATGTTTTTATTTTTCTAGCATTTTTTTGAAAATTCATGCATTGCATTCTTCATGATCTTCAAGTTGTTCTTAATGAGTCTCCTTGTTTGATCTTCATATTCTCTTGTTTTGTGTCTTTTGTTGTTTTTCATATGAATTTTTGCATTCATAGTGTCTAAACATGAAAAATCTCTAAGTTTGGTGTCTTGCATGTTTTTCTTTTCTTGAAAATTTTTCAAAAATAAGTTTTTGATGTTCATCATGATCTTTAAAGTGTTCTTGGTGTTCATCTTGACATTCATAGTGTTCTTGCATGCATCACTTGTTTTAATCCAAAATTTTTATGTGTTGAGTCATTTTGTGGTTTTTCTCTTTCCTCATTAAATTCAAAAAAATCAAAAAATTTCTTCTCCTTATTTCACTCATAAATTTCGAAATCTTTGGTTTGACTTTGTCAAACGTTTTTAAAATAAGTTGTTTCTTGTTAGTCAAGTCAAGATTTCAATTTCAAAAATTTATCTTTTCAAAATCTTTTTCAAAATCAAATCTTTTTCATTTTTTTCCTTTGTTTTTCGAAAATTTTCAAAATCTTTTTCAAAACTTTTCAAAATCTTTTTCCTATTTTTACTCAAATTTTCGAGAATCTTTACTAACATTAATGTTTTGATTCTAAAATTTCAAGTTTGTGACTTGCCTATTAAGAAAGGCTCAGTCTTTAAAATTATAGAATCATATCTTTTAGTTTCTTGTTAGTCAAGTCATCAACTTTAATTTTAAAAATAAAATCTTTTTAATTTCCTTTTCAAATCTTTTTCAAAATAAATTTCAATCATATCTTTTTCAAATCATATCTTTTTCAAACTTTAATTTCAAAATCTTTTCTAACTTCTTATCTTTTCAAAATTGATTTTCAAATCTTTTTCAATTAACTAATTGACTTTTTGTTTGTTTTACTATTTCTTATCTTTTTCAAAACCACCTAACTACTTTTCTCTCTCTAATTTTCGAAAATCATTAACTTCTTTTTCAAAATTATTTTTAATTAACTAATTATTTTAACTTTTAATTCCTTTTCTTAATTTTTGAATTCTAACTAAATTTTAAAATAAAAACAAAAATATCTCCCTTTTCCTTTTAATTATTTTCAAAAACTCCTCTCTCTCTCCTTCTATTTATTTTATTTATTTACTAACACTTCTCCTCCACTCATCAAAAAATTCGAACCCTCTCCCTCTCTCTGAGTTCATATTTTTCTCTTTCTTTCCTTATTCTTATTCTTCTTCTCTTCTACTCACATAAAGGAATCTCTATACTATGACATAGAGGATTCCATACTTTCTTTGTTTTCTTCTCTCTCATATGAGAAGGAACAAGGAAAAAGGCATTCTTGTTGAAGCTGATCCTTGACCTAAAAGGACCTTGAAGAGGAAGCTAAGAGCAGCTAAAGCACAGTACTCTGAAGAGGACCTAACTGAAATTTTTGAACAGGAAAAGGATATGGCAGCCGAACCCAACAACAACAATGCAAGGAAGGTGCTTGGTGACTTTACTACACCAAACTCTAACTTCCATGGAAGAAGCATCTCAATCCTTGCCATTGGAGCAAACAATTTTGAGCTTAAGCCTCAAATAGTTTCTCTGATGCAACAGAATTGCAAGTTTCATGGACTTCTATCAGAAGATCCTTTTCAATTCTTAACTAAATTCTTGCAGATCTGTGATACTGTTAAGACCAAGGGAGTTGATCCCGAGGTCTATAAGCTTATGCTTTTCCCTTTTGCTGTAAGAGACAGAGCTAGAATATGGTTGGACTCTCAACCTAGAGATAGCCTAAACTCTTGGGATAAGTTGGTCATGGCTTTCTTAGCCAAATTTTTTCCTCCTCAAAAACTGAGCAAGCTTGGAGTGGATGTTCAAACCTTCAGGCAAAAAGAAGGTGAATCCCTCTATGAAGCTTGGGAAAGATACAAGCAACTGGCCAAAAAGTGTCCTTCTGACATGCTTTCAGAATGGACCATCCTGAATATATTCTATGATGGTCTGTCTGAATTGTCTAAGATGTCATTAGACCATTCTGCAGGTGGATCTATTCACCTGAATAAAATGCCTGCAGAAGCTTAGGAACTCATTGAAATGGTTGCAAATAACCAGTTCATGTACACCTCTAAGAGGAATCCTATGAATAATAGGACACCTTAGAGGAAGGGAGTTCTTGAAATTGATGCTCTAAATGCCATATTGACTTAGAACAAAATGTTGACTTAGCAAGTCAATATGATTTCTCAAAGTCTGAATGGATTTCAAAATGCATCCAACAGTACTAAAGAAGCATCTTATGAAGAAGAAGCTTATGATCCTGAGAACCCTACAATGGCAGAGGTGAATTACATGGGTGAAGCCTGGTGCACGAAATTGTGATTATCAATGGCGCCATCAACATGGTACGCTCAATTGCAATCTCAACTCTTTATCACAACTTCGCACAACTAACCAGCAAGTGCACTGGGTCGTCCAAGTAATGAACCTTACGCGAGTAAGGGTCGATCCCATGGAGATTGTTGGTATGAAGCAAGCTATGGTCATCCTGTAAATCTCAGTCAGGCGGATTCAAATGGTTATGGAGGATTAATGATTAAAAGATGAATAAAACATAAAATAAAGATAGAGATACTTATGTAATTCATTGGTGAGAATTTCAGATAAGCGTATGGAGATGCTTTGTCCCTTCTGTCTCTCTGCTTTCCTACTGTCTTCATCCAATCCTTCTTACTCCTTTCCATGGCAAGCTGTATGTTGGGCATCACCATTGTCAATGGCTACAGTCCCGTCCTCTCAGTGAAAATGTTCAACGTGCTCTGTCACAGCACGGCTATTCATCTGTCGGTTCTCGATCATGTCAGAATAGAATCCAGTGATTCTTTTGCGTCTGTCACTAATGCCCCACAATCGCGAGTTTGCACCTCATCACAGTCATTCAATCCCTGAATCCTACTCAAAATACCATAGACAAGGTTTAGACCTTCTGGATTCTCAAGAATGGCCGCCAATGGATTCTAGCTTATACCACGAAGATTCTGATTAAGGAATCCAAGAGATACACATTCAAGCCTTGTTTGTATGTAGAACGGAAGTGGTTGTCAGGCACGTGTTCATAAGTGAGAATGATGATGAGCGTCACATAATCATCACATTCATCAAGTTCTTGAGTGCGAATGAATATCTTAGAACAAGAATAAGCTGAATTGAATGGAAAATAGTAGTAATTATATTGATACTCGAGGTATAGCAGAGCTCCACACCTTAATCTATGGTGTGTAGAAACTCTACCATTGAAAATACATAATAACAAGGTCTAGGCATGGCCGAGAGGCCAGCCCCCATGATCTAAGAACTAGACGTCCAAAGATGAAAATACAATAGCAAAAGTTCCTATTTATAGAGAACTAGTAGCTTAGGGTTTACAAAAATGAGTAAATGACGTAAAAATCCACTTCCGGACCCACTTGGTGTATGCTTGGGCTGAGCATTGAAGCTTCCATGTGTAGAGACTTTTCTTGGAGTTAAACACCAACTTTTGTGCCAGTTTGGGCGTTTAACTCCCACTTTTGTGCCAGTTCTGGCATTTAACGCCGGGAATTCTGAAGCTGACTTGGAACGCCTGTTTGGGCCATCAAATCTGGGCAAAGTATGGACTATTATATATTGCTGGAAAAGCCCTGGATGTCTACTTTCTAACGCAATTAAGAGCGCGCCAATTGAGATTCTGTAGCTCCATAAAAGCCACTTCGAGTGCAGGGAGGTCAGAATCCAACAGCATCTGCAGCCCTTTTCAACCTCTGAATCAGATTTTTGCTCAGGTCCCTCAATTTTAGCCAGAAAATACCTGAAATCACAGAAAAACACACAAACTCATAGTAAAGTCTAGAAAAGTGAATTTTAAACAAAAACTAATAAAAATATAATAAAAACTAGCTAAAACATACTAAAAGCATACTAAAAATAATGCCAAAAAGCGTATAAATTATCCGCTCATCAAAGCCTATGGAAACACCTATAATCCCTCATGGAGAAATCATCCAAATTTTTTATGGAAGGATAAAAAAAGCATCGACAAGGCTTTAATAATGGTGGAAGAAACAGGTTTAGCAATAGCAAGCCTTTTCCATCATCCTCTCAGCAACACACAGAGAATTCTGAGCAGAGCCCCTCTAGCTTAGTAAACATAGTCTCTGATCTATCTAAGACCACTCTAAGTTTCATGAGTGAAACAAGGTCCTCCATTAGAAATTTGGAGGCACAAGTGGGCCAGCTGAGTAAAAGAGTCACTGAAACTCCTCCTAGTACTCTCCCAAGCAATATAGAAGAGAATCCAAAAAGAGAGTGCAAGGTCATAACCTTACTTGGTGTGGCCGAACCTAGAGAGGAGGAGGAGGACGTGAATCCCAGTGAGGAAGACCTCATGGGACGTCCTCTGGACAAAAAGTAGTTCCTAATTGAGGAACCTAAGGAATATGAGGCTCATCTAGAGACTATAGAGATTCCATTGAACCTACTTCTGCTATTCATGAGCTCTGATGAGTATTCCTCTTCTGAAGAGGATGAAGATATTACTGAAGAGCAAGTTGTTAAGTACCATGGAGCAATCATGAAGCTAAATGCCAAGTTATTTGGTAATGAGACTTGGGAGGATGAACCCCCTTTGCTCACCAATGAGCTGAATAACTTTATTAGGCAGACATTACCTCAAAAGAAAGAGGATCCCGGAAGGTTCTTAATACCTTGTACCATAGGCACCATGACCTTTGAAAAGGCTCTGTGTGACATAGGGTCAGGTATAAACCTCATGCCAATCTCTGTCACGGAGAAATTGGGAATCTTTGAGGTTCAAGCTGCAAGAATCTCACTAGAGATGGCAGACAAATCCATGAAAAAGACTTATGGACTAGTAGAGGACGTGCTAGTGAAGGTTGAAGGCCTTTACATCCCTGCTGATTTCATAATCCTAGACACTGGGAAGGACGAGGATGAATCTATCATCCTTGGCAGACCTTTCCTAGCCACAACAAAAGCTGTGATTGGTGTTGACAGAGGAGAATTGGTCCTTCAATTGAATGAAGACTACCTTGTATTCAAGACTTAAGGTTCTCCTTCTGTACACATGGAGAGGAAGTATGAAAAGCTTCTCTCAATACAGAGTCAAACAAAGCCCCCACATTCAAACTCTAAGTTTGGTGTTGGGAGGCCACAACCAAACTCTAAGTTTGGTGTTGAGAGGCCACAACGATGCTCTGATTATTTGTGAGGCTCCATGAGAGCCCACTATCAAGCTATTGACATTAAGGAAGCGCTTATTTGGAGGAAACACAATTTTTATTTATCAATGTTATTTCATGTTTTCTTTAGGTTGATGATCATGTGGAGTCACAAAAACAACTGCAAAAATCAAAGTAAATCCAAAAACAGCATTAAAAATAGCACACCCTAGAGGATAAGCTTACTGGTGTGTAGCAGAATGGGCATTAAACGCCCAGCCTGCACCATTCTGGGTGTTTAACGCCAGAAATGGGCACCAGATTGGCATTTAACGCCAGAACAGAGCATCAAGTTGGCGTTAAATGCTAGAAACAAGCAACAGCCTAGCGTTAAACGCTAGGAAATGTATAAAAGCTAGCGTTTAATGCCAGAAACAGGCAGCAGTCTGGCGTTAAACGCCAGAATTACACTCTAAGGGCATTTTTGCACGCCTAAATAGAGCAGGGATGAGAAGTCCTTGACCCCTCAGGATCTGTGGACCCCACAGGATCCCCACCTACCCCACCTCTCTCTCTCCCCCTCATACATCTCTATAACACTCTACCAAAAACACCACTCACCTATCAAATCCTATTCTCTTCCCTATATTCTCTTCACCAATCACCTCCATCCCTCTTCCCCAAAGACCCCACCTACCTCACTTTCAAATTCAAATACTTTTCCCTCCCAAACCCACCCAATTCCATTCGGCCACTCTCCCTCTCTTTCCCTATAAATACCCCTCTTCTCTCCTTCATTTTCACACATCACAAACCCTCTCCTACCCTCTTGGCCGAACCTATCCCACCTTCCATCTCCTCCATTTTCTTCTTCTTCCCCTTCTTTCTTTCTTTTTTACTCAAGGACGAGAAAACCTTTTAAGTTTGGTGTGATAAAAGCGTTGCTTTTTGTTTTTTCATAACCATTTATGGCACCTAAGGCCGGAGAAAGCTCTAGAAAGAGGAAAGGAAAGGCAAAAGCTTTCACCTCTGAGTCATGGGAGATGGAGAGATTCATCTCAAAGGTCTATCAAGACCACTTCTATGAAGTTGTGGCCAAGAAGAAAGTGATCCCTGAGGTTCCTTTCATGCTCAAGAAGAATGAGTATCCGGAGATCCGACATGAGATCTGAAGAAGAGGTTGGAAAGTTCTCACCAACCCCATTCAACAAGTGGGAATCTTAATAGTTCAAGAGTTCTATGCCAATGCATGGATCACTAGGAACCATGATCAAAGTATGAACCCGAATCTGAAGAATTGGCTTACAATGGTTCGGGGGAAATACTTAGATTTCAGTCCGGAAAATGTAAGGTTGGCGTTTAACTTGCCAATGATGCAAGAAAACGCACGCCTCTACACTAGAAGGGTCAACTTTGATCAAAGGTTGGACCAAGTCCTCATGGACATATGTGTGGAAGGAGCTCAATAGAAAAGAGACTCAAGAGGCAAGCTGGTTCAATTGAGAAGACCGGACCTTAAGCCTGTGGCTAGAGGATGGTTGGAGTTCATCCAACGCTGTATCATTCCTACTAGCAACCGATCCAAAGTAACTATGGATCGGGCCATCATGATCCATAGTATCATGATTGGGGAGAAAGTGGAAGTTCATGAAATCATACCTCTAGAACTCTACAAGGTGGCTGACAAGTCCTCCACTTTGGCAAGGTTAGCCTTTCCTCATCTCATTTGTCACCTATGCAATTCGGCTGGGATTACAAGTCCTCCACTTTGGCAAGGTTAGCCTTTCCTCATCTCATTTGTCACCTATGCAATTCGGCTGGGATTGACATAGAAGGAGACATCCTCATTGAAGAGGACAAGCCCATCACTAACAAAAGGATGGAGCAAACAGAAATTCCCCATCAAGAAATCTCTGAGATGCCTCAAGGGATGCATTTTCCTCCACACAACTATTGGGAGCAACTCAACACCTCTTTGAAAGGCTTGAGTTACAACATGGACCAACTAAGGGTAGAGCACCAAGAGCAATCCATCATTCTCCATGAGATTAGAGAAGATCAAAGAGCTATGAGGAAGGAGCAACAAAGGCAAGGAAGAGACATAGAGGAGCTCAAGCGTTCTATTGGATCTTCAAGAGGAATAACTAGCCGCCATCACTAAGGTGGACCCGTTCTTTAATTTCCTTGTTCTTATTTTTCTATTTTTCAAATTTGATGCTTTATGTGTTATCCATGTTTGTGCCTTCATTACATGATCATTAGTGTCTAGTGTCTATGCCTTAAAGCTATGAATAATTCCATGAATCCTTCACCTCTCTTAAATGAAAAATATGCCTAATTACAAAAGAACAAGAAGTACTTGAATTTCAAATTTTATCTTGAAATTAGTTTAATTATTTTGATGTGGTGGTAATACTTTTTGTTTTCTGAATGAATGCTTGAACAGTGCATATTTTTTATAGTGAAGTTTCTGAATGTTAAAATTGTTGGATCTTGAAAGAATGATGAACAAAGAGAAATGTTATTGATAATCTGAAGACTCATGAAATTGATTCTTGAAGCAAGAAAAAGCAGTGAAAAAAAAGTAGCGAAAAAAAATGGCGAAAAAAAGAGAAAGAAAGAAAAAGAAAAAGCAAGCAGAAAAAGCCAATAGCCCTTTAAACCAAAAGCCAAGGGTAAAAAGGATCCAAGGCTTTGAGCATTAATGGATAGGAGGGCCCAAGGAAATAAAATCCAGGCCTAAGCGGCTAAATCAAGATGTCCTTAACCATGTGCTTGTGTCATGAAGGTCCAAGTGAAATGCTTGAGACTGAGTGGTTAAAGTCGTGATCCAAAGCAAAAAGAGTGTGCTTAAGAACTCTGGACACCTCTAACTGGGGACTTTAGCAAAGCTGAGTCACATTCTGAAAAGGTTCACCCAGTTATATGTCTGTGGCATTTATGTATCTGGTGGTAATACTGGAAAACAAAGTGCTTAGGGCCACGGCCAAGACTCATAAAGTAGCTGTGTTCAAGAATCAACATACTGAACTAGGAGAATCAATAATACTATCTAAAATTCTGAGTTCCTATAGATGCCAATCATTCTAAATTTCAAAGGATAAAGTGAGATGCCAAAACTGTTCAGAAGCAAAAAGCTCCTAGCCCCGCTCATTTAATTGGGACTAAGTTTCATTGATATTGTGAGATTCATTGTATGTTCTCTTCTTTTTATCCTATTTGATTTTCAGTTGCTAGGGGACAAGCAACAATTTAAGTTTGGTGTTGTGATGAGCAGATAATTTATATTCTTTTTGGCATTGTTTTTAGATAGTTTTTAGTAGGATCTAGCTACTTTTTAGTATATTTTTATTAGTTTTTAAGCAAAATTCACATTTCTGGACTTTACTATGAGTTTGTGTGTTTTTCTATGATTTCAGGTATTTTCTGGCTGAAATTGAGGGACCTGAGCAAAAATTTTATTCAGAGGCTGAAAAAGGACTGCAGATGCTGTTGGATTCTGACCTCCCTGCACTCAAAATGGATTTTTTGAAGCAACAGAAGTCCAAATGACACGCTCTCAATTGATTTGGAAAGTATACATCCAGGGCTTTCCAAAAATATATAATAGTCCATACTTTGCCCGAGTTTTGATGACGCAAACTGGTGTTCAAACGCCTACTTCCTGCCCTATTCTAGCGTTAAACGCCAAAAATAGGATACAAGCTGGAGTTAAACGCCCAAATTGGCATAAAAGCTGGCTTTCAACTCCAAGAAAAGTCTCTACACATGAAAGCTTTAATGCTCAGCCCAAGCACACACCAAATGGGCCCAGAAGTGGATTTCTGCATCATTTACTTATCTCTGTAAACCTTAGCAACTAGTTTTAATATAAATATTACTTTTTCTCATTGTATTAGATGTCTTGGTCATTCTGGTTCTCTTTCTGGGGCCGAAGCCAATGAACACCATTATCACTTATGTATTTTCAACGGTGGAGTTTCTACACACCATAGATTAAGGTGTGGAGCTCTGTTGTTCCTCGAGTATTAATGCAAAGTACTATTGTTCTTCTATCCAATTCAAGCTTATTCTTATTCTAAGATGTTCACTCGCACTTCAACCTGATAAATGTGATGATCCGTGACACTCATCACCATTCTCACTTATGAACGCGTGCCTAACAAACACTTCAGTTCTACCTGCGAAAGCTAGAGTATGTATCTCTTGGATTCTTGGTCTACGACGCATGGTTGCCTCTCCTGACAACAGATCCTTCCATTCCATGAGATCAGAGTCTTTGTGGTATAAGCTATAATCAATTGGCAACATTCTTGAGATCCAGAAAGTCTAAACCTTGTCTGTGGTATTCCGAGTTGGATCTAGGATGGGATGACTGTGACGAGCTTCAAACTCATGACTGTTGGGCATAGTGATAGACGCAAAAGGATCACTGGATCCTATTCCAACACAAGTGAGAACCGACAGATGATTAGCCCTACGTAATCCGTAGCTGGACCATTTTCACTGAGAGGACGGGAGGTAGCTATTGACAACAGTGATCCCCAGCATACAGCTTTCCATGAAAAGGAGTATGAATGATTGAATGAAGACAGTAGGAAAGCCGAGATTCAGAAGAAATAACGCATCTCCATACGCTTATCTGAAATTCCCACCAATGAATTACATAAGTATCTTTATCTTTATTTTATGTTTATTTATCTTTTAATTATCAAAACTCTACAACCATTTGAATTCTCCTGACTGAGATTTACAATATGACCATAGCTTGCTTTAAGCCGACAATCTCCGTGGGATCGACCTTACTCACGTAAGGTTTATTACTTGGACGACCCAGTGCACTTGCTGGTTAGTTGTGCAAAGTTGTGAAAAAGAGTTGAGATTACAATTGTGTGTACCAAGTTGTTGGCGCCATTGAGATCATAATTTCGTGCACCAATTGGCCTACCAGAGGCTTGATGGGAATAGATTAGAGGTGAAAATACGGTCCCACAAAGCATCACGTGCTCTGACCTAACTCCAAAGGCGAGGATTTGGCAACAGATCATTGCCGATTACATCTTTCCGAGCACGCATGCTACTCACATTTGGGTGTGTGTGGCAGTACTGCTTTGGGCCATTCTGGAGGGTAAGAGGATCTCTGTTCTTCTCCTCATCAGAGATTCGATGTGGAAGGTGAACCAATAGCAGAAGTATAACATCCTCTTCCCATTGATGATCACCCACATGGCCACTTTATCTGGGGTGGAGAGGCGTCCGACAGACAGTACCCAACTATTCCTGCCATACGGGGAATATGATAGGCCACCACAGAAGAAGAGGAAGACCATAGAGCCACTATCATCATCAGAGCCTACAGCACCTCCAGTACCTCCAGCACCTGCACCTAGACCTCGGACACCTTATGAGCTGGGCCAGGACATTCTTCAAGCCATCCACCGTTATGAGCGCCGCGATGCGCCACTTTCAGTGAATTGTGGCAAAATTTGAGGGTAGAGACCCTGGACCACCTCCTCTAGATACACCAGAGCCCGAGCCAGAGCCTGAGACTGAGCCTACAGTAGAGGGGCAGAGAGAGGAGCCGACAGTTGAGAGAGCTGAGGAGAGCGTACAGGCAGCGGCTGACAGAGCTGAGGAGATAGCTGA
This sequence comes from Arachis hypogaea, assembly GCF_003086295.3. Taxonomy (NCBI): domain Eukaryota; kingdom Viridiplantae; phylum Streptophyta; class Magnoliopsida; order Fabales; family Fabaceae; genus Arachis; species Arachis hypogaea. The sequence continues at coordinate 26,672,776 of NC_092036.1, forward strand.
GCAGCTAGTAGTTGAGAGAACTGAGTAGAGTGTGGAGGCTGCAGCAGAGGTAGCTGACCAGGCCGTTTAGGAGCCGACAGCTGAGACCACCACAGAGTCGACCCGTGCAATCATTGTGTATCAGCGACTTCAGCACCCACCACCGTCAGACTGTGGAGATTCTCAGAATTAGCCACTCCCGATCCAATTTTTGGCACGGAGGACCGTGCACCATTTAAGTGTGGGAGAGGATCTACGATTTTTTTTGTGTAAAATTTCTCTCCTGAACACTCTTCATTTAGTTTATTACAATTTTTATTATGCTTTTGTAGATATTTACAATACTTTATCTTATGCCACATATTAGTATTTTGGTAGTTATATATATATATATATATATATATATATATATATATATATATATATATATATTAGTTTAATTCTAACTTATTCTTGGTATTATATTTCCATTTTAATTTATATATGTTGAGCATTGTTTTACTTGATATATAGTATAGATTTTGGTTGTGAATGGATGATGTGAATAGCATATGCCTAGTTCAATTTTGCTCATAATTGTTCATGTTAGTTTTTGGATGTTGAAAATTAGAAAGAGAACTGGGAATTTTGATAATCTTGCATCCATCACAACATCATACATTCATATAGGGAATAATTTTGGTGAAAAACAATAAAGATTTCCAAGAATTTTGTTTTTAGGGCGTTCTATTGAATTGATTTGGAAAATTATTTTTAAACTTACTTGAATGGAATTTTTATGGAATATAGAATAGAGATAAAACAAAATACTTTGTGAGTTTTTGAGCTTTAATAAGTGATTACACATTTTAACCACTAATTTTGTTCATTGTGTGTTATATCTTTTCTATGATTGTGATATTGGTTTTGCTTGATTCTTTATTTCCAATAGTTGATGTTTGAATGCATTGAGCATGATTGAGGTCATCTTTGATAAAAGCTTACTTAACCCATATAGCCTTACCATTGCATCTACCATTATTAACCCCTTTGAGCTTTATTTACCCCATTATTTTTTATATTAGCACATTACAACCTTAAGGGGAAAACCATGATTTAACTTGGATTGTATCGTTGATTAGCTTAGGTTGAGAAGTGTGTATTATTTAAGTGTGGAAGAAATTAAGGAAAACATTGGTAGTGAATGAAAACATTTGCTTTGGATATTTCATTGAAAATTTTGAAAAATGGGTGCATTCATGTATGAACTACTAAACCATATGTATTTATCTTGATTGAAAAAAAAAAACATCAAAAGGGGATAAAGTTACCCCAAAGAGAAAAGAAATGAATAAGGAATGCATATGTGATGTGAATGAAAAAGCATACATGAATGTTTGTGAAAAAAAAGCGAGAATGGGAAGGTTAGGATTGCATATTTTTGTTATTGGATTGATGTAGGTTGAGTTGGATGCTTCAACTGATTAAGGATTCAATTTAGTCCACTTAGCAATATCTATTCCACCTTAACCCTAGCCCCATTACAACCCTAAGAAGTCCTCATGATAATTGCATTCATGTATCACTTGGTTGTTGATTGTTAGATGAAAAGCAAATCCTTGAAAGCATGAGTAGGAGGAGACTTGAGTGATTAAACCCTAAACACCGAGTGATTAGAGTGTATACACACCAAGTGAGCGTTCAATTACTCGATTCTATGTTTCCATACTTCTTATCATGCATTCTTGCAAGTTGCTTCATTTTGATGAGTTGAATCAATTCTTTAAATTTTGATTGCATTGGATTATTTCCTTGCTTAGCCTTATATGTCTATACTCTTGCTTGGAAATGTGATTGTTTGCTTTCACCAATTTCATAGGAAACTATAGTATAGATAGATATATAGGTATAGATAGTATATAGTATACTTGCAAGCATATAGATATTTGCATTTAATAAGTTGGTTTACCCCTTTGATCATCCTCCTTGTTTGGTTTAGCATGAGGACATGCTATTGTTTAAGTGTGGGGAAATTGATGAGTCCATATTTGATGATAATTTTTTGCTTGATTTGAGTGGATTTTGTCACATAAACTCACACTTAACCACAAAAATAGCATACTTTGGTGTTATCTCCCTAAATTAGACTTAAATGTGAAAACATGCATTTTTGTGCATAAATTAGTGATTTTAATTCCACTTTTATGCCAATCGATGCCGTGATATGTTTTGTGAGTGATTTCAGGTCATTTAGGCAAGATTTAGCTAGGCAAAAGTGGAAGAAAGCATGTACAAGGGAGAACACATGAAAAAACAAGAAAAAGCACACACAGTCAAGTGTGCGTGCGCACAACCCCCTGTGTGTACGCACAGGTGAACATTTAGCAAAGTGTGCGTACACACACATCTGTGTGTATGCACAAGTCCCTGCACGTGGTTTCAGTAATAAAACATGTGATCCACGATTTTTCTGGGCTTTTGGCCCAATTTTGGAAGGCTAGATGCTGAATTGAAGTGCTATATGAAGGGAGTATCAACACATATGAAGGCATGAGAGGATATGAGCTTACATTAAATTTTAGTTTTAGTTTTTCATTAGGGTAGAAGGCATCCTTAAGAGTAGGGTAGTGTAGATAGCAATTTCTCTCCTAGGGTTTTGATTGTTTCATTTTATAGCAAGTTTGGTCTTGAATTTTTGCTTCCTTAATTGTAAGTACTCTTAATTTCCTCTTCAATTGCATCATCCTTACTTTCATTTCCTTTTGGTTCAAGCACTTTATTCATATTTACAATTTTGAGTTCTTGAAGTTTTGATTGATGTATTTAATGTTTTATGCTTTCTTTATGTTTGTTTGGATGTTTATTGTTGATAATTGTGAATAGTTGGTTGTAGTTTTCAATTTCCTTTGCAATTTTACTTCTTTGGGTTTTATGCCCACAAGGCATTTGTGAAAATGCCAACTTTAGATTTTGAGTAGATTCTCAGACCTTGGCTTGAGATTTGAGTTTCTAGGATACTAGGGTCATGATGTCCAATATTTAGTGGTAATTCTTGAGTAATTAGTTGACTATTGTTTCTATTGAAGCTAGCCTTTTACCAATTAATTTGGTAAGTTAGCTAGGACTTATGGATCAAGGTCAATTATGCTTGCTTGACCTACTCCTCGATGCTAGGCGTTAACTAAGCGAGATTGACTCATCATATTTATCGTAGTTATGGTCATGGCAATGATAGGATTCCTTGAATTTTCACTCCCAAGTCAAGGCTCTTTATTACATATCTTGCATTTTCACTAGTTGGCATCTTCTTTGTTTTTTTTATTGCATTAAATTTCCTTTTTGATCATTTCTCAGTTCTTTTATTCCTTAGTTCTTTTAATCTTTCATTTCTTGATTTCAAAACCCCTTTTTGCCCTAACAACCGAAAGTGTATCACTTCAATTGCATTCCAAGGGAGAACGACCCGAGGTTGAATGACTCTCGGTTTATATGTTTTGTATTTGAAAAATTAAACTTTGATTCGAGCATTACTTATTGGCTTGGAACTATACTTGCAACAGAACTATATTTTTGTGAAAATTCTAAGCCGACAGTTTCGCTCTTTCAGGCGAGCTGGCCAACTTGCCATCCCTAGCCATAACATCTTCCAAAGTAAAAGGAAAAAAATTATGAAGGAAAATTAATAAATACAAAAATTACATATGAGTTAGATAAGCTTTTGTGAAGTAAAGAAAACTTTCATTTTAGAATGCAATATAAAATTTGTAATTCTTGTTGTATGCATTAATTAATTTGTTGGAAATTGTTATGATTATCTATTTTGGTGAATGACAAACATATATGATGCATAACAAACATAATTTATATATAACAAAATTATTTGATGAATGACAAAAATATCTTTCATGTATTAAAAATGTTAGTTAGAAGAATTTCCAATCTTCTCAAAAGAAAAGTGGATTCTAATGAAAAGAATAACATTACAAATTCAAGGCTTTTGTTCATTATAGAATTCAAAATGCAAGTAATGAAAGCAACAAGATCAAATTCCAAAAATTTAGTAACATTGATTTCAAAGGTTCTTCTAATTATAGTGGTTTATCAAGCACATAATGAAGTTTGGTATATAGTGAAAAATGTTTGACACCTTGGTCAAGAGCACTATACGTAAGTAAAATATTATACCAAAGTAGGATAAAATCAAAGTTTGCATTCACTCCTCCTTAAACTCTTTAAATTTATATTTTAAAGAAGAGGTGTAGAAAACACAATTCCTTATAAGTTCTCAAAGTATTCTTGCGAACGTTTAGAAAGTATTTAGAAATCTATTTGCACATTTAATTTATCTCTATTCATGCTTGAAGTGCTACTGTAAATATTAGTACGTGGTTTAAATGGTTGAAGTTTGCTTATAACTAATGCCAAGGCATCTTAGGCTAATTTCACTAGCCTTTTTCAATTGTTTTCATTAGGTTTCATGCATTTCTTAGGCAATAAGTAAGTATTTGGATGAGAAATTCATTCTTGTCTTGATTCGATCAAACATTGTTAATTTTGTGCATTTTCATGAGATTTATACAAAGAATTGGTTGATGCTATGAATGATGCATTATCTTGTGAATTATAGCAAACTTTGATGCAAATGTTTGGTTCATGATAGGTGGAAAGGAAGCTTAGAAAAGGAAAGGTAAAGAAGCAACAAGAAGGCCATGAAAGGAAGCAAAGGGAAGCAACGTTGGAGCCAAAGTTGGTACTCCAACGTTGCTAGAAACGTTGCTCCTCATAGCCTGAAGGGATCTACTTTAAACAAGAATAACTTGAGCTAAAAAGCTTCAATTGAGGTAATTCCAAAGACATTGGAAAGTAGGAATCCATAGTTTTCCAGGCATATATGGCACTACATGGTGGACACTAAAATTGAGGGAGAAATCTGCCCCAAAAAGTGCATAGACGAAAATGGTACCAACCTGTAGTAAGGCCAGCTGACCTATGCACCTTCAATGGAGTATAACTCGAGATGTGGAGCTCCAAATGATGCGCTTTCAACGGCATTGGAAAGTATACATTCATGGATTTCCAAAAATATATAATAGTATGGGATGGACAACACGTTTGAGCTTCCGAATCTGGCATTGTTACCAACGTTGGTGTAAACATTGGTGTGCCAACATTGCCTCCAACATTGCACACCGACGCCAGTGACCCTGTCCCCTTCAAAGGAAAATAACTTGAGTTACAGATGTCCAATTGAGATGATTTTAGTTGAGTTGGAAAGCTGACATTTAGAGCTTTTCAGCCATATATAATAGTTTATAGTGGGCATAAAATTGGCAATGTTTACAAGAGGACAAAGTAACGTCCCAAGGCTTGATGAGTAACATTATGCAAAAAAAGGGCATCAACGTTGGAGGTAACGTTGCCAAACCAACATTACCTCCAACGTCCTTGAGAATGTTCAATTCTTGGGCTAAAGGAATTTTGGGCAATGCGTACGTGTCAATGACGCGTACACGTAAAAGAAGAAAGTTTTTAAATACACGCGCAAGCGTGAGCTACGCACGCGTGAAATGGCGGAATTTACCATTCACGTGTACGCGTGGGTCACGCATATGCTTGACTGAACGAACGTTGGAGGTCCAACGTTGCCTCAAACATTGCCTCCAACATCCGCGATGAGAAGCACACAAATTGGAATTGAGAAACTTGAATCGATGCACACGCGTCTATGACGCGTACGCGTGGAATGGAAAAATGGCAATGCACGCGTAAGCGTGGTGTGCGCGCACGCGTGGAAGGGCAAAAACACAGCCTTCACGCGTACGCGTGGTATATGCGCACGCGCAGATGACCAAATGTTGGTGCACTAACGTTGAGTCAAACGTTGCTAGCAGCACCCAGAATTCATCTGTCATTCAACGTTTGGGCTCAACGTTTTCATACAAACGTTACCACCAATGTTAAGGCCAATTTTAGTTACATAATGGCACCCTGCAAGTTATTAACGTTTAGCCAAGGTCAACGTCAGCTAGAGTGATTTCTCATTGCTTTAATCAAGGCCAAGGCCCACATCCAAGTACCAGATCCAATTGAAGATGGGTATAAATATAAGAATTGTTGAAGATTGAAAAGGAGCTCTCTAGGAGGCCCTAAGGGGGGCTTTGGGGGTTCAATTCCCTGATTTCCATTCCTGCACTTTTCTTTTAGTTTCTTTTGTACTTTCTTTATTTCTTTCTGTACTTTTCTTTTTCTGTAAAATTGAATTGAGCTATGAACAACTAAACCCCTTTCATTGGGTTAGGGAGATCTATTGTAATTCAATGGATCAATAATAGTTTTCATCTTCTTCTTCTTTCTTTTCTCTTGATTTTTGTTAGAAAGCTTTAGATCATGATTCAATTGGGTAGTTGTCTTGACAGAGAAGCTACCCATAATTGGAATTCCTCTGATCCTTGAGAGAGGGATGAGGAATTCATGCTAGAAATACTTTCTCGCATTGGATTAGATTGATGTTTGGATGGATATTGTGACATTTAATTCTACCAATGCTTTGATCTATGAATTTGTGTCGTATAATCAGTGACCGGACTTCAACTCTCCTATGAGCAATTAAATCAAGACATTGGGCAATTGTTCATGCTTAGAGAGATTGGTTAGCTAAGACATTAGGATCCAATAATCTAAGATTGCCAAGAAAAGTCAACGAATGCATTGATTGAGGAAGAGATGAAAATGATTTGATCCGGAGAGTTCAATATCTCCTGAAACTCAATGAATTCCCTATTCTGATCTTACCCATTCTGTTTACATTCTATTCTTTTATTTCATGCTTCATCCCATTCCCATTTAATTTCTTGCAATTTAAGTTTCTGCACTTTAATTACTTGCAATTTAAGTTTCTGCTCTTATTATCTACAATTTAATTTATGTTCATTTAATTTATGTTCATTTAATTTCTTTCAATTTAAGTTTCCCGCCAATTTTACTTTCCGCAATCCCAACTTCAAATCCGATTCAGTTCAACTAGATCAATCTTCCAATTAACATTGCTCAACTAACCAATCCCTGTGGGATTCGACCTCACTCAATAGTGAGTTTTTCCTTGACGATAATTCGGTGTACTTGCCGGTAGAAACTTTGTTGAGATAGTTTTCGTCACATCAAGTTTGTGGCACCGTTGCCGAGGATTGGTTTTGTATTGACAATGATTAAATTGGAGGGTAACTAGATTGAACATTTTTCTTTTTCTTTTGTTAATTAGTTTCAATTTCAACTGTTATTTGTTAGTCTCTGCAATTTAAGATGTTTTTGCCCTTATTTATTCACCCACTAACTGTTTGTGATATTGCCTCACTATACAATGGAGATTCTAATTTGTTTTGGTGATTATTGTTTGAAACAGAGCTTGCTGCAAGAAAGAAAGGAGCATCCATCATATTTCGTTCATTCAAGTTTCATGGAAAACTCTCCACCACTACAGAATGATTCACGTTATTATGGTCAGGGTGGGTGGGAGTATCAAGAACATAAAATAGGATACTTTCCAGAACCACAAAATGGTCCATATTTTGATAAAATTGATCACTACTCAAGTTGTGGCTGGGAAGATCAAAATCAAAGAGATTTCACTCATTCATACCCCATTCATCAAGAACCATCACCTCTCAATTATCCAACCCCACCTCCTAGTTTTACATATCCAAATTCCTCATCACTTGCACATGCTTCAGCACAGAATTCCTTCCCATATCTATATAATTCATTTCACCATTCACAAAATTCATCCCACTACACATAAAATTTTTTTCATAACCCACAAAAGCCATACCATTACTCACCAGAGTCATACCACCCTCAACCTCCAAATTCCAACCCAGTTGATTGCCCTCCCCTCGAGGATAAGCTATCAAAGATAGAGAACCTACTGACAATGTTCTTGGAAGAATCTAACGACATGAGAACTTTTAAGGAGGAAGTAAGGTCAATTATGCATAACCAGGGAGCTGCCAATAAGGAGCTTGAGGCACAAGATGGACATCTATCAAAGCGAATCCTTACCTACAATTCTTCTGGTGACACCACTTCACTCTCTCCAAAAACTAAGGAATTCATTCAATGGTCCATAGCATTGACAGAAAAATAAGCCATCACCTTCATCATCATTGAAGCACATTTAAACAATATAGTAGAACACTTTGGAGTGGTTCTTAGCAAGGAGGATGGGGACCAAATAGTGAGTTCAAGGGAGAAATCAGAAAAACAAGAAAAAAGGCACCCATACTAAGTGAGATTCCTATGAAGAAGGAAGAGGTTGTGAGAGTATATAAGCCTAAGGCTCCATACCCACAGAGGTTACTATGGATGGCAAAGGAACATGCAAATTCACTCCCAACAGACTCAATGCAACATCATGCAGTAGAAAGGGAGGAAATCAATCAAGGGAGTCTATACTCCAATGAAACAGAGAGTTGCATAGAGGATGAGTTCATTGAACCACCAATCCAAGAAGCTCTTAACAAATAGGATGCTCCAACTATCCAACAATATCCAAGTTTTGAGATCAAAGATGTGAAGGTAGTAGAAACAAGCACCAAAAGGAGGATTGTGACCGAGAAGCAAAGGATCATATCCATGAAAAAGAGAAGGTCAAAGGACAATCCAACTCCTGCTGCAACAAGCAAGTTCACTCAAGGAAATCATACTCACAACAAAGGGCATTAACTGACTCCTTTCTCCACTTGAGGTCATTCCTCTTAACAAACTGGAAGAAGAGAAAGAAATTCATAAACAGAATGTCAAGCTAATGACAATAAAGGAACGCTTGTTGGAAGACAACCCAACCAGAGGTAGTTTTCTTTTCATAGTTGTTTCAATAAAGAGTTAAGTAGATCTCTCTGTATTGCAAGGAGCTAAGTTTGGTGTTTCACACCAAAGTAATTCAGGGGTGAATGTGGAATTCTAAGTTTGGTGTTCCACTAAAGATTTCAGTAAAAGCACACTTTATCCCTCAGTATTAATAGTCACTGACTCCAAACAATTAGAGAAACTACTTAACAATTGTTTTGATTTCTAGTTCATAGTTATTTTCTTAATAAAAGCACATGATATCCTTTGCATGTATTCAATCTGCTGCATTAGCCAAAGAACTAAGTTTGGTGTTCACACGCCAACTTAAGTTCAGAAAATTACAAGCATACTGATGAGCGGATAATTTGTACGCTTTTTGGCATTGTTTTTAGTATGTTTTTAGTATGATCTAGTTAGTTTTTAGTATATTTTTATTAGTTTTTAGTTAAAATTCACTTTTCTGGACTTTACTATGAGTTTGTGTGTTTTTCTGTGATTTCAGGTATTTTCTGGCTGAAATTGAGGGACTTGAGCAAAAATCTGATTCAGAGACTAAAAAGGACTGCAGATGCTGTTGGATTCTGACCTCCCTGCACTCGAAGTGGATTTTCTGGAGCTACAGAAGCCTAATTGGCGCGCTCTCAACGGCGTTGGAACGTAGACATCCTGGACTTTCCAGAAATATATAATAGTCCATACTTTGCCCAAGATTTGATGGCCCAAACCGGCGTTCCAAATCAGCTCAAAACTGCCCGGCGTTAAACGCCAGAACTGGCACAAGAATGGGAGTTAAACGCCCAAACTGGCACAAAAGCTGGCGTTTAACTCCAAGAAGAGTCTCTACACGAAAATGCTTCAATTCTCAGCCCAAGCACACACCAAGTGGGCCCGGAAGTGGATTTTTATGTCATTTACTCATCTCTGTAAACCCTAGGCTACTAGTTCTCTATAAGTAGGACCTTTTACTATTGTATTTTCATCTTGGTATCTTTAGATCTTTGTATTCTTGGATCTTTGGATCTTTGATCATGTTTTGGGGGCTGGCCTCACGGCCATGCCTAGCCCTTGTTCTTATGTATTTTCAACGGTGGAGTTTCTACACACCATAGATTAAGGTGTGGAGCTCTGTTGTACCTCGAGTATTAATGCAATTACTATTGTTCTTCTATTCAATTCGGCTTGTTCTTGTTCTAAGATATTCATTTGCACCCAAGAACATGATGAATGTAATGATTATGTGACACTCATCATCATTCTCACTTATGAACGAGTGCCTGACAACCACTTCTGTTCTACAAGCAAACAAGGCTTGAATGTTTATCTCTTGGATCCTTTAATCGGAATCTTCGTGGTATAAGCTAGAACTGATGGTGGCATTCAAGAGAATCCGGAACGTCTAAACCTTGTTTGTGGTATTCTGAGTAGGATTCAATGATTGAATGACTGTGACGAGCTTCAAACTCGCGATTGTGGGGCGTTAGTGACAGACGCAAAAGAATCAATGGATTCTATTCCGACATGATCGAGAACCGACAGCTGAATAGCCGTGCCGTGACAGGGTGCGTTGAACATTTTCACTGAGAGGATGGGAGGTAGCCACTGACAACGGTGAAACCCTACATACAGCTTGCCATGGAAAGGAGTAAGAAGGATTGGATGAAGACAGTAGGAAAGCAGAGAGACGGAAGGGACAAGCATCTCCATACGCTTATCTGAAATTCCCACCAATGAATTGCATAAGTATCTATATCTTTATCTTTATGTTTTATTCATCATTCATAACCATTTGAGTTTTCCTGACTAAGATTTACAAGGTGACCATAGCTTGCTTCATACCAACAATCTCTGTGGGATCGACCCTTACTCGCGTAAGGTTTATTACTTGGACGACCCAGTACACTTGCTGGTTAGTTGTGCGAAGTTGTGTTTATGCCATGGTATTGAACACCAAGTTTTTGGATTCATCACCGGGGATTATTTGAGTTGTGAAAAGAAGAGATCACAATTTCGTGCACTAAGTTTTTGGCGCCGTTGCCGGGGATTGTTGAGTTTGGACAACTGACGGTTCATCTTGTTGCTTAGATTAGGTATTTTTCTTCAGAGTTCTTAAGAATGAATTCTAGTGTTTCATGATGATCTGTTGATGTCTGGCTGGCTGTGAAGCCATGTCTAATTTTATTGGACCGAGGTTTCAACTTATCATCACAAGAGCTTGTTGATTTCTATCAATCTTGCTGTTGGAGCAATGATCTGCTAAGGCTTGGCTGGCCATTGGCCATGTCTAGTGTTTTGGACCGGAGCTTTCTTTGAAAGCTTGGCTGGCTATGAAGCCATGTCTAATTCCTGGACCAGAGTCTTAGACTAGCATTGCAATGATTCCTGGAATTCTCATTAAGAATTTTGATATCTTTATTTTCTTTTCCACTTAATTTTCGAAAAACCAAAAAAAAATTACAAAATTTATAAAAATGCAAAACTATTTTATGTTTCTTGTTGAGTCTAGAGTCTCATATTAAGTTTGGTGTCAATTGCATGTTTCTATTCTTCTTGCATTCATGCATGTGTCTTCATTAATCTTCAAGTTGTTCTTGATGATTTCATTGCTCTGATTTTTAAATTCTCTTGACTTGAGTGTTTATGTGTCTCATATGCATTCTCATTTTGTTAGTGTCAGTAGTATACAAACTGTTAAGTTTGGTGTCTTGCATGCATTATTATTTGATTTTAGTTGCATTTTGATTATTCCTTATTATTAAAAATCCAAAAATATTTTTAATTTGTGTCTTTTCAAGTCAATAATACAGAGAATTGAAGATTTAGAACATACTGCAAAGGAATTACACAGAAAAAGCTGGGCGTTCAAAATGCCCAGTGAGAAAGGTAAACTGGCGTTTAAACGCCAGCCAGGGTGCCTGGCTGGGCGTTTAACGCCCAAAAGGGTAGTGGTTTGGGCGTTAAACGCCAGAATGTGCACCATTCTGGGCGTTTAACGCCAGGATGGCACAGGAAGGAAGATTTTGTTTTCAAATCAAATTTTTTTCAGTTTTCAAAATCTTTTCAAAATCAAATCTTTTTCAAATCATATCTTTTCAATCAAATCTTTTTCAAAATCAATTTCTTTCCATTTTCAAAAATACTTGCTATCAATTAATGATTTGATTCAACATTTCAAGTATGTTGCCTTTTCTGTTGAGAAAGGTTTAATGTTTGAATCATATCTTTTCTTGTTAGTCAAGTTATTAATTTTTAAAATTAAATCTTTTTAAAATGTTTTTCAAATCATATCTTCTCAATCACATTTTTTTTAAAAACCAATCATATCTTCTTAACCACATCTTTTTCAAAATAGTTTTCAATCAAATCTTTTTTATTTCTAATTTCAAAATCTTTTTCAAAAATCACTTTACTTCTTTCTCAATCTTGGTTTTCGAAAATCAATTAAAGTTTTTCAAAATGTTTTTAAAATCCTTTTAAAGTTATTTTCGAAAATTTCTTCCCCTCTTCTCACATCCTTCTATTTATGGACTAACAATATTCCTTAATGCACAATTCGAACTCCATCTTCCTTGATAAGTTCGAATTTTCTACCTCTTCCTTCTATTTTTCTTTTCCTCTGACACCTCAAGGAATCTCTATACTGTGACATAGAGGATTCCATATTTTCTTGTTCTCTTCTCTTTCATATGAGCAGGAGCAAAGACAAAAGCATTCTTGTTGAGGCTGATCCTGAACCTGAAAGGACCTTGAAGAGAAAGCTAAGAGAAGCTAAGGCACAATTCTCTGTAGAGGACCTAACAGAAATCTTCAAAGAAGAAGAACCCATGGCAGCCGAAAACAACAACAATGCCAACAATGCAAGGAAGGTGCTGGGTGACTTTACTGCACCTACTCCCGACTTCTATGGGAGAAGCATCTCTATCCCTGCCATTGGAGCAAACAACTTTGAGCTTAAGCCTCAATTAGTTTCTCTAATGCAACATAATTGCAAGTTCCATGGACTTCCATTGGAAGATCCCCATCAGTTTTTAGCTGAGTTCTTGCAAATTTGTGACACTGTCAAGACTAATGGGGTTGACCCTGAGGTCTACAGACTTATGCTATTCCCTTTTGCTGTAAGAGACAGAGCTAGGATATGGTTGGATTCACAACCTAAAGAAAGCCTGAACTCTTGAGAAAAGCTAGTCAATGCCTTCTTGGCAAAGTTCTTTCCACCTCAAAAATTGAGTAAGCTTAGAGTGGAAGTCCAAACCTTCAGACAGAAGGAAGGAGAATCCCTCTATGAAGCTTGGGAAAGATACAAACAATTAATCAGAAAGTATCCCTCTGATATGCTTTCTGAATGGAGTATCATAGGTATTTTCTATAATGGTCTGTCTAAACTGCCCAAGATGTCTTTGGATAGCTTTGTTGGAGGATCTCTTCATCTGAAGAAGACGCCTACAGAAGCTCAAGAACTAATTGAAATGGTTGCAAATAACCAATTCATGTACACTTCTGAAAGGAATCCTGTGAACAATGGGACTAATCAAAAGAAAAGAGTTCTTGAGATTGATACTCTGAATGCCATATTGGCACAGAACAAGATATTGACTCAGCAAGTCAATATGATTTCTCAAAGTCTGTCTGGAATGCAAGCTGCACCAGGCAGTACTAAGGATGCTTCATCTGAAGAAGAAGCTTATGATCCTGAGAACCCTTCAATGGAAGAGGTGAATTACATGGGAGAACCCTATGGAAACACCTATAATCCTTCATGGAGAAATCATCCAAATCTCTCATGGAAGGATCAACAGAGACCTCAACAAGGTTTCAACAATAATATTGGTGGAAGAAACAGGTTTAGCAATGGCAAGCCTTTTCCATCATCTTCTCAGCAACAGACAGAGAATTCTAAGCAGAACCACTCTGACTTAGCAACCATGGTCTCTGATCTAATCAAAACCACACAAAGTTTCATGACTGAAACAAGGTCCTCCATTAGAAATTTGGAGGCACAAGTGGGTCAGCTGAGCAAGAAAAATTACTGAACTCCCTCCTAGTACTCTTCCAAGTAATACAGAAGAAAATCCAAAAGGAGAGTGCAAGGCCATCAACATGGCCGAATTTAGAGAGGAGGGAGAGGCAGTGAACGCCACTGAGGAAGACCTCAATGGACGTCCACTGGCCTCCAATGAGTTCCCTAATAAGGAACCATGGGAATCTGAGGCTCCCACTGAGACCATAGAGATCCCATTGGATTTACTTCTGCCATTCATGAGCTCTGATGAGTATTCTTCCTCTGAAGAGGATGAGTATGTCACTGAAGAGCAAGTTGCTAAATACCTTGGAGCAATCATGAAGTTAAATGAGAAGTTATTTGGAAATGAGACTTGGGAGGATGAACCCCCTCTGCTCACCAAAGAACTGGATGACTTGTCTAGGCAGAAATTACCTCAAAAGAGACAGGATCCTGGGAAGTTTTCAATACCTTGTACCATAGACACCATGACCTTTAAGAAGGCCTTGTGTGACCTAGGGTCAAGTGTAAATCTCATGCCTCTCTCTGTAATGGAGAAGCTAGGGATCTTTGAGGTGCAAGCTGCAAAAATCTCACTAGAGATGGCAGACAACTCAACAAAACAAGCTTATGGACTTGTAGAGGATGTTCTGGTAAAAGTTGAAGACCATTACATCTCTGCTGATTTCATAGTCATAGAGACTGGGAAGTGCATGGATGAATCCATCATCCTTGGCAGATCCTTCCTAGCTACAGCAAAGGCTGTGATTGATGTTGATAGAGGAGAATTGATCATTCAAGTGAATGAAGAATCCTTTGTGTTTAAGGCTCAAGGATATCCCTCTGTCACCATGGAGAGGAAGCATGAAGAGCTTCTCTCAAAACAGAGCCAGACAGAGCCCCCAGAGTTAAACTCTAAGTTTGGTGTTGGGAGGCCACAACCAAATTCTAAGTTTGGTATTGAACCCCCACATTCAAACTCTAAGTTTGGTGTTGGGAGGTTCCAACATTGCTCTGAGCATTCCTGAGGCTCCATGAGAGCCCTCTGTCAAGCTACTGACATTAAAGAAGCGCTTGTTGGGAGGCAACCCAATGTTATATTTTATCTATTTCCTTTGTTATTTTATGTTTTCTGTAGGTTGATGATCATGAGAAGTCACAAAATCAATTGAAAAAGCAAAAATAGAAAGAAAAACAGAAAGAAAAACAGCACACCCTGGAGGAAGAACCTGCTGGCATTTAAACGCCAGTAAGGCTAGCAGATGGGCGTTTAACACCCAGTCTGGCACCATTCTGGGCATTTAACGCTAGAAAGGGGCACCAGACTGGCATTAAACGCCAGAGAAGGGCAAGAACTTGGCGTTAAACGCCAGAAATGGGCATCAGCCCGGCGTTTAACGCCAGAATTGGCACAAAGGGCATTTTTTGCTCGCCACTTGGTGCAGGGATGACTTTTCCTTGACACCTCAGGATCTATGGACCCCACAGGATCCCCACCTACCCCACCACTCTCTCTCTTCTTCACCCATTCACCAATCACCTCAACACCTCTTCCCCAAAAAAACCCTTCACCTATCAAATCCTATCTTTCTCTTCACCACTCACATCCATCCTTCATAAAACCCCACCTACCTCACCATTCAAATTCAAAACACTTTCCCTCCCAAACCCACCCTCCCATAACCGAAACCTAACCCTCCCCCCACCCCTATATAAACCCATCTTCACTCCTTCATTTTCACACAACCTAAACACTACTTCTCCCCCTTTGGCCGAACCACAAAGCCATTTCCATCTCCTTCATTTCTTCTTCTTCTACTCTCTTCTTTTCTCTTTTGCTCGAGGACGAGCAAACCTTTTAAGTTTGGTGTGGTAAAAGCATTGCTTTTGTTTTTCCATAACCATTTATGGCATCCAAGGCCGGAGAAACCTCTAGAAAGAGGAAAGGGAAGGCAAAAGCTTTCACTTCCGAGTCATGGGAGATGGAGAGATTCATCTCAAGGGTGCATTAAGACCACTTCTATGAAGTTGTGGCCTTGAAGAAGGTGATCCCCGAGGTCCCTTTCAAACTCAAAAAGAGTGAATATCCGGAGATCCGACATGAGATCCTAAGAAGAGGTTGGGAAGTTCTTACCAACCCCATTCAACAAGTCAGAATCTTAATGGTTCAAGAGTTCTATGCCAATGCATGGATCACCAAGAACCATGATCAAAGTGTGAACCCGGACCCAAAGAATTGGCTTACTATGGTTCGGGGGAAATACTTGTATTTTAGTCCGGAAAATGTAAGGTTGGCATTCAACTTGCCCATGATGCAAGGAGATGAACATCCCTACACTAGAAGGGTCAACTTTGATCAAAGGTTGAACTAAGTCCTCACAGTCATTTGTGAAGAGGGCACCCAATGGAAGAGAGATTCAAGAGGGAAGCCGGTTCAACTGAGAAGGCACGACCTCAAGCCTATGGCTAGGGGATGGTTAGAGTTTATCCAACGCTCAATCATTCCCACTAGCAACCGGTCCGAAGTTACTTTAGACCGGGCTATCATGATTCATAGCATCATGATTGGAGAAGAAATAGAAGTTCATGAGGTTATATCCCAAGAACTTTATAAGGTGGCAGACAAGTCCTCTACCTTGGCAAGGTTAGCCTTTCCTCATCTCATTTGTCACCTCTGTTATTCAGTTGGAGTTGACATAGAGGGAGACATCCCCTTTGATGAGGACAAGTCCATTACTAAGAAGAGGATGGAGCAAACAAGAGACCCCTCTCATCATCAAATCCCTGAGATGCCTCAAGGGATGCACTTTCCTCCACAAAACTATTGGGAGCAACTAAACACCTCCCTAGGAGAATTGAGTTCCAATATGGGACAACTAAGGGTGGAGCACCAAGAACACTCTATTCTCCTCCATGAAATAAGAGAAGATCAAAGAATCATGAGAGAGGAGAAACAAAGGCAAGGAAGAGACATTGAGGAGCTCAAGCACTCCATAGGATCTTCAAGAGGAAGAACAAGCCGCCATCACTAAGGTGGACCCGTTCTTTAATCTCCTTGTTCCTTATTTTCCTGTTTTTCGAAAATTATGCTTATGTTTATCTATGTTTGTGTCTTGTGATCATTAGTGTCTTAGTGTCTATGCCTTAAAGTTATTAATGTCCTATGAATCCATCACCTTTCTTGAATGAAAAATGTTCTTAATTGAAAAAGAGAAGAATTGCATGAATTTTGAATTTTATAACAGTTTAATTATTTTGATGTGGTGGCAATACTTTTGTTTTCTGAATGTATGCTTAAACAGTGCATATGTCTTTTGAATTTGTTGTTCATGAATGTTGGCTCTTGAAAGAATGATGAAAAAGGAGACATGTTACTGAGGATCTGAAAAATCATAAAAATGATTCTTGAAGCAAGAAAAAGCAGTGAATACAAAAAAAAAGAGAAGAAGAAGAAAAACGAAAAAAAAGGGGAGAAAAGAAAACGAAAAAAAGAGAGAAAAAGAAAGAAATAAAGTTATGATCCAAGGCAAAAAGAGTGTGCTTAAGAACCCTGGACACCTCTAATTGGGGACTCTAGCAAAGCTGAGTCACAATCTGAAAAGGTTCACCCAATTATGTGTCTGTGGCATGTATGTATCCGGTGGTAATACTGGAAGACAGAGTGCTTTGGGCCACGACCAAGACTCAATAAGTAGCTGTGTTCAAGAATCATCATACTTAACTAGGAGAATCAATGACACTATCTGGATTCTGAGTTCCTAAAGAAGCCAATCATTCTGAATTTCAAAGGATAGAGTGAGATGCCAAAACTGTTCAGAGGCAAAAAGCTAAAAGCCCCGCTCATCTAATTAATACTGATCTTCATAGATGTTTTTGGAATTCATTGTATATTCTCTTCTTTTTATCTTATTTGATTCTCAGTTGCTTGAGGACAAGCAACAATTTAAGTTTGGTGTTGTGATGAGCGGATAATTTGTACGCTTTTTGGCATTATTTTTAGTATGTTTTTAGTATGATCTAGTTAGTTTTTAGTATATTTTTATTAGTTTTTAGTTAAAATTCACTTTTCTGGACTTTACTATGAGTTTGTGTGTTTTTCTGTGATTTCAGGTATTTTCTGGCTGAAATTGAGGGACTTGAGCAAAAATCTGATTCAGAGACTAAAAAGGACTGCAGATGCTGTTGGATTCTGACCTCCCTGGACTCGAAGTAGATTTTCTGGAGCTACAGAAGCCCAATTGGCGCGCTCTCAACGGAGTTGGAAATTAGACATCCTGGGCTTTCCAACAATATATGATAGTCCATACTTTGCCCAAGATTTGATGGCCCAAACCGGCGTTCCAAATCAACTCAAAACTGCCCGGCGTTAAACGCCGGAACTGGCACAAGAATGGGAGTTAAACGCCCAAACTGGCACAAAAGCTGGCGTTTAACTCCAAGAAGAGTCTCTACACGAAAATGCTTCAATGCTCAGCCCAAGCACACACCAAGTGGCCCGGAAGTGGATTTTTATGTCATTTACTCATCTCTGTAAACCCTAGGCTACTAGTTCTCTATAAGTAGGACCTTTTACTATTGTATTTTCATCTTGGTATCTTTAGATCTTTGTATTCTTGGATCTTTGGATCTTTGATCACGTTTTGGGGGCTGGCCTCACGGCCATGCCTAGACCTTGTTCTTATGTATTTTCAACGGTGGAGTTTCTACACACCATAGATTAAGGTGTGGAGCTCTGCTGTACCTCGAGTATTAATGCAATTACTATTGTTCTTCTATTCAATTCGGCTTGTTCGTGTTCTAAGATATTCATTTGCACCCAAGAACATGATGAATGTGATGATTATGTGACACTCATCATCATTCTCACTTATGAACGAGTGCCTGACAACCACTTCTGTTCTACAAGCAAACAAGGCTTGAATGTTTATCTCTTGGATCCCTTAATCGAAATCTTCGTGGTATAAGCTAGAACTGATGGCGGCATTCAAGAGAATCCGGAAGGTCTAAACCTTGTTTGTGGTATTCTGAGTAGGATTCAATGATTGAATGATTGTGACGAGCTTCAAACTCGTGATTGTGGGGGGTTAGTGACAGACGCAAAAGAATGAATGGATTCTATTCCGACATGATCGAGAACCGACAGCTGAATAGCCGTGCCGTGACAGGGTGCGTTGAACATTTTCACTGAGAGGATGGGAGGTAGCCACTGACAACGGTGAAACCCTACATACATCTTGCCATGGAAAGGAGTAAGAAGGATTGGATGAAGGCAGTAGGAAAGCAGAGAGACGGAAGGGACAAGCATCTCCATACGCTTATCTGAAATTCCCACCAATGAATTGCATAAGTATCTCTATCCTTACCTTTATGTTTTATTCATCATTCATAACCATTTGAGTCTGCCTGACTAAGATTTATAAGGTGACCATAGCTTGCTTCATACCAACAATCTCTGTGGGATCGACCCTTACTCGCGTAAGGTTTATTACTTGGACGACCCAGTACACTTGCTGGTTAGTTGTGCGAAGTTGTGTTTTTGCCATGGTATTGAACACCAAGTTTTTGGATTCATCATCGGGGATTATTTGAGTTGTGAAAAGAAGAGATCACAATTTCGTGCACCACATACATGCATGCTAACTATTTCTCAAGTGCTTAGGGAACAAGCAACTTCCAATGACTTTGCAGGAAGATAATCAATCTCTTAGAAGAACTATGCATCATCATCAAGGAAAGCATTTCACAAGCAACTTTCAATGACTTTGCTGCTGTTTCCATTTTCTCAGAGGGATAAGGCTACTCGATGGTTAGAAGCATTTCCCAAAGAAAGCATCAACAACGGGGAGGATTTGGTGAGCAAATTTTCAGCTAAGTTCTACCCACCTTAGAGGATCATAAGATTGAAGACAGAGGTGCAAACCTTCACCCAAATGGAAGGAGAATCACTTTATGAGGCTTGAGAGAGATACAAAGCCTTGATTAGGAAGTGTCCACCGGAGATGTTTAATGAATGGGACATACTTCAGAATTTCTATGAGGGGTTGACTCAAAAAGCTCAAGAAGCTTTGGATTATTCTGCTGGAGGTTCAATGCAACTAATGAAGATACCTGACGAAGCTTAAAATCTCATGGACACTATGGCAAATAACCAATACTTCTATGCTCATCAAATGCAACGCCAACCAGCTCAAAGGAAGGGTGTGTTGGAGCTGGAAGGTGTAGATACCATTTTGGCACAAAACAAGGTTATGCATGAATTGATTCAACAATAGATGGAGATGATGACCAAGAGGATTGATGGTCTTCAAGTAGCTGCAGTGAACACAACAAATCAACCATCACCTACATGAAGACAAAATGAAGAGAACTATGAAGAGCAACAGCAAGAGCAAGTCCAATACATGCACAACCAAGGAGCTGGACAAAATGAGTTCCATGGAGATACCTACAACTCATCCTGGAGGAACCACCCCAATTTGAGGTGGGGAGACAACCAAAACCAGCAGCCTTGGCAGAAAAACTCAAACTAGAACAATTCTAGAAACACAAACCATCAAAACCATCAAAACACTAACCAAAACCAATACAGAAAACCACAAAACAATTAACCTCAACCTAACTACTATCCACCCAATAATCCCTCAACTAACCAAAATAACTTTCACCCACTACCCACATCCTACAATCAACCACAACCACCTCAAGAATCTCAAAGGATCTCCAATTTGGAGTTAATGATGGAAACGATGATCAAGCATCAAGAATTGGCAACAAAGATGAAAGAAACAAACAATAAGGCTAGACACCAATAGCTTGGACCTTAGGACATATGTCTGTGATGCTTCTTGTACACTACAAGATTTTTGTTTATTTGTGGCAGTTTTGTCTCTTATTTGTGGAGGTTTAGAACCCCCACCAAATGGTTTATGGAGATTTCTAAAACCCCCAAAATTTGAGGTGCCACGAGGTCTTTTGTGGGGGTTTTTAAAAACCTCCACAATCTATTCAGTGGAAGTTTTGTGTGTGTTTAGTGGAGGTTTTGTACTGGTATTTTGTTTCAGTTCTTGGTCAATGTTTGTGGCGGTTTAAAACCCCCACAAAAAGACTTTTCATTTTAAAAATTACAGCTATTCTTGGTTTCAAACCTGTCAATATAAATTTTAAAAATTAATCTACACTATTATTACACTATTAATCATTTATTATTAAAAAGAAATATTTAAACAAGACATTAAAAATGTAGAAGAAAATTAAAACAAAAGAAATACTTTAAAACAAAATATAGCACATTACCATCATTTTTCAATGACATTAATTATAATTACAAAATATTAAAAATAACATGATAAAATATAGACTTATGTCCAAACTCCTGAACAATGAACATAACTAGATAAATGTATTTGCAAATAATGTAAATAGATCTTGACTTCTAGTCATACCATTATCATCCAGAAATAATGACAAACTAATAATGCAGTTAACAAGTCCTAATGCTTACACTAGTTGTTGCAGTAGCTGTTAAAGCTAAAACAAGAATATTTAGGAATTTCTGTTACAATGAGGAGCCTTTTTTTTTTTAATCTCTATATATATAGCCATTACTCTAAACAACAATACCTATTTATGTTCAATGCATCATATTAAATCTCAGGCTTACTTCACTTTCCAAATTCCAAAATTTAGGAGGACTGAAATTTAAAAAAGAAGAAAATAAAAAAAACAGCAGCATGCAGAGGAGATATTTAATATAAAATAAGATTCATGTCTTGATTATTGCTCCACTCATTCAGCTTTCACTCATTCAGCAAAGCAACTTTTCTCATTATTAATCGTAATTAGTGATTATTGCTACGCCAAATTAAAGAAAATAGTTCTAGCTTTCACCACACCGAAAGGCTAAGTTAGATTTCACATATTTAAACAATTATTAAGAGCAGTGAAAAAATTCGTTAAGCTATTACTAAATTCTTTTACCGTAAAATCGATGTATCTCTAGCTTTCTTAGAAAATTAAGCATTAGTATTTAACTATAAAAAGAATCCCAACTATGTATACAAGTACAAAATACTATGAATAGGATTAACAAACAGAGTGTCGTATAAATTCATGGATTATATGAATTGTTCTGTTTAAGTTTATTTTGTTTGAGTTATAATTTTATAATTTAGACTATTTATATCCAATCTAATAAATTGAACTGATCCATTTATGTTAGTTATGATAAGGATATTATTGGCTTAACTCTCCACAAGCACCAGAAAATATTAACCTCAGATTATGTTCACTTACAAGGTCTGAAAACTTATCCTTGAGCAAACGTATCCGAGGCACTAAGCCATTATCATTGTATGCTTCATTTCCTGTGGGAGACTATAAGGAAAAAATCTGTCATACAGGGCTGAAATCACACTACAGAAAATCTAGAGTATGTAAGTAACAGAATAGAACCTTCAAAGCATCTGGAATTTTAGGAAAAAGCACCATACTATTAACACCAACATCTCATGCCTTTGCAACCT
This sequence comes from Arachis hypogaea, assembly GCF_003086295.3. Taxonomy (NCBI): domain Eukaryota; kingdom Viridiplantae; phylum Streptophyta; class Magnoliopsida; order Fabales; family Fabaceae; genus Arachis; species Arachis hypogaea. The sequence continues at coordinate 26,695,096 of NC_092036.1, forward strand.
GAAGATATGGCAAGCACAATGTCATCATCAACCATGTGGTTTGCAAATATAAATTAGAAGAGCATTATATGGGAGGATCGACTTTGTGTGTTTACTGATTATTTTTAATACTACACAAAAAAGACAAAATAAGCAATGTAATAGGCAGATTCAGGATAGGAAGTAGAATACCCAAACAAAACTAGCCAAGTTCCTCCCAGCCTAGATATTTAAAGAAACAATTAAATCTATCTAAACGTCTTGAACATATTTAAACAGCTTCAAACTTCTGATAAGTAACTCAAATAAATGAATAATGCTAGAAAACATTAAAGCCAATCCATAAAAAGGGAATTAATCAAGTGTAATGCTAAGGAGGATTACTAGAGCACTTTTAGTAGGAGATACAGAAACAAGAGCAAATAACAACCTCTTGCACAAGTTCATGCCTCCATCCAAGCCTGTAGCATCCCGGCATAGCCCCAATTGAAGTGTCCTCCTCACCTGCAAGTTCAATTGCTACGAATCAAAACAAATCCAGCATAGCATATTACACTACCTCCACTACACATGAACAATGCATAAAACAAGTAAAAACAAGACCAACCTTCATGAATGAAAAGTGGATACACGAAATTCACAGGCGATATTGTCGTTTCCTGAAAAGCTTCCCTCAGCGCCGGCATCCTCCGGTTGCGTCGAGGATGCCTGTTAAGTGGCTGATACAAAATCAAATCAAATCAATTGCTTAACTCAACAAGTTTTTCTAAATCATTAGCAAGAATGCGCAAGGCTAAAGTCAACAAATTTGGTTCCTATTCGAAAATTGAATCAGAGACTCACAAGTGAAGGGACGACGGGAGTTCCAACCGGAGAAGCTGGTTTAGGGGGAACCGGAGGTGCCTCCGGGACGTTACCGACAACAACGGCGGCTTCGCATTTTGCGTCGGAGAGGCCAAGCTTGTGAAGTGGACCCACATGGTTACCGTTGTGGGAATCACTTGCTCTAACGGCGAAGAGGTGGAGAGGGCGAAGAAGGCCCTATTGCATAACTACTCTCTTCTAATTTTGAATTGGACTTCATAGTCTCTATACAAAACTGAAACAATAAAATATGTATTAATACACTCAACAAGCTTGCGTGATATCTTTCCCTCTTCTCTAAAGAAAGAAACCAAGATAGGACATTCTGTATCTGAGCAGAAAATAATAGTAGAGACAGAGTTAAAATAAAATGGAAGCAACATAAGAGTACATGATCAACAAACAGATTCTAACAAACCCCTTAACAAGGTCTTCTCTAATAATGAAGTGAACGAATTTCTTAGAAGCAATGATGACTCTCTTAGGGGTAATCCTCCAGACGTTATATAACTTATTCTAATTCTGGCAAAAATTTGAGAATGCCACCCATTAGCAAACTGAAAATTGAACTAACAGGAAGAAATGAATGAAATGATTGTTTAGATGACATAATAGTACTTAACATCGACAATTGGAGACCTTGAAATCTTCCAAAGCAGAGAAATTAGTGTCGATGATAACATTGAGAACAAGAATACTCACCTCAAAAGATGAACCAAAATATGTGACTTCATTGTTAGCACTGATCCACCTATGCTTTCTAGTAACATCAGCTACTTGTTCAACAATGTTGTAAAGAAAAGTTCTTAGGTTGTAATATTCAATCTACTAAATCAAAACTATAAACAAGAATAACAAACAAAACTTCCTATATATACTATAACACTACAAGAACCTGAAAATATCACAATATACTCAGGGAATTGAACTTGAATAGATCAAACAAAAATTTAATTACAATGAACTACTAAATTCATTGCTCGTAAATATATAGTGGCCAAATATATAGTATAGTTGCTGCCATTTGCAGTATGACATGAAATAGGAAAAATGCTATTATCAGGAGAGTCTAATCTATGATATAATCAGATTTAATTTACAGTGAGCAAATAAGACACAGTATCGGTTCACCGAACAAGAATTAATACAACGATTAAGAGAATAAACAATTCATCAAACACTTGGAGTGCCTGCGAATTTGAAATAATGTTCATCAATTAAGAGATAATAAAACTCATTGAATATTATATCATATAGCAAAGCATTCAAAATCTGAAAATGAAAAACAAAGAAATGAATAAAAAGGAAACAGAGAAAGAGAACCAAAAATTGAGAATGAGTGGAACGAAGAAGAGCATGCAGAAGCGAGAGAATGCCGATGGAGAACACGAGAGTCATTTGTGGAGGAGAGTTGACAGAAGAGGTGCTTTCTCTTGGTTTCAGAGGCTTGGACATTGCGACAAGATCTAGAAACGCTTTGATAAAGGAGGCGTCTTGACTCGATCTCAGTTGCTTTCTGGCAACAGCATAAAGGAGATGAACTTTAGTAGTAACGACGGCAGCAATGGCGGAGCAGGCGGCTACGGCGGTGGAGATGGCAATGGAGATGGCTATGGCTATGGAAATCTTAGGGTTTCACTGAGCTCTCACCTCCATTCTTTCTCTTCAAGTATTTTTTTAGATTTTGAAGAGTTTTAATTATATGGTAATTTAAGTGGTAACACCGTAACAATGAGTTTTATTGTTAGTTATCTTATGGGAGTTTATCAAAATGTCACACATAAAATATATTATGGAGGTTTTTAAAAACTCCCACTAAAAAACACCCACAAATATATATAAATTTTGTAGTGGTACTAGGAACTGCTTGGACAATTAGGTTCTGATGAGTCTTTTAAAACTTAATAACTTGGATTAACTAATCCAGGATTACCAACTGAAAGTCCATTATCAAGAGCAACCCAGTTACAAAGCATTTAGTAACCTAAAGAGGTGTTGGGCATCAATGTTCCTAAGAAGGATTGTGAGCCAAGTGTCTGTAGTGAAGAAGTGTTGAGAAAAATTGAGCCAAAAGGCTGCTGCAACACTTGACACTGAGCTGTCATTAAGAAAGAAGCTTCTGAAGTAAAAGAAAAAAGGAAAAATCTAACAGGGAACAATCAAAGATAACAAGGCATTATAGCAGCAACTCTAGTGAATCCTCAAGGAGATATTTCATACCTGACAGCTAAGAATAATTGAGCTACATTTTGTCTGCATAAAACCCCATGAACCAAATTTTATTTCCTGCTAAATAAGAGCATATATGCTTCTCTGTTTTATTTCATTTCTTCTCATGTTTAGTGCTTGCTTGGGGACAAGCAAGGTTTAAGTTTGGTGTTATGATGACAAGTCATCTTATGCTAGTTTTTCAATCATTTTTCATTTGTTTCATTAGGTTTTATGCACTTTCTTGTACAATAAGTAAGTGATTGGAGTGGAATTTCTCATGGTTGTTTTGAATTAATCAAACATAATTTATTTTACACAAAATCATAAGGTTTATGAAAGAATTAATTAATTTTACGAATGATGCAAAGACCTTGTAATTTTGGTGAGACTTTGATTGCTTGTTTGGTTGCTTGTAGGTGAAGAAATGAAGAAAAAAAGGAAACAAACAGTAAAGCGTTACGTTCAAAAAGGAAGCGCCATGCTCAATAGCAAACAAGGCTAGCGTTCACTTCCAAAGTAAGCGCCACGCTCACTTAGTTACCTTTTTCGTAGATTTCAAGCTTTGGGGGAGGAAGCCTTGTGCCGTCCGCCTTAAACAGCGCTCAAAATTAGAGCGTAGCGCTCACTAAGGCAGCGCTAATGAAGGGAAGGCATGCACCAAATGGTGCAGCGCTCACCAGGAGAGCGCTAGGAAAGAAAATTGGCGCACCAAAGGAATGCGAGGAGTGAACGTAGCGCTCATTGACTCAACGGAGCGCTCCACTGGAAGGAGCACTAAACACCCCTGACCCACTTTCATTCAAGGCCAAACCAAAAAGCCCACTCCAAGTGCTTAATGACTGTAAATAGAAAGTATATAAATAGGAGCAAATTTGATTGGAGAAGGACTTTTCTTACTTCACACCTTTTTTCATTTCACCTTTTGCCCTCTTTTAATTTTCCTTTTAGAATTTTAGAATTGGGGGAATTGGGATCAGATCTAAGTTTGCTTTCTTTGTTCATTTTCTCTCTTCTGCAACTTTAATTTTCTGTTTTGGGTTTTGAACTCAGATTGAAGAACTCCACTGAAATTCTTCATCTGAGAATCATCTTTTACTTTTCCTTTTTATAATTTTAAGAATTGGAAATTGGATCAGAATCTTCTTTTCTGCTTTCATTTTATTTCTTCTGCAATTTCTTCTTTACTGTTTGGTCAAGAGAGTAATTGAGATCTAGATTTACTTTCTGTTCATGTTACTCTTTTGCACATGTCAATTTCTTTTTAGGATTTCATAATTGAGTTAAGCTCTCTTTCTGTTTTGATTCTTCTACAATTTTTCAATTCTTTTTTGGTTCTTCTGCAATTTCTCTTCATCTCATAGTTTTCTAATTTACTTCAATTTACAGTTCCAGCTTTGTTTTGAATCCCAGTACCCAAAAATCCCATTATTCTTCATGCAATTTAAGTTTCCTAGCAATTTAGATTCAGCAATTTACATTTCTTGCACTTTAAGTTTCAGTCATTTACCTTTCTTGCATTTTAAGTTTCAGCTTCTCTACTTTCTTGCACTTTAAGTTTCTGCACTTTAAGATTCAGCCAATTTTCATTCTCCCTTTTATTTTCATGCAATTTTACTTCTGTTAATCAAGCTTCACTCAAATCATCAAATATTCGCTTAACTAAATTCATCACCATACTAAAGTTGCTCAATCCATCAATCCATGTGGGATCGACCTCACACTTGTGAGTTATTACTACTTGATGCAACCTGGTACGCTTGCCGGTGAGTTTGTGTAGAATCATTTTTCCCTCATCACTTGCTTGGGGACAAGCAAGATTTAAGTTTGGTGTTGTGATGCCAAGGCATCTTAGGCTAGTTTCACTAGCCTTTTTCAATTATTTTCATTAGGTTTCATGCATTTCTTAGGCAATAAGTAAGCATTTGGATGAGAAATTCATGCTTGTATTGATTTGATCAAACATTGTTAATTTTGTACATTTTCATGAGATTTATACAAAGAATTGGTTGATGCTATGAATGATGCATTATCTTGTGAATTATTGCAAACTTTGATGCAAATGTTTGGTTGATGATAGGTGAAAAGGAAGCTAAGAAAATGGGAGGAAAAGAAGCAACAAGAAGGCCATGAAAGGAAGCAAAGGGAAGCAACGTTGGAGCCAAAGTTGGTACTCCAACGTTGCTGGAAATGTTGCTCCTCACAGGCTGAAGGGGTCTACTTCAAACAATAATAACTTGAGCTACAAAGCTCCAAATGAGATTATTCCAAAGGCATTGAAAAGTAAGAATCTAGTGCTTTCCAGGCATATATGGCACTACTTGGTGGACAATAAAATTGAGGGAGAAAACTGCCCCGAAAAGTGCATAGAAAAATATGGTACCATTCACGCGTACGCGTGGGTCACGCATACGCGTGACTGAACAAACATTGGAGGTCCAACGTTGCCTCAAACGTTGCCTCCAACGTCTACAAATAGAAGCCCAAAAATTGGAATTGAGAAACTTTAATTGACGCGCACGTGTCTATGACGCGTACGCGTGGAATGGAAAATGGCAATGCACGCGTAAGCGTGGTGTGTGCGCATGCGTGGAAGGGCAAAAACACAGCCTTCACGCATACGCGTGGTATCCGCACACGCGCGGATGAGCAAACGTTGGTGAACCAACATTGAGTCAAACGTTACTAGCAGCACCCAAAATTCATCTGTCATGCAATGTTTGGGCTCAACGTTTTCATACAAACGTTACCACCAACATTAATGCCAATTTTAGTTACAAAATGGCACCTTGCAAGTTATGAACGTTTAGCCAAGGTCAACGTCAGCTAGAGTGATTCCTCATTGCTTCGATCAAGGCCAAGGCCCACATCCAAGTACCAGATCCACTTGAAGATGGGTATAAATAAAAGAATTATTGAAGATTGAAAAGAAGCTCTCTGGGAGGCCCTGAGGGGGGCTCTGGGGGTTCAATTTCCTGATTTCCATTCCTGCACTTTTCTTTTAGTTTCTTTTGTACTTTCTTTATTTCTTTCTACACTTTTCTTTTTCTGCAAAATTGAATTGAGCTATGAACAACTAAACCCCTTTCATTGGTTTAGAGAGCTCTATTGTAATTCAATGGATCAATAATAGTTTTCATCTTCTTCTTCTTTCTTTTCTCTTGATTTTTGTTAGAAAGCTTTCGATCCTGATTCAATTGGGTAGTTGTTTTGATAGAGAAGCTACCCATAATTGGAATTCCTCTATTCCTTGAGAGAGGGATGAGGAATTCATACTAGAAATGCTTTCTCACATTGGATTAGATTGGGGGTTGGATGGATCTTGTGACATTTAATCCTACCAATACTTTGATCTATAAAATTGTTTGGTATAATCAGTGACCGAACTTCAACTCTTCCCATGAGTAATTAAATCAAGACATTAGGCAATTGTTCATGCTTAAAGAGATTGGTGAGCCAATACATTGGGATCTAGTCATCTAAGATTCCCAAGCAAAGTCAATGAATGCATTGACTGAGGAAGAGATGAAAATGATTTGATCCGGAGAGTTCAATATCTCCTGAAACCCAATGAATTCCCTATTCTGATCTTACCCATTCTGTTTATATTCTATTCTTTTATTTCTCGCTTCATCCCCATTCCCATTTAATTTCTTGCAATTTAAGTTTTTGCACTTTAATTACTTGCAATTTATGTTTCTGCTCTTATTATTCTGCAATTTAATTTTTGTTCACTTAATTTCTTGCAATTTAAGTTTCCCGCCAATTTTACTTTTTGCAATCCCAACTTCAAATCCGATTCAGTTCAACTAGAACAATCTTCCAATGAACGTTGCTCAACCAACCAATCCCTGTGGGATTCAACCTTACTCAATAGTGAGTTTTTACTTGACGACAATCCGGTGTACTTGCCGGTAGAAATTTTGTTGAGAGACAGTTTTTGTCACATCAATAACCTATGAAAAGTTTATGGTTGGTGAAAATTTATCATTATTTTTATTACTCAATTCACATTCTCTTGAAAATTATTGTGCTTAACTGCTTATTAGCTAACAAAAATTAAAATTACAAAGTTAAAATTGCAAAACATGGCTTTATTAAAAAGGATAAAAATTATAACAAATACCAATAAGTAAATTCATATCCAAGTTCTCATTATGTAGAAGAGTTAATATTGCATAAAGTATCCCATCCACAATATGGACATTCATCTACAAGTATTCTATTGTATAACATCAACTTGTATCAATGATTAGTAGTTTTAATCATCAAAGCCTTAACACGAAGTCACCAACTATATGAAATTCTTCATAGAATAAACTTCGCAATCATTTAAAATATCTTTGTAAGTATGAATCAACATTCATGAAATAATTGCATGTATTAGGATTCCTATGAAGTAAAAAAGAGTAGATATCGTATATATCTCATTCAATGATTATAACAAAATCATGAAATATTTTTTGGTCAAGAACAACGGAATAAAGTTATATGCGTAATATTTTCTCGCTCAAAACTAAATGAAGACACCATTATCTTGTCCTCAAATAGGAACCTTCGATAACCATACGATCATAACTTTCAAGTTCCAACTAAGTTTTCTTTGCCATGAATGTAAAGAGAACATGCCTAATAAAACTAAAAGATATATTATCACAAATTTATGGAAGATGTATGAAAGAAGTAGATTACTTGTTAACAAAACACACACACACACATATATATATATAAAATGAGAATATGACCAATTATTTAACAAATATAAAATGTAAACATACTTTATAGGTGACAAACATTCATTGTAAGGCTAGAATTACATCACATATCATTGATCTTTGTGCTTTAGACAGAATAATTACAATTCATGCTTAAAATACACGTATTTTTTATTGGTAGAATTCATTTATTAATCCTAATCAAACCACTCACCTGATGAGAAAAACTTTATAATTCTTTTTTCAATCCTACCCAGAACGGAAATAGCCTCTTCAAATTATTGTTTACTTGTCAATGATCTCCAAATTCTAAGTCGAGTCAATAAATTATCTCTAGCCATGCAAGACACCAAACTGGATCCACCATTAATGTGATATACCCATGTGACATATATTTGGATTTATTCACATGATTTATAATTTTTTTATATAGCCAAACACATTGCTAAGAATAAATGGTCAAAATATTCTCATAGTTAGACACCCATGTGTACCAGTTTCTTTACCTTCAAATTTTAATATATTTTTGAAAAAACATAATGTAATTTGTTTTGGATTTATTTTTTCAACCAATGATGGCATAAATTTTTTGTTGAAATCCAATGAGTATGAAAAAGTTGTAAGAAAAGCAAATTAGAAAATAAGAAAACAATTTGCAAACAACCTTTCAAAAATAGGATGGTGTTATTTCTATCTATGGCTATTTTAAAAATTGAAGTTGAAAATTATATCATCATTGAGACAAAGCTCTAGAGTATGAACAAAAAGAAAATTGTATGATGCCTCTCTTAAACCTTCTTAACCTTCTTATGAATGTTGGTTATTCTTAAACAACAAGTACTTTAGAGATAGCCTAAGACGTCCCCGATAATATGAAAGCCCAAAGTCTAATCCACTTCTTCGCATCTAAACTTTAAAACCAACTGCATGTTGCACATACCATAAATGATGAAAGAACTTTCAAAAAAATCCATTAATGGAAAATACATCTTCTTCAGGAACAAAAAATGACATCCAGCCTTCCAAAATGATACAACAAAGTTTTAGTGAACAAGAAATATAGAAGGGTGAAAAAGAGGCCCCGGGGCAGGTAGTCCACAGAAATACGTGATCATATTATAAGCTCAAAAGTTTTGAATCAACTTATAGATACATTTGGTGTTGCCAATTTTTGTGTTATCATTTAGTCGTTATATAGTGGGGAGGATCCAAAAAAGGAAACAGTCGCATGATGACAGTGAGATGAAGTGTTTGCTTATTACCTCAACTACACAATTGCAAAATCACATAGAAAAGTCATAACTCATAACCTATTTTAATATAGGCATTGTAAAAGCTCAATTTTTAATATAACATTCCTTGTTTACTTTTGAAAAAGGTCTTAACTGTTAAAAAATAAAATGGAATCAAGACTTTTACTTTGTTAATCGATCACAATTTTCTACCTAGTAATCACAGTCAAGAATAATTAACTCTACACACAAAACTCATTTTCAATGTACCATAAAAAATTATAAAGACAACTATATGAAAAATTCAAATTTGTGGGGAACACGTAACAACAACAAGGAAAGAAGAAAAATCAATTTTGATAAATAAACCAAGTTTATTTAATTATTCCAACATTAACTTTTCTATTAACAACCAAATCTTTAACATTACATCTACAATCTCAACATAATTTCATTTTAAAAGTAAAAGTCTATTTTTAATCACAACCAAAGAAAATCCTAATTGAATGATAAACAATTTAGGGATCAAAGAGAGAGTAGTAGTGGAACCAAATTCAAGAACTGGTGAATTTTGTAACAGCTTTTGTGCCTTCAGAGACAGCATGCTTCGCAAGCTCACCAGGGAGGACAAGCCGTACAGCAGTTTGGATCTCCCTAGAAGTGATCGTTGGTTTCTTGTTATACCTAGCCAATCTAGAAGCTTCTTGAGCGAGCTTCTCAAAGATGTCATTGATAAAGCTGTTCATGATCCCCATGGCTTTGCTCGAGATCCCAATGTCAGGGTGAACCTGCTTCAGAACCTTGAATATGTAGATCTTGTAGGTTTCAACGCTCTTTTTCACCCTCTTCTTCTTCTTGTCGCTCCCTCCTTCTTTTGTTATCTTCTTTTCTACCTTTGGCTTCTTCTCTACCGCTATGGTCGCAGATGGTGATTTCTCTGATGCAGGTTTCTTTTCTGCAGGCTTCTTTTCTGCCTTTGTTGGAGGAGCCATTGAAATTTGGAAAAGAAAAAATTGAAATCGGGATTCGGTTTGACGTTCTCCAAAAAGACGTGAATGGAAAAAATGAAATGTGTGGTGATGGAAAAAGAGAGAAGGTGGATCTACATATATAATTTTGGGGGTTAGTTCGGATTAGAAATGAACAGTGACGTAGAGCATTTGATTTCGTTGATTGTTGATTTGGTTTATTTATAGTTGAGATTATGCGTTATAATTTTCAACACTAGTGCTTCTTGTACCGGGTTTATAGAGTTTCTTTCTTCTTTTTTCTTTTTCACTAAACTTGAACTTTGAATTTTCATCTTTGTCATTTTTGTGTTCATTGGATCGCCATCTGTGCGATTCACGATATTATTTTACATTATATTTATAACAAACATTTGAAAAGTGATTTTTGTCGATAATATATTGTTGTTAATTAGAATAAATAATTAAATATAATTAGTTATAACACTTAAAAAATGATAAATATAATTAGTTATATAAATAGAAAGTATAAATGTTTAAATATAATTCTTGACAAATTATTTAGACTTATAATTATAATAAATATTTACTAAATATTTTTTAAAATTATCTTACAACATGCTACTGACTTCTCATTTATTCTTAGAGGAAATTATTTGAAAATACATTTTGTTTTCTTTTTTATGGTCAATATTTCTATCAATATCTATAATAATAACCTTAACTTAATTTCAATTCCACTGCAATATTTAAAATAAATTCTAAAAATATTACATTTAATTTGAAACACAATATGAGATAAAAGTTATAACATTCACAAATAGTTGTGTACAATTAATTTAAACCTTCCATGGTATGGAAATCTAACGTTTGGTGTCATATATGCTTATATTAATTTAAACTTTCCTTGGAGAGCACAGTACGATGAAAGTTGTAAGCTGTGTTCGGGGGGGAGTTATTGTCTATCGTTGGCCTCTATGGTAGAATTAGTCGGGGCCTGAGAGGCGGTGGTTTACCCTCTGCTTCCGGAAGAAATCGAAGAATTTCTTGGGAATCCTACAAGAGCCAATCGTTATTTTTTCTCTGACAGATGGTCAGAACTGCATCTGGGTTCGAATCCTACTGAGAGGTCTACTAGAGATCAGAAATTACTGAAGAAAGAACAAGAATCAATCACTTTGGTTTCGAATAAGTACTTTTTTCCTAACATTTTTGCACCAATTACTTTGGTTTCAATGACTTGTTTTTGAATTTGCAAAATAACTAACTTTGTACCATTACATAATCCATCTAAATGATATAAGCATAATTAAAGCTCCAATATTCAAAGAAATCTCATGATTAGGAATCGTAGAACTTTTTGATAGTATTCAAAATACAAGTTTTGACTTATCTCATTTTGATGTTCAGGCCCACAAACTAAATTAGAGCTCAAGTGTATTAATAGATTAAAAGAAATCATGTGTTGATTTATTTCATCAACTAGATTCAAAATTAGAGCTAGAATAGCCTTTCATTTTCTTATAAATAATAGTCATGCCCGATTTAATTCAAGTACTAACAAAAATATTTTCAATAATAACACTAATATAATCATCCTAATCCTTTATTAGTAAGTCCATCTAGAATTATAATAAAGTCACCATCATCATTACCTATACTAGTAGTTCTATCTGATCTCCAACACTAAATATATTTTCAGCTAGATGTTTAATGTTGATATTTTCTAAATTAGAGTTAGTAGATTTAAGCCTTATATTCTTTATCAACTTAAGAACTTAACGATGATTCCATAAGTTGGATGAGTTAATCCTACCATTAACGATATATTGCCTACTTCCCTTAGGAATAATAGGTAAATTTTAAGAAAAATAACTACCAAACACTATTATTTTACTTCTAAAAGGAAGGTTTGTACTATTGTTATTATCAAACCTCAATATATGCTTCATTGTTTTTTCAAGAGCTTCAAAATAAAACTTGTTAGTTGTAAGAGCCTTATCCCAAATAATTCAACCAATGACTTCCTCGTTTAATATTATAGATAGAGAAGTCATCTACATTTAAAATAATGAAAATATAGAATTGGCAATTTTATCATCAAGGAATAGTAATAATGCTATTCCACTATCGTGAACAATATTATTTAGTTAACATAAGTCCGATTGCCAAAATGTTCCAAACATAAGTTTTACTAGTACCTCCATATACATAAAAAAATAATCATTCTTTCTATATGCATAAAATATTTAAAACTATTTCTTCTCTTTATTAAGATATTTATAAATAAGAGTATGTTGTTTAATCAAAACGTTACAACCATATTTTAGTTCATTAAGAATCTACTTATTATTATAAAAATTGTTTTGTCTTAGATCATAGTTATCTATTGATGAGATAGGGAAGTGGTGAATAATTATTTAAACTTCAACCATTAATTCTAAGAATATTCTTAATATCAATCAAAGCCAAGTTTTACGTCTCCTTATCTATTAATCGCAACTCTAAATAATGAGAAGAAAACAAATCTAAAAATCATGATAGGAAACATGATTGAAGAAAGATAATATATACCTAACAAAAACAAACAAAAATATCTTTACACAACAACTTTGAACTCTCTTCCCAAGCAACTCCTAACATTGACATCAAATTATATAAATATAGAGATGCAATAATCTATGCATGTATTCTCCTAATCTGCAATGACTTGCCTTCTGTATTGTATCAATATACTCATTGTCCATACGTCTTGAAATAAAAAATAAAAATTATATTAATAGTTCTAAGATCTTCATAAAATTAAGGCCCCTAACAACATATATTCTACCAATTACATTGTGAGATTGTGTTAGACATTTGTTTTCCTAGTTTTTGTTTCTAACTGTAGTTGGTTGGGAATTCTGTATAAGTAATATCCATACACTACAATAAATTTGGGCTGAGACAACCCTTCAAAAACGTTGCATATAATAAGGAAAAGTCTTGCATTTGATTAAAGGCAAAACTTTCTAACAAAATATATATAATGCTTTGGGGGGTGACTATACTGCCGTTACCTTTGGTCTAAGGCAACGTTTTGAAAAATCCTTTGAATGGCAACCCTTTAAAACATGTTGCCTTTTCTACTAAAAAAACAACTTCATATAAGGGTTGCCTTAGAAGACCCAAACACAACACTTTAATAAAGATTTTATGGAAGCCCTTTTTACGAGCAGTATTTTCTAATACACAAAGCAACACTTGTCCAGGTTATTTTAAGTTGTCTTTTCATATATCTAAAGTAACACTTGTCCAGACTTTTTAAGTTGCCTTTTCATATACCTAAAGCAACACTTGTATAAGTTTTTTCAAGTTATTTTTTTATATACCTAAAGCAACACTTGTCTAAGTTTATTTGTGGTTGTCCTTTTCTAATACCTAAAGCAACACCTTATTGATTTTTTTCTTTTAGGTTCTCTTTTTTATATCTAAAGCAATATTTTTTTTTACATTTCTTATATTTATATGACATTTAAAGGATATATAATGCACACTAACAATATTTAAAAATTTAAATTCAATTTAATCAATATGCAGAGAATAAGCTAATAATATATATTGCAAGTATATAGAAAGGTGTTTCAAGTGCCAATTAACATGCTTGCTAAGTTACCAAGTGAAATAAACAATAAACATAAGTAAACAAAATATATGTTTTTCTCATTATGAACTTGAACAAAAAAGAAACTAGTTTTTTTATTTCAAACCAAAGATTTTGTGCTTCACCATTGTGCCAAGAATTGCCTTTATCTCATAAAACTTCATCTAACCATAAGCAAGCTGCAATCAAATCTAAATGAAAAAAAAACATATAGTCAACAAGAATCTTAACAACAACATGTATACTCAAGTGTTACAATAATTTAAGACACATATACCGAATCATCATTTGGTATATGAGTCAATGGAGGAGAATGTCGAGGAATCAAATTTGAATCCTGCGGACTATTTGCAAACGATTCCTTAGATTGTAAGAGAAAAAGCGTTTCATCAATATTCATACCAGGAGAAGTTTGTTGCAACATAAGTTTCACAATATCCTCTAATCCTTATAGCTTTTGCTTATGGTCGTCTAGTTCAGTTTTCAAAGTTGTTACCATCTCTTTACTTTGTTTCTTGATTTCATCTATTTCTTTATTCTTCTTAATAGAAGTTTTTGTAACAGTTATTCCAAAACATCAAACTCTTCTTGGATTCTCTTTACTAAACACTTTTTGAAATGCATTAGTAGGAGTTTCTCTAACTTTTTGCAGATTATATAGTTTATCCTATGCACAGAAATATATTATATGCCTATTTTTAGTGATAAAAATTCAAACAAATGAATCCAATAAACTATTGATAACTCTTCATATTACAGCCATAAACTATTAGTCACCATTATTTTCCATCTATCTCATACATAAATTTCTCATCAATCATCATTCTTCACTTTGTATATAATGTTAGAATACTATGCTAGCAAAAAAGTCATCATCTTTCTAGCTACGTTTTTTAATGTATAATACTTCTAATTATACAAAACAATTAACAAATTCATTATCATCATTCATTCGTATAAAGGTTTGAAAGGTTTAAAAGGTTTGAACAAGAGAAATAAATTGCTGGAATTAATAAATCAATAGCTAAGAAAACTCTTGGCAAGGTATGAAAATTAGAAGTCATATCCTAGTTATCCTTATCAATTGTGATGAGGATTGCTCGTTGCTCCCACTTATTCAACCTCTAACTATGAAGGTAAGTCAAGTGGATAAATCAATACGAATCCTCAAGTCCTAGTCAATTCCCAAAGAAAGACTAGAGTTAGTGAAATTCAAGTCAATTAGCAACTTCCAATTATCAATCAACAAAAGAGTTTGATAACTTAAGAGTCTCTAATTACTCAACCAAAGCCAAGAATATAGAAAGCTAAATAAAAATAATATATCTAAAATACCTCAAATTGCATTAAATAGAATATTCAAATATAACATGAAGAGTTCATAAATCAAATTGGGAAAATAAACAACTAAAGTAATAGAGTAAATAAAAGTAGAAGAGAAAATAAATTAAAGGAACATTAAACCTGGAATGAAGAAACAATCCTAAAACTAAGAGAAATCCTAATCCTAAAACCTAAGAGAGAGGAGAGAGCCTCTCTCTCTAAAAACTACATCTAAAACCTAAAATTGTGAATAATGTATGTTGTGTACTTGTTGTATGAATTGATGGATTCCCCCACTTTATAGCCTCTAACTTGTGTTTTCTGGGCCGAAAATTGGGTCAAAAATAGCCCACAGATTACTGATTGCGAAATCTGCCACGCTGGTTTTTCGTCACTGCAATGCGTCTGCGTGAAGAACGCATTCGCATTGCCTATCTATATGGATACTATGGCAAATTATATATCATTTCGAAGCCCCGGATGTTAGCTTTCTAACGCAACTGAAACCGCCTCGTTTGGACCTCTATAGCTCAAGTTATGGCTATTTGAGTGCGAAGAAGTCAGGCTGACAGCTTTGCAGTTCCTTCAATTTCTTGTATTCCTTCCACTCTTTCATGCTTCCTTTCTGTTCTCCAAGCCATTCCTGCCCTGTAATACCTGTAATCACTTAATGCACATATCACGGCATCGAATGGTAATAAGAGAGGATTAATATTAGCAAATATAAGGCCAAAGAAGCATGTTTTCAATCATAGCACAAAATCAGGAAGGAAAACATAAAATATGCGAATTGTACGGATAAGTGTGCAAAGGCTTGATAAAAACCACTCAATTGAGCACAAGAGAAACCATAAAATAGTGGTTTATCAATCTTCCCACACTTAAATATTAGCATGTCCTCATGCTAAGCTCAAGAGAAGCTATAAAGAATGAAGATGAATGGTAGAATGTATGAAATGCAACCTATCTATATGAATGCAACTACATGCTAAGATGTTTCTACCTACTTGGTTAAAAGTAAATAAGCTCTTCTAAGAACAGACATAAACTGGATTTCACTAAGTCAAATCATAAAATAAAGTACAAGTAAACTTGTAAGAAAATAGCTCATGAACGCAAGGAACATAGAATCAAGCATTGAACCCTCACTGGTAGTGTATATGCACTCTAATTGCTCAAGTGTCTAGGGTTAATTCACTCTACTATCCTCTAATCATGCTTTCTAGACTTTGTTCTTCATCTAACCAATCAACAAGTATTTAATGTACCAATGCAAACATTATGAGGTCTTTTCAAGGTTGTAATGGGGCTAAGGTAAAGGTGAGGATATATATATGGTTAATTGAGCTATGAATTGAATCTTTGACTAGTCTAAGCTCTCACCTAACATACACATACTCTATATAACTCTAAAATCATGCCTAGCTACCCAAAATTCTCATTTTTTCATCTCATACTCATGCATCAACCTTTCATTTAATTTTTATCACATATGCATTGATTTTTTTTCTTAAGTTAACTTAGCATTGGGGTAATTTTGTCCCCTTATTTATTTATTTATTGAATATTTTTTTGGATTTTTTTCTTTTTTTCTCTTTTTTTTTCATTTTTTTATTTTTTATTTTTTTATTTTTTAAATAGAAAAATAAACATAACTTATCATTGCACATGTATTTTTAATTTTTTTCTGATCTCACGTGAGTAGGTATCCAAATTCCCAATATTTTATCAAAGTAAAAACATAACACATTCTCTTATTAACCCATGTTCCCACAATTTTCCCACACTTAGTTGATACACAATCTCTATCTTAAGCTAACCAAAGATTCAATTGGGGTGATTACTTGTTTTCCGCTTAAGGCTAGTGATGTGGTAAAATATAGAACAAATGGGGATTTAAAAGGCTCAAGGTGGCAAACAAAGGTGATTGAAAGGGTAGGCTATTTGGGATAAGTGAGATAATATCAAATGATGGCCTCAATCATATTGATGAGCGGATAATTTATACGCTTTTTGGCATTGTTTTTAGGTAGTTTTTAGTAGGATCTAGCTACTTTTAGGGATGTTTTCATTAGTTTTTATGCAAAATTCACATTTCTGGACTTTACTATGAGTTTGTGTATTTTTCTGTGATTTCAAATATTTTCTGGCTGAAATTGAGGGACCTGAGCAAAAATCTGATTCAGGCTGAAAAAAGACTGCTAATGCTGTTAGAATCTGACCTTCCTGCACTCAAAATGGATTTTTTGTAGCTACAGAACTTCAAATGGCGCGCTCTCAACGGCATTGAAAATTAGACATCCAGAGCTTTCTAGCAATATATAATAGTTCATACTTTATTCGAGATTAGATGATGCAAACTAGCGTTCAACACCAGTTCCATGCTGCATTCTGGAGTAAAACGCCAGAAACACGTCACAAACCAAAGTTAAACGCCAAAAACACGTTACAACTTGACGTTTAACTCCAAGAGAAGCCTCTGCACGTGTAAAACTCAAGCTCAGCCCAAGCACACACCAAGTGGGCCCCGGAAGTGAATTTCTGCATCAATTACTTATCTCTGTAACCCTAGTAGCTAGTTTTAGTATAAATAGAACTTTTTACTATTGTACTAGTGTCTTTTGACCACATCTTTGGTCTCAGTTTTAATCTATTATTCATCTTAGGAGACTATTGATCACGTTTTGGGGGCTAGCTATTCGGCCATGCTTGGACCTCTATCACTTATGTATTTTCAACGGTGGAGTTTCTACACACCATAGATTAAGGTGTGGAGCTCTGCTGTACCTCAAGAATTAATGCAATCACTATTATTCTTCTATTCAATTCAAGCTTATTCTTATTCTAAGATATTTGATGCACTTCAACCTGATAGATGTGATGATTCGTGACACTCATCATCATCCGTCCTTATGAACGCGTGCCTGACATCCACTTCCGTTCTACCTTATATCAAGCGTGTATCTCTTAGATTCCTTAATCATAATCTTTGTGGTATAAATGATGAGCGGATAATTTATATGCTTTTTGGCACTGTTTTTAGTATGTTTTTAGTACATTTTAGTTAGTTTTTAGTATGTTTTTATTAGTTTTTATTTAAAATTCACTTTTCTGGGTTTTACTATGATTTTGTGTGTTTTTCTATGATTTCAGGTAATTTCTGGCTGAAATTGAGGGACCTGAGCAAAAATTTGATTCAGAGGCTGAAAAAGGACTGCAGATGCTGTTGGATTCTGACCTCCCTGCACTCGAAGTGGATTTTCTGGAGCTACAGAAGCCCAATTAGCGCTCTCTCAATTGCGTTGGAAAGTAGACATCCTGGGCTTTCCAGCAATGTATAATAGTCCATACTTTGTTCGAGTTTTGATGGCCCAAACCGGCGTTGCAAATCAGCTTCAGAATTCCCGGCGTTTAACGCCGGAACTGGCACAAAAATTGGAGTTAAACGCCCAAACTGGCACAAAAGCTGGCGTTTAACTCCAGGAAAAGTCTCTACACATGAAAGCTTCAATGCTCAGCCCAAGCACACACCAAGTGGACCCCAGAAGTGGATTTTTACGTCATTTACTCATTTCTGTATATCCTAGGTTACTAGTTCACTATAAATAGGATATTTTGACATTGTATCTTTATCTCATGACATTTTTACACGTTTCATACTGTACCTTCTACGGCATGAGTCTCTAAACCCCATGGTTCGGGGTGAGGAGCTCTGCTGTGTCTTGATGGATTAATGCAATCACTACTGTTTTTCATTCGATCACGCTTGCTTCCATTCTAAGATATCACTTGTTCCTCAACTTGATGACTGTGATGATCCGTGACACTCATCATCATTCTCACCTATGAACGTGTGCCTGACAACCACCTCCGTTCTACCTTAGACTGAGTAGATATCTCTTAGATTTCTTAATCAGAATCTTCATGGTATAAACTAGAATTGATGGCGGCATTCAAGATAATCCGGAAGGTCTAAACCTTGTCTGTGGTATTCTGAGTAGGATTCGAGGATTGGATGACTGTGACGAGCTTCAAACTCCTGAAGGCTGGGCGTTAGTGACAGACTTAAAAGAATCACTGGATTCTATTCCAACCTGATTGAGAACCGACAGATGATTAGCCGTGCTGTGACAGAGCGTGTTGAACATTTTCACTGAGAGGATGGGAGGTAGCCATTGATAATGGTGAAACCCTACATACAGCTTGCCATGGAAGGAGCCTTGCGTGCATGAAGAAGAAGACAGTAGGAAAGCAGAGATTCAGAAGATAGAGCATCTCCAAAACCTCAACCTATTCTCCATTACTGCAAAACAAGTATATATTTCATGTTCTTCTACTTTTCACAATTAAACCTGAGAATTATTGATATCCTAACTAAGAGTTACAAGATAACCATAGCTTGCTTCAAGCCGACAATCTCCGTGGGATCGACCCTTACTTACGTAAGGTATTACTTCGAAGACACAGTGCACTTGCTGGTTAGTTGTGCGGAATTGCAAAAGTGTGATTGCGATTTCGTGCACCAATAAGCTAGAATCCATTGGCAGCATTCTTAAGAATCCGAAAAGTCTAAACCTTGTCTGTAGTATTTCGAGTAGGATTCAAGGATTGAATGACTGTGATGAGCTTCAAACTCGCGAGTGTTGGGCGTAGTGACAGACGCAAAAGAATCACTAGATTCTATTCTGACATGATCGAGAACCGACAGATGATTAGCCGTGCTGTGACAGAGCATTTAGACCATTTTCACTGAGAGGATGGGAAGTAGTCATTGACAACAGTGACACCCTACATACAGCTTGCCATGGAAAGGAGTATGAAGGATTGGATAAAGACAGTAGGAAAGCAGAGATTCAACAGGAACAAAGCATCTCTATGCACTTATCTGAAATTCTCACCAATGATTTACATAAGTATCTCTATCTTTATTTTATGCTTTATTTATTCTTATATTTGAAAACCATTATAACCATTTGAATCCGCCTAACTAAGATTTACGAGATGACCATAGCTTGCTTCATACCAACAATCTCTGTGGGATCGACCCTTACTCACATAAGGTATTACTTGGACGACCCAGTGCACGTGCTGGTTAGTTGTGCGAAGTTGTTACAAAGTGTGATTCACGTTTGAGAGCTCTAAGTCTGTTGGCGCCATTGTTGATGATCACAATTTCGTGCACCACATATGCATACATATAAATACACTAAACAATAGACATATAGAATGGAACAAAATATAGATTACAATCATATAGAAGAAAACACACAAGAATAAAAATCATGGTTAAATAGTGTAACCATATAATTAGGCTCAAAATCTCACAGGTTGTGTGTTCTTAGCTATAGACCATGTTCCAAATACAACTTCCAACAAGTTTAACAAAAAAATTTTCAATTTAAATTAGTGAAATACTATAAAAAGGGTCTTGAAAAGAAACTCATTACTTTTACCAAGCAGTGGTAAAATATGCACAAAATCAAGAAAATATGCAATCAAACATGTAAATACAATAATGAACTAATAAAGAAAATAAGACATTGGTGTTGGGAAGAAAATAACTAACCCATGGAGATTGGTATCGACCTCCCCACACTTAAAGATTGCACCGTCCCCGGTGTATGCTGAGATATGCAGGTGGAGGGGCTGTTACAACTGATGTTTTTCTCTAGAGATTATGCAGATGGACTTGTCTGTTGTCCCATATAGAAGTTTTTCCTCTTCTTCCTTCTTCGGTGGCCAGCCTGAAAGAAGAGAAAAAGAAGAATAGGAACCCCAAAATAATGATAGAAAACAAATAAAATATGAGTGGGTAATGCCAAATAATAAGGGTCTCAATTACATGGTAGCTACAACATGCAGTGAGAAAACAGTAGAAGCATATGGCATATCAATAGTGCAAGAATTACAACAATGGGGAAGAGAGTGTGGGTAATGCAAGATAATATCAATTCATGTCAATGCAAAAGGAACACAGGTTTCATAAAAGATTGGCATTAACATATAAATAATATCATCCAACAGTGTAAAATAAGTTACTAAGCACCAAAATAATACCAGAAAAGATACAACAGTTGAATAAGAAAATTTAACACCAATGGAAAAATAATAAATTTAGAAAAGAAAATAAAAATATGCACAAAATTAAAATGCAATGAATGAAAGTATGCAAATAAATTAAGTAAAATAGGATGAAAGCAAAGAAGGATGAGAAGTTAAAGGGATGAAGAAGAAGAAACTAAGAAAGAATAAAGAAGAAAGAAATAAGAAGGGAGAAGAGAAAATTAGGATTGGAGAAGAAAAGATAGGAATTCTGGCGCAGGTCTAGTTAAATTGTACGTCGCATGCGACGCGGACGCGTGGAGCACGCGATCGCGTGGTGGGTGATAAGTTCAGGTGACGCGGATGCGTGGGTCACGCGCACGCATGACCTGATTTGTGCTCTTGGCGAGAGTGTATCCTCGCGTACGCACAACTTTCTGTTCTAAACGCACATTGCCAAAAATTTGGGTGACGCGTGCGCATGGGTGACGCACACACGTGCATGGCCTTTTCTAGCATGGTTCCAGCCCTACTCCATCATAACTTGCTGCCATACACCCATTTACGTCGATTTTGCTGGGTCACAGACGCGTGGAAGGCTGGATTTGCAAAGGACACAGACGCGTCAGGGACGCATTCGTGTGGACGTGTTTGTGGCTGAGGCACGTCTCCAGCCACGCTCCCGCATGACTTTCTGTTCAATTCCCTTTTATCGCTAATTCTCCTTTGACGCGGACACGTCAATGACGCTGGCGCGTCGCGTGTTTCCCTTTTTTTATGCAAAATGCAGAATGCAGATGACTATGCAGAAATTATGAATGAACACAAATGAAAAATAAAATAACATAAAACTAAGAACAAAAAGGAAAGAATATACCATGGTGGGTTGTCTCTCACCTAGCACTTTTAGTTATAGTCCTTAAGTTGGACATTTGGTGAGCTCCTTGTCATGGTGGCTTGTGCTTGAACTTGTCTTGAAACTTCCACCAATGCTTGGACTTCCAATAAACTCTATCAATACTAGGTAAGTTCCTCAAGCTTTGATGGAGTTCTTCACAAGTTTTGAGCTCCAAAAATTGATCCTCAGATATTCCTGGATCCCAAATTTTGTTTCTACACCTGTCTTCAAGTGGATCATGATGATTCCATATGGGTGGTAAGTAATCTGAATTCTCACTAAGGCATCCAAACAGCTTCCTAGACCCGTACACTTTAGTATTCTTCCAACCATGATAATTCAGCTGTGAGCTCCCCACCACAAGGAACCTAGGACTGTGTTTCCAATCACTAGCCATTTTCTTCTTACTCTTAAAGCCACTAAGAGCTCTAAGTTGACCATCTGTCTCAAGTAGCCCATATTCAAGTGGGAAAGTAAAGGTTGAGGATAAGTATTTTACCCACTTGAATGTTGTATTGGATGGCAATGGCTTTGGGAGAGAGGTCTCCAACAGCTTTGGCAAGGTGATTTCAAGCTCCATTCCCTTGGGTTCTTCCTTGACAATTTCTACCTCTTTGCAAGCCTTTTCAACTTCAACCGCTTCCTCTTGGTAGCTTTCTTCCAGTTCAATCTTTTCTGGTTTGCTTACCAAGAGCATGGGAGGTTGTGCTTCTTCTTCTATAATCTCCATCTCTTGATCAACCTCTTCAAGGTCTTCAACCATGATATGCCTTGGAGGTTGTACACCCTCCTCAACATCAACATCAAACATCTTAGAAGAAGGCTCTATGACTGGACTTTCCCATGGAGGTTCTGCATCTCCTAAGTCTTCAACCACTTCTTCCTCTTTAATAATTGCGGCTTTGTCCAGTTGTTTTAGCATAAGATCGTACTCCTCCTTGATGATTACCTTTCCATGACAACTCCCTTCATCTATTCCTTCATCTTCAAGGGTCTTCACTATCTCTACCTTTTGGGTCTCCTCTTGCTCCTCTGGGAACAAGGCTGCATGCAACCGATGCATTACATCCCTAAGATGATCCCTTCTTTCTTGTTCTATGTCAACAGCATAATTAGGATCGTGTTGCTCTTGGATTGATGGATGTGGGTGCTCTTCCATGAATGATAGTGATGCGATGGAAAGATCATTCTGTGGTTAAAAAGGAAGTACACTAGAGCTTGAGGGTTGACTGTTGGGGGTAGAGGGTTGGTTCATACGAGATATAAGAGCTTGGAGAGTAGAGGTTAGACTAGTGAGAGAGGTAAGTGTGTTTTCCATGGAGGTTTGGGGTAGATAGGAGGGTTCATTTGTTGGGAGAAAGGGCTCATAACATGAAGGTGGTTCCTCTTGATAAGGATATGGAGATGGTGTATATTGAAGTGGTGGTGCTTTGTATGGTTCATATGGTAGTTGATATGGTGGATACGGGTTAGGGTCATATGGAGGTGAATGGTGGAAAGGACTTGTGAGTATGGTGGTTCAAAAGTGTGTTGGAGAGGCGGTTCATAAGCATATGGTGGTGGTTGTTGATAATCAAAAGAGTGCTCACCATAGCCGTCATCTTGGTATGCCTCTTGGAAAGGCTCTTGGTAGTATGTTGGTGGAGGTTGTTGCCAAGAGGGTTGATCAAATCCTTGTGGCTCCTTCCATCTTTGGTTGTCCCATCCTTGATGCATGTTCTCGTGGTAATCTCCTCTCCTTGCAACATAAATGTAACCAGACTCATAGCCAAAGTTGTGAGAGTTCATGGTAGCTAAAGGAAATAAAAATTTGAAAAAGGTTTAAATTTTGAAAAGGTTTGATTTTTAAAATTTAAAATTTTGAATTTTGAATTTTGAATTTTGAATTTTGGAATTTAAATATTGAAGTTTGAAATTTTGATTTTGAAATAAGATAAGATAAGATTTTGAAAAAAGATATGATTTTTGAAAAAGATTTGAATTTTGAAATTTAAAACTAAGATAAGATAAGATAAAAAATTTAAAATAAAAATCTGAATTTTTTTTGTAATTTTCGAAAAAAATCAATTAAAATAAAGAGAAAAGATATTTTTGAAATTAATGAGGAAAGAGAAAAACAATAAAATGACACCAAACAATAAAAATAAGAAAAATATTTACAATAACCAATAATAAGGCACACGTTTGCGATTCCCCGGCAACAGCACCATTTTTGACGATCAGATTTCTATCGGTAAAGAAATTCACAAGAATATAATCGCATTGTAAGTATAGTTTCTAAATCAATAGAAAATCCTTTCGTACAAAAGTTTTGGTTGTCACAAGTAACAAACCCAGTAAAATTTATAAACCGAAGTATTCAAACCTCGGGTCGTCTTTTCAAGGAATTGCAGGGAGGTGCGTTTTATTATTGATTATGAAAAACAGTATTTTTGGGTTTTTAAAAGGTTTGAACAAGAGAAATAAATTGCTGGCATTAATAAATCAATAGCTAAGAAACTCTTGGAAAGGTATGAAAATTAGAAGTTCTATCCTAGTTATCTTTATCAATTGTGATTAGGATTGCTCGTTGCTCCCATTTAGTCAACCTCTAACTATGAAGGTAAGTCAAGTGGATAAATCAATATGAATCCTCAAGTCCTAGTCAATTCCCAAAGAAAGACTAGAGTTAGTGGAATTCAAGTCAATTAGCAACTTCCAATTATCAATCAACAAAAAAGTTTGACAACTCAAGAGTCTCTAATTACTCAACCAAAGCCAAGAATATAGAAAGCTAAATAAAAATCATATATCCGAAATACCTCAAATTGCATTAAATAGAATATTCAAATCTAACATGAAGAGTTCATAAATCAAATTGGGAAAATAAACAACAAAAGTAATAGAATAAATAAAAGTAGAAGAGAAAATAAATTAAAGAAACATTGAACCTGGAATGAAGAAACAATCCTAAAACTAAGAGAAATCATAATCCTAAAACCTAAGAGAGAGGAGAGAGCCTCTCTCTCTAAAAACTACATCTAAAACCTAAAATTGTGAATAATGTATGTTGTGTTCTTGTTGTATGAATTGATAGATTCCCCCACTTTATAGCCTCTAATCTGTGTTTTCTGGGCCGAAAACTGGGTCAAAAATAGCCCAGAAATCGCTGATTGCGAAATCTGCCACACTGGTTTTTCGTCACTGCGATGCATCTGCGTGAAGCACGCGTTTGCGTTGCCTATCTGTACAGCCACTATAACGAATTATATATCATTTCGAAGCCCCGGATGTTAGCTTTCTAACGCAACTGAAACCGCCTCATTTGGACCTCTATAGCTCAAGTTATGTCTGTTTGAGTGCGTAGAGGTCAGGCTGACAGCTTTGCAGTTCCTTCAATTTCTTGTATTCCTTCCACTTTTGCATGCTTCCTTTCTATTCTCCAAGCCATTCCTGCCCTGTAATCCCTGTAATCACTTAACGTACATATCACGGCATCGAATGGTAATAAGAGAGGATTAATATTAGCAAATATAAGGCCAAAGAAGCATGTTTTCAATCATAGCACAAAATCAAGAAGGAAAACATAAAACATGCGAATTGTATGAATAAGTGTGCAAAGGCTTGATAAAAACCACTCAATTGAGCACAAGATAAACCATAAAATAGTGGTTTATGAAAGAGCAAAAGGGAGTGGAGACGATATTGCTAAAGCCGTTGGAAGTTTCTCTTTCTAAGTCACTATCCGTCACTTCATTTGAGTGGGTAAAACTCATATCCTTTAGCTTTTTTGTCCCACTTGAATACGATTTGCTAGAAACGGATGGGCAACTTAGAGCTCTTTGTGAATTAAAGAGTAAGAGAGATTTGTGTGGTGGTTGGCAATATAATTCCAGGATCATTAAGGTTGAACCCTCAAGGTTTAAGTCCTACGGTTGGAAGAATGCTAAATTGAATGGGTTTTGGATAGTTATTTGGTACTTAAAGGAGAATTCAGTGGTAAGGAGACTTGGCTGGAAAAAAAGGGGTCCAAGTCATACGTATGCATGGCAGATGCGTACGCATGATGCCTGTCCAGAAATGAAATGATTTTATGTGTACCCCAAGTGTACGCACCACTTTTAATTTTTGTCCAGGTCCTGTGTACACATGGCAGATGCATACGCTTGACTCCTCTGCTTCTCGCATACTTTTCTTTTCTTCTCTTTGTTTCTTTTTTTGTTCTTCTCATCTCTTCTCTGTTTTTTAGTTCTGCATCTAGGTTATCATTTTTACTTGCAATTTCTATTTTGGTAGGTTTAATACCGTAGTTTGATTCAAGTTAGTTAGTTAGTTTAATTTTCTGTTTTAGTGTATTAGGTGATTGGTGCACAAAATTGTGATCATCAATGGCGCCATCAACATGGTACGCTCAATTGCAATCTCAACTATTTATCACAACTTCGCACAACTAACCAGCAAGTGCATTGGGTCGTCCAAGTAATAAACCTTACGCGAGTAAGGGTCGATCCGATGGAGATTGTTGGTATGAAGCAAGCTATGGTCACCTTGTAAATCTTATTCAGGCAGATTCAAATGGTTATGGATGATATACGAATAAGGCATAAAGATAGAGATACTTATGTAATTCATTGGTGAGAACTTCAGATAAGCGTATGGAGATGCTTTGTCCCTTCCATCTCTCTGCTTTCCTACTGTCTTCATCCAATCCTTCTTACTCCTTTCCATGGTAAGCTGTATGTTGGGCATCACCGTTGTCAGTGGCTACAATCCCGTCCTCTCAATGAAAATGTTCAACGCACCCTGTCACGGCACGGCTAATCATCTGTCGGTTCTCAATTAGGTTGGAATAGAATCCATTGATTCTTTTGCGTCTGTCACTAACGCCCAGCCTTCAGGAGTTTGAAGCTCGTCACAGTCATTCAATCATTGAATCCTACTCAGAATACCACAGACAAGGTTTAGACCTTCCGGATTCTCTTGAATGCCGCCATCAATTCTAGCTTATACCACGAAGATTCCGATCAAGGAATCCAAGAGATAAACATTCAAGCCTTGTTTGCTTGTAGAACAGAAGTGGTTGTCAGGCACTCGTTCATAAGTGAGAATGATGATGAGTGTCACATAATCATCACATTCATCATGTTCTTGGGTGCAAATGAATATCTTAGAACAAGAATAAGCCGAATTGAATAGAAGAACAATAGTAATTGCATTAATACTCGAGGTATAGCAGAGCTCCACACCTTAATCTATGGTGTGTAGAAACTCCACCGTTGAAAATACATAAGTGATAATAGTGATCATTGGCTTCGGCCCCAGAGAGGGAACTAGAAGAACCAAGATGATCTAAGAACTAGACGTCCAAAGATGAAAATACAATAGTAAAAGGTCCTATATGTAGAGAACTAGTAGCCTAGGGTTTACAGAAATGAGTAAATGACAGAAAAATCCACTTCTGGGCCCACTTGGTGTGTGCTTGGGCTGAGCATTGAAGCTTTCATGTGTAGAGACTTTTCTTGGAGTTAAACGCCAGCTTTTATGCCAGTTTGGGCGTTTAACTCCCATTCTTGTGCCAGTTCCGGCATTTAACGCCGGGCATTCTTGAGCTGATTTGGAACGCTGGTTTGGGCCATCAAATCTCGGGCAAAGTATGGACTATTATACATTGCTGGAAAGCCCAGAATGTCTACTTTCCAACGCCGTTGAGAGCGCGCCAATTGGGCTTCTGTAGCTCCAGAAAATCCATTTTGAGTGCAGGGAGGTCAGAATCCAACAGCATCTGCAGTTCTTTTCAGCCTCTGAATCAGATTTTTGCTCAAGTCCCTCAATTTCAGCCAGAAAATACCTGAAATCACAGAAAAACACACAAACTCATAGTAAAGTCCAGAAAAGTGAATTTTAACTAAAAACTAATAGAAATATACTAAAAACTAACTAAAACATACTAAAAACATACTAAAAACAATGCCAAAAAGCGTACAAATTATCCGCTCATCAGTGATTCGGATAGGTTAGATTAGGTAAAAAGTGTTGGATTTTTGAACTGATTTTCCGATTCTGCTGAGAAATTGCTACTGATTAATGGCATGATGCTATTTTAGCATTGTTGTTGTTAATATTCACTATTGGATTAAGATTGAGGTTATACTTTGTTGCTTGGTATTGAATTCTAAATGTTGGATATCTATGCATACCAAGTGTTGGTGACAATGCCTTTAAGAATACTTTTGGATTTCTAAATTATATGTTGTAGCTATCCACCATGTGATTTGATTTCATCATCTATCATTAGGCAATTGCTTCTAATTGATGCATTTATTGTTAGGTGATACTTGCTTATATTGGTTTTTATTTACATCATCTAGTTGATGCATTGAGACTGTGGAATTGTGGAACTGGTGTAAACTCACCTAGTGACATTATTTTGAATTTTTCATGCTATGTGGACCATGCTTGCTATGTGATTGATTTCAACTTATATCACTCTCTTACTAAGTTGCGTAGCACCCATGTTCCCCACTCTATGTCAATTAGGTGATGCAAACAAAAATTCAAAGTGTGTCATTAATTGATGTGTGAGTTTCATATTTTATTTGGTTTATTAAGTTCTCTTGCACATCAACCAATTTCCATTCATTATCCAGTTCACAATTGCATGATTCTTACTTGAGTGCTTTCATGCTTCTTTAGTACTTGTTTGTTTGTCTTAACCTACAAGTTTCCTTTAAAGTATCTCAAGCACACTAAAATAAGTGAAGTGCAGATTTCTTGTGTGTAATTGTGACGTAGCGTTCAAGTGCTAGTGCATGAGTTCTAAACCGCATGCAAACTTAGAATTCACGCACTATTTTCTTTAATGTTACAAACTGATTAACTCACTTTATTTTAGTGGTTATCACCTCATTCTAACAATATATGCTTCCTTGTCTTAGAATTTACTGGTCTTAATATATATTGTTTTATACTTTTTCAGGATGAGTAAATCATAAGCAACAATGGAGTGGAAGATCGAATGCGCACTAGTCACAGCAGCCTGAGACCCCACTAGCTGAAGGTGGAAATTTGAAGAGTCTCCAAGATCCTCCCTGATCATAGACCGTATCCCCTTGCTCGTCATTAAATGCATGGAGAACTGTGCAAATTTTTAAGTGTGGGAAAGATGGTGACCGATCTTTGCTGAAAAATCTTTCTTTTCCAAACACTTTCACATTTTACTTTTCTTATTATTATGTCTTTTAGATTTTTTTGTTAGCTATTTGATTACCTTGAATTCTCTTTTAAGTAGTTGCATTTTCCTTGGTTTGTATATAATTTAGAACTTTATTTGTATTTTTCTTTAGTATGGTTTGTACATATGATTAAAAGAACTTAGAATTTTGATTTTCATCCAACCTCCCTTAAAAATAATAAATATATATAAGTTGTAGGCCACTTGGTTAAAATAATAGAATTGCAAGAGATTGTTTTAGTGTAACATCCTATTTTTCCCTTTGTTACAATCGTGTATGCGAGTTTTACGTTTTGTTCGCGTAATGTCTATTATAAGTTTTTCTGCGATATCTAGGTAAAATGAATAATAATGTAATGTTAAAAGTTATGTTATTATTTAATTTTATTTGACGAAAGACGGTCACTTGATATTGGGTCTAGAAGATTTAAAAAGCTCGGCTTTACTAATGTCATTTACATTAGTAATTTACCCGATCTTTATTCTAATTAAATACCACCACTTGAGATCATTAATTATTTGAGTTTTTACCATGTCCAATTACCTGAATTACCTTCTAAGATATTTAAAAATTAACCTCACTAATTTAGTGGCTCAAAATCGCGACACACATCACTTAATGCGCCACATGTCGTGACGTATGCCTTCCCCCATTTAATTAAGGGACATTTAGTCACTAATTACATGTTATATAGGGCGCAAATTCTTTCTCTCTTCGTCAAGAACAGATGCAGCCATGCATAGGAGGAATGGAGAATTTTTGTTGATTTTCAGACTTTCGAGCTTGATTTCTTGAGATTCGTGACATCACAAAAATTCTAATCCAATAGAAGTGACAGTATCTTCATCTTTGATGTGTGCACATCATGTTGTGTTTTTTTATGCTTTATTATATAAAAATTAAATATATAATGCTTAATTATAGAGTGTTTTGGTGCTTAAGTTGGATATATATTGCTTTGATATTTTGATTTGATGTATTTTGTAAGAAATAATAAAAAAAAAAACACAAAACAAACTCAAAAAAAAATAGTGAAGAATTTTTGACATGCTTTAAAAGCTTTGGACATGCTTTGGAGCCTTAGGCCACACTTTTGAAAACGTTGCCCATGAATAAAGCAAGCGTGCGTAATATGCAAGTGGCGTTAATCAAAGGAAGGCATGCACGGATGTGATGCATAAAACAAATGAAGCCATAAATGCATATATAGTAGCGTGAATTATGCATGCATGGAGCCCACCAATAATAATGCAATCAAAGAAAGCAATGCGTGAAGCCAATCAATGCTAAATGAAGCATGCATTATAATGAATTAACGAAGCCAATTAAAAGCATGCATGAGTTATGCAAATGAAGCAAATAATGAAGTATGAAGCATGTTGCGGCGGGAACCAATTAATGGCATGCAAGAAGCATATAAATAAAGCAACAATGAAGCAAGCAAGGGTCGAACTTGCTTCCTCTAACCTCAATGCCCGCATCTCCAAAGTGGTCAAAGCAGCGCCTCAAACGCCCATTCTTGGCGCCTAAAATGCCAGATTCATATGCCTCCAAGAGCATCAACCTTGTCAAAACCTGGCGCCTCAAGCGCTCAATATTGGTGCCAGAAACACCCACCAACATGTCATCTCCAGGAGCAATAATTCGGCCTCAAAGCAGTGCCTCAAATAAAATCAATTCAATTATTTTGTGTGCATCATGCGCTATTTTTTTATGAACTATTAGATTTTATTAAATGAAATCAAAGGATGTTATAAAAGAAGAATATTGATAGACGTTATTAATATAGAATATATTAGTATATACATACATAAATACATTTTAATACAAAATATTTTAAAAATAGTAAGTACAATCTTTTACTTTAAAATAAATAAATATAAAACATATAAATACATACAAAAATATTTTTTATTTATTAATATTAATTATTATACAATGCAATAATGTGTTTTTAACAAAATTAACTATTACCATGTTTTTTAATTATTTTATGAATAAAATAATTATTTTTTTAGTAATATAAAATAAATTATTTTATATTGTGTAATTAAAAATGGCACGGTATAATAATTAATTTTAATAAATAAAAAATAATTTTGTATGTATTTATATGTTTTATATTTATTTATTTTAAAATAAAAGATTACATTTATTATTTTTAAAATATTTTGTATTAAAAAATATTTATGTATGTATATACTAATATTTTCTATATTTATAAAGTCTATCAATACTCCTCTTTCATAACGTTCTTTGATTTTCATTTAATGAAATCTAATGGTTCATAAAAGATGGCGCATCTAATACACACAAAATGGTTGGGCTGATTTTAAACATACCCTGCTTCAAGTGCCTCTTCATAGCACATTCCAGGAGCAACAACCTTGGGCACAAGTGTGGCACCACAAGCGCCCAACCTGGCACCTCAAACGCAAGTCTCACTCCACTTTCCAGGAACAACAATTGTGACCCAATCTTGGCGCCTCAAGCGCCCAACCCATTGCCTTAAACGCCAACCTTATGCCACCTTCTAGGAAGCAATTAAAGCCCATTTGCTAGAGCCTCAAGCGCCACCCATGGGACAAAATGGAAAACGCTTGCTTTGGAGGGTGCTTTCGAAGATCAAGCTGGCCCAAGGTATGGATTTTTTGCCTCAAGTGCCATGAAGTGTGTCTCTATGAACCCTTCAAGCATGCATTTCTTGAGCCACCCTTAAAAGCCCTCAATTTGGTTTAATCATTTCACTCGAGGTCCACTCCAATTCAATGCAAGCAAGCCCATAATTGCCAACCAACAAAGGCCTCAAGAATCATCTAGAAATAATTAGGAAATTTTTATTTAATTGTAATTTGAATTTCGTTTGACTTTGTAATTTAGGATAGTCTATAAATAAAATACACTCCACACTTCACAAACCACTTTGGGGGGAGGGTCTTTAGACTCTCTCTTCTCACTCCAATTCTCTTATCCTCTTCCATTTTTTTTCATACCCATTTTATAATTTCTTTAGTTATGAGTCTCTAAATTCTCTTCATTGAAAAAAAGAGCTTTGTTACAATTTAATGGATTAATTTTGTTTTATTCTTCATCTTCAATTCTTCTTTTGTTATTTCTTTAGAAAGAATCTTCATTTGTCATCACAAGGATTCAATTATCTTGAGAAAGAAGTTGAATCCAACTTGAATTTCATGTGAGCTTGAGAAAGAATCACATAATTGATGCTTGAAGTTCTTTCTCACAATGGTTATGAAATTGGGTTTGGAATTGATACGTGACATATAATCATCCCATAACTTGATTCATGAAATTGTGTGGCTCTAAATCAGATACCGATCTTCATCTCTTCTCATGAGCAATTAGATAAAGAGATTCACAATTGAATCAAGTTAAGAGAGATTGAATTTGTAAGAACTGCAATTGAATAACCACTTAACTAAAATAATTTAATGACCTAAAATAGGTTTAAAAATTTAGAATATTAATTAAAAAATTTAAATATGATATTTGGACTCAGTAGATTTTTCTGAATTGAAAAATGTAATTTTCTGCGAACAACTACGTAAAAATACGCACCGATAAATTAGCCGGCAATACCAGCTTAAGTCTGTCTGGTACTGTGTGAAAGTAATAAAAACTGTAGAAAAACTTAGAAAAATAATTAACGTTGAAAACCAAACACTAATTATAAAGATTTGGCCCGAACTTAGGCCAAACGGGCCAAAAACGCTAACAGATTAGACTGAGCCCAAGTTGGGCTGAAGCCCAACATGTATAAACCCATTAATGAACCCAATTCAGCTCATAACTCACACTCAAACATAAGTGTGCAGCTGAAGTGAGGAAGAGAGCAAGGGTTTCAAAATACTATTCACATCTATCTTCAATTAATCATAACTTGATCTACGGTGCTCTGATTGGCAAAAGGTTTGCGGCTTCGTGAAGCTCTCGTCAAGCCTGTTAGTTCTATCTAACTTTTGTTGGTAAGATTTAGAAACTCCTTTGCCATTTTGAAGCTCTATGAATTTTGAATTTTGAGGTTTGGTTTTGAGTGAGTTCTTGTGATTTTGATTGTTTAGGAGTGTTGTAGCATTGAAGTATTGTTGGGTTTTGCTCCCAAAACTATTGAGTAAGGTAAGAATACCTTAAAACCTTATGAATTTATGATTTTGGTAAATCATAGGTATTAATTATGATGAATTAATTATGTATATCTTGGAATTTATGATTATTGGAGCTTTTGGATTGTGTGTGTGGCTTGATTGAACTTAGAAACTTGTGGACTTTAAGATAGGATTAAATTGTTTATTGATAATTGTTGAATTGATAATATATGATGGTATTGATGATTGTGATGAATTATAATGTTGATTTTGATGATGGGGTTGGATTATGCTAACTATTGGGATTTATGTTGAGGTATGGTGAACGATGATTATGAATAGTGAGAACGTGCCAAATTGCTAATGCTGGAATTTTGATGTAGAAATTGTATATTTTGTTTAATTATGGTGAATTGAATGATAAATTAGGTATAGAAATGATAGAGAAAATGGACTGGTAAGTGATGAAATATATGAATGTGATTGTGGGTGTTGAATGGTAAATTTTGACATGATTTAGAATGTATATGAATTGGTTTGGTTTTGGGAGTTTTGGAAACTAGACAATTTGCAAAACCTTGTTTTTACTGCACTTTGACAGATCATAACTTGAGCCGCAAATCTTCAAATTGATTGATCTTTGTTTTAAATTAAAGAAGATTTCAATAGATTTAAAATGATATAAAATTTGGGGAAAACAAATTTTGGTAGAGATAGTTATGAACGTTTGAAGTTCAATGCAAAAAAAACTGAAAATTCTGCAGCTTTAAATTTTCCTAAGTCTGCTATGTAACACTCCAATTAGCCTAAGCTTTACCTCACGTCATAAAACAAAGGTTAATCAAGGGTTACGACAGTTCTAAAGCTGATACATATGATATATATATATATATATATATATATACATATGATATATATATATATATATATATATATATATATATATATAAGAAATAATATAATCTAGAAGCCCAATGAAGGATATAGCTCAAAAACAGGATTTAAAAGCGCAAAATGAACTAACGAAGCGTCTAACTTAAAGCTCAAGAAAACAGATGTGATATAAACAAAGATAATAGTATAATAGTGTAATATCATAAGAAACTAGCCATGGCTCACGGAGTTTAAGCTGGCTAGCCAAATATACAGACAAAAAGGAAACTGATGTTTAAAAAGGCTTATACAAGTTTGGTTCTCTCAATTACAAGCCTCTAGGTAAAACAAAATACAAGAGCGAGAGAAAAATACAAAACAAACCAAAAAGACTCCAAAAGATATCCGGATCCTCCGCTTCTGTCACCAACCAAGCAACTCACCGAGGTGGGTTGCGCCTTGCATCTAAAAAACACAACATAAGTATGGTATGAGAACCAGAGGTTCTCAGTATGGTAGCAGTGCCCAGTGATGCAGGATATAAGACCCCGGGACACCAGAGACAATCCTAGGCTCCAAATCTACCACAAGATTTCAAGTTTAAAGCATTCTAAACTAAATAAGCATAATTATATAAATCTTAACATAACTAAGCAGGGTATTCTAGCTTAAGGGATTTCTATTCTAACTAACACTGCTGTCCCACAGCCTTCACCAACCTAACCTCCATGTGATCCCATCACCACCGCCTTTCGAACCTCCTCAATCCTAGTAGAAAACACAATTATATACAATGCAAGTAAAACACAAGTATTACATGGAAGGCAAGTAACTCAAGTAGCAATTAAACATGTTATACAAATAGGCATACAATTACAAGTCGGCAAAGCAAATAAACAGATAGAAAATGCACATGATGAATGCCTGTTCTACTGGCTGTGATATCACATTGTCAGTTCAACTGACAACCCGGCACATCTCCCAGAGATGTTGCCTTTCAGAAATCATAATGGGAACCCCCTAGATATCGTGCACGGATCACCGACTCGGATATAGTGCCGACACACTATAGTGATTCCGAAAGGATGCGAGCGAGATACTCTTGCCTCAAACCTCACAACTCAATGTAAGCAGAATCTAACCACCGTCCTTACGCCGCCGCGGCTACCTTGACAGGCGGGATCCAACCGCTGTCCCTGCTGGGTGCATAGCGTCTCATAATCTCAATATACAAATAATACATCAGTGGTTTTCCGAAAACATTGTCAATATCACATGGATCCATCATTTCATTCAGAGTCCTCAACTCATCACCACCACTGTCAAATCATATTTCCATTCCTCTTCTCACTCTGCCAACCCATCCTCAGTACACCAGAAACCTAAGCCTCTGTTTTCTCTAATTTTTCACAATAATTATTAACTAAAACCCTTAGCATATCTCTCATATTCCCATACTCAAAATTAAGCCCAAAAGCCTTTAAATGGGGTTATAGAAGCTTACAACCTTGTTAGGAAGGTGAAATAGTTGAAAACAAAATTTAAAATTGTGAAACTGGGCGTGTGCGTCTGCACAGGGGTGTGCGTGTGCACGCTCAGGAAGATTTTGAAAGTGTGCGTGTGCACGGGGGTGTGCGTATGCACAGGTACTAAAGTTTACAAGCCTGTTCACTCGCACAAGCTGTGCGAGCGCCCCCAACAGACAACCCTTCCTGACTTGTGTGTGCGCACAAGGCTGTAGGTGCGCACAGGTCGTAATTCTTCATTGATGTGCACACACACAAGATGTGCTAACATTGTGAGCAGAGAGCCTTTTCCTACCTATGTGTATGCACCGATCTGTGCGTCCGCACAGAATAAGATTTTCTCAGGGTTGTGCGTCCGCACAAGGCTATGCGTGCGCACATATCAGAAATCCGAAAATTCTGCAACTTTGCAGAATTTCAGATTTTCAACACCAACTTTGAATGATCATAACTTCCTCTACAAAATTCCAAATTTTACAAACTTTATATCGATTTAAAGGGTTTTCAATGAACTATAATTTCAAACAATTTTCAACCAATTTTGAAAACCGAGGCATAAGTTATGATCAAACAAAGTTCATTAAAAATCAACTTTTACCCAAAGTTCCCAATTTACCAATTCTCCCAATTCTCATATCCCAAACCAATCAAAACCATACCAACTCCCCTTTACAGCATAATCTACCCTCTTAGTTCACTTGTCACAATTAATACCAATCTTTCTATCCTATTTCATCATTTTCAATCTCAATAATCAAGTATATATATATATATATATATATATATATAACACTCCAAACACATATCCACCAATCATCATTTTATCACTAACAACCTTCATCATCAACTCAACCAAACTTCATATTATTAATCAACAATATTCATTCATCCAAAACTATCATATCTCAACATCATCATTTAACATCAACAACAATATCAATTCATGGTACATCATAAACCAACCAATCATCAACAACATATCAATTTTCAAACCTATCCTATGGGTCACTAGCCTTAGTATCCATGAATATTATATACTACATAGAGGAAACCGAAATCATACCTTGGCCAATCCCTAATATGCACTAAAATCCCAAATTGAGCCCAACATAAGCTTTTAATCATAATCTAAGCCACCAAGAATCTCCAACAAGCATCAACAATCATCAACAAGCTCCAAACTCACCATAATCAAGGTATACATACATAAACCATCACAAATCAACCTAGGGCTCATTATAATTGAAATTTCACAAGAGTTTCAATGCCTCTTACCTTGTTCAATAGTTTTGGAAGCCAAAACCAACATTAATCAAAGGCTAGAGTGTACTTAAACACCCAAAAATCACAAAACCTCACTTAGCCAAAACCCTAAAAACTCAAAACTTTGAGGAGAAGAATAGAAAAAATTTCGTGGTTATCTCACCAGTTTCTTGTATGGGTTTTGTAAAGCTCTTCACAAGGAACGCGTAGCTGCAAATGGTGCGGCGATCGGAGCTCTATAGCTCAAGATATAAGCTTGGGAAGAAGATGATGAATAGTGCCAAAAGAGGGTTTCTTCTTCCTCTCTTCATTTCAGCGTGACTGTGGGTGTGTTTGAGTGTTGTTGCTGATTTGGTTCATTAAATGAACCTTATATATATTGGGCTTGGGCCCAGTCCAACCCGTTAGCATTTTTAGTCCGTTTGGCCCAACTTCGGGACAAACCTTTAAAATTAACGCCCGATTTTTCATTTCTAATGTTTTTCTAAGGTTTTTTACTGTTTTCACTTTTTCTTGCACAGCAACGAGCAGACTTGAACCGGTTTAACCGGTTCAACTGTCAGTTCACGGTTTTTTACGGTTTTTCGTAGAAAACACATTTTCTGACTTAGAAAGACCTATTGCGTCCAAAAATCATATTTAAATCTCCAAATTGTCATCCTAAATTTTTGGAATTTAATTTGGGTATTTAAATGATTTTATCCGTGAAAAATCCGGTTCTTACAGGCTAAGGGTCGCGTACGCAACACCGTGCATGCGACGCGAGCATTCATCACTTCCTGGGAGTCTTGCGTTTGTGGGTACTGCATGTGCACATGAAAGTCCAAGTTTTACCCTTGGCGTACGTGAACTTTTACACACGACGAGAGCATACAATTATGTTTTGGAATAATTGCGTACGCGAACAGGTGCCGCGTATGCGGACACCTGATGAGCGGATAATTTGTACGCTTTTTGGCATTGTTTTTAGTATGTGTTTAGTATGTTTTAGTTAGTTTTTATTATATTTTTATTCGTTTTTAGTTAAAATTCACTTTTCTGGACTTTACTATGAGTTTGTGTGTTTTTCTGTGATTTCAGATATTTTCTGGCTGAAATTGAGGGACCTGAGCAAAAATCTGATTCAGAGGCTAAAAAGGACTGCAGATGCTGTTGGATTCTGACCCTCCTGCACTCGAAGTGGATTTTCTGGAGTTACAAAAGCCCAATTGGCGCGCTCTCAATTGCGTTGGAAAGTAGACATCCTGGGCTTTCCAGCAATGTATAATAGTTCATACTTTACCTGAGATTTGATGGCCCAAACTGGCGTTTCAAATCAGCTCAAAACTGCCCGGCGTTAAACGCCGGAACTGGCACAAGAATGGGAGTTAAACGCCCAAACTGGCACAAAAGCTGGCGTTTAACTCCAAGAGAAGTCTCTACACGAAAATGCTTCAATGCTCAGCCCAAGCACACACCAAGTGGGCCTGGAAGTGGATTTTTATGTCATTTACTCATTTCTGTAAACCCTAGCTACTAGTTCTCTATAAGTAGGACCTTTTGCTATTGTATTTTCATCTTTCAATCTTTTGATCACTTGAATCTTTTGATCATGTTTTTATGATTGAACCCTCTTTGGGAGGCTGGCCTCTCAGCCATGCCTAGACCTTGTTCTTATGTATTTTCAACGGTGGAGTTTCTACACACCATAGATTAAGGTGTGGAGCTTTGCTGTACCTCGAGTATTAATGCAATTACTATTGTTCTTCTATTTAATTCAGCTTATTCTTGTTCTAAGATATTCATTCGCACCCAAGAACATGATGAACGTGATGATTATGTGATGCTCATCATCATTCTCACTTATGAACGCGTGCCTGACAACCACTCCCGTTCTACAAGCAAACAAGGCTTGAATGTTTATCTCTTGGATTTCTTAACCGGAATCTTCGTGGTATAAGCTAGAATTGATGGCGGCATTCAAGAGAATCTGGAAGGTCTAAACCTTGTCTGTGGTATTCTGAGTAGGATTCGAGGATTGAATGATTGTGACGAGCTTCAAACTCGCGATTGTGGGGCGTTAGTGACAGACGCAAAAGAATCACTGGATTCTATTCCGACATGATCAAGAACCGACAACTGAATAGCCGTGCTGTGACAGAGCGCGTTGAACATTTTCACTGAAAGGATGGGAGGTAGCCGCTGACAATGGTGAAACCCTACATACAGCTTGCCATGGAAAGGAGTAAGAAGGATTGGATGAAGACAATAGGAAAGCAGAGAGACGGAAGGGACAAAGCATCTCCATACGCTTATCTGAAATTCTCACCAATGAATTGCATAAGTATCTCTATCTTTATCTTTATGTTTTATGTTATCCTCCATAACCATTTGAGTCTGCCAGACTGAGATTTACAAGATGACCATAGCTTGCTTCATACCAACAATCTCCGTGGGATCGACCCTTACTCGTGTAAGGTTTATTACTTGGATGACCCAGTGCACTTGCTGGTTAGTTGTGTGAAGTTGTGATAAAGAGTTGAGATTGCAATTGAGCGTACCATGTTGATGGCGCCATTGATGATCACAATTTCGTGTACACGGACAAAAGGCCTGTGTATATGAGACCCATGTTGTATCATCAAGCATCTCAATCCTCATTATCATTATGTCCTTGTTAAGCAAGAACTTCTTTTGAGACAAGCCCGACAACGCAATCATGAAGAACCTAGTTTTTGAACCGTATCAATTAGAAGTTTTGATTCTAGTTTTCGTAAATAGTCTCTGTTTGACAAACCGGACTCGATTCATGAGAGAAGAGAGATAATAGCATAATATTATCATTATATTAGTATTAGAATATGCTTGAATGATATTATGAGGTTACCTGATCTGTTTTAGTTAAAACAGGAAATCGGTTTAACCGATGAAGAACTGAAGATTGATGGTTCAGAAGTTATAGTAAACTCTCATTGTAAGTATAGTTACTAAACCAAGCAATCAACCTTTCTTACAAACATTTTGGTTGTCACAAGTAACAAACCCCTAAATAAATTGATAACCGAAGTATTTAAACCTTGGGTCGTCTTCTTAAGGAATTGCAGGGAGGTATCTTCTTATTATTGGTTATGGGCTTTGTAAATTGGGGTTTTGAAAGTGAGGAACAAGTAAATTAAATGACAAATAAAATAAATAATTAACTATAAAATAAACTCCTGGCAAGATATGAAAATTCGGAAGTCCTATCCTAGTTACTCCTATGAGAATGGAAGTTAATCCCACTTAGTTAACCTTTGCGTAAGCAAGGGAAAGTCAAGTGAACTAATTGGTTGGATTTCCCAAGTTCTAGCCAAATCCTAAGGAAAGACTAGAGTTAGTGGAATTCCAGTTAATTAGCTGACATAACAATCAATCATGAATAGTTGGTAACTCAAGAGCTTCCAGTTAATCAATTAAAGCCAATAATATAAAAAACTAAATTTGAATCTTAGATCTGAAATACCTCAAATAACATACATTCAAAGCAATAAAATCTAACATGGACAATATTCATAAGCCAATTGGGCAACATAAATCAAATACAAATAAAAGCATTAAAGTATCCCAAAGTAGAAGAGAAGTCAAAATAAAGGAATATTGAACCTGATGTGAGGATGAGATAAATCCCTAATTTCTAAAAATCCTAATCTTAAATCCTAAGAGAGAGGAGAGAGCCTCTCCCTCTAAAAACTACATCTAAAACCTAAAATTGTGAGTTATGAAAGCATGATTATGAATGGATGCATTCTCCCACTTTATAACCTCTAATCTGTGTTCTCTGGGCCGAAAACTGGGTCAGAAACAGCCCGGAAATTGCTGATTGTGAAATCTGGTCCATACAGGTCGCAGCAAAGTAACGCGGAGGCATCATCCACGCGTCCGCGTGGATTGAAGTTCGCATATGCGATGCATCTGCGTGAAGCACGCATTCGCGTCACCTATCTGTACGGCCACTATGACGAATTATATATCAAATCGAAGCCCCGAATGTTAGTTTTCCAACGCAAGTTGTACCGCATCATTTGGACCTCTGTAGCTCAAGTTATGATCATTTTAATGCGAGAGGGTCCGGCTGACAGCTTTGCAGTTCCTTCAACTTCTTGTATTCCTTCCACTTTTGCATGCTTCCTTTCCATCCTCTAAGCCATTCCTGCCCTATAATTCCTGAAACCACTTAACACACATATCAAGGAATCTAATCGTAATAAGAGTGGATTAAATAAAAGAAAATAAAAGCCAAAGAAGCATGTTTTCAATCATAGTACAAAATCAGGAAGAAGAATGAAAAACCATGCAAATCAAATGAATAAGTGGGCAAAGGCTTGATAAAAACCACTCAATTGAGCACAAGATAAACCATAAAATAGTGGTTTATCAACCTTCCCACACTTAAACATTAGCATGTCCTCATGCTAAGCTCAAGAGAACTAAAAGAGTGAAGGAGAATGGTAGAATGTATGAAATGCAACCTATAAATGCAACTACATCCTAAGAGGTTTCTACCTACTTGGTTAAAAGTAAATAAGTTCTCCAAGACAAATATGAATCAAATTCCCCTAATTCAAATTACACAATAAAAGACAAGTAAACTTGTAAGAAGATAGCTCATGAAAGCAGGGAACATAGAATCAAGCATTGAACCCTCACTGGTAGTGTATATCACTCTAGTCTCTCAAGTGTATAGGGTACTTCACTCTAATCTTCTCTAATCATGCTTTCTAAACTTTGTTCTTCAGCTAACCGATCAACAAATATTTAGTATACCAATGCAAACATCATGAGGTCTTTTCAAGGTTGTAATGGGGCCAAGGCAAGGGTGAGGATATATGTATGGCTAAGTGAGCTATAAATTGGATCATTGAATAGCCTAAGCTCTCACATAAACACACACACACACACACTCTATATAACTCTAAATTCATGCCTGACTACCCATAATTCCCACTTTTGTATCACATACTCATGTACCAAACTTTTGGTATTTCTTTACTTTTATCACATGTGCATTGATCTTTCTATTAATGCTTAACATTAGGGTAATTTTGTCCCTTTATTTATTGAATATTTTTTTTGAATCATAAAAATAAACATAACATTGTCAATGCACATGAATTTTTTTATTTTTATTTTATTTTTATTTTTTTATTTTTTTCTATTTTGGTTTATCATGAATAGGTTCCTAAATTCCCAATATTTAAATAAATTAGAAACATGATGCATTCCCTTATTAACCTATGTTCCCACAGTTTTCCCAAACTTAGTTGATACACAATCTCTGTCTTAAGCTAACCAAAGATTCAATTGGGATATTTAATTTATTTTTCTGCTTAAGGCTAGTGATGTGGTTATAGAACAGAAGGGGATTAAAAAGCTCAAAGTGGCTAACAAAGGTAATTTAAAGGGTAGGCTTATTTGGGATAAGTGAGCTAAAACAAGTAATGGCCTCAATCATATGCAAGCATGTAAATACATTAATTATTGGACATATAGATTAGAACAAAGTAAAGATTGCAATAATAGAGAAGAAAACACACAATAATAAAATATTTATGGTTAAATAATGTAACCATGTAATTAAGCTCAAATCTCACAGGTTGTGTGTTCTAACTTTTAACTATGTTCCAAATACAACTTCAAAATAAGTTTAACATAAATTTTTTCAATTTAAATTAGTGAAATACTATAAAAATTTCTTGAAAAAGAAAATATTACTTCAACCAAGTAGTAACTAATTGCATAAAATCAAACAAACATGCAATCAAATATGCAAATGCAACAATGAAAAACAAAAATTGGTGTTGAGAAGGGACTAACTAACCCTTGGAGATCGGTATCGACCTCCCCACACTTAAAGGTTGAACCATCCTCGGTGCATGCAAAGATGTGCAGGTGGCGGGGGTTGTGGTTCCTCACCTAGTACTCTTTTGTTCCTTTCCTTGTCAGTGGTATGGGAGTAGCTTTCTCTTTACCTTTCTTGGTGGCCATCTTGAAAGAAAACGAGGAAAGACATTAGCATTCAAGGGTTATAGCAAGGAAAAGAATAGGAAAGGTGGTAATCAATGCACAGGTATGGATAATGATGTGAACACATGGTCATGACTACATGTGGCAAATCAACAATGAAAATATAGCAAGTGCATGTGAGGAAAATTGAATGCAAGGTGTTTATTGGCATGCCGGCAAAGGGCATGAGTAGCATAGGTCAAGCATTCAATGTCCAAATTAGATTACCAAGTATCTCAAATTAATAATATGTTTGTAAAAACAATTATATTTAAATAATAAAATAGAGAAGGGGTTATGTGAAAAGCAGGCATTTAGAGTAGTAGATTTAAAAGAAATCTAAAAATAGTGCAAAATGCCATATGGGCATTTTCACAAACACAAAGCATGCATAGTAAATAAGGTATGAAAAATATTAATTAGAACGTGCAAGCACCCTTATAATAATATATAATTGTTTAAACAAATCCCAAATAATCCATAAGCAAAATATGGGAAATAATGACCCAAATAAATTTCCAACACCAATTAAAAGAAAAAAGAAAGAAAAAGAAAGGAAGGAAGAAAGAAATAAGAAGGGAAAGAAAAGATTTAGATTTGGGGAAGAAAAGAGAAGATATCTTGGCTTATCTGGATAAGCTGTGTGGCGCGGGCGATGCAAACGCATGAGTAACGCATTCGCACGGTTGGCACTATTTTCAAGTGACGCGGGCACGTGGGGCACGCGGTCGCGTGAGTGAATTCGTGCTACGAGCGTGAGGGAAGCCGCGCGCTCGCGCAACTTTCTGTTTGAAACTCATTTTGCCAAGATTTTGGGTGACGCGGCCGCGTGGGTGACGCGATCGCGTGATAGGCCATATTATGGGGATTGACGCGGACACGTGGGGCACGCGTTCGCGTGGCAGGGCTTGTGCTACTAGCACGAGTCCAACCCAATTCTAGCGCAACTTTCGGCCATACACCCTTTTTTACGTCGAATTTGAGGCACGCGTTCGCGTAGGTGACGCGGACGCGTGGGAGGCATTTTTCTCACATGATGCGGATGCATCAGCGACGCGGTCGTGTGGATCAATTTGTGCCAAAGACATGCCTCCAGCCACGCTCTCGCGTGACTCTCTGTTCAATTTTTGTTTTCTTCCCAACACACCTATGACGCGGACGCGTCAGGTGCTATTTTTTTATGCAGTATGTAGAAATGCAAAATGCAATGAATGCCATGGAAAAATTTCAGGTTCAATAAAAATTCAAAAATAGACTAAAATTAAAACTAAAAAGAGAACGATCATACCATGGTGGGTTGTCTCCCACCTAGCACTTTTAGTTAAAGTCCTTAAGTTGGACATTTGATGAGCTTCCTATTATGGTGGCTTGTGCTTGTATTCATCCAAAAATCTCCACCAATGTTTGGAATTCCCACAGCCTCCGGGATCCCAAACTAGGCGCAGAAAGCCTTCAAGCAAGCTAAAGCAAGTGACAAGGCCCCAAGAGTATTGATAGCTAGATTGAATTCCGGGGTCCCAAACTTTGCTTTTGCACCCTTCTTCTTGTTGAGCAATATTGTTCCATCCAGGTGGCAAGCAGTCTGAATTCTCACTGAAGCAGCCAAACAGCTTTCTAGACCCATTCAGCTGAGCTCTATACCAACCCTTGCATTTAAACTTTGAGCTTCCAACCATAATGAACTTTGCAGGACAATTCTTACCACTGATCATCTTCCTCTTGCTCTTAATGCCACAAAGAGCTCTAAGTTGACCATCTGTCTCCAGTAGCCCATATTCAAGTGGAATTAGAAAGCTAAGGGATATGATTTTTACTCACTTGAATG
Source organism: Arachis hypogaea (assembly GCF_003086295.3). NCBI lineage: Eukaryota > Viridiplantae > Streptophyta > Magnoliopsida > Fabales > Fabaceae > Arachis > Arachis hypogaea. The sequence goes on from NC_092036.1 coordinate 26,739,790, forward strand.
TTGTGAAGGATGATGGCAACTTAGGGGGAGGTGTTTGGAATGAACGTGGAAGCTCCACTCACTTGTGCTCTTCTCTGACAACTTCCACCTCTTTGCAATCTTCTTCAATATCAACCTATTCCTCTTGGTAGCTTTCTTCCAATTCAGTCTCTTCTTCATTGCTTACCAAGGGCATTGGAGGTTGTACACCCTCCTCAACATCAGTTTCAAATGTCTTTGAAGGAGGCTCTATAACTTGACTTTCCCATGGAGGTTCAGCATCTCCTTCAACCACTGCCTCCTCTTCTCTTCAGTAATTCTGGCTTCCTCCACTTGTTCCAATACCAAATCGTGCTGCTCACTATCCACCGGAGTGCCTGACTTCTCCTTCCCGCTACGTTCTTCAGTAGATTCTCCACATGAAGTCCTGGAGGTTCCTTGAATGTCCGAACGTCGGAAAGGTAATCGATTTATTGCTTGATCCAGGTGTTTAAGTATGAAATCATATTCATCCTTGATGATTTCCTGTTTAACTATTTCTTCACCTTCAAGTACAAAATCCTCCTTGTTGTCGTCCTTCACTAGTTCTTCGACCGTGCTGTCAACTTCAAGGGTCTCTACTACCTTCACCTTTAGTGCCTCCTTTAGCTCCTTATAAAGTATGGATTCGCGAAGATGATCCTCTTTCTCTTGTTCCATGTCAATTGTATCAGTGGGATCATGTTGCTCTTGGATTGATGGATGTTGGTGCCCTTCCATGGATGGTGGTGATGGTATGGGTGGATCATTATGTGGTTGAGATGGAAGTGTATTGGAGCTTGAGGGTTGATTGTTGAAGGTATTTGGTGGTCCGATTTGGGCAGCGAGAGCTTGTATAGTAGAGTTTACATCGGCAAATGCTTTCGCTATGGAGGTTTCAGGTGTTTAGAAGGGTTCATTTGTTAGGAGAAAGGGTTCATGGTAGGAAGGTGGTTCATCTTGATAATGATAAGGAGATGGTGTATATTGAGGTGGTGGTTCTGTGTATGGTTCATTTGGCTCATAAGGTGGTTGGTATGGTGGGTACGGGTTAGGATCGTATGAGGGTGTTTGGTGGTAAGGGGCTCGTGAGTATGGTGGTCCAAAACTATGTTGAGGAGGGGGTTCATAGGCGTATGGTGGTGGTTGTTGATAATCAAAAGAGTGCTCACCATAGCCATTGCCTTGATATGCATCACAGAACGGTTGTTGATAGTCCATTGGAGGTGGTTGTTGCCATGAGGGTTGATTAAATCCTTGTGGCTCCTCCCATCTTTGATTGTTCCAACCTTGATGCCTGTTCTCATTATAATCTCCTCTTCCTGCAACATAGTTGTAACCAAACTCATAGCCAAAGGGGTGAGAGTTCATAGTAGTAGAAGAAAATAAAAACAAAAACTAACAAAAAGAAAATATTTTGAAAAAGATATAATTTTTGAAAAAAGATAAGATAAGATTTTGAAAAAGATAAGATAAGATAAAGATTTTAAAATAAAAATCTAAATTTTTTTTTTGAAAAATATTTACAATAACTAATAATAAGGCACACGTTTGCAATTCCCCCGGCAACGGCACCATTTTGAAGAACGGAAGATTGATGGTTCAGAAGTTATAGTAAACTCTCATTGTAAGTATAGTTACTAAACCAAGCAATCAACCTTTCTTACAAACATTTTGCTTGTCACAAGTAACAAACCCCTAAATAAATTGATAACCGAAGTATTTAAACCTCGGGTCGTCTTCTCAAGGAATTGCAGGGAGGTATGTTCTTATTATTGGTTATGGGCTTTGTAAATTGGGGTTTTGAAAGTGGGGAACAAGTAAATTAAATGACAAATAAAATAAATAATTAACTATAAAATAAACTCTTGGCAAGATATGAAAATTCAGAAGTCCTATCCTAGTTACTCCTATGAGAATGGAAGTTAATCCCACTTAATTAACCTCTGCGTAAGCAAGGAAAGTCAAGTGAACTAATTGGTTGGATTTCCCAAGTTCTAGCCAAATCCTAAGGAAAGACTAGAGTTAGTGGAATTCCAGTTAATTAGCCGACATAACAATCAATCATGAATAGTTGGTAACTCAAGAGCTTCCAGTTAATCAATTAAAGCCAATAATATAAAAAGCTAAATATGAATCTTAGATCTGAAATACCTCAAATAACATACATTCAAAGCAATAAAATCTAACATGGACAATATTCATAAGCCAATTGGGCAACATAAATCAAATACAAATAAAAGCATTAAAGTATCCCAAAGTAGAAGAGAAGTCAAAATAAATGAATATTGAACCTGATGTGAGGATGAGATAAATCCCTAATTTCTAAAAATCCTAATCTTAAATCCTAAGAGAGAGGAGAGAGCCTCTCCCTCTAAAAACTACATCTAAAACCTAAAATTGTGAGTTATGAAAGCATGATTATGAATGGATGCATTCTCCCACTTTATAACCTCTAATATGTGTTCTCTGGGCCGAAAATTGGGTCAGAAACATCCCAGAAATCGCTGATTGTGAAATCTGGTCCATACAGGTCGCAGCAAAGTGACGCGGAGGCGTCATCCACGCGTCTGCACGGATTGAAGTTCGCATATGCGATGCATCCGCGTGAAGCGCGCGTTTGCGTACCTATCTGTATGGCCACTATGGTGAATTATATATCAAATCGAAGCCCCGAACGTTAGCTTTCCAACGCAAGTGGAACCGCATCATTTGGACCTCTGTAGCTCAAGTTATGATCGTTTTAGTGTGAGAGGGTCAGGCTGACAGCTTTGCAGTTCCTTCAACTTCTTGTATTCCTTCCACTTTTGCATGCTTCCTTTCCATCCTCTAAGCCATTCCTGCCCTGTAATTCCTGAAAACACTTAATACACATATCAAGGCATCTAATCGTAATAAGAGAGGATTAAATAAAAGAAAATAAAAGCCAAAGAAGCATGTTTTCAATCATAGTACAAAATCAGGAAGAAGAATGAAAAACCATGCAATCAAATGAATAAGTGGGCAAAGGCTTGATAAAAATCACTAAATTGAGCACAAGATAAACCATAAAATAGTGGTTTATCAACCGGGTTTACAGTTTACTGGTGCAGCTTAGCACCAGCACTCTCTGATGACTTTAGCAATGCTAAGGCCTCATCATACATGTTCTATTCTCATATTAAATGTGTTACTAGTGTCATTTATGCTAGTGGCTCAGAAAAGAATTTTTAGAGATGTTTTTACGAGCGTTCTGATACATCTAGTTTTAGTAGTTATACACTTGAGATATTTTAATATTATTTTAATCCACCTCCAAGCCAACCAATCACAACTCACCTTACACCCCCAAAACCCCCAAGTCTGCCTCATTTTCTCATTGTGGCCGAAAATCATCAAGAGAAAAACGAGAGAGAATTTCTTGGTTCTTAATCTTCAAAGCTTGATTTCTTCTGAACTAAAACTCAAATCAGAACTCTGATTACACCAAAATGATAGTCTATTCTTCCTCTACATAACCATGTAACTTATCAAGGATGGAATCAAGGTGAGATGGCTGTTCCCTTCCCCTTTGAATTCGGTTTTCAAGGAAACATATATGAACATGTGTTTTCTTGATATTCTCCCTTAGGAATCATGCTTAACTTGACTTGAGGGCCAAGAAACGTTAATTTCCAGCAAGTTTAAGGTGAAAAATCCCTTCCTAACATGCTGAGTGAGATTCGGTTAGTTGAGGATTTGTGGATTTAAAGTTGTTCTTGATGTGATTTAGGAGGAAAAAGTGCTAAAGGATCACCTGAAAGTATAATCGAATTTGGAGCAGCAAAACCAGGTAGGGATTGACGAATTTAATCTTGATTAATTGTGTTTGAGTTGTGTGATTATAGTATGGTTTGTATGTGCTTGAAATTGATGATTTGCATGAGTGATTCTTGTTGAAAATTTGATGAAAATTTGATGAAATTCAAGCTATGAATTTGTGTTCTTGAGTGGAGCTGGAAACCGAAACCCTAGGTCCAAAAGGGTTCAATTTGGGTTAAAATCATGTGAAAAATATGGGATTTTAGTGGCTGGAAATTTATTATGAATTATGGTAAAAATCGGTTGCTAAAAAGATTGAAAAACGGGTGAAAATAGAGAAAGAATCTGAAAAATTTATGAAGAACACGAAGAACACTTTGAGTGTGATGAAGAACATTGAAGAACACCTTTTAGATCTTAAAAAGGGCAATCTTGTAATTATTTTGGTGTTTGAGGGGTTGTTTTGTAATTTCTAAACGTTAGGGTGGTGAAAGTAAAAATATTAAAAGTTAAGGATGGCAAAAAGTGAATTTATTTAAATTTTAGGATAAGAAAGGATAAATCTCGAAAATTTAATGTTAAAATAATAAATAATAATATTTAATTAAAAATAATATTTAATAAAAATAATAAAATAATACGGAAAAGGCAGTTTTCTCTAAAAGCTTTAGAAAGACAACTTTAAGCGCAGAATCTCATAATTACCTTCGTAAAACACTTAGGGAGTGATAATAACATATTAGTGAGGCAAAGACAATGGAAAGATAAAAAGTTAAAGAAGAGATAAAAATCGAAGAAAAAGTCTGTAAAGTTTTAATGATAGAAAACAACAGAGATTAGTGAATGAACTAGGAACAACATAGTTAGTTCTTGAGTTGCGTCCATAGTTAGTTATAATATGAAAAGTTAAACTGTTTCAGTATAGACTTAATGAACCTATACTTGGGACAGGATAATTATTCATACCGAAATTTACATAAGCTTTAAATACATACGTTAAGCAGAGAAAAGAGTAACCAGAGCAGAGTAAATAGATACAGAGAACAGAGTAACCAGAGTAGAGTAAAGAGATCAAGAGATAAGCGTAATCAGATCAGAGTAGAAAGACAAAGAGAAAAGAGTAATCTGATAAAGAGAAATGGTTTGAGTTAAGATGTTGTTAAAGTAAAAGCTGTGAAGTTTGTATAGTATGACTGAATAGAGAAAGAAAGAGGTACTGCATAAGAATGTGAAAGTGATGATGAATAATGAGAATGATAATAAATGATGATAATGAGAATGATTATGTAAGAATCTGCTGTAGAGAGGCAATCAGATAGATGGTGGTACGACCACTGAGAGCGCTTCCCTGGGATACTTAGCTATAATGCTATTCTATAAGTCAGAGGACTCTTACAGAGGTATCGAGAAAACACAACTAGCATATACTCCTATAAGTCAAAGGACTCCTACAGTGAGAGTGTGTGTGTGTGTGTGTGTGTGCTCTTGTAAGTCAAAAGACTCTTCCAATGGTTTACCTCGCAAGTCAAAGGACTCTTGCAAGGAGCATTGCCAACAGGGAAGCCTTACCTGGTCAAAGGACTCCGGGGAACGTCGGGAGCGGGTATGTAACCGACAAATGAGCTTATTACCTGCACTAGGTCTAGACATGCATCATACTTGGTTGTACATTTCTTCTGTTATGTTTATTGTATGAATGTATGCTTTCTTTGTTTGTATTCTATTCTTTGTATTTGTGTTTTATTTTTTTGTATTCTCTTGTTTGTGTTCTGCTTTTTGTTTTCTCTATTTTCTCTATTTATCTGTATCTTCTGTTTACTACTTCTCTGTTTTTTCTATTTGTCTGCTAAACAACACAGAATTAATGAACGCAACTAATAACCCCGGCCCTACTAAGAACTCCCCAGTTCTTACCCCTTCTCTTTCCCTTCCCCCTTCATATGGAAGTAAGAGTACCCTTCCGTAGTTGGTTGATAATTATTCCGCAAAGAGGATTCCGCTCTAGGTAATCTTCTGAGTCTAGAGTGAACTCCATTATCTGTTTATATGTATATACTGTGAGACTAGCCATCGTCTACACCCCGTTTGTATGCGAACTCTAACCTAAATCCTGTGTACGAGACTTCTGTTATGTGGCTACTTGATGAGGTACCTAAGAGACGTTATATGGCAATATCTGATCGTGCAGAGGAGTAGTAGATGATGATGTTCCACCTTTTGATGACGTTCCACCTGACTTGAGTTTTGAAAACTTAGGACGTACTTTCCCTCACTTTAGTAGTTTAGAGGGACTAGGTGAGTATATAGTCTACGTTAGCCTGGGTGCTAGCTTAGGGACTTCTTGAATAGGTCAGGGCCTGGGATGTTGTATGTATGTATATGTATATAGTTATTATCTAACTATATCTAGGGGTGTTCTAACTCAACGTCTATACTTTAATAAAGGTTGGATCACTGAATGTTGTCAATTACTTGAGATGTATTTATGTGTGGTTGTTTATAACTATTTTATCTGTTATTATTTGTGAATTGATTATGAATGATTCTGTTTATTAATCCAAACGTTTTAAAAAAAAGGTACCTCGCTAAATAACTATGCTTTTAACAACGAATCAGGGTCATATGATAAATAATAGTTAATAATTAGGAAGACAAGTTAGTAGCGTGCAGTTTTTGGTATGATCTAGACATACTGAAAATTGGGTCGTTACAGTTCGTCCCACTTATGCTGAGTTGTAGGCGTAGGACGTGGGGTTTGTCCAGTTTACTTTGAGGTGTGAGGGTTGTGGTAGAAGTCCCGCTCACATACTTTCGGTTATAAGTGTGGCCGAGCACTATATATCAGGAAAAGTGAGCCGTGCACTATATCCAGGGGGTTCCCATTTATAAACATGACCGAAAGCGACATTCCCATGGGAATATATCGGGTTGGCAGTTGAACTGACAATGTGATATCACAACTAATAGGACAGGCATTTATCATATGCATTTTCTATTTGTTTGATTGCTTTGTCTATTTGCATCCTCTGCCTAATTGTATAACATGCTTAACTGCTTCCTGATTTACTTGCCATATATGGACATTACTTGTGTATTACTTGTATGCAACTATTTGTGTTTGTCACTGAGGTTGAGAAGGTTCGGTAGGTGGTGGCGATAGGGTCGCGTGGAGGTAAGGCTGGTGAAAGCTATGGGACAAGGGTGTTAGTTTAGTTAGAAATTCCCTAAGTTTGATTACCCCTGTTTTATTATGATTTTAAATTATGGTTTTAAATTTAGCATTTCTTTAAGTTTGAATCTTAAGTTTGATGTGAAGTTCTAGGATTACCTTTGGCATCCCAGAACCTTATATCTTATATCACTGGGCATTGTTACGATACTGAGAACCTCCGGTTCTTATACCATATTCTGTTGTTATTTTCAGATGCAGGTCGTGACCTACCTCGATGAGTTGCGAGATGGTGATGGAGCGGAAGATTTTTTTATTTTGCATTCTGGCTTACTTTGTTATAGACTCTCCCTCACTTTTGTATCTTTGTTGCTTTAAAGGCTTGACTTTGAGAGATAAGTTATATGTTGCTGTTTAACTTTTCAAAAACTCTATATTATCTGTATATGACTAGTCAGCCTAAGCTCTGCGGGCTATGGATAGTGTTCCTTTGACTATCATACTTATATACCTATCTTGATCATTAATGTATTATGTTGTATCTTGTGCCTTTATACTTTTAGTTATCGTGTGAACGCTTGGCGCTTTTCTATTTCTATATTGAGCTGTAATTCTTCATCCGGCTTCTTGTATTATTATTATTCCTTTATATATATATATTATCGTATAAGCCTTAGAATTATCTTTGCACTTAGTTATCCTTTGCTTTATGGCATGAGATAAGGCTTAGGGTAATTAGGGTGTTACAGAATTACTAAGAGATTGGAATTCAATCACTTATGATTTGCTAAGAGATCAATGATTGCATGATTGAAGAAGAGATACAAATTATTGATCCTGAGAATGCAACATCTCTTGATCCCAATGTTCTTTCCATTTTTAGTTCTTACTATTTACTTTCTAGTTATTTACATTCTTGCAATTTAATTTCCAACACTTTACTTTCTTGTTCTTTACATTCATGTCACTTACTTTCTTGTTTTTTATTGCTTTCATTTAATTTCACGTCCTTTAAATTCCTTGTTTGACCATCACCAAATTATGACCGTCTGACTAAAATAATGAATCAACCATTATTTTCTCAATCATTAATACTTGTGGGATCGACACTCACTCACCGTGAGTTTTATTACTTGGTACGACCCGATGCACTTGCTGGTAGCAGCGGACCTTGTTTTTAAATTTTGTATCAAGTTTTTAGTTTCTATCTAGCTCACTTTATGAAATCTTTCCTTTATATTCCTTCCTTGAAGCAAGATTTTCATCTTTTTCTTCTTTTTCTTAGCTTAGCTTCTTAGGTGTTTTGCACCTTTTTGTTTCTAGCTTCGACTCTAAATGCTTTGTTTTCAAGTATTATCACTTGATACATAAGCACCACAAGCATTTAATTAGAGGATTCTTTAAGCTCATTTATTTCTTTACTTTATTCTCTAACCATTGATGCTCAGAGCCTTGATCTTTGAGGGAGTGCTTTGCACTTGAGCCTACCCCTGACTCTAAGTATTTTGTTTTCAAGCTTTCTGCTTGATACATAAACACCACAATTACTTGACTAATGAATTATTGTTGGTACTCAAAGCTTTTAGCTTTCTCATTCTTTTCCTTTTACTTTGATCATTACTTAGTTTTCTTCTTAAGGTTTTCAAAGTTTCAAAAAAGAATTTGATAAAATGTTCTAAATGAAAACCTCAATTAAAGAAATTCAAATGTGTTTAAGCAAAAATAGTCATGCCATCCTTCCCATTCTCATATACTCATGCTAATATCTTCTTTAATTACCTTGTTTGTTTATGATCATGATACTTAATTGCTTTGACTCACAAATTTCAATATGGTAATTATGATGTAAAAGTAACATGTTATAATTCAACTTTAAACTATGCTTATCTAAAAGGAAGAACACTGATGAGCGGATATTTTATACGCTTTTTGGGGGTAATTTCATGTAGATTTTAGTATGTTTTAGTTAGTTTTTAGTATAATTTTATTAGTTTTTAGGCAAAATTCATATTTCTGGACTTTACTATGAGTTTGTGTATTTTTCTGTAATTTCATGTATTTTCTGGCTGAAATTGAGGGAGCTGAGCAAAAATCTAATTTAGGCTGAAAAAGGACTGCTGATGCTGTTGGATTCTGACCTCCCTGCACTCGTAATTGATTTTTTTAAGCTACAGAAGTCCAATTGGTGCGCTCTTAATTTGGTTGGAAAGTAGACATCTAGGGCTTTCCAGCAAAATATAATAGTCCATACTTTGCACGAAGATAGATGACGTAAACTGGCGTTCAATGCCAGTTCCATGTTGTAGTCTGGCGTTCAGCGCCAGAAACAGGTTGCAAGTTGGAGTTCAATGCCAGAAACAGGTTACAACCTGGCGTTCAACTCCAGAAACAGCCCAGGCACGTGAGAAGCTTAAGTCTCAGCCCCAGCACACACCAAGTGGGCCCCAGAAGTGGATTTCTGCACTATCCATCTTAGTTTATTCATTTTCTGTAAACCTAGGTTACTAGTTTAGTATTTAAACAACTTTTAGGGATTTATTTTGTATCTCATGACATTTTTAGATCTGAACTTTGTACTTTGTGACGGCATGAGTCTCTAAACTCCATTGTTGGGGGTGAGGAGCTCCGCAGCGTCTCGATGAATTAATGCACTTATTTCTGTTTTCCATTCAAACACGCTTGTTCTTATCTAAGATGTTCATTCGTGCTTCACTATGAAGAAGGTGATGATCCGTGACACTCATCACCTTCCTCAATCCATGAACGTGTGCCTGACAACCACCTCCGTTCTACATTAGATTGAATGAGTATCTCTTAGATTCCTTAATTAGAATCTTCGTGGTATAAGCTAGAATATTTTGGCGGCCACTCTTGACGATCCGGAAAGTCTAAACCTTGTCTGTGGTATTCTGAGTAGGATTCAAGGATTGAATGGCTGTGACGAGCTTCAAACTCGCGATTGTTGGGCGTGATGACAAATGCAAAAGAATCAATGAATTCTATTCCAATATGATCGAGAACCAACAGATGATAAGCCGTGCTGTGACAGAGCATTTGGACCATTTTCACGGAGAGGATGGGAAGTAGCCATTGACAACAGTGACGCCCTACATACAACTTGCCATGGAAGGAGCCTTGCGTGTGTGAAGAGTAGGACAAGAGAAAAGCTGAAATTCAGAGGACAAAGCATCTCCAAAACTCCAACATATTCTCCATTACTGCATAATAAGTATTTATTTCATGCTCTTTTATCTTTTACAATCGAGGCTAATGAATCCTATTGGTATCCTAACTAAGATTAGTAAGATAACCATAGCTTGCTTCAAACCAACAATCTCCGTGGGATTCAACCCTTACTCACGTAAGGTATTACTTGGACGACCCAGTGCACTTGCTGGTTAGTGGTACGAGTTGTGAAAAGTTTGATTTACAATTTCGTGCACCAAGTTTTTGGCGCCGTTGCCGGGGAGTGTTCGAGTTTGAACAACTAAAGGTTTATTTTATTGCTTAGATTAGGAATAATTTATTTTTGTTGCTATAGAGTCATTAAATCTGAGTCCTTTATTTTCTTTTCAAAAATTTTTCAAAAATATTTTTTTTCTTATTAATTTTTAATTTTTATGTGAGTTTATTATTATATTTTATGTTTGGTGCCAATTGCATATTTTATATTTTTCTTTAAATTTTCAAATTGCATATTCTTTATTTTTCCTTGATCTTCAAATTGTTCTTGTCAAATTTTCTTGTTTGATCTTTGGTTTTTCCTATTTTGTGTATTTTTCGTGTTTTCCTTGTGCTTTTTTAAAATATTAGTTTTCAAAAATATATCTTTTATATACAATATTAAAACACGTTACATTTATAGCTCAGTTGGCTTATGTTCTTGGCAATTGGGTATCTTCCTTTTAAAACTTTTTTCAAAAATAATTTTTCTTTGATTAAATCTTGTGCCAAACTTTAAGTTTGGTGTTTTCTTGTTAATCTTTCTTTAATTTTCGAAAATTTTATTGTGGTTTTCTAAAAATTTTAAGTTTGGTGTTCTTTCTTTTGTTCTTGTTGTTCTTGTGATTCTTCAAGGTGTTCTTGAGTCTTTCTTGTGTTTTGATCTTAAAATTTTTAAGTTTGGTGTTCCTTGGTGTTTTCCCTCCAAAATTTTCGAAAACAAGGAGCATTAGATCTAAAATTTTTAAGTCTTGTGTCTTTTGTGTGTTTTTCTCTTTCATCATAAAATTCAAAATTCAAAAAATATCTCTTCTAACTAATTTTAAGCCATATTTTCGAATTTTTTTTATACCCTCCATCGGAATCAGTAGCTTTGAGTTGAACCCTCAGCTCATTATCATGGTGCAGCAAAGTTGCCAATATTCCGGTCTTCCTCAGGAAGAACCTACAGAGTTTCTGGCACAGTTTTTACAAATTGCTGACATAGTACATGATAAAGAAGTAGATTAGGATGTCTACAGATTGTTACTGTTTTCATTTGCTGTAAAAGACCAAGCTAAGAGGTGGTTAAATAACCAACCTAAGGATAGCATAAAGACATGAAAACAGCTATTAGAAAATTCCTGAATCACTATTTTTCTCCAAAACGGATGACACAGCTAAGGCTAAGCATCCAAGGCTTCAAACAAGGAGATAATAAATCCCTTTATGATGCCTGGGAGAGATACAGAGAGATGCTAAGAAAATGCCCCTCTGAAATATTTTCAGAGTGGGTGCAGTTAGACATCTTCTATTATGGGCTTACAGAGAGAGCTCAGACTTCTCTAGACCACTCAGCTGGTGGATCTATACACATGAGAAAGATAATAGAAGAAGCTCAAGAGCTTATTGATATAGTTGCCAGAAATCAGCATCTGTACCTAAGCAGTGAACCTTCCATCAACGAAGAGGCTAAAACAGTAACTGCTGAACTCAGTCCTGCAGAACAAGCTACTGAATTCAATCAGCAATTAAATTTTCTAACAAAACAGCAAGCCGGATTCAAGGAAATATTACAAGAAACAAGAATGGATAATATGAATATGGAAGTGCAGTTGAAGCAAACAGAACAACAGTTATCAAGACAAATAACAGAAGAATGCCAAGCAGTTCAATTAAGAAGTGGAAAAACATCAAATACCCCACTTCAAGGCAGCAGGAAGCCAAGAAATGAATAGACTGCTACCCAAAATCCCTCTGAGGACAGTTAGAGCCCAGAGAGGAATAATTCTGGCGCTTAAACGCCAGATAATGGGTGGAAAGCTGGTGTTGAACGCCCAACCCATGCTCAGTCCTGGCATCCAACGCCAGAAACAAGCAAGGAACTGGCGTTGAACACCCAAAGGAAGCCCAGTTCTAGCATTCAAACGCCAGAAATAGATAAGGAGTTGGCGTCTAATGCCACTCTAGCTTCCACCCCTGGTATTCAAACACCAGTGGGGGATCAGACACACACAAGTGCTGATAGCAACTCCTCTAAAAAGGCTTCTCAACCCACGACTGTAGGTAATAAACCTGCAGCAACTAAAGTTGATGAATACAAAGCAAAAATGCCTTATCCTCAAAAACTCTGTCAAGCGAAATAGGATAAGCAATTTGCTCGCTTTGCAGACTATCTCAGGACTCTTGAAATAAATATTCCGTTTACATAAGCACTTGAGCAAATACCCTCTTATGCTAAGTTCATGAAAGAGATCTTAAGTTATAAGAAAGATTGGAGGGAAACTGAGAAAGTTTACCTCACTGAAGAATGCAGTGCAGTCATTCTGAAAAGCTTACCTCAGAAGCTTAAAGATCCCGAAAGCTTTACAATACCATGCACATTAGAAGGTACTTGTACCAAGCAAGCTCTATGTGATCTTGGGCAAGTATCAACCTAATACCTGCATCTACTATCAAAAAGCTTGGATTGACTGATGAAGTCAAACCATCCCGGATATGTCTCCAACTTGCTGATGGTTCCATTAAACACCCATCAAGCGTGATTGAAGACATGATTGTCAAGGTTGGGCCATTTGCCTTTCCCACTGACTTTGTGGTGCTGGAAATGGAGGAGCACAAGAGTGCAACTCTCATTCTAGGAAGACCTTTCCTAGCAACTGGACGAACCCTCATTGACGTCCAAAAAGGGGAATTAACCCTGAGAGTCAATGAGGATGAGTTTAAGTTAAATGTTGTCAAAGCTATGTAGCATCCAGACACCCAAAATGACTGCATGAGCATTGATATTATTGACTCTCTGGTAAAAGAGGTCAATATAACTGAGAGTCTCGAATCAGAGCTAGAGGATATCTTTAAAGATACTCAGCCTGATCTAGAGGAACCAGAGAGAATAATAGAACCTCTGAAAATCCCTCAGGAAGAGGAGAAAACTCCTAAACCCGAGCTCAAACCATTACCACCATCCTTGAAATACGCATTTCTGGGAGAAGGTGACACTTTTCCTGTAATCATAAGCTCTACCTTAGAGCCACAAGAAGAGGAAGCACTAATTCAAGTGCTAAGGACACACAAGACAGCTCTTGGGTGGTCCATCAGTGATCTTAAGGGCATTAGCCCAGCCAAATGCATGCACAAGATCTTATTGGAGGATGATGCTAAGCCAGTGGTTCAACCACAGAGGCGGCTGAATCCAGCCATGAAGGAGGTGGTGCAGAAGGAGGTCACTAAATTACTAGAGGCTGTGATTATTTATCCTATTTCTGATAGCCCCTGGGTAAGCCCTGTCCAAGTCGTCCTTGAGAAGGGTGGCATGACAGTGGTTCATAATGAAAAAATGAACTGGTTCCTACAAGAACTGTTACAGGGTGGCGTATGTGTATTGATTACAGAAGGCTCAATACAGCTACCAGAAAGGATCATTTTCCTTTACCATTCATAGACCAGATGCTAGAAAGATTAGCAGGTCATGAATACTACTGCTTCCTGGATGGATATTCAGGTTATAATCAAATTGCAGTAGATCCCCAGGATTAAGAGAAAACAGCATTCACCTGTCCATCCGGAGTATTTGCATACAGAAGGATGCCATTTGGCCTGTGCAATGCACTTGCAACCTTTCAAAGGTGCATGCTCTCTATTTTCTCTAATATGGTGGAAAAATTTCTGGAAGTCTTCATGGATGACTTTTCAGTATTTGGAGACTCATTCAACTCCTGTCTTGACCATCTAGCACTTGTTCTAAAGAGGTGCCAAGAGACTAACCTTATTTTAAAATGGGAGAAATGTCACTTTATGGTGACTGAAGGAATTGTCCTTGGCCACAAAATTTCGAACAAGGGAATAGAGGTGGATCAAGCTAAGATAGAGATAATTGAAAAATTACCACCACCTGCCAATGTTAAGGCAATCAAATACTTTTTGGGGCATGCAGGATTCTATAGGAGGTTTATAAAAGATTTTTCAAAAATCGCCAAACCTCTGAGTATTCTGCTAGCTGCTGAGACACCATTTATCTTTGATAAGGAGTGTCTGTAGGCATTTGAGACTCTGAAAGCTAAGCTGGTCACAGCACCAGTCATCTCTGCACCAAACTGGACATTACCATTTGAACTGATGTGTGATGCCAGTGACCATGCCATTGGTGCAGTGTTGGGACAAAGGCATTACAACCTTTTGCACGTCATTTACTATGCCAGTCGTGTTTTAAATGACGCACAGAAGAACTACACAACCACAGAAAAAGAGTTACTTGCAGTGGTTTACGCCATTGACAAGTTTAGATCTTATTTAGTAGGATCAAAAGTGATTGTGTACACTGACCATGCTGCTCTTAAATATCTACTCACAAAGCAGGATTCAAAATCCGGACTCATCAGATGGATGTTACTTCTGCAAGAGTTTGATATAGAAATAAGAGACAGAAAAGGGACAGAGAACCAAGTAGCAGATCACCTGTCCCGAATAGAACCAGTAGAAGGGGAGTCCCTCCCTCTTACTGAGATCTCTAAAAACTTTTCAGATGAGCAACTCTTTGCCATCCAGAAAGTGCCATGGTTTGCAGACATTGCAAACTACAAGGCAGTAAGATTCATACCCAAAGAGTACAATAGGCAGCAGACAAAGAAATTGATCACGGATGCAAAGTACTATCTTTGGGATAAACCATATCTCTTCAAGAGATGTGCATACGGAGGACATTTTGGAAGTGAGTGAACAGCCACAAGAGTCCTCCAATGTGGCTTCTACTGGCCTACTCTCTATAAAGACTCCCGAGTGTTTGTACTTAATTATGACTGTTGCCAAAGATCTGGTAATATACCTCACAGTTATGCCATGCCTCAACAAGGGATCTTGGAGATTGAGTTGTTTGATGTATGGGGTATTAACTTCATGGGGCCATTCCCACCATCATACTCAAACACTTATATTCTGGTGGCAGTGGATTATGTATCCAAATGGGTAGAAGCTATAGCAACACCCACTAATGATACTAAGACAGTGCTGAAATTCCTCCAGAAACACATCTTTAGCAGGTTTGGTATCCCTAGAGCACTAATCAGTGATGGGGGCACTCATTTCTACAATAAACAGCTTTACTCTGCTTTGGTTCGATATGGAGTTAGCCACGGGGTGGCCACTCCATAACATCTACAGACAAATGGGCAAGCTGAAGTCTCTAATAGAGAACTTAAAATAATCCTGGAATGGGCTGTGATTAACCATAGAAGGGATTGGGCAAGAAGCTTGGATGATACTCTGTGGGCATACAGAACAGCATTTAAGACTCCTATAGGAACTTCTCCATACCAGCTTGTGTACTTGCCAGTGGAACTGGAACATAAGGCCTATTGGGCAACCAGATTCCTAAACCTTGATGCCAAGTTAGCTGGAGAAAAACGATTGCTTCAGTTAAATGAGCTAGAGGAATTCAGACTCAATGCTTTTGAAAATGCAAAAATTTATAAAGAGAAAGCAAAAATATGGCATGATAAGAAGTTGTCATCCAGAGTCTTTGAGCCAGGGTAGAAAGTTCTGCTGTTTAATTCTAGCCTCAGATTGTTCCCCGAAAAATTAAAATCCCGGTGGAGAGGTCCATATGTGATTACAAGTGTGTCACCATATGGATATGTGGAGCTTCAGGATAATGATTCTAACAAAAAATTAATTGTTAATGGACAGAGAGTTAAACATTATCTTGAAAGCAATTTTGAGCAAGAATGCTCAAAACTGAGACTTGATTAAAGCTCAGTAATAGTCCAGCTAAAGACAATAAAGAAGCGCTTGCTGGGAGGCAACCCAGCCATTTACAAAGCTTATTTGTTAATTAATTAATTTTTACAGGTTTAGGTCAATTATCTTCAAGGTAAAATAGTAATTGCTTGAGTTCACAAAATTACAGAAGGATTCGCAGGATAAAATAGCAAAAAGAAAGCTCACTGGTGCGAAAAAGCCAGTAAGAGCTATTTTGGGCGTTGAACGCCCAAAAGAAGCATCTACTGGGCATTCAACGCCAATAAGGATAGCCATCTGGGCGTTAAATGCCAGAAAGAAGTATCTTCTGGGCGTTGAACGCCAGAAAGAAGCACCTTCTGGGCGTTTAACGCCAGATTTACAGCGTCTTGGGCGTTCAAAAAAATGCCCAATGACAAAGGAGTTCCTGGCGTTCAACGCCAGTGGTGGACGAAATTGTGATCAACAATAATGGCTCTTTGGCATGTGCACAAAAACATTAACTCAGCACTTTCTTTCCACAATCTCGTTCAACTAACCAGCAAGTGTACTGGGTCGTCCAAGTAATAAACCTTACATGAGTAAGGGTCGATCCCACAGAGATTGTTGGTATGAAGCATGCTATGGTCATCTTGTAAATCTCAGTTAAGTGAATTCATAGGGTCAAATGTAATTGGATTAGATATTTAAAAGATAAATAAAATAAAGGGATAGAAATACTTATGCAAATCAATAGTGGGAATTTCAGATAGGCGTATGGGGATGCTGTGCTCCTCTTGAATCTCTACTTTCTTATTACATTCATCCAATCCTTCTTACTCCTTTCCATGGCAAGCTGTATGTAGGGCATCACTATTGTCAATGGCTACATCCCATCCTCTCAGTGAAAATGGTCCTATACTCTGTCACAGCACGGCTAATCATCTGTCGGTTCTCAATCAGGTTGGAATAGAATCCCTTGATTCTTTTGCGTTTGTCATCACGCCCATCCTTCAGGAGTTTGAAGCTCGTCACAGTCATTCAATCCCAGAATCCTACTCGGAATACCATAGACAAGGTTTAGACTTTCTGGATCCTCATGAATGCCGCCATCTATTTAGCTTATACCGCGAAGATTCTGTTGGGGAATCTAAGAGATATGCGCCCGGCCTAAGGTAGAACGGAAGTGGTTGTCAGTCACGCGCGTTCATAGGTGAGAATGATGATGAGTGTCACGGATCATCACATTCATCAAGTTGAAGTGCAACGTATATCTTGGAATAAGAATAAAAGAGAATTGAATAGAAAGTAATAATAATTGTATTGAAACTTGAGGTACAGCAGAGCTCCACACCCTTAATCTATGGTGTGCAGAAACTCCACTGTTGAAAATACATAAGTGAAAGGTTTAGGCATGGCCGAATGGCCAGCCCCCTGAATGATCAAGAGACCGAATGATCAAAGACTACAAAGTCAAAAGATTAAACTATCAAAAGATGTCTAATACAATAGTAACTTATCCTATTTATACTAGACTAGCTACTAGGGTTTACATGAGTAAGTAATTGATGCATAAATCCACATCCGGGGCCCACTTGGTGTATGCTTGGGCTGAGCTTGATCTATCCACGAGCTGAGGCTTTTCTTGGAGTTGAACTCCAAGTTATAACGTGTTTTGGGCGTTCAACTCCGGATCATGACGTGTTTCTGGCGTTTAACTCCAGACAGCAGCATGTACTTGGCGTTCAACGCCAAGTTACATCGTCAATTCCGAATAAAGTATGGACTATTATATATTTCTAGAAAGCTCTAGATGTCTACTTTCCAACGCCGTTAAGAGCGCACCATTTGGAGTTCTGTAGCTCCAGAAAATCCATTTCGAGTGCAGGGAGGTCAGATTCCAACAGCATCAGCAGTCCTTTTGTCAGCCTTTTTCAGAGTTTTGCTCAAGTCCCTCAATTTCAGCCAGAAATTACCTGAAATCACAGAAAAATACACAAACTCATAGTAAAGTCCAGAAATGTGAATTTAACATAAAAACTAATGAAAACATCCCTAAAAGTAGCTTAAACTTATTAAAAACTACCTAAAAACAATGCCAAAAATGCTTCTGAATAGTTTTGGCATCTCACTTTTTCCTTTGAAGTTCAGAATGATTGGCTCCTCTAGGAACTTAGAATTTGGGATAGTGTTATTGATTCTCCTAGTTAAGTATGTTGATTCTTAAATACAGCTACTTTTATGAGTCTTGGCCGTGGCCCTAAGCACTTTGTTTTCCAGTATTACCACCGGATACATAAATGCCACAGACACATGACTGGGTGAACCTTTTCAGATTGTGACTCAGCTTTGCTAGAGTCCTCAGTTAGAGGTGTCCAGAGCTCTTAAGCACACTCTTTTGCTTTGGATCACGACTTTAACCACTCAGTCTCAAGCTTTTCACTTGGACCTTCATGACACAAGCACATGGTTAGGGACAGCTTGATTTAGCCGCTTAGGCCTGCATTTTATTTCCTTGGGCCCTCCTATCCATTGACGCTCAAAGCCTTGGATCCTTTTTACCCTTGCCTTTTGGTTTTAAGGGCTATTGGCTTTTTCTGCTTGCTTTTTCTTTTTCTTCCTATTTTTTTCGCCATTTTTTTTTCGCAAGCTTTCTTTTTCACTACTTTTTCTTGCTTCAAGAATCAATTTCATGATTTTTCAGATCATCAATAATATTTCTCTTTGTTCATCATTCTTTCAAGAGCCAACAATTTTAATATTCATAAACAACAAGATCAAAAATATGCACTGTTTAAGCATTCATTCAGAAAGCAAAAAGTATTGTCACCACATCAATATAATTAAACTAAATTCAAGGATAAATTCGAAATTCATGTACTACTTGTTCTTTTGAATTAAAACATTTTTCATTTAAGAGAGGTGAAGGATTAATGGATTTTATTCATAGCTTTAAGACATGGTTACTACATACTAATGATCATGAAGTAGAGACACAAAATATAGATAAACATACAACATAAAAACCGAAGAGCAGAAAGAAATAAGAACAAGGAATGAGTCCACCTTAGTGGCGTCTTCTTCTTGAAGGTCCAACAATGTCCTTAAGCTCTTCTATGTCCCTTCCTTGCCTTTGTTGCTCCTCCCTCATTTCTCTTTGATCTTCTCTTATTTCATGGAGAATGATGGAGTGCTCATGATGTTCCACCCTTAATTGTTCCACATTGTAACTCAAATCTTCTAAGGAAGTGTTGAGTTGTTCCCAATAGTTATTGGGAGGAAAGTGCATCCCTTGAAGCATCTCAGGGATTTCTTGATGATGAGCTTCCTCATGCATCTCTTGAGAACCGTGAAGGGTCTCTCTTGCTTGCTCCATCCTCTTCTTGGTGATGGGATTATCCTCTTCAATGGAAATGTCTCCTTCTATGATAACTCCAGCTGAGTAACATAGATGGCAAATAAGGTGAGGAAAAGCTAGCCTTTCCATGGTGGAGGACTTGTCGGCTATTTTGTAGATTTTATTGGAGATGACCTCATGAACTTCTACTTCCTCTCCAATCATGATGCTATGAATCATGATGGCCCGATCCACAGTAACTTCAGATCGGTTGCTAGTAGGAATGATGGAGCGTTGAATGAACTCCAACCATCCTCTAGCCACAGGCTTAAGGTCCAGTCTTCTTAGTTGGACTAGCTTGCCTTTGGAGTCTCTTTTCCATTGAGCTCCTTCCACATATATGTCCGTAAGGACTTGGTCCAACCTTTGATTAAAGTTGACCCTTCTAGTGTAGGGGCGTTCATCTCCTTGTATTATGGGCAAGTGAAATGCCAACCTCACATTTTCCGAACTAAAATCTAAGTATTTCCCCCGAACCATTGTGAGATAATTCTTTGGATTCGGGTTCATACTTTGATCATGGTTCCTAGTGATCCATGCATTGGCATAAAACTCTTGAACCATTAAGATTCTGACTTGTTGCATGGGGTTGGTTAAGACTTCCCAACCTCTTCTTCGGATCTCATGTCGGATCTCCGGATACTCATTTTTCTTGAGCTTGAAAGGGACCTCAGGGATCACCTTCTTCTTTGCCACAACATCATAGAAATGGTCTTGATGGCCTTTGGAGATGAATCTTTCCATCTCCCATGACTCGGGGGTGGAAGCTTTTGTCTTCCCTTTTCCTTTTCTAGAGGATTCTCCGGCCTTAGGTGCCATTGATGGTAGTGGAAAACAAAAAAGATTGTGCTTTGACCACACTAAACTTAAAATATTGCTCGTCCTCAAGCAATAGAAGAAAGAAGAGAAGAAGAAGAAGAAGAGAATATGGTAGAGAGGGAGAGATGTAGGTTCGGCCTAGGTGAAGAAGAGGGGGTTGTATTGTGTGAAAATGAAGTAGAATGGAAGGGTATATATAGGGAGAGGGGGGGTGTATGTTCGGCCATTTAGGGTGGGAATGGGTGGGAAAATGGTTTTGAATTTTTGAAGGTAGGTGGGGTTTATGGGGAAGAGGGTGATTGGGAAGAGGGATTGAGGTGATTGGTGAAGAGTGTTGGGAAGTGTGACATGGGGAATACTCATCACAAAATAGGATTAGGAGGTAAGGTGGGAATATAGTAGGTGGGGATCCTGAGGTGATCCTGTGGGGTCCACAGATCCTGAGGTGTCAAGGAATTCCATCCTTGCACCAAATAGGCATGTAAAATGCCTTTGCACACCATTCTGGCGTTTAAATGCCGTGTGGTGCACATTCTGGGCGTTCAACGCCCATATAAAGCATGTTTCTGGCGTTGAACGCCAGTTTCATGCTTGTTACTGGCGTTCAGCGCCAGCTTTTCTTCTCTAGGCACATTCCTGGCGTTCAGCGCCAGAATGTTGCTTGTTTTTGGCGTTCAGCGCCAGGTTGATGCTCTGTTCTGACATTGAACGCCAGCCAGATGCTCCTTACTGGCGTTGAACGCCAGCCTGTGCTTCCTCCAGGGTGTGATTTTTCTTCTGCTGTTTTGTTGATTCTGTTTTTAATTGTTATGTTTTTTTCGTGACTCCTCATGATCATGTACCTAATAAAACACAAAATAAAAATAATATAAAATAAAAATTAGATAAAATTGGGTTGCCTCCCAACAAGCGCTTCTTTAATGTCAATAGCTTGACAGTGGCTCTCATGGAGCCACAAGGTGATCAGGTCAATGTTGTATAGTCCCAACACCAAACTTAGAGTTTGGATATGGGATCTTAACACCAAACTTAGAGTTTGGTTGTGGCCTCACAACACCAAACTTAGAGTTTGACTGTGGGGGCTCTTCTTGACTCTGAACTGAGAGAAGCTCTTCATGCTTACTCTCTTTTGTCACAGAGGGATGGCCATGTGCCTTAAACACAAGGTAGTCCCCATTCAATTGAAGGACTAATTCACCTCTGTTGACATCTATCACAGCTCCTGCTGTGGCTAGGAAAGGTCTTCCAAGGATGATGCATTCATCCTCTTCCTTCCTAGTGTCTAAGATTATGAAATCAGCAGGGATGTAAAGGCCTTCAACCTTTACTAACACGTCCTCCACTATTTCATAAGCTTGTCTCAATGACTTGTCTGCCAATTGTAATGAGAACAAGGCAGGTTGTACCTCAATGATCCCCAGCTTCTCCATTACAGAGAGTGGCATAAGATTTATCCCTGACCCCAGATCACATAGAGCCTTTTCAAAGGTCATGGTGCCTATGGTACAAGGTATTAAGAACTTGCTAGGATCTTGTTTCTTTTGAGGTAGAGTTTGCTGAATCCAGGTATCTAGTTCATTAATGAGTAAGGGAGGTTCACTTTCCCAAGTCTCATTACCAAACAACT
The DNA here is from genome assembly GCF_003086295.3 of Arachis hypogaea. Taxonomy (NCBI): domain Eukaryota; kingdom Viridiplantae; phylum Streptophyta; class Magnoliopsida; order Fabales; family Fabaceae; genus Arachis; species Arachis hypogaea. Next base: position 26,761,711 of record NC_092036.1, read on the forward strand.
TGGCATTCAGCTTTATGATAGCTCCTAAATATTGAGCAACTTGCTCTCCAGTCACATCTTCATCCTCTTCAGAGGAAGAATAGTCTTCAGAGCTCATGAATGGCAGAAGGAGATTTAATGGAATCTCTATGGTCTCTATATGAGCCTCAGATTCCTGTGGATCCTTAATAGGAAACTCCTTCTTGCTTTAGGGACGTCCCAGGAGGTCATCCTCACTAGGATTTTCGTCCTCCTCCTCCTTTGTGCATTCGGCCATATTGATTATATCAATGGCCTTGCACTCTCCTTTTGGATTCTCTTCTGTATTGCTTGGAGAATACTGGGAGGAGTTTCAATGACTTTCTTACTCAGCTGGCCCACTTGTGCCTCCAAATTTCTGATGGAGGATCTTGTTTCATTCATGAAACTGAAAGTGGCCTTTGACAGATCAGAGACTAGATTGGCTAAATTAGAAGTGTTTTGTTCAGAATTCTCTGTCTGTTGCTGAGAAGATGATGGATATGGCTTGCTATTGCTTAGCCTATTACGTCCACCATTATTAAAGCCTTGTTGAGGCTTTTGTTGATCCTTCCATGAGAAATTTGGATGATTTCTCCATGATGAGTTATAGGTGTTTCCGTAAGGTTCACCCATGTAATTAACCTTTGCCATGGCAGGGTTCTCAGGATCATAAGCTTCTTCAGAAGCTGCCTCTTTAGTACTGTTGGATGCATTTTACCATCCATTCAGATTTTGAGAGATCATGTTGACCTGTTGAGTCAACACTTTGTTCTGAGCCAATATGGCATTCAGAGCATCAATTTCAAGAACTCCTTTCTTCTGAGGTATCCCATTATTCACGGAATTCCTCTCAGAAGTGTACATGAATTGGTTGTTTGCAACCATGTCAATGAGTTCTTGAGCCTCTTCAGGCGTTTTCTTTAGGTGAATAGATCCACTTGCAGAATGGTCCAATGACATTTTCGAAAATTCAGATAGACCATAATAGAATATATCTAATATGGTCCATTCTGAAAACATGTCAGATGGACATCTTTTGGTCAGCTACTTGTATCTTTCCCAAGCTTCATAGAGGGATTCACCATCTTTTTGTTTGAAGGTCTGAACATCCACTCTAAGCTTGCTCAGCTTTTGAGGAGGAAAGAATTTATCCAAGAAAGTGTAGAACCTATGCACAATTACTCAAGAGGGGGGGGGGGTGAATTGAGTATTGCAACAACAATGAATCTTTTTGCGAAAGTTAAAGACAATATACAAAAGTGTTATTGTACTAGTATTTTTCCAAGAGCTTAACTCAATTGCTAAGCATTTATAAGGAGCTTTTACTTTCCAATAGACACCAACTCAAATAAATTGATCAAGCTTTTCACCAATCGGACTTAAGCTACTCCTTAAGTACTTACGAAGCTACTTTTCGATCACAATTTATTTGCTCAAAGGTAAAAGACAATAATATTGAAGAGATGAGTTTGGAGAGATTTAGAGTGGTTCGGCACAATCCTTGTCCTACGTCCACTTTCTTTCTCAATCGCAATTGAGAAGTTCCACTATTGCCAAGCTTCAAGGTGCTCGCGCAAAACCTTTTACAATCCGAGTCCTTAGTTTCTAACACCTCACGGTATATGATCACCACTCGTATACTAACCCACTCCACTTAGAGATACCTTCTCTAAGATTTGCCTTGAGTACTTAGTATACCTCTTTGGTATCCTCACCGACTATAGTGTTTATAACTCTTGACTCAACCTTGGAGATCACACTCCAATTTACAAAGTGTACAAGAAAACAATTCTCAAAGAATTGTTGAGATGAAATGAGTACTCTCTAGAAGGGTGTATGATTACAAGTTTAGCACTATTGAACCAATTAATATTGCTCTCTCAAATTGTGTATTATAACACCTTAAAAAATGTGTAGAATGAAAGAATATGAACAAGATAGTTTGCAAATACTCAAAAATATGAAATAAGGCTTCAATCCATCTATTTATAGACTCCCCAAACCTTAGAAACGTTGGGGAGTTAGTGGGATGGAGCCTTTTTGTCAAAACTAGCCGTTTTTTATGTTTTTGAATCATTTGCATCGATGCATAACACTTTGCATCGATGCAAATGTGTCTTTGAAGCTGAAATTTGAATTTTCAGCTAGGTTGCATCGATGCAAACTTCTTTGCATCGATGCAACAAGTCGTTGCATGCTTTGCATCGATGCAAGATGAGTGTGCATCGATGCAAACCTTAAAGAATGGCTTAAAATCACTTCAAAATACTTAGGATTGATCTCAAACTTGTTGGAGTCAATTCCTATGCTTTTGTACCTTTGAAAACAAGTTTTAAACCATTTGGCTAGCATCGAATTGCAAGATGTGCATCAAAACATTTTGTGAGTGTGTGTTGAGAGATTTAGCAATTGGTTCTTAACAAGAAGTTACCTAAGTCCTAAGACACTATACTTGTCTTCAAATGTTGTGGACTTGAGTTTCTTGTTGTTGTTGTGTTGCTTTCAACTCTTCATTCCTCAACGTTGAATGTTGGTTGATCTTTCAACATGCTTGTTCATTCAAGTTGTTTGTTGGTTTGTCTTTCATGTCGTTTGTTGGTTTGTCATTCATCAAAACCTACGAATACAAACTTCGCATACAAGCAACATGATTTACAATTTCCCCCTTTTTGATAATGACAAACCAATTTTGAGGATATGCATTTATAAATGATTTTGAAAGCAACAATAATGCACTTTGTTTTATAGAAAGCTTTGGAGAAGGCTTCACAAACAAATTTTGCAGGAGTTCCCCCTAAATATGTGCATTTGTTCCCTTAAAGGGCGTTTATCAAAGAAAACGATTTAGATATCAAAGTTTTTGCTTAGCGGAAGTCTTTTTGAAATCATTGTTTCGCAAACTTATTTCTTCTTTTCAAATCCTCAAACTTCTTCTTTTTCAAAAGTTCAAAACTTCAAATATCCTCAAACTTCTCTTCCCCCTTTTGACATTATCAAAAAGAAAGGAGTTTGAAATGTGTCATAGAAGCATGCATAAAACAATGAATTTTTTTAAGTTCAATTTCTCTATTAATCTCAAGGATGAGATATTCCCCCTTTCAAAAAGAATTTGATTTCCTCTTTTTATATATAACAAGCATGCATAATTCCCCCTAAAGAAGTGAAATATATCAAAGCATGCACATTAACTTAAAATAGGGGTACCAAGCCTATTTTGAGTTATTCACCAAATAAGCATACAAGCATTAATCATTAAACAAAATTTGGAAGGAAATATCAAAGTATTTAAACCATAATAGAAATCCTTAGCTTACTGGGAGTTAGTTTAACAATTCATATAATCAAATAAACATAAAGCAATAAAAAGTGACTTGATGAAGAGGAGATAATCAATCTTGGTCTTCATCATCATCATTATCCTCTTCATACGGTAGGTGGATGCCGAAATGCTCATATAAGTCATCAATACGACGATCCAAGCGACCCGTGCGATGATCTACACGAGACACACGACGATTAAGTGCTTCAAGTTGCCTACCATGCTCTACTTCAATCCTTTGGATGTTTTGGTTGATGGATTGTAATTCTCTCATTACATCAACCAAGGAGGGTGGTTCTTGAGCTTGAGGTGCTTGTGGAGGAGCTTGCTCTTGAGGACCTTGTTCATCAACATTTCTTCTTCCCATTTTATTGAGAATATGAGTGTTGATACAAGATTGAGGTGGTACTTCCTTGGCAATCTCATTTGATACATCAATACCAACATAATCAAAGACTTTAGACCATAGGCAAAGGAATCCTAATCCACCATTCCTATCCTTCATCTTGAGCCTAATCATATGTTGTACTATAAAGTATGGCCAATTAATCTTAATCCCATTCATCATAGCCCACATGACAATTAAATCTTCATCATTTACATTCGCATGCCCGGATATTCTAGGTTGCAATACATAGGTGACTAGATATAACAAAGTTCTATGTTCCGCACTCATTGAATTGCAACTAATTTTGGAGTGAGCTCCTTGTACAAGGTTGAACAAATGCATGGCATTGTCCTTTGAATAACCCCATTCATCAATTGGGGTTTTACCACCTTGAAACAAGTCACCTTGATTTGGCAACTCCCAAATGGTGGCTAACTCATCACCATCTAGCCTATAATCCTTTCTTCCTATCTTGAAGAATAATGTGAAATTTGATTCATCTTCCTCATCAATCTCAATCATGAGTGTACTATAGGTTATGGCAACTAAATCCGGATAATATTTACTCTTAATTTGAACAAAATCCATGAGGCCTTGATGAACTAGAATAGCCTTAAGAGTATCAAACTTATGAATGACAAGAAGGGTCGGATCCAAATACCTCGGAGGAATTTCCTTTCTTCCGGCGAGCCTTGCCTCATAGAATTGAAGATCTTCATTAGAAGCAAAGTACCTTGCCAAAGGATGATCATTTGGAGGTGGAACCACACTTGAAGAGCCTTTTGACTTCTTGATGGTTCTCTTGATTCTAGGCATTGTGGATGATTTTGTTTTATGGGTTTTGTAGAGGAGAATGTGGGGACTTCAAATATGTAATTTGTTTGTGGGTATCTAAGTTTTGTGAGTTGTATGAAGCTATATGTGAGCTTGTTTTGGAGGTTATGGAGGTTTGAATGTGGGGATATGAGTTGTGAGGTTGAAGATGATGAAAAAGTGGGGTTTTGTTGCTCAAAAATGCCAAATTCACGTGTTTTTGTGCAATTTGGTCGTGTTTGCATCGATGCAATAGGCTTTGCATCGATGCACATAGCACGTTGTGTGCTTTGCATCGATGCAAAAGCTTGGTTGCATCGATGCAACATGCATCATTTTGCCCAGAATCACCAAATTTTCATCCTTTGGTGGTTCTTTCTTCAATCCTTTGAGTTCCATCATGTATATACTCACTTAAACCATTATAAACTTCAATTTGTTGATCCTCCATTGTTTATAATCTTCAAATTCTTCAATCTACCTCAAGATTAATCACTCATTCATCAACTCATAAACCTACAAAACAATGGCTAATTGGATATCTCCAATGCTTAAGTTAGTAAGAGATACAAAAATAGCAATATAAATACAATGAATTCAAACAAATCATATTAGATTAGAATCCAAGATACCAAGTTCATTTCGGATGTTAAAAAAAACTTTCTTTACATAAAGGTTTAGTGAAGATGTCCGCTAGTTGTTTACTAGTTTCGACAAATTCAATAACCACATCACCCTTTTGAACATGGTCTCTTATGAAGTGATGTCTAATCTCAATATGCTTGGTTCTTGAATGTTGAACCGGATTCTTGGTTAAATTTATTGCACTAGTATTATCACATTTGATAGGAATGTGATCAAGCATGAGTCCATAGTCCACAAGTTGTTGTTTCATCCATAAAATTTGGGCGCAACAACTACCGGCGGCTACATACTCGGCTTCGGCGGTAGACAAGGCTACACTTACTTGTTTCTTACTATGCCATGAAACAAGAGAGTTTCCTAGCAAGTGACAAGTGCCGCTAGTGCTTTTCCTATCCAATTTGCAACCGGCAAAATCGGAATCGGAATAACCAATCAAATCACACGTGGATCCTTTCGGATACCACAATCCAACATTTAATGTTCCTATGAGATACTTCATAATCCTTTTCACCGCACTTAAGTGAGATTCCTTAGGATTAGCTTGGTATCTCGCACACATGCATACACTAAACATGATATCTGGCCTACTTGCCGTTAGATAAAGTAATGATCCTATCATGCCTCTATACTTCTTTACATATATGCTTTTACCTTGTTCATCTTTGTCAAGGTAGCAAGTAGTGCTCATTGGTGTGTCCATTGCCTTAGCATTGTCCATTCCAAATCTTTTGAGCAATTCCTTGCAATATTTGGTTTGGCTAACGAAAGTTCCTTCTTTTCCTTGTTTGATTTGAAGACCAAGGAAGAAGTTGAGTTCGCCCATCATGGACATTTCAAATTCACTTTGCATGAGGTTTGAGAAAAACTTGCAAAGTGATTCGTTAGTTGAACCAAATATTATGTCATCGACGTAAACTTGTACCAAAAGGATATTTTTGTTTTCAATCAAGATAAATAAAGTTGTATCAACCTTCCCTCTTCTAAAACCCTTTTCTATTAAAAACATGCTCAAACGTTCATACCAAGCTCTTGGAGCTTGTTTAAGACCATAAAGAGCTTTCTTGAGTTTAAAAACATGATTAGGATTTCCATAATCCTCAAAACCGGGAGGTTGTTCAACATATACTTCTTCTTGAATGAAACCATTAAGAAAGGCACTCTTAACATCCATCTGATAAAGTTTGAAGTTATAAGAGGATGCAAAAGCAAGTAACATCCTAATTGCTTCTAATCTAGCTACGGGAGCATAAGTTTCGTCATAATCAATGCCTTCCTTTTGATTATAACCTTTAGCTACTAATCTAGCTTTGTTTCTAACAATTGTACCATTTTCATCGAGTTTATTTCTAAAAACCCATTTTGTTCCTACAATTGTTTGATTACTTGGTTTAGGCACCAATTCCCAAACGTCATTTCGTTTGAATTGGTTAAGCTCCTCTTGCATTGCCATAGCCCAATGTTCATCATCAATTGCGGACTCAATGGTAGATGGTTCAATTTGAGAAACAAAAGCACTATATGCAAATAAATTTCTAAAAGTGGATCGAGTTGTTACCCCTTTCGAAACATCACCAATGACGTTGTCTAGAGGATGATCCTTTGAAGTACGCCAATCCTTTGGAAGTGCATTTATTTGTGCTTGTGATGGTTCAATTTCTTCAACTTGAACACTATCCTTTGTTGAGCTTGTAGAGGCTTCATTTAAATCTTTTTCTTTGTCTTCACCATTCAAATTTAGTGAATCAAAGTTTTCTACATTTTCATCAAAATATTTTCTAGCACAACAACGGTTAGTTTCATCAAAAGCGACATGAATACTTTCTTCCATAGTCATGATGCGTTTATTATATACTCTAAAAGCTTTGCTAGTTAAAGAGTAGCCTAAGAAGATTCCTTCATCAGCCTTAGCATCAAATTTACCTAAGTTATCTTTTCCATTATTTAGAATAAAGCATTTACAACCAAAGACGTGAAGGTGGGAAATATTTGGCTTTCTTCCTTTGTACAATTCGTACGGTGTTTTCTTAAGAATAGGTCGAATGATAATCCTATGCATAACATAACACGCGGTACTAACCGCATCCGCCCAAAAGTACTTAGGAATATTAGCCTCATTGAGCATAGTTCTCGCCATTTCTTCTAAATGACGATTTTTCCTTTCAACCACACCATTTTGTTGTGGTGTTCTAGGAGAGGAAAAATTATGCTCAATGCCATTTTCTTCACAAAAAGTTTCAAAAAGATTGTTTTCAAATTCTCCACCATGATCACTTCTAATAGATGATATATGCAAATTCTTTTCATTTTGAATAACTTTGGCTAATCTTTTGAATGCTCGAAATGCATCACTCTTGTTTGCTAGGAACAAGGTCCATGTAAATCGAGAGTAATCATCAACAATAACTAAAGCATAGTAATTGCCACCAAAGCTCATAGTCCTAGAAGGACCAAATAAATCCATGTGCAAAAGTTGTAATGGCCTTGTTGTTGAAACAATGTTTTTGGATTTAAAAGAGGCCTTTACTTGTTTTCCCTTTTGACATGCGTCGCAAAGGACGTCTTTTTCAAAACGTAGCTTTGGTAAGCCAATTACTAACTCTTTAGAGACTAACTTGCTAAGATGGTCCATGTTAGCATGAGCTACTCTACGATGCCATAACCAAGTTTCATCATTTTTACTAACAAGGCATTTCACATCATTTGAGGAAACTTCATTTAGATTAATCATGTATACATTGTCAACACGGTGCCCAATTAGCACAATTTCATTAGTGTCTTGCCTTTTTATCAAACAACATTTTGAATCAAAGGTGACTAAGTTTCCTTTGTCACAAAGTTGGCTAACACTAATGAGATTATGTTTGAGACCTTTGACAAGTATAACATTATCTATGGAGGTAGAAGAATTTTTACCAACTTTTCCAACGCCGATTACTTTGCCGGTGTTGTTGTCTCCATAGATCACGTTTCCTCCGTTTGTAGGCTCTATTGCGGTGAACTTTGATTCATCGCCGGTCATGTGTTTGGAGCATCCACTATCAACATACCAATTTGTATCCTTAGCTCCAACACGTACCTACAAAACAATTAAAATTGGGATTTAGGTACCCAAGTGAATTTGGGTCCTTGATGGTTAGTATGAGCATAATGCCCATAAGGTGCCCATCTCGTATCTTGACTACGAAAGTTTATATGTTTAATTCTAGTAAAGCATACGGGTGCTATATGACCTACTTTATTACAATAATGACATATGACATTTGGATTATGCATCCTATGCATGTTTCTAAATGGTTGCCTAGGTTGTTTCCTAAATGCAACATCTTTTGATCTATATGCATTGTGATTATAATTTCTAAATGAAGCATGTTGAGGAGGATGTTTAAAGGCTTCATTCCTTTTAGGCATGCTTGCCTTTTGGGCTTGCGGTTGCCTAATAGGAGTTTTAGCATTTTTAAATTTTCCTTTTTCAAAACCTAAACCTTCCTTATTATGAACATGCTTTTGGTTTTTCAACATTTTATCTAAGTTCTTTGAAGATTCATTGAACTTAGCTAAAGTGTTCTTAAGATTTGTAATTTCATTTTCATGCATTTTACAAGATTTGTATGGATCACTACTTGTGCTACACTTATCTTTTCCAAGATTGATATTCTCGTTTTTCAACATCTCATTTTGTTTTAAAAGATCCATATTCTTTTTCTTTAGGAGAGAATAATCTTGGGTAAGTTTTGTGTACACCTCAAGTAAGGCATCATATTCATCTTGTAAATTAAAAGAAGTGGAGTTGTCATCACTAACCTTTTCTTCGCTTGCCATTAAGCAAAGATTTGCAACCTCGTCGTCATCGGAGTCGGATTCATCCTCGTTCTCCCATGATATGTATGCTTTCTCCTTCTTCTTAAATTTCTTGTTTTTGTCCTCCTTTTGAAGTTTTGGACAATTGGGTTTGATGTGTCCAACTTCTCCACACTCATAGCATTTTGGTACCTTTGTTTTGCTCTTGAAGTTTTTCTTCATTGCAAACTTATTGAATCTTTTCAATAAGAGTGCAAATTCTTCATCTCCTTCTTCTTCATTATCATCACTCTCTTCTTGTAGTGATGTTGTTTTAAGGGCGAGACTTTTCTTCTTGCTTTCTTCACCTTTTTGTCTATTTAGCATAGTCATTTCATAGGTGAGAAGATTACCTCGTAGTTGATCGAATGTAAGTTGATCATAGAGCCTTCCTTCCACAATGGCGTTCACTTTGGAGTTCCATTTTGGTGTAAGGCTTGTAAGCACCTTGGTCACAATTTGTTTATCATTGTATTTTGTGCCAAGCATGCTTAGATTGTTGAAGATCTTGGAGAGTCTTTCAAGAGCTTCTTCAATGCTCTCTTCATCTTTCATTTTAAAATTTTCCCATTCATGAACCAACATAAATACCTTTGATTCTTTAACGTGGTCGGTTCCTTCGTAAGTGATTTGGAGTTTATCCCAAATCTCTTTAGCGGTTTCACATGTAGAGATCTTCATATAATCATGCTCGTTAAGTGCACAATGAATGAAGTTGATGGCTTTATCATTCATTGCCACTTTCTTCCAATCATCGTCACTATATTCATCTTCTCCTTTCGGTACTTGCTTTGAGACGGAGACTTCTCCTTCTTTAGCGCTTGTTGTCTTTGTTGGAATATGATTTCCATTCTCAATCACTTTCCAAATTCTCACATCTTGAGAACGGATCCAAATTCTCATCTTATTTTTCCAATAAGAGTAATTTGTTCCGCTAAAAAGAGGAGGTCTAGCGGTTGAGTTACCTTCACTAGTGTTGTTGTTGTTAAAGCTTGTGCTTGCCATGATCTTTTCCCTTAAACGGTTAAGTCTTTCAAAGGGTTAAGCTCTGATACCACTTGTAGAACCTATGCACAATTACTCAAGAGGGGGGGTGAATTGAGTATTGCAACAACAATGAATCTTTTTGCAAAAGTTAAAGACAATATACAAAAGTGTTATTGTACTAGTATTTTTCCAAGAGCTTAACTCAATTGCTAAGCATTTATAAGGAGCTTTTACTTTCCAATAGACACCAACTCAAATAAATTGATCAAGCTTTTCACCAATCGGACTTAAGCTACTCCTTAAGTACTTACGAAGCTACTTTTCGATCACAATTTATTTGCTCAAAGGTAAAAGACAATAATATTGAAGAGATGAGTTTGGAGAGATGCAAACGCTATTTAGAGTGGTTCGGCACAATCCTTGTCCTACGTCCACTTTCTTTCTCAATCGCAATTGAGAAGTTCCACTATTGCCAAGCTTCAAGGTGCTCGCGCAAAACCTTTTACAATCCGAGTCCTTAGTTTCTAACACCTCACGGTATATGATCACCACTCGTATACTAACCCACTCCACTTAGAGATACCTTCTCTAAGATTTGCCTTGAGTACTTAGTATACCTCTTTGGTATCCTCACCGACTATAGTGTTTATAACTCTTGACTCAACCTTGGAGATCACACTCCAATTTACAAAGTGTACAAGAAAACAATTCTCAAAGAATTGTTGAGATGAAATGAGTACTCTCTAGAAGAGTGTATGATTACAAGTTTAGCACTATTGAACCAATTGATATTGCTCTCTCAAATTGTGTATTATAACACCTTAAAAAATGTGTAGAATGAAAGAATATGAACAAGATAGTTTGCAAATACTCAAAAATATGAAATAAGGCTTTAATCCATCTATTTATAGACTCCCCAAACCTTAGAAACGTTGGGGAGTTAGTGGGATGGAGCCTTTTTGTCAAAACTAGCCGTTTTTTATGTTTTTGAATCATTTGCATCGATGCATAACACTTTGCATCGATGCAAATGTGTCTTTGAAGCTGAAATTTGAATTTTCAGCTAGGTTGCATCGATGCAAACATCTTTGCATCGATGCAACAAGTTGTTGCATGCTTTGCATCGATGCAAGATGAGTGTGCATCGATGCAAACCTTAAAAAATGGCTTAAAATCACTTCAAAATACTTAGGATTGATCTCAAACTTGTTGGAGTCAATTCCTATGCTTTTGTACCTTTGAAAACAAGTTTTAAACCATTTGGCTAGCATCGAATTGCAAGATGTGCATCAAAATATTTTGTGAGTGTGTGTTGAGAGATTTAGCAATTGGTTCTTAACAAGAAGTTACCTAAGTCCTAAGACACTATACTTGTCTTCAAATGTTGTGGACTTGAGTTTCTTGTTGTTGTTGTGTTGCTTTCAACTCTTCATTCCTCAACATTGAATGTTGGTTGATCTTTCAACATGCTTGTTCATTCAAGTTGTTTGTTGGTTTGTCTTTCATGTCGTTTGTTGGTTTGTCATTCATCAAAACCTACGAATACAAACTTCGCATACAAGCAACATGATTTACAATTTCCCCCTTTTTGATAATGACAAACCAATTTTGAGGATATGCATTTATAAATGATTTTGAAAAGATAAGATTTTTAAAATTGAAAATTTGACTTGACTTGTAAGAAACAACTAATTTTGAAAATTTTTGACTAAGTCAACTCAAATTTTCGAAAATTTGGAGAAAAATAAGGAAAAGATATTTTTTTTACTTTTGAATTTTTAATTATGAGAGGAAAAACACAAACATGACCCAAAACATGAAAATTTTGGATCAAAACACAAGATGCATGCAAGAACACTATGAATGTCAAGATGAACACCAAGAACACTTTGAAGATCATGATGAACATCAAGAACATAATTTTGAAAAATTTTTTGATGCAAAGAAAACATGCAAGACACCAAACTTAGAAATCTTTAATGCATGGACTCTAACAAACGAAAAATGCATATGAAAAACAACAAACAACACAAAACAAGAAAACATCAAGATCAAACAAGAAGACTTGTCAAGAACAACTTGAAGATCACGAAGAACACTATGAATGCATGAATTTTTTCGAAAAATGCAAGAAAAAGTTTTAAACCATGCAATTGACACCAAACTTAAAATTTGACTCAAGACTCAAACAAGAAACGCAAAATATTTTTGATTTTTATGATTTTCTAATTTTTATGTATTTTTATTAATTTTTTCGAAAATAAAGTTTGAAAAAAAACGAAAAATAAGAGAAAAATTTTGAAAAAAGATTTTTGAAAAGAAAATTACCTAATCTGAGCAACAAGATGAACCGTCAGTTGTCCATACTCGAACAATCCCCGGCAACGGCGCCAAAAACTTGGTGTTGTTGCCGGATCAACTTGGTGCTGTGGTTGCACATAATTGTAATTCAAACATTCCCCGGCAACGGCGCCAAAAACTTGGTAGACAAAATTGTGATCCTCAAAATTGGTCTCTTTGTATTTGTGTGAAATCAAAAATACCCCAAAGAGATCATGGTGTGATAAATTGGGATCTTAATAATCCCTGGTGTGATCATAACTCCGTTCAACTTAACCAGCAAGTGTACTGGGTCATCCAAGTAATACCTTACGTGAGTAAGGGCCGATCCCACAGAGATTGTTGGTATGAAGCAAGCTATGATCACCTTGTAAATCTCAGTTAGGCAGATTAAATTGGTTTATGATGAGTTCGAAAATTAATAATAAATAGAAAATAAAAAGGATAGAAATACTTATGCAAATCAATAGTGGGAATTTCAGATAGGCGTATGGGGATGCTGTGCTCCTCTTGAATCTCTACTTTCTTATTACATTCATCCAATCCTTCTTACTCCTTTCCATGGCAAGCTGTATGTAGGGCATCACCGTTGTCAATGGCTACATCCCATCCTCTCAGTGAAAATGGTCCTATACTCTGTCACAGCACGGCTAATCATCTGTCGGTTCTCAATCAGGTTGGAATAGAATCCCTTGATTCTTTTGCGTTTGTCATCACGCCCAGCCTTCAGGAGTTTGAAGCTCGTCACAGTCATTCAATCCCAGAATCCTACTCGGAATACCATAGACAAGGTTTAGACTTTCCGGATCCTCATGAATGCTGCCATCTATCTAGCTTATACCACGAAGATTCTGTTGGTGAATCTAAGAGATATGCACCCGGCCTAAGGTAGAACGGAAGTGGTTGTCAGTCACGCGCGTTCATATGTGAGAATGATGATGAGTGTCACGGATCATCTCATTCATCAAGTTGAAGTGCAACGTATATCTTGGAATAAGAATAAAAGATCATTGAATAGAAAGTAATAATAATTGTATTGAAACTTGAGGTACAGCAGAGCTCCACACCCTTAATCTATGGTGTGCAGAAACTCCACTGTTGAAAATACATAAGTGAAAGGTTTAGGCATGGCCGAATGGCCAGCCCCCTGAATGATCAAGAGACCGAATGATCAAAGACTACAAAGTCAAAAGATTAAACTGTCAAAAGATGTCTAATACAATAGTAACTTATCCTATTTATACTAGACTAGCTACTAGGGTTTACATGAGTAAGTAATTGATGCATAAATCCACTTCTGGGGCCCACTTGGTGTATGCTTGGGCTGAGCTTGATCTATCCACGAGCTGAGGCTTTTCTTGGAGTTGAACTCCAAGTTATAACGTGTTTTGGGCGTTCAACTCCGGATCATGACGTGTTTCTGGCGTTTAACTCCAGACAGCAGCATGTACTTGGCGTTCAACGCCAAGTTACGTCATCAATTCCCAAATAAAGTATGGACTATTATATATTGCTGGAAAGCTCCAGATGTCTACTTTCCAACGCCGTTGAGAGCGCGCCATTTGGAGTTCTGTTGCTCCAGAAAATCCATTTCGAGTGTAGGGAGGTCAGATTCCAACAGCATCAGCAGTCCTTTTGTCAGCCTTTTTCAGAGTTTTGCTCAAGTCCCTCAATTTCAGCCAGAAATTACCTAAAATCACAGAAAAACACACAAACTCATAGTAAAGTTCAGAAATGTGAATTTAACTTCCCTAAAAGTAGCTTAAACTTACTAAAAACTACCTAAAAACAATGCCAAAAAGCGTATAAATTATCTGCTCATCAGCCAGCTAGAAGCAACAGCTGGGCGTTGAACGCCCAGGAGAGGCTACAAATGGGCGTTAAACGCCCAAAACATGTAGCGTTTGGGCGTTTAACGCCAGGATTGTGGGGAGGAGAATTTTTGAAAACCCACCCCCTCCCTTTAAATCCACGTTCGGCCTCCCTCCTTTCATCCACCATTCGATACTAGCTCTCCTTTTATCCCTCTCCTTTCCTTTCTTTTCCTTGAGGACACGCAAACCTCTAAGTTTGGTGTGTTTTTCCGTGATCACTGAGCTAAAACTCATCAAGATCATGGCACCTAAGGGAAAACAAAACACTTCAAGAGGCAAGAAAGAGAATATTCCAAAACCACTTTGGAATCAAGAGAAGCTCTTAAAAAAAACATGCAGACCATTACCACAAAATAATGGGTCTGAAATCAGTGATCCCGGAAGTTAAATTCGATCTGAAAGAAGACGAATATCCGGAGATACAGAAGCTGAAGCGCCAGAAGCTGTCTCTTGAAGGACCAGACACCCCGCAGGCTGAAGGAGCACCCATCATCTTCCAAACTAAAGGTTGTTGAGTTCTAATCTTAGTCTTAACTCTGTGATAGTTGTTCTTATTAGGATATTACCTTAGATGTTATATATTAGTAGTAGTAATTATTATCTCTATTTTGATTTTATCTCCAATTAAGCTATAATTTATTTTTCTCATCATTATCAAACATGAATAAAATAGTAGATTTTTAGAATAAAAAGGCAATATTTTTATTCTTTCAAGTTCTTAATAAGGAAAATTCTAATTATTTATATGTGGTGGCAATACTTTTTGTCTTCTGAATGAATGTCTGAACAGTGCATATTTTTGATATTGAAATTTATGAATGTTAAAATTGTTGGCTCCTGAAAGAATGATGAACAAGAGAAATGTTATTGATAATTTGAAAAATCATGAAATTGATTCTTGAAGCAAGAAAAAGCAGTGAAAAACAAGCTTGCAAAAAAAAGAAAAAAAAAGCAAAAGAGGTAGAAAAAGCCAATAGTCCTTTAAACTAAAAGGCAAGGGTGAAAAGGATCCAAGGCTTTGAGCATCAATGGATAGGAGGGCCCAAGGAAATAAATCCAGGCCTAAGCGGCTAAATCAAGCTGTCCCTAACCATGTGCTTGTGGCATGCAGGTCCAAGTGAAAGGCTTGAGACTGAGTGGTTAAATTCGTGATCCAAAGCAAAAGAGTGTGCTTAAGAACTCTGGACACCTCTAATTGGGGACTCTAGCAAAGCTAAGTCACAATCTAAAAAGGTTCACCTAGTAATGTGTCTGTGGCATTTATGTATCCGGTGGTAATACTGGAAAACAAAGTGCTTAGGGCCACCGCCAAGACTCATAAAGTAGCTGTGTTCAAGAATCAACATACTAAACTAGGAGAATCAATAATACTATCTGATTTCTGAGTTTCTATGGATGCCAATCATTCTGAATTTCAAAGGATAAAGTGAGATGCCAAAACTGTTCAGAAGCAAAAAGTTACTAGCCCCGCTCTTCTAATTAGAATCTGAGCTTCACTTAAAACTCTGAGATATTATTGCTTCTTAATTTCTTTTTATCCTATTTTATTTATCTAGTTACTTGGGAACAAGCAACAGTTTAAGTTTGGTGTTGTGATGAGCGGATATTTTATACGCTTTTTTGGGGTAATTTCATGTAGATTTTAGTATGTTTTAGTTAGTTTTTAGTATAATTTTATTAGTTTTTAGGCAAAATTCATATTTCTAGACTTTACTATGAGTTTGTGTGTTTTTCTGTAATTTCAGGTATTTTCTGGCTGAAATTGAGGGAGCTGAGCAAAAATCTAATTTAGGTGAAAAAGGACTGCTGATGGTGTTGGATTCTGACCTCACTGCACTCGGAATGGATTTTTTGGAGCTACAGAAGTCCAATTGGCGCGCTCTCAATTGAGTTGGAAAGTAGACATCCAGGGCTTTCCAGAAATATATAATATTCCATACTTTGCTCGAAGATAGATGACATAAACTGGCATTTAACGCCAGTTCCATGTTGTAGTCTACCGTTCAGCGCCAGAAACAGGTTGCAAGTTGGAGTTCAACGCCAAAAGCATGTTACTAGCATTCAACTCCAGAAACAGCCCAGGCACATGAGAAGCTTAAGTCTCAGCCCCATCAGACTCCAAGTGGGCCCCAGAAGTAGATTTCTACACTATCCATCTTAGTTTACTCATTTTCTGTAAACCTAGGTTACTAGTTTAGTATTTGAACAACTTTTAGAGATTTATTTTGTATCTCATGACATTTTTAGATCTAAACTTTGTGCTTTGTGACGGCATGAGTCTCTAACTCCATTGTTGGGGGTGAGGAGCTCTGCAGCGTCTCGATGAATTAATGCAATTATTTCTGTTTTCCATTCAAACACGCTTGTTCTTATCTAAGATGTTCATTCGCGCTTCACTATGAAGAAGGTGATGATCCGTGACACTCATCACCTTCCTCAATCCATGAACGTGTGCCTGACAACCACCTCCGTTCTACATTAGATTGAATGAGTATCTCTTAGATTCCTTAATCAGAATCTTCGTGGTATAAGCTAGAATATTTTGAAGGCCACTCTTGAGGATCCGAAAAGTCTAAACCTTGTCTGTGGTATTCCGAGTAGGATTTAAGGATTGAATGGCTGTGACGAGCTTCAAACTCGTGATTGTTGGGCATGATGACAAATGCAAAAGAATCAATGATATCTATTCCAACATTATCGAGAACCAACAGATGATTAGCCGTGCTGTGACAGAGCATTTGGACCATTTTCACTGAGAGGATGGGAAGTAGCCATTGACAACGGTGACGCCCTACATACAGCTTGCCATGGAAGGAGCCTTGCGTGTGTGAAGAGGAGGACAAGAGAAAAGCTGAAATTCAGAGGACAAATCATCTCCAAAACTCCAACATATTCTCCATTAATGCATAATAAGTATTTATTTCATGCTCTTTTATCTTTTACAATCGAGGCTAAAGAATCCTATTGGTATCCTGACTAAGATTAATAAGATAACCATAGCTTGCTTCAAACCAACAATCTCCATGGGATTCGACCCTTAATCACGTAAGGTATTACTTGGACGACCCAGTGCACTTGCTGGTTAGTGGTACGAGTTGTGAAAAGTTTGATTTACAATTTCATGCACCAAACACACATGCATATAAAAGAAATGGAAGACAATCATGCGTGCAACTAAATGTACAAGGAACAAATAAGAGAAAAAATAAATTAACCACCTTGTAGTTCATCATCATTGTTGTTGTCATTTTTCTCATATTCTCTCCTTCCAACACCAAACCTAGAATGATTGCTTGTCCACAAGCAACAAGTGAGAATAGTGATGATGGAATTGTGAATTAATCATGAATGTCTTAAGACAATGATGTACGTAATGTATGTGTTTAAGCAAGCAAAATTAAAGATAACAATAAAGACACAAAGAAATAGAGACAATGTGATTACATTAACAAGTAGGTTGAGCATGATACATTGTAAACTCTAGTTAATTAGTAAATAATTAACCGATAAATTAATTATTAATCGACAAAATTAGAAAATTAAAATATATAGTTTAATGAAGTAGAAATAATTAAAATATGAATTTTGAAACTAATTTTAAAGGTTTAAGCCCAAAATTGGGTCAAACAGGTTGAACGGATTGGACCAGGCCTAAACCGGACCCATGGCACACCATATAAAAGACCAAACCCAGCCTTCTTCTTCCTCATTACATGCAACCCGCTGAAAATCACAAAAAGGGAGAAGGAGAAGCTTCAAACCTTCACCCAAAGTACAATCTCACGTAACTTTCAATCTAGAGCTCTAATTGTTGAGTCGTTGATGGTCACGCGTTCCTCTCAGAATTCTCTATAAAAACCCACCAAACAATTTGGTAAGAATCCAGCAATTTGTCACTCAGCTACTCTTCCCATAGTTTAAAAAATTTGAGGTTTTGATTTTGAGGGATTATGTGATTTTAATGCTTTAAGGTTGAATTAACCTTAGAGACTCGCTAGGACTTGTCTCAAATGATTCGTGGTAAGGTGATAAACGACATATTTTATACACTTTTCGGCATTGTTTTCTAAGTGTTTTCAGTACATTTCATTGAGTTTTAGTTCATTTTAATAGGTTTTAGTGCAAAATTTACTTTTTGGATGCTACTTTGAGTTTTTGTATTTTTGTTATGATTTAAGGTAATTTATGGCTGAAATTGGCATGTTTTGGCAAAGTCTGATTCAGAGGCAAAGAATAGAGTGTAGATGCTATCAGATCCTGACATCCATGCATTCAAATAAGGATTTCTGGAGCTACAGAGGTTCCAATAATGTGCTCTCAATGGCGTTGGAAAGCTAACTTCCCGGGATTTCCAGCAATATATAATGGTTTATACTTTTCTTTTAAGGAGACTGCCCATATTGGGCGTTGAACGCCCGAATCGCCCCTTTTCTGGCGTTCAACGCCCCAAAGGGAGCAAGCCCAGCGTTGAACGCCCAAACCTGGCGTTCAACACCACCAAGAGAGTATAAGGTAGTGTGGATACCCCCTGATGGGCATTCAACGCCCATTTCTCAAGCCAGACACCAAGCTCAGCACAAAACACTCAATCGAAGTGGGCCCAGGAGTGGATTTTTGCACCCTTTAGTCTAGTCTATCATATTTTTGTACTTTTTCATTATTAGATTAGTATATATAAGAGAAGATCACTCATGTTTAGGAACTTTTGCTTCATTTTCTTCCATTACTTTTGTTTTATATAAAGCATGAGTCACTAAACCTCCCAGGTTAAGGTTAGGAGCTCTGCTGATTATCATGGATTAATAATATTACTATTTCTATTTCAATCTATGTTTGATTCCATTCTAAGATATATTTTCATTCTTCAATATAGGGGTGTTCATGGCCCGGCCCGGCCCGACCCCGAATACTTTAAGGGTTAATTTAGTGTGATTTCATCGAGTCTAGGGCCGGGTAAGGGTCTCAAGAATAGACCCGGTCATTATTTCGGATCGAGTCCGGGTCATAGCCCGGGTCACCCGAACTCGGCCCGGTGGCCCGTCATCATACATAATTAATATTTTGTGTTATTAGTGATGGATGATGGCTATTCTTATGTGGAATTTAAATATTGTAAACCTTAATATTTTGTATTATTAGTCATTATAAGATTATAAGTTAATGTTTTATGTTTAAGATACATAAGACTTTAGATTAATGCATAATATTGTGTTATTTGTATTGATTTAAATATTTGGTGTTATTAGACAATATTAGTATTGATTATGGTTATGCTTTAATTTTAGAGAAGGGTTGGTTCTTGTTATATTTTTTAAGTGAATTTTACTATGTGAATTGTGAAATAATGGTTGGAGATTAGGTAATTTTTACATGTTAAAGACCCGGTTTTCACCCGGCCCGAAGGTGCATAGGTTTCGTCGGGTCTAAGATCGGGTTAGGGTCTAAAAATTAGGTCTGGTCTATATTTCGGGTCGGGTCTGGGTCAAGCCAAACCCAGTGTGGCCCGGCCCATGTACACCTCTACTTCAATCCTTATGAATCTATGGTGGAACTATCATATGACCTCTTGTTCTACATGAGTTCTTGCGAGTCTCGAGAGGGATAGCATTGAACTACAAGCTTGAGAATATATCTCTTAGATGGCTAATCCACAATCTCGTTGGGGACATGGGAACATCTATTCAGCCGAGATCTGGGGCGATTAGGGCCTTTGTGTTATAAGCTAGAATCATAAAGCTTCATTCTCCGATCCGGAAGATCTGACCTTGTCTGTGGCATTTTGAGTAGCTTCACTAGAGATTGAATTGCTAGAGCTTCACCCTCGTTCAGATTGAATGACCATTAGCGTGGTATTTGATGTGGATCAGAGGAGATTAATGACCATTAGCGTGGCATTAATCACTTATAGCTTGCCATGGAATGAATCAGTCATTATTGGAATAGATAGTAAGAAAAGTTAATCCGAAAAGATAAGGCATCTCTAAAACCTTAACTGATTTCTCACTATTATTTCTTCTCTATTTCCTTATTATTTTCTTATTTATTGTATGCGCATTCAACAACAACCGATCAACTTTCTATTCGCCTCACTAAGATCTGTATGATAACCACTGCTTGCTCAATCCGACAATCCTCGTGGGATCGACCCTCACTCACCTAAGGCATTACTTGGATGACCCGGTGCACTTGCCGGTTAAGTTGTATGGAGTTCTAAATTTCGCACCCCAAGTTTTTGGCACCGTTGCTGCGGATTGTTTGAGATTAACAAACTAACGGTTGCCTTACTCTTTAGATCAGGTATTGTTTCCCATTTTTCTTTTGTTTACGTTTATTGTGTATTTGGTTTCTTGTTAAAACTTTCAAACTTTCTTGGTTTCTTTTCAAAAATCTTTCAAAAAGCTTTTTGTTTCGTTTGAGTCTTGTGTCAATCCTTGAGTTTGTTGCCTTTTTGGTTTTTCTTTTCTTGAGTTTTTCGAAAATTGTTCTTGACTGTTCTTCATCGTGTTTGAATTGTTCTTGGTATTTTCCTTGGTTTGATTTTAAAAAATTTTTAAGTTTGGTGTCTTGTTATGTTTTTCCTTCCAAATTTTTGAAATTTGTGTTCTTTGATTGCAGAATTTTTAAGTTTGGTGTCTTTTTGTGTTTGTCTCTTTAAATTTTTTGAAATTCAAATTTCAAATTTCAAATTTTCTTATTAGCTTATTTTAATTTGATTTCAAAAGTTTTAAGTTTGGTGTCCTAATTAGTTATCTTTTTGCTTATCTTTTTAAAATTTAAAATTTTCTTGTTTATCTTATTAATCTTTTTCAAATCTTTATCTTATTTTTTTATCTTTCTTTGAATTTCAAAAATCTTATCCTATCTTAATTCAAATTCAATTTTCAAAATCCAAATTTTTAAATTTCAAATTTCTTCTTCTCTTATTTTGATTTAATTTCAAATTTTAAGTTTGGTGTCTTATTAGTTATCTTTTTGTTTTTATCTTTTATCTTTTTCAAATCTTTATCTTATCTTTTTCTTTTTCTTTGAAATTCAAAATTCTATCTTATCTTATTTTAAATTCATGTTTTAAAATTCAAATTTCAAAACTTTATTTTATCTTAATTCAAATTCAGTTTTCAAAATTCAATAGTTAAAATTCAAAATTTAAATTTCAACTTTTAAAATTCAAATTTCAAATTTCAAATTCAAAATCTTTTCAAATCTTTCAAATCTTATCCTTCCTTGTTTGACTTTTTCTTTCAAATTTCAAATCTTCAAGATCTTCTTTTGACTTTCCATTTTAAATTTCAAATTTTTTAAAATCAAATCTTTTATTTTATTTTTAGATCTTGTTAGTTAGTTAGTTAGTTACTTGTTTTATATTATTTCAATTTCAAAAGTTTGGTGTCTCTTTAATTCTCTTTCTCTCTTCCCTCTTTTTCAAAACATCCTAACTACCTTCTCTTTCTTCTTTTCAAAAATTCTAACTTCTTTTCCCCTATTCTTTTTTCAAAAATATCTCCCACTTTTCTCTCCTTCAATTTTCGAAAATTAAATTAATTAAAGGGCATCTACAGTTTCCTTTCCTTCTATATATTTCTTTCACAAGGAGATCTCTATACTCTAACATAGAGACCCTTTGCTCTCCATCTCTTTGGATTCTTTCTTTTTGTTTATGAGTAGGAATAGGGATAAAGAACCCCTCCTTAATCCTGACCCTAAACCTGAAATAACACTAAAGAGATGTCTACAGCAAGCTAGCAGAGCCAAGAGTAACCTCATAGAAGCTCTTGAGTAAGAAGCTAAAGAAACAACAATGGCAGCTAACCCAGATATTAGGGGAGACACATAAAAGGTCCTTGGATATTACTCCGCATCCAATTCTGACTTCTATGGGTGCAGTATCTCTATACTGCCATTAATGCAAACAACCTTGAGTTGAAGCCTCAACTAGTCACTCTAGTTCAACAGAACTGCCAGTTTCATGGACTTCCACAAGAAGATCCTAACAAATTCCTATCTGACTTCTCATAGATTAGTGACACTGTCAAGACTAATGGAGTAGATCCAAAAGTCTACAAGCTCATGCTCTTTTTCTTTGCAGTAAGAGACAGAGCAAGGCTATGACTGAATTCTCAGTCTAAAGAGAGCCTGGATACATGGGAGAAGATGGTCAATGGATTCTTGACCAAATTCTTTCCACATCAGAAGCTGAGTAAGCTTAGGATGGACGTTCAAACCTTTAGACAAAAAGAAGGTGAATCCCTCTATAAAGCTAGGGAGAGATACAAGCAAATGATCAGGAGATGTCCTCTTGACATGATCTCAGAATGGTCCTCTTGACATGATCTCAGAATGGACCAAGCTAGAGATCTTCTATGATGGTCTTTCAGAGAAGTCCAAGATGTCCATGGACCACTCTGCAGGTGGATCAATCCACTGGAAGAAAAAGCCTGAAGAAGTGATAAACCACTATTTTATGATTTATTTTGTGCTGAATTGAGAGGTTTTTATCAGATTCTTCCTACATTTATTCATATAATTAGCATGTTATATGTTTGCCTTCCTGATTTAATACTATGATTGAAAACTCACTTCCAGAGCTTTTAAATTGTCAAATTTTAACTCTTCTATATACCATTCGATGCCGTGACCTGTGTGTTAAAGTGTTTCAGACAAAATAGGGCAAGAATTGCTTGGAGAATGGAAAGAAAGCTCGCAAAAATGGAAGGAACACAAAGGAATAATGAATCTGACCAGCGAGACGTGGCGCGTACGCGTGGATGACGCGTACGCGTGACCAGCGTAAAAGAGGAGTGACACGTACGCGTTGGTGCACGAAATTGTAAATCACACTTCTCACAATTCGTACCACTAACCAGCAAGTGCACTGGGTCGTCCAAGTAATACCTTACGTGAGTAAGGGTTGATCCCACAGAGATTGTTGGCTTGAAGCAAGCTATGGTTATCTTCTAACTCTTAGTCAGGATATCAATTATAATTATCAGTTGACTTGTAAATGAACAAGAGAGCATGGATTAAATAATACTTATTATGCAGTAATGGAGAATATGTTGGAGTTTTGGAGATGCTTTGTCTTCTGAATCTCTGCTTTCCCCTTGTCTTCTTCTTCACGCACGCAAGGTTCCTCCTATGGCAAGCTGTGTGTTGGTGGATCACCGTTGTCAATGGTTACCATCCGTCCTCTCATTGAAAATGGTCCAGGTGCGCTGTCACCGCAGGGCTAATCATCTGTCGGTTCTCACTCATGCTGGAATAGGATCCATTGATCCTTTTGCGTCTGTCACTACGCCCAACCCTTGTGAGTTTAAAACTCGTCACAGTCATTCAATCCCTGAATCCTACTCGGAATACCACAGACAAAGTTTAGACTTTCCGGATTCTCAAGAATGCTGCCAATGGATTCTAGCTTATACCACGAAGATTCTGATTAAGGAATCTAAGAGATACTCATTCAATCGAAGGTAGAACGGAGGTGGTTGTCAGGCACGCGTTCATAGATTAAGAACAGTGATGAGTGTCACGGATCATCACATTTATCATATTGAAGTGCGAATGAACATCTTAGATAGAAACAAGTGTGTTTGAATAGAAAACAGAAATAATTGCATTAATTCATCGAGACGCTGCAGAGCTCCTCACCCCCAACAATGGAGTTTAGAGACTCATGCCGTCAAAAAGTACAAAGTTCAGATCTAAAATATCATGAGATACAAAATAAATCTCTAAAAGTTGTTTAAATACTAAACTAGTAACATAGGTTTACAGAAAATGAGTAAACTGAGATAGATAGTGCAGAAATCAACTTCTGGGGTCCACTTGGTATGTGCTGGGGCTGAGACTTGAGCTTTTCACGTGCCTGGGCTGTTTCTGGAGTTAAAAGTCAAGTTGTAACCTGTTTTGGGCGTTTAACTCCAATTTGCAACCTTTCTCTGGCGTTTAACGCTAGAATGGAACATGGAACTGGCGTTAAACGCCAGTTTACGTCGTTTTTCTTCAAGCAAAGTATGGACTATTATATATTGCTGGAAAGCCCTGGATGTCTACTTTCCAATGCAATTGAGAGCGTGCCAAGTGGACTCCTGTAGCTCTAAAAAATCATTTCAAGGGCAGGGAGGTCAGAATCCAACAGCATCAGCAGTCCTTTTTTAGCCTGAATCAGATTTTTGCTCAGCTCCCTCAATTTCAGCCAGAAAATACCTGAAATCACAAAAAAACACACAAACTGATAGTAAAGTCCAAAATATGAATTTTGCATAAAAACTAATAAAAACATACAAAAAAGTGGCTAGAACCTACTAAAAACTACCTAAAAACAATGCCAAAAAGCGTATAAATTATTCGCTCATCACAACACCAAACTTAAATTGTTGCTTGCCCCCAAGTAACTGAAAATCAAATAGGATAAAAAGAAGAGAATATACTATAAATTCCAAAATTTCAATGAAGCTTAGTTCTAATTAGATGAGTGGGACTAGTAGCTTTTTGCTTCTGAACAGTTTTGGTATCTCACTTTATCCTTTGAAGTTTAGAATGATAGGCATCTATACGAACTCAGAATTCAGATAGTGTTATTGATTCTCCAAGTTTAGTATGTTGATTCTTGAACACAGCTACTTTATGAGTCATGGCTGTGGCCCTAAGAACTTTGTTTTCCAGTATTACCACCGGATACATAAATGCCAAAGACATATAACTGGGTGAACCTTTTCAGATTGTGACAGCTTTGCTAAAGTCCCCAATTAGAGGTATCCAGAGTTCTTAAGCTTACTATTTTGCTTTAGATCACGACTTTAACCACTCAGTCTCAAGCTTTTCACTTGGACCTGCATGCCACAAGCACATGGTTAGGGACAACTTGATTTAGCCGCTTAGGCCTGGATTTATTTCCTTGGGCCCTCCTATTCATTGATGCTCAAAGCCTTGGATCCTTTTTTACCCTTGCCTTTTGGTTTTAAGGGCTATTGGCTTTTTCTGCTTGCTTTTTCTTTTTCTTTTTTTATTTTTCTTTTTTATTTTTTTTCGCCATTTTTTTCGCAAACTTTTGTTATTCACTGCTTTTTCTTGCTTCAAGAATCAATTTCTTGATTTTTCAGTTTATCAATAACATTTCTCTTGTTCATAATTCTTTCAAGAGCCAACAATTTTAACATTCATAAAATTCAATATAAAAAATATGCACTGTTCAAGCATTCATTCAGAAAATAAAAAGTATTGTCACCACATCAATATAATTAAACTAATTTCAAGGATGAATTCGAAACTCATGTACTTCTTATTCTTTTGTTTTTAGAACATTTTTCATTTAGGAGAGGTGAAGGATTCATGGAGTTATTCATAGCCTTAAGACATAGACACTAGACAATAATGATCATGTAGTAAAGACACAAAATATAGACAAACATAAAGTACGAAATAAAAAAACAAAAAAATAAGAACAAGGAAGTTAAGGAATGAGTCCACCTTAGTGATGGCGGCTTGTTCTTCCTCTTGAAGATCTAATGGTGCTCCTCTATGTCTTTTCCTTGCCTTTGTTGCTCTTCCCTCAAGGCTCTTTGATCTGCAATCAAATGCTCTACCACTGAACTATGGACCCTTGAGATGAACCTCTCCATCTCTCATGACTTAGATGTGGAAGCAACTGCCTTCCCTTTCCTCTTTCTAGAGGTTTCTCCAGTCTTAGGTGCCATAAATGGTTATGGAAAAATAAAAGCAACGCTTTTTCCACACCAAACGTAAAGCAACCCTTGTGTGAATGGGTGGGTTTGGGAGGGGAATGGTTTGAATTTGAATGGTGAGGTAGGTGGGGATCTTGTGGGGTCCACAGATCCTGAGGTGTCAAGGATTTTTCATCCCTGCATCATTTAGGCCTGTAGAATGCCCTCATAGTGCAATCCTGGCGTTTAATGCCAGACTACTGCTTGTTTCTGGCGTTAAACACCATCTTGTAGCCTGTTTCTGGCGTTTAAAGCCAACTTGATGCTCCTTTCTGGCATTAAATGCCAGTAAGCTTATCCTCCAGGGTGTACTATTTTTAATGCTATTTTTGATTTTGCTTTAATTTTTGTAGTTGTTTTTGTGACTTCACATGATCATCAACATAAAGAAAACACAAAATAACAATGGAATTTTAACATAGATAGATAAAATTGGGTTGTCTCCCAATAAGCACTTCTTTATCGTCTTTAGCTGGATTCTCACTGAGCTTTAATCCAGTCTCAGTTTTGATGAAACCATGGTGCTTCCTGAATGGCAAAAAGTTGCTCATCTGGAAAGGTTTCAGAGATCTCAATAAGAGGGAGGGACGTCCCTTCTACTGGTTCTATTCGGGACAGGTGATCTGCTACTTGGTTCTCTGTCCCTTTTCTGTCTTTTATTTCTATATCAAACTCTTGTAGAAGCAACACCCATCTTATGAGCCTGGGTTTTGAATCTTGCTTTGTGAGTAGATATTTAAGAGTAGCATGGTCAGTGTACATAATCACTTTTGATCCTACTAAATAGGATCTGAACTTGTCAATGGCATAAACCACTGTAAGCAATTCCTTTTCTATGGTTGTATAGTTCTTCTGCGCATCATTTGGAACACGACTGGCATAATAAATGACGTGCAGAAGATTGTCATGCCTCTGTCCCAACACTGCACCAATGGCATGATCACTGGCATCACACATTAATTCAAATGGTAATGTCCAGTCTGGTGCAGAGATGACTGGTGCTGTGACCAGCTTAGCTTTCAGAGTCTCAAACGCCTGCAGACACTCCTTATCAAAGATAAATGGTGTGTCATCAGCTAGCAGATTATTCAGAGGTTTTGCAATTTTTGAAAAATCCTTTATAAACCTTCTGTAGAATCCTGCATGCCCCCGAAAGCTTCTGATTGCCTTAACATTGGCAGGTGGTGGTAATTTTTCAATTACCTCCACCTTAGCTTGATCTACCTCTATTCCCTTGCTCAAAATTTTGTGCCCAAGGACAATTCCTTCAGTCACCATAAAATGACATTTCTCCCAGTTTAAAACCAGGTTAGTCTCTTGGCACCTCTTTAGAACAAGTGCTAGATGGTCAAGACATGAGCTGAATGAGTCTCCAAATATTGAAAAGTCATCCATGAAGACTTCTAGAAATTTTTCCACCGTATCAGAGAAAATAGAGAGCATGCACCTTTGAAAGGTTACAGGTGCATTGCACAGACCAAATGGCATCCTTCTGTATGCAAATACTCTAGATGGACATGTGAATGCTGTTTTCTCTTGATCTTAGGGATCTACTGCAATTTGGTTATAACCTGAATATCCATCCAGAAAGCAGTAGTAATCATGACCTACTAGTCTTTCTAGCATCTGGTCTATGAATGGTAAAGAAAAATGATCCTTTCTGGTAGCTATATTGAGCCTTTTGTAATCAATACACATACGCAACCCTGTAACTGTTCTTGTAGGAACCAGTTCATTTTTTTATTATGAACCACTGTCATGCCACCCTTCTTAGGGACGACTTGGACAGGGCTTACACAGGGGCTATCAAAAATAGGATAAATAATCCCAGCCTCTAGTAATTTAGTAACCTCCTTCTGCACTACCTCCTTCATGGCTGGATTCAGTCGTCTCTGTGGTTGAACCACTGGCTTAGCAACATCCTCCAATAGGATCTTGTGCATGCATCTGGCTGGGCTAATGCCCTTAAAATCACTGATGGACCATCCAAGAGCTGTCTTGTGTGTCCTCAGCACTTGAATTAGTGCTTCCTCTTCCTGTGGCTCTAAGGTAGAGCTTATGATTATAGGAAAAGTGTCACCTTCTCCCAGAAATGTATATTCCAAGGATGGTGGTAATGGTTTGAGCTCGGGTTTAGGAGGTTTTTTCTCTTCCTGAGAGATTTTCAGAGGTTCTATTATTCTCTCTGGTTCCTCCAGATCAGGCTGAACATCTTTAAAGATATCCTCTAGCTCTGATTCGAGACTCTCAGTCATATTGACCTCTTCCACCAGAGAGTCAATAATATCAGTGCTCATGCAGTCATTTAGGGTGTCTGGATGCTGCATAGCTTTGACAACATTCAACTTAAACTCGTCCTCATTGACTCCCAGGGTTAATTCCCCTTTTTGGACGTCAATGAGGGTTCGTCCAGTTGCTAGGAAAGGTCTTCCTAGAATGAGAGTTTCACTCTTGTGCTCCTCCATTTCCAGCACCACAAAGTTAGTGGGAAAGGCAAATGGCCCAACCTTGACAATCATGTCTTCAATCACGCCTGATGGGTATTTAATGGAGCCATCAGCAAGTTGGAGACATATCTGGGTTGGTTTGACTTCTTCAGTCAAACCAAGCTTTTTGATAGTGGATGCAGGTATTAGGTTGATACTTGCTCCAAGATCACATAGAGCTTTCTTGGTACAAGTACCCTCTAATGTGCATGGTATCATGAAGCTTCCGGGATCTTTAAGCTTTTCTGGTAAGCTTTTTAGAATGACTGCAATGCATTCTTCAGTGAGGAAAACTTTTTCAGTTTCTCTCCAGTCCTTCTTATGACTCAAGATCTCTTTCATGAACTTAGCATAAGAGGGTATTTGCTCAAGTGCCTCTGCAAACGGAATCTTTATTTCAAGAGTCCTGAGATAGTCTGGAAAGCGGGCAAATTGCTTATCCTGCTCTGCTTGGCGGAGTTTCTGAGGATAAGGCATCTTGGCTTTATATTCCTCAACCTTAGTTGCTGCAGGTTTATTTCCTACAAAGGTGGTTGGGAAAGCCTTCTTAGAGGGGTTGCTATCAGCACTTGTATGTGTCTGATCCCTCACTGGCGTTTGAATGCTAGGGTTGGAAGCTGGATTGGCATTGGACGCCAACTCCTTACCTGTTTCTGGCTTTTGAACGCCAGAACTAAGCTCCCCTTGGGCGTTTAACGCCAACTCCTTGCCTGTTTGTGGTGTTTGAATGCCAGAACTGAGCATGGGTTGGGTGTTTAACGCCAGCTCTCCACCCTTTTCTGGCGTTTGAGCACCAGACTTATTCCTCTCTGGGCTCTTACTGTCCTCAGAGGGATTTTGGGTAGCAGTTTGTTCATTTCTTGGCTTCCTGCTACCTAGAAGTGAGGTATTTAATATTTTCCCACTTCTTAATTGAACTGCTTGGCACTCTTCTGTTATTTGCTTTGATAACTGCTATTCTGTTTGCTTCAACTGCACTTCCATATTCATATTAGCCATTCTTGTGTCTTGTAGTATCTCCTTGAATTCGGCTAGCTATTTTGTTAGAAAATCTAATTGCTGATTGAATTCAGCAACTTGTTCTGCAGGACTGAGTTTAGCAGTCACTGTTTTACCCTCTTCTTTCATGGGAGGTTCACTACTTAGGTACAGATGCTGATTTCTGGCAACTGTATCAATGAGCTCTTGAACTTCTTCAATTGTCTTTCTCATGTGTATAGATCCACCAGCTGAGTGGTTCAAAGACATCTGAGCTTTCTCTGTAGCCCATAATAGAAGATGTCTAACTGCACCCACTCTGAAAATATTTCAGAGGGGCATTTTCTTAACATCTCTCTGTATCTCTCCCAAACATCATAAAGAGATTCATTATCTCCTTGTTTAAAGCCTTGAATGTTCAGCCTTAGCTATGTCATCCATTTTGGAGGGAAATATTGATTCAGGAATTTTTCTGACAGCTGTTTCCATGTCCTTATGCTAGCCTTAGGTTGGTTATTTAACCACCTCTTAGCTTGGTCTTTTACAGCAAATGGAAACAGTAATAATCTGTAGACATCCTGATATACTTCCTTATCATGTACTGTGTCAGCAATTTGTAAAAACTGTGCCAGAAACTCTGTAGGTTCTTCCTGTGGAAGAACAGAATACTGGCAACTTTGCTGCACCATGATAATGAGCTGAGGATTCAACTCAAAACTACTGACTCCAATGGAGGGAATACAGATACTACTCCCATATAAAGTAGTAGTGGGGTTAGCATATGACCCCAGAGTCCTTCTGGACTGTTCATTTCCACTTAGGTCCATGATGGAGATAGGGAGATGACGTGGATTTATTTTATTATATTTAAAAAAAAATTGAAATAATAAAATAAAAAAATTTGAAAATATTTTATGAGGATTTTTGAAAAATGAAGAGAGAGAAAAAGTGGTTAGGAAGTTTTGAAAAAGATATGATTTTTAAAAAAAATTAAAAAGGATATGATTTAAAAAAGATATGATTTTTTTTTGAAAACTTGACAACTAAGATATGATAAGATAAAATTTTGAAATTGAAATCTGAATTTTTATGGAAAATTTCGAAATATTTGCTTAAAAATAGTTAGAAAAGATATTTTTTATTTTTGAATTTTATAATGAAAGAGAAAAACACACAAAAGAAACAAGACTTAAAATTTTTAGATCTAATGCTCATTGTTTTCGAAAATTTTGGAGGGAAAACACCAAGGAACACCAAACTTAAAAATTTTAAGATCAAAACACAAGGAAGACTCAAGAACACTTTGAAGAATCACAAGAACAACAAGAACATGAAGATAGAACACCAAACTTAAAATTTTTAGAAAACCAAAATAAAACTTTCAAAAATTAAAAAAAAATTAACAAGAGAACACCAAACTTAAAGTTTGGCACAGGATTTAATCAAAGAAAAATTATTTTTGAAAAATTTTTAAAAGGAAGATACCCAATTACTAAGAACACAAGCACAATGCTCTAACCAATTGAGCTACAAATTTAACGTGTTTTAAAAAGGTATTTTTTATTAAGGAAAACAAAAACATGCAATTGACACCAAACTTAAGATATGAAACTAAACTCAAACAAAAGATTCTAAGAAAAATTTAAAAACTAATAAAGAAAAATAATATTTTTGAAAATTTTTTTAATTTTTTTTAATTTTTTTAAAGGAATAATAGAAGATGCAATCCTAGTGACTCTAAACCAAAAAGATAAATTTTTCCTAATCTAAGTAACAAGATAAACCGTCAGTTGTTCAAACTCGAACAATCCCCGGCAACGGCGCCAAAAACTTGGTGCATGAAATTGTAAATCACACTTTTCACAATTCGTACCACTAACCAGCAAGTGCACTGGATCGTCCAAGTAATACCTTACGTGAGTAAGGGTCGATCCCACAGAGATTGTTGACTTGAAGCAAGCTATGGTTTTCTTGTAACTCTTAGTCAGGATATCAATTATAATTATCAGTTGACTTGCAAATGAACAAGAGAGCATAGATTAAACAATACTTATAATGCAGTAATGGAGAATATGTTGGTGTTTTGGAGATGCTTTGTCTTCTGAATCTCTGCTTTCCCCTGTCTCTTCTTCACACACGCAAGGTTCCTCCTATGGCAAGCTGTGTGTTGGTGGATCATTGTTGTCAATGGCTACCATCCGTCCTCTCAGTGAAAATGGTCTAGGTGCGCTGTCACCGCACGACTAATCATCTGTCGGTTCTATCTCATGCTGGAATAGGATCCATTGATCCTTTTGCGTCTGTCACTACGCCCAACCCTTGTGAGTTTGAAGCTCGTCACACTCATTCAATCTCTGAATCCTACTTGGAATACCATAGACAAGGTTTAGACTTTCTGGATTCTCAAAAATGCTGCCAATGGATTCTAGCTTATACCACGAAGATTCTGATTAAGGAATCTAAGAGATACTCATTCAATCGAAGGTAGAACAGAGGTGGTTGTCAGGCACGCGTTCATAGATTGAGAATAGTGATGAGTGTCAGGGATCATCACATTCATCATATTGAAGTGCGAATGAACATCTTAGATAGAAACAAGCGTGTTTGAATAGAAAACATAAATAATTGCATTAATTCATCTAGACGCTGCAGAGTTCCTCACCCCCAACAATGGAGTTTAGAGACTCATGCCGTCAAAAAGTACAAAGTTCAGATCTAAAATGTCATGAGATACAAAATAAATCTCTAAAAGTTGTTTAAACACTAAACTAGTAACCTAGGTTTACAGAAAATGAGCAAACTGAGATAGATTGTGCAGAAATCCACTTCTGGGGCTGAGACTTGAGCTTTTCACGTGACTGGGGTGTTTTTGGAGTTAAATGTCAGGTTGTAACCTGTTTTGGGTGTTTAACTCCAATTTACAACCTGTTTCTGGCGTTTAACGCCAGAATGGAACATGGAACTAGCGTTAAACGCCAGTTTATGTCATTTATCTTCGAGAAAAGTATAGACTATTATATATTGTTGGAAAGCCCTGGATGGCTACTTTCCAACGCAATTGAGAGCGCGCCAATTGGACTCTTGTAGCTCCAGAAAATTCATTTTGAGTGTAGGAAGGTCAGAATCCAATAGCATCAGCAGTCCTTTTTCAGCCTGAATCAGATTTTTGCTCAGCTCCCTCAATTTCAGCCAGAAAATACCTAAAATCACAGAAAAACATACAAACTCATAGTAAAGTCCAGAAATATGAATTTTGCACGAAAACTAATAAAAACATACTAAAAAGTGGCTAGAACCTACTAAAAACTACCTAAAAACAATGCCAAAAAGCGTATAAATTATCCGCTCATCACGCCTGACTAACCCGTACGCGTGACTAGGGATTTCAACAGACGACGCGCACGTGTGACCCACGCGCACGCGTGATGTGTGCCACGGGCAGAAGTTGCAGAAATTGCTCCCAGCAAATTTTGGGCTCTTTTTGGCCCATTTCCAGGCCCAGAAAACACATATTAGAGGCTGGAAGCGAGGCAGAATGAGGGGGACATTCATTCATGAGACACTTCTCATTCACACAATTTTAGTTTTTAGATGTAGTTTCTAGAGAGAGGCTCTCTCATCTCTCTTAGGTTTTAGGATTTAGGATTTCTCTTCTACTTTTATTTGTCTTGGTATTCCAGTTTATTGATTTCCCTTGTTAATTACTTTAGTTTATGAATTCTTATGTCAGATTTGATTTCCTATTTTAATACAATTTAAGGTATTTCAGATCTATTGCTTCTTCTATTATTTGTAATTGATTGATGTTTGCAATTGGTAGTTTGGATTTAATATTCCTTGCTAGTTTTCTATGTTTTTATGTTATGTCCTCCAAGTACTTAACAAAATACTTAGAAGGATGTTAGAGTAGGATTTTATGTTCTTGGCTTGGTTGAGTAATTCGTAACACTTGAGTTATCAAACTCCTTTGTTGATTGATAATTAAAAGTTGCTGATTGATTTGGATTCCACTAAAGCTAGTATTTCCTTAAGAGTTGACTAGGACTTGAGGAATCAAATTGATTAGTCCACTTGACTTTCCTTCATTCGTTGAGGGTTAACTAAGTGGGAGCAATGGACAATTCTCATCACAATTGATACGGATAACTAGGATAGGATTTTCAGTTCTCATACCTTGCCAAGAGCTTTTCTAGTTATTAGTTTATTCCGTTTGCAATTTACTTTTTCTTGTTCTCTTATACAAAACCCCCAAAACATACTTTTCTATAACCAATTATAAGCATACTTCCCTGCAATTCCTTGAGAGATGACTCGAGGTTTAAATACTTCGGTTATCAATTCTATTAGGGGTTTGTTACTTGTGACAACCAAGTTTTTGTACGAAAGGATTTTTGTTGGTTTAGAAACTATACTTACAATGTGATTACTTTTGTGAATTCTTTACTAGCAAAAGCCCGTTCGTCAAAATGGTGCCGTTTCTGGGGAATTGTAAATGTGTGCCTTATTATTGGTTATTGTAAATATTTATTTTTGTTTATTTATTCATTTTTGTTTTCAATTTTTATTCACTACTATGAATTCTCACCCCTCTGGCTTTAAGTTTGGTTCCAATGTTGTTGTAAGGAATGGAAGCTATAATGAAAACAGGCATCAAGGTTGGAAGAATCAAAGATGGGAGGAGCCACAAGGATTTGATCAACCCTCTTGGCAACAACCCCCTCCAATGCGCTATAGCCAACAACCACTCTATGATACATACCAAGACAATAGTTATGGTGGGCCTCTTTGTGACAACCAACCTCCACCAAATTACTATAGTCAAGAGCCATTCCGAGGTGCGTACCAAGATGATAGATATGGTGGACCCCCTTGTAGTTACCAACAAGCCCCACCATATGCCTATGACCCCCCTCCTTAACATAGGTTTGAACCACCAAACTCACAAGCCCCCTACTACCAAACACCCTCATATGACCCTAACCCTTATCTACCGTATGAACCATACTTAGAACCACCCCCATTCCAGCACAATTACTCTCATGAGCCGCTACCTCAATATTCACCATCTCCATGCCCTTACCAAGAAGAACCACCTTCCTACCATGCACCCTTTATCCAAAATAATGAACCCTCCTATCCACCCGAACCTCCACTGGATGACAACACCCTTGGTGCTATTCACCAAGGGCAAACAGAGCTTCATACCACACTTGCCTTTGTCACTAGTCTCACCTCTACTCTTCAAGCTCTTACATCCCGCATGGACCAATCCTCTACTTCGAATACTCAACCCTCAAGCTCTAGTGCACTTCTTTTTCAACTACATAATAATCTCTCCATCCCATCACCACCCTCCATGGAAGAAGAGATTGAATTGGAAGAAAGCTACCAAGATGAGGAGGTTGAAATTGAAGAGGTTTACAAGGAGGTGGAAGTTGTCAGAGAAGAGCACAAGGGAGTGGAGCTTGCAAGAGCATTAGAAACACCTCTCCCAAGGCCATTACCGTCCAACACAACGTTCAAGTGGGTAAAATTCTTATCCTTGAACTTTACTTTCCCGCTTGAATATGGGCTACTGGAGATGGATGGTCAACTTAGAGCTCTCTATGGCTTTAAGAATAAGAGGGAGATGGTCAGTGGGAAGAGTTGTCCTGTAAGGTTCAATATGGTTACATGCTCCAAATTGAAGTGTAAGCTTTGGTGTAAAGCTTAAGTGAATGGGTCTAGGAGGCTATTTGGATGCCTTAGTGAGAATTCAGATTGCTTACCACCCAGATAGAATCATAATAATCAATTTGAAGACAGGTGTAGAATCAATATTTGGGATCCAGGAATATATGATGATCAGTTTTGGGAGCTCAAAGCTTGTGCAACACTCCATCAAAGCTTGAGGAATTTACCTGGTATTGATAGAGCTTATTGGAAGTCCAAGCATTGGTGGAAGTTTCAAGACGAGTTCAAGCAAAAGCCACCATGACGAGGAGCACATCAAATGTCCAACTTAAGGACTTTAACTAAAAGTTCTAGGTGGGAGACAACCCACGATGGTATGATCGTTCCTTTGTCTCTTCTTAGTTTTATTCTAGTAACTCTTCTCATTATTAGTACATATAGTTTGCATCTTCATCTGCATATTGCATAAAAAAAAGGAGCGACGCCACGCGTGCGCGTAGGCCACGCGTGGGCATCGATCTCAAATCAGCGTTTCTATCCAACGACCAGAAAGTTGTGATGGAATCGTGCGGCTGGTGTGCTAGAGGCACAATTCGAGCCACGCGTATGCATCTCTGACGCCTACGCGTCAATTCATTTATTGCACACCATGCACTCGCATGCGCGACGTGCACGAGTCGCATGTCACATCTAGCCCCCTCATTTTTGAACGGAGAGTTGCGCCAAAACGACGCTGGAACCGTGCGTTTTGCACAATTTCGGCCGACGCGTATGCGTGATTCATGCGTACACGTCATCTGCACTCACC
Source organism: Arachis hypogaea (assembly GCF_003086295.3). Lineage (NCBI taxonomy): Eukaryota > Viridiplantae > Streptophyta > Magnoliopsida > Fabales > Fabaceae > Arachis > Arachis hypogaea. Next base: position 26,797,579 of record NC_092036.1, read on the forward strand.
CCCATTCACGCGTTCGCGTCTATGATGCTTACACATCGATGCTCTTTTCACCTATCCACGCCCAGGAATGTTCCACGCGTACGCGTGAATTTGATTTCATTAACCCCCATGACGCGAAAACCCTAACCTCCTCACGTACTTTTCCCTATCTTCCCTCCAACGTTTCTTTCTCCTCCCTCAACGATCCATCTTCTCCCCCTGCCCTCCAAAACTCCATTAGCACCCTCGCCACCAGCCGCATCCCACCACTGCTCCGTCTGACAACACCGACCGCCCCTCCTTTCTCCTCTTTTTCTCTCTTCCTCCTCCATTGTAACCCTCACCATCACTCACCACCATCACCCTTCCACCGCCGACAACCACGAACCGCCACCAACACCGCCAAACACCCTCCTTCCTTTTTTTCTCTTCTCTTTCTCTTTCCTCTCTTCCCAACCCTTCCCGTCAGCCCTAACCACAGCAGCCTTGCCGCCGCCATGCCACCACCATTGCCGACCACTGCCCACTTCTCTTCTTCTCCTTCACCCTCGCCCTCTTCCCCCCTCCTTCCTCTCTACCCTCTCAACCCCTCTAGTTTACCGAACCGGCCGTGCCTCTGATCGCCGCTGCAGAGCTGCCGCGCCGCTGCCACTTTCGGCGACACCAATCCTCTTTCTCCCTTCCCCCATTCTAGTATCACAGCACCTTCCAGGTTTCACTATCTCTATCTTTTTAAACTCAAATTCTACTTGTTAAATTAAGTTAGCTAACTTCGCTACATTTTGTTCAAATAGGTTAGTAGAGATGCATGTCATAGTGGATTTTAGATAGTTAGGTAGCTAGGATGTGGTTAGTGGATTTAGGTCTGATAATTGCGCTGTTCCTATTTTCTGAATTGGTTGATTTCATATCGCTTTGCTAAATGATTTGTGTTGTTGCTCTGTGTATATCTTGTTGCTGCAATGATGAATTCTGATTTACATTATTTTCCTGCTGCCTTGCTGAATCAATTTGTATTTTTCTGCTTGATGACGCTTGAACCACATGAATTGATTGATTATTTGCTTATTCGATGCTATCTGGTTCATATGCATGATTTTTCTGCTGCTGTTTCTTACCCAGGAACGTCCAATTTTTAGCCGGCATGCTGCCAAAATTTTTGAAAAATCTATTTTAATTGAACTTGCACTTACGAAATTGACCTTGGCACTTCTTGACTGGAAACTTCTTTTGATTCAGACCAAGGTCAATTCCTAGGTCAATTGGTCAACTTACACTTTATTTTGGTTCCTTCTTAAGTTCATTCGTCATTACTAGCACTAATTGACAGAATTCTGAGTCAATTAGGTTTTTCATGCTATTTACCAAATTACTGAATTTCATATGAGTTTTGCTGCTTGTTTGAATTTCTGGGAATGTCCATTTCACTGCCTGAATGCTGCCCACGTTTCCTGAATCCTGTTTTCCATATCTTCCACTCATGAATTGACTTTGGTGCTTTTTGAAATTGTGATTTATTTGGTTTACACCACAGCCACTTCATGAGTTGCTGGGCTAGCATTCCCTTTCCTTTGGGTTCCCTTTTCATTTGACATGCATTGTTGATGATCATGTTCCCTTTTATGCCTCTTGCTTTACATGATTAATCATCAACAATCTGCTTTATATACATGACTCACTTCTTGCTTTAGCTTTCATTCCTCTTTTGACTATCCACTGCATATGATGCTTGCATATTATCTGTTCCACTGTTTCCTTGCTTCAGCCTAATAAACTGTATCCTGAAATTTCTATTTTCAGGATGTTTGATCCACAGGGAAAGAGTAAGGCTAAGGCTACTACCGGTAAGAGAAAAAGGGACCAGTCATCGGCTTCTTTAACAGATATCTTTTCTAATGACTCTTGGAAGGAAAAGAACTTTACCCCCCAGGAAAAGGCCGATCAGGCTGTACAAGCCAATGACCCAATCAAGTTTGCAAACCGTTATTATGAGCTCAAGTTTCCAACCTTTGCGGAAAAAAGGCATCTACATTTGGAAAGGACCCTCAAAATCCCTGAGAATTAAAACAGTACACTGAGGAAAAAATCAAACAGCGGGGTTGGGTTTTTTGGAGAGAAATCTGACTGAAGTAAACTCATCCTGGGTCCGTGTATTCTACTGTAATTACTATAAGATGACCCTTGATGACGTTCAGCTTAGAGGGAAGCAAATATTGGTTACTGAGGAGGCGATTGAGGATATCCTCAACTTCTAGCCTAAACCAGCTGATAACGATGGTTATCAGCAGGCTGAGGAGTCTATCAGGTTCATGAGCTTTGATTAGGATGCTGTCAGACGCACCATAGCAATCGATCCTGCTGCTCCCTGGGCTCTGGGAAAGTCTATAGTAACTCCTAGAGGTATGAAGATCATCTATCTCAATAATGAGGCTACACTGTGGCAGTAAATCCTGAGCAATTATGTGATACCCAGTACTCATAAGTCTGAGGTGACAACTGTCATGATTATCCTTATCTGGTGTGTTATGGAAGGAAAGGAACTATACCTTCCATGGTTCATCAGACAGTATATGGCTCGAGTCCATGTCCGAGGCACCCTCTCATTTCTATATCTGATTACCCAGCTGGCTCGCCGAGCTGAGGTACCTTGGGAGCTTGAGGATGAGAAGCAACCGGCTGCCGACTGCAGAAAGATTATACCGCACGGCAAGCAGTTCAGTCCTCTAGGCCATAGAGTCCCCGCCATTACCGTCCCTACTGACGCCGCCATATCTTCAGCAGCACCTTCAGCATCTACAGCCCCATCTACTCCTGCAGCACCATCACCAGCTTCTCAGCCTATCTACCACCTGGTGCACCGCCTCTTTGACTACCTGGATCAGATGGAGCGCTGCAACTGGCGGCGTTATGAGAGATCTGAGCGTCGCCATAAGCGACACTATGAGCATCTGAAGCTAATAATCAGGTCTGAACACACTGACATCCCCTCCGAGCCTGACACACCATCCGAGCCTGACACCCTATCCGAGCATTCTGAGGAGAAGTATGACCAGGCCGAGGACGAGGAGGCAGAGACCCAGGCAGAAACCCAGGCAGATATACAACAGAAGGAGTCTCAGCCTGTATACATTACAGAGCCTCCGGCACCAGTCCAACCACCAGCACCTACAGAGCCCACAGTAGATCCTTCTGAAGCTGATGACTCTTCCCACCCAACCAGATTGAGCATCGAGGACGATGCTATTATATAAGTGTGTGGAGGTCGCCATCTCTGGCGTTGATTATATTTTTGGTGAACTATTTCAGACCTCTTTTATTTATTTTATTATATGTTTCTCTTGGTATTTGGACATCTCTACTCTATTGTACTCTTATTTATTTTCACTTGGTTGCATTTTGCACTTTGAGCTGTGTATATATATATATATATATATATATATATATATATATATATATATATATATATATATATATATATCTTGGATATTTAGCTTGAATTGCACTAGTTGTGATATGGAAAACTATAGATCATTAAACTTAGTTTACCCCTTTACATATGAGCAGTTGGTTTGATTGAAAATAGGGATAAACTAAAATATTTTAGTCTTTCATATTCAGAACATCTCATTTAGTATATATATAACAAATTCTGGTCAATTGATAAATTATCAAGGAATATACCCTTTTCTTAAACCAGGAAATCATAGATTGATTACATTGAATAGAGTTGAAACTTCTTAGTAGCTTGCATGACATGTATAGGTAGTGGAACATGAACATGAGCTGAGAAGATACAACCCGTGAGTTTTGAGCTTAATTACATGGTTATATTATTTAACCAAAATATTTTATTCTTGTGTGTTTTCTTCTCTATGATTGTAATCTATAATTTGTTCCATTCTATATGTCCATTATTTAGTGTACTTTCATGCTTGCATATGATTGAGGCCATTAATTGCTATTAGCTCACTTATCCCAATTAGCCTACCACTGTAATCACCCTTGTTTACCACCTTGAGCCTTTTAATATCCATTTGTTCTGTATTTTATCACATCACTAGCCTTAAGTAGAAAAATAAAATTATTTATCCCATTGAATCTTTGGTTAACTTAAGGTAGAAATTATGTGTCAACTAAGTGTGGAAAAACTGTGGAAACTTGGGTTGATAAGAGGATGTTGAATTTTATTGACAAGTTTTTGGGATTTTGGGATGCCTACTCATGTAAAACCAAAAAGACCGTATGCATTGATTTTCTTATGTTGCAAAAAAAAAAAAAGAAAAAAGAAGAGATAATTTTATGTTTAATAAGTAGGGGATAAAATGACCCCAATATTAGATTAATAAAGGATCAATGCATACATGGTAAAAATAAAAGATGTACAATATATGAGTATGTGAATTATGAAAGATTGGGAATTATGGGTAGCTAAGAATAATTTCACACATAAAATAGAATATATGTATGTTAGGTAAAAGCCTGAGTTAGCCAAAGATTCATATTATAGCTTACTTGGCCATACATATATCCTCACCCTTACCTTAGCCCCATTACAACCTTGAAAAGACCTTATGATGTTTGCATTTATACACTAAATTTTTGTTGATTGGTTAGATGAAGAACAAGTTTTAGAAAGCATGATTAGAGGAGGTTTGAGATGTTTAACCCCAAACACTTGAGTGATTAGAGTGCATATACAAATCCAGTGAGGGTTCAACTGCTCATTTCATTATCATATTTTACCATTGCTTGTCTTGCAAGTTGTGAACTCTTTTGATCAACTCAACTTAATTGTGAAAATTTTCTGATATGAGTTAGCCTTTGATTGTACATATATGATTTCTTGGGAATTCGACTCATTCTGACCATGTGTATGCTTATATATATAGAGAGAAATAGTAACTAGAATATCATGACGCATATAGCTAGCTCACATCTAGATAGATTGCATTGCATTTCATGCATCCTACCATTTTGCCTTCACTCCTTAATAGCTTCTCTTGACCTTAGCATGAGGACATGCTAATGTTTAAGTGTGGGGACGTTGATAAACCACTATTTTATGATTTATTTTGTGCTGAATTGAGTGGTTTTTATCAGATTCTTCCTACATTTATTCATATAATTAGCGTGTTATATGTTTGCCTTCCTAATTTAATACTATGATTGAAAACTCGCTTCCAGAGCTTTTAAATTGTCAAACTTTAACTCTTCTATATACCATTCGATGCCGTGATCTATATGTTAAAGTGTTTCAGACAAAATAGGGCAAGAATGGCTTGGAGAATGGAAAGGAGGCTCGCAAAAATGGAAGGAAAACAAAGGAATAATGAAGCTGACTAGTGACACGTGGCACGTACGCGTGGACGACACGTATGCATGACCAGCGCAAAAGAGGAGTGACGCATATGCATGACTGACGCGTACGCGTGAATAGGGATTTCACCAGACGACGCGCACGCGTGATGTGCGCCACGGGCAGAAGTTGCAGAAATCGCTCTGGGCTCTTTTTGGCCCAGTTTCAGGCCCAGAAAACACAGATTAGAGGCTGGGAACGAGGCAGAATGAGGGGGACATTCATTCATGAGACACTTCTCATTCACACAATTTTAGGTTTTAGATGTAGTTTCTGATGAGAGAGAGGCTCTCTCCTCTCTCTTAGCTTTTAGGATTTAGGATTTCTCTTCTACTTTTATTTGTCTTGGTATTCTAGTTTATTGATTTCCCTTGTTAATTACACTAGTTTATGAATTCTTATGTCAGATTTGATTTTCTATTTTAATACAATTTGAGGTATTTCAGATCTATTGCTTCTCTATTATTTGTTATTGATTGATGTTTGCAATTGGTAGTTTGGATTTAATATTCCTTGCTAGTTTTCTATATTTTTATGTTATGCCCTCCAAGTACTTGACAAAATACTTAGAAGGATGTTAGAGTAGGATTCTATGTTCTTGACTTGGTTGAGTAATTGGTAACACTTGAGTTATCAAACTCCTTTGCTGATTGATAATTGAAAGTTGCTGATTGATTTGGATTCCACTAAAGCTAGTCTTTCCTTAAGAGTTGACTATGACTTGAGGAATTAAATTGATTAGTCCGCTTGACTTTCCTTCATTCGTTGAGGGTTAACTAAATGGGAGCAATGAACAATTCTCATCACAATTGATAAGGATAACTAGGATAGGATCCCCAGTTCTCATACATTGCCAAGAGCTTTTCTAGTTATTTGTTTATTCCGTTTGCAATTTACTTTTTCTTGTTCTCTTATCCAAAAGCCCCAAAACATAAATTTCCATAACCAATTATAAGCATACTTCCCTGTAATTCCTTGAGAGACGACCCGAGGTTTAAATACTTCGATTATCAATTCTATTAGGGGTTTGTTACTTATGACAACCAAGTTTTTGTACGAAAGGATTTTTGTTGGTTTAGAAACTATACTTACAATGTGATTACTTTTGTGAATTCTTTACTAGCAAAAGCCCGTTCATCAAGAAGCATAAGAGCTCATAGATATGGTTGTCAACAACTAGTTCATGTACACTTCTGAGAGGAATCATGTGAATAGTGAAACCAATCAGAAGAAGGGTGTCCTAGGGGTAGACACCTTAGACGCCATATTAACTCAGAATAAGCTCATGTCTCAGTAGATCAACATGATCTCTCAGCACTTGAGTGGGACACAGAGTCCAGCTGCTTACTCTCCAGAGATAGCGTATGAGTTGGATACTGTTCAACACCTGGACCACCATAGAGGAGGTGAACTGCATGGAAAACCCGTCCAGACCCTCCCACAACAATCTCTATTTGAATACATACAATCAGAGATGGAGGAATCACCCTAACTTGGTGTAGAGAGAGAAGAAGAGGCCTCAACAAGGCTTCAACAACAACCAGAATGGAATGAACTAGAATAGGTTCATTAACAAACCATTCGAATCTTCTCAGCAACAGAAGGAGACACCCAAGTAGAGCCTCTCTAACTTGGCCACCATAGTCTCCAATCTCACTAAGACCACTCACAGTTTCTTGGCAAAAACTAGGTCTTTCGTTAGGAATTTGGAAATACAGATTGGTCTGCTGAGCAAAAGGATCCCAGAGATCCCCTTCAACATTCTTCCAAGTAACATAGAGATAAATCCAAAGAAAAAGTGCAAGGCCCTCATTGTGGAAGCCACGAACGAACCCACAGAGGAACCTATTAAGGAGGAACTGAAGGAAATCAGAACTCATGAGGATGTCCTTATGCACACCCCTCTGGAAGCAGAGTAGCCTGAAGAATACTCCTCATCAGATGAGGAAGAAGAGACCAAAGAAGAGCAAATTGCTCGGTTCATGGCAATCCTCATGAAGCTGAAGGCCAGTTCCTCTGATGTAGAGGCATTAGAGAATGAACCTCCAGTGCTGACCAAGGAGCTTAATGCCTTGGTTCAAAAGAAGTTGCGTCAGAAGCTACCGGATCCCAGAAGCTTCCTTATTCCCTGTACTATAGGGACAATAACCTTTGAGAAGGTATTATGTGACCTAGGGTCAAGCATCAATCTCATGCCTCTCTCTGTAATGAAGAGGCTGGAAATTCTAGAGGTCCAGCCTGCTAGGATCTCATTGGAGATGGCAGACAAGTCCCTAAAAAGAGCATATGGCATAGTGGAGGACGTCCTGGTGAAGGTTGAAGACTTTTACCTGCTTGCAAATTTCGTGATCTTAGACACAGGGGAGGATAGAGACGAATCCATCATCCTACGAAGGCCTTTTCTAGCCACTGCTAAGGCCTTCATAAATATTGAAAAAGGAGAACTAGTTCTGCAACTATGGAAGGATTGCATCCTATTCAAGATCCCCAATCTTCAGTCTCCCTCAAACAAAGGAGGTACCATAGTACAGCACTTGGTATTCTAATAATGAGAGAATTTATCGTATAGTTTGGAATCAATCAAGACAAGCATTAATTCGTTAGTAGCATAGTCCAAACCAACAATGAATTCTCATAATCAAATGTTAAAATCAATACAAAATAACCGAGAGTAATTAAACCTCGGGTCGTCTTCCCTAGGAGTTGCAATTGAGGTGATCATCATTGGCTATTAGAGAAATAGGGGTTGGGAATGCAAGAAAGAGGCAAGCAATGTAGATGGCAAGAAATTAAATGAGCATGCAAGAAAAGTGAATGAAAGCAATTAAAAGCAATGCAAATAGAAATCAAATAGTAAAAAGGACTCTTTGCGAGAATTGGGTAATTAAGGATTCCTATCCTAGTTGTGGACCACAAACATGGCAATTGTGTGGAATTAATCCCAATTAGTCAATCCTTCTTGAGAATTAGTCAAAAGGGCATAATCGACCCCAATCCCTAAGTCCTAAGTCAACACTAGTGGGTCACTTAGAGTCAAGGGAAACTAAACCAATTAATAATCCTCACACAATGCGGAATGGACATCCACAACTCAATTTCACCCGAACACCCAATTTCTCAACCAAGAGTGTGGAAACTAAACATGCAAGGAATTAAACATCAAAGCAACAAAAGTCAAAGTAATAAAATGCAATGAAAGGAAAATTCAAATGCAAGAAACCTCTTGGCAAGTAATTGAGAGCTAAGGTTACCTATCCTAGCCATTGACCACAAATATATGATGATTATGAATAGTTAATCCTACTTAGTCAACCCTACATCGAGGATAAGTCAAATAGGTATAGTTGATTTCAATCCCTAAGTCCTATGTCAACACTAAGGGGTCACATAGTGTCAAAGAAGACCAAATCAACTAACTACTCTAATGTATCAAACAAGAATGGACATCAATGACTCAAGGATCACCAAAGTCATCAATTTCAAGCCAAGAGTGGAGAAAAACTGTGTAAAAACTAAGCCAAGCATTTTATCAAACACTTGGTGTGTGATGAGTGGATAATTTATACGCTTTTTGGCACTGTTTTTAGTATGTTTTTAGTACATTTTAGTTAGTTTTTAATATGTTTTTATTAGTTTTTATTTAAAATTCATTTTTCTGGGCTTTACTATGAGTTTGTGTGTTTTTCTATGATTTCAGGTAATTTCTGGCTGAAATTGAGGGACCTAAGCAAAAATCTGATTCAGAGGCTGAAAAAGGACTGCAGATGCTGTTGGATTCTGACCTCCCTGCACTCGAAGTGGATTTTCTGGAGCTACAGAAGCCCAATGAGCGCGCTCTCAATTGAGTTGGAAAGTAGACATCCTGGGCTTTCCAGCAATTTATAATAGTCCATACTTTGCCCGAGATTTGATGGCCCAAACCGGCGTTACAAATCAGCTTTAGAATTCCCGGCGTTTAACGCCGGAACTGGCACAAAAATTGGAGTTAAATGCCCAAACTGGCATAAAAGCTGGCGTTTAACTCCAGGAAAAGTCTCTACACATGAAAGCTTCAATGCTCAGCCCAAGCACATGCTCAGTGGACCCCGGAAGTGGATTTTTACGTCATTTACTCATTTCTGTATATCTTAGGTTACTAGTTCACTATAAATAGGACCTTTTGACATTGTATCTTTATCTCATGATATTTTACACGTTTCATACTGTACCTTCTATGGCATGAGTCTCTAAACCCCATGGTTGGGGGTGAGGAGCTCTGCTATGTCTTGATTGATTAATGCAATCACTACTGTTTTTCATTCAATCACGCTTGCTTCCATTCTAAGATATCACTTGTTCCTCAACTTGATGAATGTGATGATCCGTGACACTCATCATCATTCTCACCTATGAACGTGTGCCTGACAACCACCTCTGTTCTACCTTAGACTGAGTAGATATCTCTTAGATTCCTTAATCAGAATCTTTGTGGTATAAGCTAGAATTGATAGCGGCATTCAAGAGAATCCGGAAGGTCTAAACCTTGTCTGTGGTATTCTGAGTAGGATTCAAGGATTGGATGACTGTGACGAGCTTCAAACTCCTGAAGGCTGGACGTTAGTGACAGACGCAAAAGAATCACTGGATTTTATTCCAACCTGATTGAGAATCGACAAATGATTAGCCGTGCTGTGACAGAGCGCGTTGAACATTTTCACTGAGAGGATGGGAGGTAACCATTGACAACAGTGAAACCCTACATACAGCTTGCCATGGAAGGAGGCTTGCATGCATGAAGAAGAAGACAGTAGGAAAGCAGAGATTCAGAAGATAGAGCATCTCCAAAACCTCAACCTGTTCTCCATTACTGCAAAACAAGTATCTATTTCATGTTCTTTTACTTTTCACAATTAAACCTGAGAATTATTGATATCCTGACTAAGAGTTACAAGATAACCATAGCTTGCTTCAAGCTGACAATCTCCGTGGGATCGACCCTTACTCACGTAAGGTATTACTTGGACGACCCAGTGCACTTGCTGGTTAGTTGTGCGGAATTGCAAAAGTGTGATTGCGATTTCGTGCACCAAGTTTTTGGCGCCGTTGCCGGGGATTGTTCGAGTTTGGACAACTGACGGTTTATCTTGTTGCATAGATTAGGACTGTTTTATTTTTGTCGGTTTAGAGTCTTTTATTTGAGTTTAGTTTCATATTTTAAGTTTGGTGTCAATTGCATGCTTTTGTTTTCTTTTAATTTTTCGAATTTGCATGTTCTTAGTCCTTTCTTGATCTTTAAAAATTCTAAGTTTGGTGTCTTCTTTGTGTTTTCCTCTAGGTTTTTGAAAATTTAAGTGTGATTTTCTAAAAATTTCTAAGTTTGGTGTCTTCTTTGTGTTTTCCTTTAAATCTTCGAAATTCTGCATTAGTTTTTAAAATCATATCTTTTCAATCATATCCTTTTAATTGCTAATTCCAAAATCTGTTTAATTAATTAATTGATTTAGTTTTCAATTTGCTTTGATTTTATTTTCTTTTAGTTTTCGAAATTTTATTTTATTTTCTTTCCTATTTATTTTATTATTTTCGGTCATTTTTAATTAAAAATGAAAAAAAATAAAAAAAATATTTTATACTTTACTTGTGAATCCATATCATTTCCCTTTCTCCATCATGGATCTAAGTGGAATTGAGCACTCCAGAAGGACTCTGGGGTCATATGCTAACCCCATTACAGCTGCATATGGGAGTAGCATCTATATACCTCCTATTAAAGCAAGCAGCTTTGAGCTAAATCCTCAACTCATTTTCATGGTGCATCAAAATTGCCAGTATTTCGGTCTTCCACAGGAAGAACCTACTGAGTTTCTAGCACAATTCTTACAAATTGCTGACACAGTACGTGATAAAGAGGTGGATCAGGATGTCTACAGATTATTACTGTTTTCATTTGCTGTAAAAGATCAAGCTAAGAGGTGGTTGAATAACCAACCCACAGCAAGCATAAAAACATGGAGACAGTTATCAGACAAATTCCTGAATCAATTTTACCCTCCAAAAAGGATGACACAGCTAAGGCTGGACATCCAAGGCTTTAAACAAGAGGATAATGAATCTCTTTATAATGCCTGGGAGAGGTACAGAGGTATGCTAAGAAAATGCCCCTCTGAAATGTTTTCAGAGTGGGTACAGTAAGACATCTTCTACTATGGGCTTATAGAAAAAGCTCAGATGTCTCTAGACCACTCAGCTGGTGGATCTATACATATGAGGAAGACGATTGAAGAAGCTCAAGAGCTTATAGATACTGTTGCTAGAAATTAACATCTATACTCAAGCAGTGAGTCCTCTACAAAAGAAGAATCTATGGCAGTAACTACTGATCCTAATCCTCAAGAACAAATTGTTGAGCTTAATCAGCAATTACTCCTGATGACAAAACAGTTAGCAAAATTTAAAGAGATGCTCCAAGAAACCAAAATTGCTAACAAGAATATAGAATCACAGTTGAATCAGACAAAACAGTAGTTATCTAAATAGATAATAGAAGAATGCCAAGCAGTTCAACTAAGGAGTGGGAAGACATTGAATAACACTGCTCAAAGTGGCAAAAAGCCAAGAAAGGAACAACTGACAGAGGATAACCAAACCACTACCCAAAATCCCTCTGAGGACAGTAAGAGCCCAGAGAGGAATACTCCTGGCATTCAAACGCCAGAAAGGGGGGAAAAGCTGGTGTTAAACGCCCATTCCTTGCCCAGTTCTGGCGTTCAAATGCCAGAAAGGGGGGAAAGTTGGCGTTAAACGCCCATTCCTCACCCAGTCCTGGCGCTCAAATGCCAATGAGGAATCAGACACCTGAGAGTGCTGATAGTAACCCCTCTAAAAAGGCTTCTCCAACCACCTCTGTAGGGAATAAACCTGCAGCAACTAAGGTTGAAGAATATAAAGCCAAGATGCCTAATCCTCAGAAACTCCGCCAAGCGAAACAGGATAAACAACTTGCCCGCTTTGCAGACTATCTAAGGACTCTTGAAATAAAGATTCCGTTTGCAGAGGCACTTGAGTAAATACCTTCTTATGCTAAGTTTATGAAAGAGATCTTAAGTCATAAGAAGGATTGGAGAGAAACTGAAAAAGTGTTTCTCACTGAAGAATGCAGTGCAGTCATTCTGAAAAGCTTACCAGAGAAGCTTCAAGATCCAGAAAGCTTTATGATACCATGCACATTAGAAGGTGCTTGTACCAAGATAGCCCTATGTGACCTTGGAGCAAGTATCAACCTAATACCTGCATCCACTATCATAAAGCTTGGGTTGACTGAAGAAGTCAAACCAACCTGGATATGTCTCCAACTTGCTGATGGCTCCATTAAATATCCATCAGGCATAATTGAGGACATGATTGTCAAGGTTGGGCCATTTGCCTTTCCAACTGACTTTGTAGTGCTGGAAATGGAGGAGCACAAGAGTGCAACTCTCATCCTAGGAAGACCCTTCCTAGCTATTGGACGAACTCTCATTGATGTACAAAAAGGGGAAGTGACCCTGAGAGTCAATGAGGATGAGTTCAAGTTAAATGCTGTCAAAGCTATGCAGCATCCAGACACATCAAATGACTGCATGAGCGCTGATATTATTGACTCTTTAGTGGAAGATATCAATATAATTGAGAGTCTCGAATCAGAGCTAGAGGATATCTTTAAAGATGTTCAGCCTGACCTGGAGGAACCAGAGGAAATAAAAGAACCTCTGAAAATTCCTCAGGAAGAGGATAAGCCTCCTAAACCCGAGCTCAAGCCACTACTACTATCCCTGAAGTATGCATTTCTGGGAAAAGGTGACACTTTTCCAGTGATCATAAGCTCTACTTTAAACTCACAGGAAGAGAAAGCACTAATTCAAGTGCTAAGGACACACAAGACAGCTCTTGGGTGGTCCATAAGTGATCTTAAGGGCATTAGCCCAGCAAGATGCATGCACAAGATCCTATTGGAAGATAATGCCAAGCCAGTGGTTCAACCACAGAGGCGGCTAAATCCAGCCATGAAGGAGGTGGTGTAGAAAGAGGTCACTAAGTTACTAGAGGCTGGGATTATTTATCCTATTTCTGATAGCCCCTGGGTGAGCCCTGTCCAAGTTGTCCCCAAGAAGGGAGGCATGACAGTGATTCATAATGAAAAGAATGAACTGGTTCCTACAAGAACAGTTACAGGGTGGCGTATGTGTATTGACTACAGAAGGCTCAATATAGCCACCAGAAAGGATCATTTTCCTTTACCATTCATAGGCCAAATGCTAGAAAGACTAGCGGGTCATGATTATTACTACTTTTCAGATGGATATTCAGGCTATAATCAAATTGCAGTGGACCCTCAAAATCAAGAGAAAACAGCATTCACGTGTCCTTCTGGCGTGTTTGCTTACAGAAGAATGCCTTTTGGTCTATGCAATGCACCTGCAACCTTTCAGAGGTGCATGCTCTCCATCTTCTCTGATATGGTAGAGAAGTTCCTGGAAGTCTTCATGGATGACTTCTCAGTATTTGGAGACTCATTCAGCTCCTATCTTGATCATCTAGCACTTGTCCTGAAAAGGTGCCAAGAGACTAACCTGGTCTTAAACTGGAAGAAATGTCACTTTATGGTGACTGAAGGAATTATCCTTGGGCACAAAATTTCAAGCAAGGGAATAGAGGTGGATCAAGCAAAGGTAGAGGTAATTGAAAAATTACCACCACCTGCCAATATTAAGGCAATCAGAAGCTTTCTGAGGCATGCAGGATTCTACAGAAGGTTTATAAAGGATTTTTCAAAAATTGCAAAACCTCTAAGAACCTGCTAGCTGCTGACACACCATTTGTGTTTGACACACAGTGTCTGCAGGCATTTGAGACCCTAAAGGCCAAGCTGGTCACAGCATCAGTCATCTCTGCACCAGACTGGACATTACCATTCGAACTAATGTGTGATGCTAGTGACCATGCCATTGGTGCAGTGTTGGGACAGAGGCACAACAAACTTCTGCACGTCATTTATTATGCTAGCCGTGTTCTGAATGACGTACAAAAGAATTACACAACCACAGAAAAAGAGTTACTTGCAGTGGTTTATGTCATTGACAAGTTTAGATCCTACTTAGTAGGGTCAAAAGTGATTGTGTAAACTGACCATACTGCTCTTAAATACTTACTCACAAAGCAGGATTCAAAACCCAGGCTCATAAGGTGGGTATTGCTTCTGCAAGAGTTTGATATAGAAATAAGAGACAGAAAGGGGACAGCGAACCAGGTAGCTGATCATCTGTCCCGAATAGAACCAGTAGCTGGGGCATCCCTCCCATCTACTGAGATCTCTGAAACCTTTCCAGATGAGTAACTCTTTGCCATCCAGGAAGCTCCATGGTTTGCAGACATTGCAAACTATAAAGCTGTGAGGTTCATAACCCAAGAGTACAGCAGAGTGCAAAGAAAAAAATTAATTTCAGTTGCCAAGTACTACCTATGGGATGAGCCATATCTCTTTAAGAGATGTGCAGACGAAATAATCCGCAGATGTGTACCTAGAGAGGAAGCACAAAGAATCCTATGGCATTGTCATGGATCACAGTATGGGGGACATTTCGGAAGTGAGCGAACGGCCAATAAAGTCCTCCAATGCGGCTTCTACTGGCCTACTCTCTATAGGGATGCCCGAGAGTTTGTGCGTAACTGTGACAGTTGCCAAAGAGCTGGTAATTTGCCTCATGGTTACGCCATGCCTCAACAAGGGATCTTAGAGATTGAATTGTTTGATGTATGGGGTATTGACTTCATGGGTCCCTTCCCACCATCATACTCAAACACGTATATTCTGGTGGCAGTAGACTATGTATCTAAATGGGTAGAAGCAATTACCACTCCCAGTAATGATACTAAGACCGTGTTGAAATTCCTCCAGAAACACATCTTCAGCAGGTTTGGTGTTCCCAGAGTACTAATCAGTGATGGGGGCACTCATTTCTGCAATAAACAGTTGTACTCTGCTATGGTCCGATATGGAATTAGCCACAAAGTAGCAACTCCGTATCATCCACAGACAAATGGGCAAGATGAAGTCTCTAATAGAGAGCTAAAAAGAATCCTGGAACGGACTGTTATTGCCCGTAGAAAGGATTGGGCAAAGAGCTTGGATGATGCTCTATGGGCATACAGAACAGCATACAAGACTCCTATAGGAACCTCTCCATACCAACTTGTGTATGGGAAGGCCTGTCATCTGCCCATGGAACTAGAACATAAAGCCTACTGGGCAACCAGATTCCTAAACATGGATGCTAAGTTAGCTGGTGAAAAAAGATTGCTCCAGCTAAATGAGCTAGAGGAGTTCAGACTCAATGCCTTTGAAAATGGAAAAATTTATAAGGAAAAGGCAAAGAAGTGGCATGACAAGAAGTTGTCATCCAGAGTCTTTGATCTAGGACAAAAAGTTCTGCTCTTCAACTCTAGGCTCAAATTATTTCCAGGAAAACTTAAATCCCGGTGGAGGGGTCCGTATGTGATTACAGGAGTATCACTATATGAATATGTTGAGCTTCAAGATATTGATTCTGATAAAAAGTTCATTGTTAATGGACAGAGGATCAAACATTACCTTGAAAGTAATTTTGAGCAGGAATGCTCAAAACTGAGGCTTGAATGAGTCTCAGTAAAAGTCCAGCTAAAGACAATAAAGAAGCACTTGCTGGGAGGCAACCCAGTCATTAGCAGGTTATTTGTTCTATAAGAGTTTGATATACATTCTTCAAGGTTGATCATTGAAATTGAAGGAATTCACAGAGTTACAAAAGGATTCAGTGCAAAAAGAAGAGAAAAGGAGTTTGCTGGCAAGAAAACACCAGTAAGGGGTACTCTGAGCGTTAAACGCCAGAATGGATACCATTCTAGGCGTTTAACGCCAGTAAAGGTACCATTTTGGGTGTTAAACACCAGAATGGGTATCATTCTGGGCGTTTAACGCCAGAATTGCAGCATCCTGGGCGTTCAGCAAAACGCCCAATGATAAAGGGGTTTCTGGCGTTTAACGCCAGCCAGGGCACCTGGCTGGGCGTTAAACGCCCATAATGGCCACCAAGTGGGCGTTAAACGCCAGAATGGATACCATTCTGGGCGTTTAACGCCAAAAAGGTAGGGGACAGAGATTTTGTTTTCCACTTCAAATTTTTTCAAACTTTCTTATTTTGATCCATAATTTTCTGCATAAACACATTACAAACTTTCATCATTCACCTTCAAGTTTCAAAAAGTAAACAACTTTCTAAATCATTCTTCATATCTCTTTCAAATCCTTTCCAAATCTTCTTCAAAAACTCAAATATCTTCTCAAATCCTCCCTTATAAATAACACTCGGCCATCCCCCCTCTCCCCACCATTCGAATTTGCTCTCCTCCTCTCTCTCCTCTTTCCTTTCTTTTGCTTGAGGGCAAGCAAACCTCTAAGTTTGGTGTGCTTTTCCGTGATCACTAAGCCAAGATTTATTAAGATCATGGCTCCTAAGGGAAAACAAACCAATTCAAGAGGCAAGAAAGAGAATACTCCAAAGAATCTTTGGAGTCAAGAGAAGTTCTTAACCAAAGAACATGCAGACCATTACCACAAAATAATGGGTCTGAGGTCAGTGATCCCAGAAGTTAAATTCGATCTGAAAGAAGACGAATATCCGGAGATCCAAGAGCAAATTCGAAACAGAGAATGGGAAGTTCTAACCAACCCTGAGACAAAGGTTGGAAGAAACATGGTTCAGGAATTCTACTCAAATCTATGGCTGACAGATAAGTAGAGAATGACTGGAACTGCTTTTCATACCTACAAAACCATGGACAGAGGGAGAATTATTTACTTTCATCTGGACAAAATAAGAGAGGTCTTCAAATTGCCTCAACTACAAAATGATCCTGAATCCTTTAATAGGAGAATGGTGAGAGCAGATAAGGGGTTGGATCAATTTCTAAAGGACATATGCCTCCCTGGAACTAAGTGGACAACCAATTCAAAAGGTGTCCCAAACCAACTCAAGAGGGGAGATCTCAAACCAATTGCAAGAGGTTGGCTAGACTTCATTGGGCGTTCTATATTGCCTACCAGCAACCGTTCTGAGGTCACTATCAAGAGAGCAGTGATGATTCACTGCATTATGCTGGGAAAAGAAGTGGAGGTTCATCATCTGATTGCTTGTGAGATTTACACAATTGCAAACAAGAATTCCACTAAAGCCAAACTGGCTTACCAAGCTTAATCTCTTTGCTATGTAAAGATGTTGGGGTGAGGATGGGAGTAGATAAATTCATCCCAATTGAACATCCAATCACCAAGAAGTCAATGGAAGGACAAATGCAAGATAACTCTATCAAAAAGAGGGCGCAGGAGTTCCTCCCTGAACTTCCTGAAATTGACTACTGGGCCAGCCTAGAAGCATCTGTTGCCAAGCTACAAGAAACTATGGAACAAATTAAGGAAGAACAGCAGAATCAAAACTGCATGCTCTGCAAATTGCTGAGGGAACAAGAGAAGCAGGGGCGTGAGCTATAGGAGCTGAAGCGCCAGAAGCTCTCCCTTGGAGGGTCAAATACCTCACAAGTTGAGGGAGCATCCACTTCTCAAAATCAAGGTTGTTGAGTCCTAACTCTGTGATAACCTCTATCATTAGGAGTCTATTTTAGAGTCATTTAATTTTTTATTCTCTATTACTATTAGTCTTATCTTATATTTATTTTTTTTAGTCTTGTTCTTAATTCATGATTAATAAAATCTAAGGTTCATGTCTTAAAGCTATGAATGTCCTATGAATCCATCACCTCTCTTAAATGAAAAATGCTTTAATCACAAAAGAACAAAAAGTACAGGATTTCGAATTTATCTCTGAAACTAGTTGAATTAGTTTGGTGTGGTGACAATACTTTTTGTTTTCTAAATGAATGCTTGAACAGTGCATATGTCTTTTGAATTTGTTGATTAAAGAATGTTAAACTTGTTGGCTCTTGAAAGAATGATGGAAAAGGAGAAATGTTATTGAGGATCTGAAAAATTATCAAATTGATTCTTGAAGCAAGAAAAAGCGGTGAATTCAAATATATATATATAATAAATAGAAAAAGTGATCCAAGAGTGTGCTTAAGAACCCTGGACACCTCTAATTGGGGACTCTAGCAAAGTGATGCAGGTGGAAACTGTCTCTCAACAAATTTCCTTCGGCAAGTGTACCGAATTTGTCGTCAAGTAAAAACTCACAATAGAGTGAGCTCGAATCCCACAGGGATTGATTGATCTAGCAACTTTAATTAGAAGAATGTTCTAGTTGAGCGAATTCAGAATTTGGGTTGAGATTTGCAGAAAATAAAATGGCTAGAATGTAAATAACAGAAAAAGTAAATGCTAGAATTAAAGGGCTGAAAGTAAATGACTGAAAGTAAATTGCAGAATTGTAAATGGGAATGGGGTGTTTGTTCATGAAAGTAAACGCAAAAATTAAAGAGAATGGGTGATATCAGAATTGGGGAGTTCATTGGGCGCAGGAGATGTTGCAATTCTCCGGATCAAGTTCATTTTCATCTCTTCCTCAATCAATGCACTCATTGATCTCTTTGGCAATCTTAATTGATTGAATTACAATTTCTTGCAATTCAATCTCTCAAATCTTGATCAATCGCCAATTCCTTGGTCAATTTCTCATGAGAAGAGATGAAGTGTGGTTACTGATTATACCACATGCATTTCCCAAATCAAGTATTGAGAGGATTATAGTCACATATCCATCCAAACCCAATTTGGTCCAGCATGAGAAAGCATTTCTAGCTTGATCTCTTCATTCCTCTTTCAAGGCTCATAAGAGATCCAAGTTTGAATAGCTTCTTTTCCAAGATAACTACCCAATGGGATGAAGATCGAAAGCTTTCAAGTAAAATCAAGAGAAAAGATAGAAGAAGAATAATGAAAACTAGTATTGATCCATCAACTTACAACAGAGCTCCCTAACCCAATGAAAGGGGTTTAGTTGTTCATAGCTCTAGAAATTGAAAACAAAGATGGAGAATACATCATGGAACAAGAAGAGTAGAGTAAAATACAGAGAGTAGTGCTATTTTCCAACTTCCAGAACTCCCTAAATAATTCAAAACTACTCCTATATATACTACTCTTCTCAACTTCTAGTTGGCTCTTCAAGTCTTGGGCCTTTGGATCTTGAGTTTAAAGTAGTTCTCTTCTTCATTTGGGCTTGGTTTTACTTGCAGAGAGAAAGTGTGAAGTGGGCAGAGACTTTAGCTCAGGACGTTAGGGGTGTTAACGTTTTAGTGAAAGTATGAGTTCGAGAACGTTAGTGACACTCAACATTGTCACTAACGTTCCAATGTACCCCTTTGCCTCACGTTAGAGCCCACGTTAACTAGGTTAACGTGGCTTCTAACGTGGCCTTGCCAACCTTCGAGAACGTTAGTGACATTCAATATTGTCACTAACGTTCCAATGTGCCCCAATGTCTCACGTTAGAGTCCAGGTTTACTAGGTTAATGTGGCTTCTAACGTGGCCTTGCCAACCTTCGAGAACGTTAGTGACACTTAACATTGTAACTAACGTTCCAATGTGCCCCTATGTCTCACGTTAGAGTCCATGTTAACTAGGTTAACGTGGCTTCTAACGTGGCCATTCTTAGCCATCCCCAACGTTAGTGACAATATTGAGTGTCACTAACGTTGGCTCATCTTTCACTCATCAACGTTAGCTTTCCACGTTAACTAAGTTAACGTGGAAGTTAACGTGGCTTCTTGGGGTTTTGTGGTTGCTTCCAACGTTAGTGACAATGTTGGGTGTCACTAACGTTGTCGACTACCCTTGCCTCTTACGTTAGCTCCCACGTTAACCAAGTTAACGTAGGAGTTAACGTGGTACATTACACCTTAGGCCAACGTTAGTGACAATGTTGAGTGTCACTAACGTTGGCTTCCTTCCCCCTTTTAACGTTAGAGGCCACGTTAACTAAGTTAACGTGGACTCTAACGTGGCCACTTATGATCATTGGCCAACGTTAGTGATAATGTTAAGTGTCACTAACGTTGGCTCAAAGTCCCTTCTTCACGTTAGAGTTCACGTTAACTTAGTTAACGTGACTCTTAACGTGGGCAATGATGGCTTCGAGAGCGTTATTGGCAATCACGTTTCTCATTAACTTTGCAAGTTACCTCCCATTCCGCGTTTGTGGTAACGTTAATAAGATTAACGTGACTGCTAAGTGGTTCTTCCTTGCTTCCTTTGGTCCTGAAATCAAGCAATAGAGTGCATCAAAGTTCTAGTCCAAGTCATGGGTAATGCAACATACAATTTGTTATTAAACTTATGCAAAATCCTCATGAAATCATGTAAAATTCACAATGTATGCTTGAATCAAGGTGTAAGTGAATATCTACCCAAAACTAGCTTATTTCCTAAGGAAATGCATGAAACTACCTTAAAAACATTAAAGAAAAGGTCAGTGAAACTGGCCAAGATGCCCTGGCATCACAATACCAAACTTAAAGCTTGCTTATCCTTAAGCAAGTACTGGAACAAGAGAATGATGAATGGAATGCCAAGAGAAATGAGTCATTCTTGTGGAAGTCATGTCACTGATTTTATGGTGGTTTCATGCATAGCAACTTAGGTTCATTCCATTACTGGCTTTCAGACCTTTATCATGTCCTAAAACACTGACTCTGCTTACATCCCATGAGACTTTTATTGATCCTTTTATTGTCATTCCAGGGCTTATTTGTGTTCTTCAAGCTAAGTGCTTTGTAAAGGGGCAACTCTTTAAGATAAGCTTTCAGCCAATACTCCTGAACCAGTTGGTTCAAGGTGCTAGGTGTTGAGACACCCCTAAGGACTTACTCCCTCAAGTCTCTCCCCCATACATACACACCACATGCATCTGGTTCATTTATTTTTCTTCTTGAGACCTTGGTGTCCAGCACCTCTTTGGGTTACTAAATGCTCTGTAGTGAGGGTTACTCTTGATAGTGGACTTTCAGCTGATAATCCTGAGTTAGTTAACCCAAGTTACCAAGTGATAAGGCACCCCTAAGAGCTTATTCATCCAAGTAAATCCCTCACACAGGAACACCACAGACACATGCCTCAAGATTAAAACCATTGGTGCCTAGCCTTATTGCTTACTCTTTTTCTTTTGTTTTTCACTTTAAGTGTTCTTTCCCTTTCTCTTATTAGGATCTTGTTATTTACTTAGTCTCATGGGTATATTCAAAGTATAGTATTCAGGCCAGATAGTTGTCATCCCCACCTTATGGTTGAACCAACTTAGCTAACTTATGATCACACCAAAAACTCATGAATGCACTTCCATATTATGAACTCCACTCTGGTCTATTTAAAACACAATCATTCTCTTTTTCATTTGATTTAAAAGACAAGCATACAATAAGTAATGGTATGATGCAGTAACACTTAAACCAGAAATCATAGACCTAAGCAATAACTTAAAATGCAGAATTGAAAAGGTTCAAACTAACATGGAAGCATGTTCTATTCCATACAAGATCTTCCTTATTTAAAGCATAGAAAAAGATGGAGTAAAGAAGGAACTCCACCACCTTTTACTCTTGTGGTCGTCCATGCTCTTTTCCTTGCTTGTCCTCCTTGTGTCCTCTTGCATTTCCTCGCATCCGCGCCAATCTTGCTTGCTTCCAATCCTCAAGTGCCTTCCTCACTGATTCATGACTCTCTTCCACCCTTTGTCTCTCTTTTCGTGCTAATTCATCCTTCACTTCTTCATACCTTGTGATTCCTGGGTGCAATATAGGCAGCTGTCCTACTAGGTATCCGAGCCTGGCTTGAGTGTTTATGTGATGCCCTGTCTCGCTCATGTAAACTCCTTCTGCAAATGCCCTTTGCTCGTCTAGTAGTTCTGTGTGTTCTATTTGTCTTTGATGTATCTCATGTATGTGTGCCCCTTGATGTGCTTGGATGTTGATTAGCCTCTAGATGGACTCTTGTTGCATATTTGCCTTTGTTCCATCCTGTTGAATGTTTCTCCCCATTGTTGCCCTTGACTTAGTTGCTGTTCCATCATTTGCCTTTGCCACTCACCTTGCTGAGTCATCCACCTTGAGAGTGCTTCCTCTTGCTGCCCCATCATCTGTAGTTGAAGCTCTTTCTGTGCTCCTTGGCTTTCCAAATACTGTCTAGACAAGCCTTCAATGGCTTCCTGCAATTGGTGCATGTCCAAGGTCTGTGGTGCTTGCCCCTCTGCGACTTGTCCTTCCACTACTTGAGGGGCTGTCCTCTTCCTTTGCTTCCGTTGAGGCAGGGGGGATGCGGCAGCATTCATCCTTCGGACCGTTATTGGAATGCCTTCCTTTATCCACACGGGATCCTCATCTTCAAAAACCACCCCAGCTTTCTTGCATATTCGGTAAATAGTGCTGGGGTAACCTAACTTTCCTCTTGAGTCGCTTTTCTCTGCCATCTTTCTAATGCCTTCAGCTATGAGTTCATGAACCTTGATTTCTCCTCCCTTCAGTATACAGTGCACCATTGTTGCTCTCTTGAGATTCACCTCCGAGTTGTTTGCAGTTGGGAGGATAGACCTCCTCACTAGCTCAAACCACCCTTTGGCTTCAGGAGTGAGATCTGTTCTCTTGATGAACTTTGGTTTCTTTCCCGCAGACCTTTCCCAGTCAGCTCCGGGTACACAAATGTCTCACAAAATCTGGTCATAATTGGGGTTGTTGTCCAATCTTAAGTGATAACTTTCTTCTTCAAACGATATAGACCGTAGCTTTAGTGCCCTCATGACACTCCTGGGACCAAAATCCACTATCTTTCCTCTCACAAAGCTTGTATATGACTCATCTTTCTTATTATATCGGACCGCATTCGCATAAAATTCTCTTATGAGGTTTGCATTCACCTTAATGACTGGATCAGTGAGGAGCTCCCATCTTCTCTTTTCTACTTTCTCTGTGATTTCTGGACACTCAATTTTCTTCACTTGAAATCCCAGCTCATAAATGATTTCCTTGTCAACCATCCACCCGTATTGCAATGCATGATACAAGCTTCTAAATCTCTTTTCATCATATGGGTGTTGCTCCATGGGTTCTTTTCCCTTCCTTCGTTTAGAACTTGAAGAAGCCATGAATGAAAGTTGTGTGAAGGTGGTAAGGGTGTGAGACTTTTGGTTGTTTAGGGTTTTATTGCAATGAAGAGAGTAAGGGTGGTGTTTGTAATGGGGTAGACCATGCTTAGTTCCGAAATGGAGAGGTGTGAAGAGTGGGTACGGAACATGGTTCATTTATATAGAGAAGTTGTGAGATAATGGAGGGTATGGATTGATGGAGTAGTTACTTGATGGACGGTTGGGGTTATGCATGGATAAAGGACAAGGATCATCACTTATTGATGGAGATTGCTCGGTCTTTTAGGGGTCCCATTTTTTTCAATGTTGCATGGCAACACTTTCCAATGCATTCCCTTTTTAGGACCCGTGTGTAGTCCCTCCTTTTGTGGTGTCCGAACCTTCTTTGTTTAGTTGTCCAATCTATCACTTTTAATGCTCCTTTTCTTTTTCCTATACAGACAAAATAAGAAAGGTGAGAATAATATCAATACTAAAGACAATTGAAACTTTACGGCAAAGAAAAGAAAAGATTAGATTGTTCATTTATGAACTCCAACTAACTAACTAACTGTGTGTCCTTATATGCACATTGGTGGCACCTTGGGGTGACACCAAACTTAGTTTGGAGCACTGTGATGAAAAGTTTTGCTCAAAGCTCCCAAGATTAGCATGCATCTTGGTTTGCTTTGAACACCAAACTTGTTCCTCACTATATACTGCACAATAAGGTTTTCACCAAGTGTTTGTCAAGTTTGAGTTAGAATTCATAAATGTTGACTTATTCACTATCTTCTAAAAGCATATAAAATATAGGTTGCCTCCCATGAAGCGCTTCTTTAGCGTCGCTAGCTTGACGTTTCTCCCTCATCAGGGTGGTTGGTAATGCTTGAAGTCCTCCCCTCTTGCTGTGGACTTGTATCCATTGGTTGTATCAATGATCTCGACATGTTCCAGGGAGAGAACTCCGTTGATAGTGAAGACTTTAGGTAACTGAGATGGTACAGTGGGGAGATTAGGGGGAATATCTAGGAAGTAAGCTGAGATCACTCTATCCCCTGGAGAGAAGTCTTCTGTAGGGATCTTTTTGTTCCTCCACTTCCTTGGTACCTTCTTCCTTGTGTCTTTTGACATTGCCTTGCTCTTGATGACTCCTTCCTCTAAGGTGATTTTGTTGCTTCCTTCACATATCTCTGGTGGTTTAGGTTCCTCCAGTTTTTCCTTGAGTTGTGACAACTGCCTATTTCCTTGTTCCTCATGCATGGGTTTTCCTAGATGGGTTGGGTGTGCTTCAATGCTTGCTTCCTCCTTCAACATCTCATTGTGATCTTTGCTTGGTTCCTTGTGCTCTTGGTCTGCTTCTTGTGAGAGTTTGAAGAGATTAAAGCTGAGTCGTTCATCATGGATCCTCAATATTGGCTCCCCTTGCTCCACATCTATGAGTGCTCTGGCTGTAGCTAGGAATGGTCTTCCCAATATGATTGGGTGAGTGTGACTCTCTTCCATGTCCAGAATGACAAAGTCTATTGGGAGAAAGTATTTCCCAACTTTTAGCAACACATTTTCCACCACTCCTATTGCTTGCTTTTGAGTCTTGTCAGCCAGTCTGATGACCACATCTGTGGGCATTATCTCATTGATCTGTAGCCTCTTTACCAAGGATAATGGCAGTAAGTTGATGCTTGCCCCCAAGTCACAGAGTGCTCTATCGAACATTGTTTCTCCTATGGCACAGGGGATGTGAAAACTCCCTGGGTCTTTTCTTTTTGCAGGCAACTCAGGTTGAATAAGGGCACTACATTCCTTGTTCAACACTATAGTCTGGCCTCCTTTGATTGAGCTTTTCCTGGGAAGAAGTTCCTTCATATACTTGATGAATGCAGGCATTTGTTGGATGGCCTTGATGAATGGTATGTTCACATGCAGAGATGCAAACAAATCTAGGAACCTTGAGTACATTCTCTTCCCCACAGCACCATTGAGCAGTTGGGGAAATGGTGCATAGAGCTTAAGCAACTCTTGTTGTGAGATTTTTGGTTCTTGGTGATCTCTATCCTCCTCCTCTGTTGAGTTGTCTTCAGGCTGTTTGGAGAGTTTGCTTTGCTTGTCTTCAGCCTCTTGACCACTTGTAGTGACCATTTTGCAATCTTCCCATCTTACTTCCTTTGCTTCGCCTCTTGGGTTTTTCTCCGTGTCACTTGGGAAGCCATCAGTAGGTTTGGGAATCTTCTCAGCTAAGCATCCCACTTGGAATTCCAGCTTCTTGATGGTCTCTCCCTGGTTCTTAATATTGGCTTGCACCTCCTCTTTGAACACCTTGTTTTCTTGAATCTCTTGGCATATTCCTTCAAGTAAGGCTTCAATCTTAGAGAGCTTGTCATCAAATGATGGTGGATTAGGAGTAGAGGTGTTGTTTTGGCTTTGATATGGGTGTGGAGAAGTGTTGTTGTGGGGTGTTGATATGTCCTCTATGTGAATTGTTGATGAGCTGCATTGTTGTTGGAGTTGTAACGTCTCTGGTCTTGGCTTTGATCTTGCTGATTCCCCCACCCAAAGTTTGGGTGGTTCCTCCATCCAGGGTTGTATGTCTTGGAGTATGGATCATGGTTCTGTCTAGGTGAATTCCCAATGTAGTTGGCCTGCTCAAGGTTACCCTCTACTTCTTCTTCAACTCCTTCTTGGGTTGTTGAGGAGGTGGTGATTGCTGCCACTTGGTTCCTCTCCATCTTCTTGGTGAGGTCAGCTAGCTGCTTGGTAATGAGCTTGTTATGAGCCAGCAGAGCATCTACATTGTTTAGCTCTATCACTCCTCTAGTGTTCCCTATTTCGGAAGTATAGAAGTAGTCATTCTCAGCTACAGTCTCAATTACATCTATGGCTTCTTCAATGGTCTTCTTCTTGTTCAATGATCCTCCAGAGGAATGGTCTACTGCCTTCTTTGATTCATATGACAAGCCTTCATAGAAGATGTGCAACTGCACCCATTCATTGAACATATTTGGTGGAAACCTCCTTGTTAGGTCTTTGAACCTTTCCCAAGCTTCATAAAGTGTCTCCCCATCTTGTTGTCTGAACATCTGCACTTCAGTTCTCAGCCTATTGATCCTTTGAGGGGGGTAAAACCTTGCAAAAACTTATTCACTACCTCCTCCCAATTTGTCAGGCTTTCTTTTGGGAAGGATTCAAGCCATTTGGATGCCTTGTCCCTGAGTGAAAAAGGGAACAAGAGTAGCTTATAGACATCCGGGTGGACTCCATTGGACTTCACTGTGTCACAAATCCTCAAGAAGGTGGTCAAGTGTTGATTCGGGTCTTCTTGAGCACCTCCTCCAAATGAGCAATTATTCTGCACAAGAGTGATGAGCTGAGGTTTTAGCTTGAAATTGTTGGCATGTATGGTGAGCTTCTGAATGCTACTTCCACAGTTGCCTGGGTTTGGATTGATGTAAGAGCCTAACATTCTTCTATCCTCCCCAGCATGATTTGCTCTACCTCCTCCCCCATGGTTATTAGCCTCTTCTTTATGTTGGTTTTCCATGTTTCCTTCCAAGTTTAGTTCAAAGTGTTCCTCCTCCTCTTCAGCACCGATTGCACGTTTTTCTCTTGCTTCCCTCCTTAATCTAAGGAGGGTCCTATCTGGTTCAGAATCGAAGGAAGTTGAAGCCCCGCTTCTTCTCCCTGTCATACAACCAACAAGTACAAGCAAGTAACAATATGTGCAGATAGTATTGCTGTCAGAATTACTGTTAGTTGTGAGTGATGCAATATATCAAACAGTTAGTGGGTTAGCAAACTGAATGGTAAATAACAAAGAACACGAAAGAGTAGAGGGGGAAGGGGAGAGGTTAACTAAGACAGAAGGTAAATTACTCAAATAGAAAATTAAATCAACAAAACAAAAATGCTCAATCTAGTGATCTCCTAATTTAATCATTGTTGATGCACAATCAATCCCCGGCAACGGCGCCATAAACTTGATGCAGGTGGAAACTGTCTCTCAACAAATTTCCTTCGGCAAGTGTACCAAATTTGTCGTCAAGTAAAAACTCACAATAGAGTGAGGTCGAATCCCACAGGGATTGATTGATCAAGCAACTTTAATTACAAGAATGTTCTAGTTGAGTGAATTCAGAATTTGGGTTGAGATTTGCAGAAAATAAAATGGCTGGAATGTAAATAACAGAAAAAGTAAATGCTAGAATTAAAGGGCTGAAAGTAACTGACTGAAAGTAAATTGCAGAATTGTAAATAGGAATGGGGTGTTTGTTCATGAAAGTAAACGCAGAAATTAAAGAGAATGGATGAGATCAGAATTGGGGAGTTCATTGGGCGCAGGAGATGTTGCAATTCTCCGGATCAAGTTCATTTTCATCTCTTCCTCAATCAATGCACTCATTGATCTCCTTGGCAATCTTAATTGATTGAATTATAATTTCTTGCAATTCAATCTCTCAAATCTTGATCAATAGCCAATTCCTTGGTCAATTGCTCATGAGAAAAGATGAAGTGTGGTCACTGATTATACCACATGCATTTCCCAAATCAAGTATTGAGAGGATTATAGTCACATATCCATCCAAACCCAATTTGGTCCAGCATGAGAAAGCATTTCTAGCTTGATCTCTTCATTCCTCTTTCAAGGCTCAGAAGAGATCCAAGTTTGAATAGCTTCTTTTCCAAGATAACTACCCAATGGGATGAAGATCGAAAGCTTTCAAGTAAAATCAAGAGAAAAGATAGAAGAAGAATAATGAAAACTAATATTGATCAATCAACTTACAACAGAGCTCCCTAACCCAATGAAAGGGGTTTAGTTGTTCATAGCTCTAGAAATTGAAAACAAAGATGGAGAATACATCATGGAATTAGAAGAGCAGAGTAAAATACAGAGAGTAGTGCTATTTTCCAACTTCCAGAACTCCCTAAATAATTCAAAGCTACTCCTGTATATACTACTCTTCTCAGCTTCTAGTTGGCTCTTCAAGTCTTGGGCCTTTGGATCTTGAGTTTGAAGCAGTTCTCTTCTTCATTTGGGCTTGGTTTTACTTGCAGAGAGAAAGTGTGAAGTGGGCAGAGATTTTAGCTCAGGACGTTAGGGGTGTTAACGCTTTAGTGAAAGTATGAGTTCGAGAACGTTAGTGACACTCAACATTGTCACTAACGTTCTAATGTACCCCTTTGCCTCACGTTAGAGCCCACGTTAACTAGGTTAACGTGGCTTCTAACGTGGCCTTGCCAACCTTCGAGAATGTTAGTGACATTCAACATTGTCACTAACGTTCCAATGTGCCCCAATGTCTCACGTTAGAGTCCACGTTTACTAGGTTAACGTGGCTTCTAACGTGGCCTTGCCAACCTTCGAGAATGTTAGTGACACTTAACATTGTCACTAACGTTCCAATGTGCCCTATGTCTCACGTTAGAGTCCACGTTAACTACGTTAACGTGGCTTCTAACGTGTCCATTCTTATCCATCCCCAACGTTAGTGACAATGTTGAGTGTCACTAACGTTGGCTCATCTTTCACTCATCAACGTTAGCTTTCCACGTTAACTAAGTTAACGTGGAAGTTAACGTGGCTCCTTAGGGTTTTGTGGTTGCTTCCAACGTTAGTGACAATGTTGGGTGTCACTAACGTTGTCGACCACCCTTGCCTCTTACGTTAGCTCCCATGTTAACCAAGTTAACGTGGGAGTTAACGTGGTACATTACACCTTAGGCCAACGTTAGTGACAATGTTGAGTGTCACTAACGTTGGCTTCCTTCCCCCTTTTAACGTTAGAGGCCACGTTAACTAAGTTAACATGGACTCTAACGTGGCCACTTATGATCATTGGCCAACGTTAGTGATAATGTTAAGTGTCACTAATGTTGGCTCAAAGTCCCTTCTTCACGTTAGAGTTCACGTTAACTTAGTTAACGTGACTCTTAACGTGGGCAATGATGGCTTCGAGAGCGTTATTGGCAATCACTTTTCTATTAACTTTGCAAGTTACCTCCCATTCCGCGTTAGTGGTAACGTTAATTAGATTAACGTTAGGATTGGATGACTGTGACGAGCTTCAAACTCCTGAAGGCTAAGCGTTAGTGACAGATGCAAAAGAATCACTTGATTCTATTCCAACCTGATTGAGAACCGACAGATGGTTAGCCGTGCTATGACAGAGCGCGTTGAACATTTTCACGGAGAGGATGGGAGGTAGCCATTGACAACGGTGAAACCCTACATACAGCTTGCCATGGAAGGAGCCTTGCGTGCATGAAGAAGAAGACAGCAGGAAAGCAGAGATTCAGAAGATAGAGCATCTCCAAAACCTCAACCAGTTCTCCATTACTGCAAAACAAGTATCTATTTCATGTTCTTTCACTTTTCACAATTAAACCTGAGAATTATTGATATCCTGACTAAGAGTTACAAGATAACCATAGCTTGCTTCAAGCCGACAATCTCCGTGGGATCGACCCTTACTCACGTAAGGTATTACTTGGACGACCCAGTGCACTTGCTGGTTAGTTGTGCCGAATTGCAAAAGTGTGATTGCGATTTCGTGCACCAGTGTGCATGAGAATAAAATAATATTAAATTGCATTAAAAATAAATTCTAACTACCAAAAGCAAGAAATGATAATAACATTTAAAGGAAGCAATAAATGAACATAAAACATAAATTGTATTAATTGAAATTAAAATTAACAAAAGTGTTCATAAAATGGAAAATAACAAAATAAAAGAAATAACAAGAGGGATAAAGAAGATAAAGATAAGAGAGGAAACTACATCAAAACAAGAAATAAAGACTGAAATTAAAGAGAAATTAACTAAACCTAACCTAATTCTAGAGAGAGGGGGGAGCTTCTCTCTCTAGAAACTAAGAGAAAACATCATAAAAGATAAACCTAATTGCCCCCCTTCTTTCCTCTTCACTTTGGCCTCAAATACCTTCAAAAAATGAGTTGGACTGGATTTTGGAGGCCCAGAATTCGCCCCCAGCAATTTGCATTAATGAGGTCACGTGATTCTGGTCATGCGTACGCATTGGTCACTCGTACGCGTCGTCAGACGAAATTCCATCAACGCGTACGTGTGAGGTCACGCGTACGCCTCGCTCGCAAATCTTCCTTGTGCATACGCATGCATACTTGTGCATACGCACAGGTGCTGGAACTTCCAAACTCTATTTCTTCATGGTTTCTTCCCTTTTGCATGCTCCTTTTCTCACTTCTTCAACCCATACTTGCCTTGGAAACCTGAAATCACTTAACAAATACATCAAGGCACCAAATGTGATTAAAGTGAATAAAAATTGACTAAATTAAGCACAAAAGAGCATGTTTTTACTTTTAAGCACAATTTAGGAAGAAATCTCAAAAGCATGATATTTAGATGAATAAATGTGGGTTTATGTGATGAAATCCACTCAAATCAAACCAAAATATATCGTAAAATACTGACTCATCATATTCCAACCTTTCCTCTCAATACAGAGCTGCACAAAACCCTTAGACACCAAATTGAATTTTGGTGTTGGGGAGCCATTATCATTTGCTGAGGAAGGAGGTACCAAAAAGAAGGTACCCAAAGGCTGGAAGAACAAGAAGATTCCCACTAAAGGCCTCTCAACTGGCTTGAGAGTAGTCTTCACCATAAATCCAGTCATTTCACATATTGTGCACAGAATCCTGTCTTTAGAGCATGTGGAGTTCATCCATGAGAGTACAGGAAGAAAATTCACTGTAAAGGGTGACGATCCGAGCCCCTATTCACCTCTGTAAAGGAGCTATCTGTCAAGCTAGTGACGGTAAAGAAGCGCTTGTTGGGAGGTAACCTAATCATGAGTAGAGTACTATTGTTCCTATTTCTTTTCATTTTAATTTATTATTAGTTTATTTTCATAGTTCACCTTTGCATTTTTAATACGTGAGATCATGTACAGTACTTAGAACAGAGACATTCAGAGATGAAAACAGAACACCCAGGGGAGATCCCTTTGCTGGCGTTGAATGCCAGACAAGGCGGAAGCTCAGTGTTCAACACCCCTAAGGGACATAAGCCTGACATTGAACGCCAGCCACAGAGCAAGGCTGGGCATTCAATTCCCTTAAATGGGCGAGCATTGGCGTTGAATGCCAGCCAGGGAGTACCCTGGGAGTCCAATGCCCATCAAGGAGCAAATCCTGGCGTTGAATGCTAGCTAGGGAGCAAGGCTGGCATTCAATGCCCTTAAGGGGGCAAGTAGCACGAGTTGGAAAAACTTCAGCAGCCAGTGAGTCCCATAGAATCTCCACAACCCCACCAATCCCACCTACTTCAAATTCAAACCTTTCCCACCCATTCTCCCTCTATATCCAAACCCTAACCCACCCACCCCTATAAATACCCCCTCATACAACCCTTCATACATACACCTTTTACACACTCTACTCTCTCACACTCTATCCCTTCCCCACCATCCTTCTTCCCAGTTCCCCACATAATGCCGAAGCCCCCTCCCTCCCTCTTCTCTATCTAAGTTCTTCTTCTTCTACCCCTCTCTTTTTCTTTTGTTATTTTACTCGAGGATGAGTAAAGGTCTTGAGTTTGGTGTTGGAAAAGTTTTGCTTTTTGCTTTTCATTTACACTCATGGCACCCAAAGTTGGAGAATCCTCTAGAAAGAGGAAAGGAAACGCAATCGCTTCTGCTTTTTAACCTTGGGAGACAGAGAGATTCCTCACCAATACCACTTCTATGATATGTGAAGCACAAAAGGGTGATCCCCGAGGTCTCCTTTAGGCTAAAAAAGAGATTGGGATATTTCTAACCAATCTTATCCTTGAAGTTGGGATATTAATGGTGCAAGAGTTCTACGCCAACGCTTTGCTCACCAAAAATTATCATACTAGTGTGAACCCACAGCCCAAAAACTGGCGCACCATGGTGAGATAGCAACTCTTGGATTTCATCCCTGAAAGTGTGAGATTAGCCCTCAAACTACCACAAATTCTAGGAGACCCACACTCTTACACTAGAAGGATCAACACCGACCAAAGGTTGGACTAAGTGCTTGCAAACATTTACTTAAAAGGAGCTCAATGGAAGAGGGATGTGCATGACAAGCCTTACCAACTAGGTATGTGATGAATGGATAATTTATACGCTTTTTGGCATTATTTTTTGGTAGTTTTTAGCATGTTTTAGTTACTTTGTATTATATTTTTATTATTTTTTATGCAAAAATCACATTTATGGACTATACTATGAGTTTGTGTATTTTTTGTAATTTCAGGTATTTTCTGGCTGAAATTGAGGGACTTGAGCAAAAATCTGATTCAGAGGTTGAGAAATGACTGCAGATGCTATTGGATTCTGACCTCCCTGCACTCAAACACGTTTTTCTGGAGCTACAGAAGTCTAATTGGCGCGTTCTCAAATGCGTTGGAAAGTAGATATCTTGGGCTTTCTAGCAATATATAATAGTTCATACTTTGCCCGAGATTTGGTTGCACAAACTGGTGTTTAAACGCTAGCCAAATACCCTTTTCTGGTGTTAAACACCGGAACTAGCACCAGAACTGGAGTTAAACGCCCAAACTGGCATCCAAGCTAGGGTTTAACTCCTGAAAAGGCCTATGCACGTGTAAAGCTCAATGCTCAGCCCAAGCACACACCAACTGGGCCCCGGAAGTGGATTTCTGCACTATCTGCACTTAGTTACTTATTTTCTGTAATCCCTAGTAACTAGTTTAGTATAAATAGCACTTTTTACTATTGTATTTCCTCTTTTGATCATCTTTTGATGTTTTGATTAAATTCATGCTTGGATGGCCTCACGGCCATGCCTAGGCTATTTTTTCTTATGTATTTTTCAACGGTGGAGTTTCTACACCTCATAGATTAAGGTGCGGAGCTCAGCTGTTCTTCATGAATTAATGCAAGTACTATTGTTTCTCTTTAAATTCTGCTTACTTCTTCTCCAAGATATACTCTCGTACTTAATTCAGTTAAGTCAGAATGAAGGGGTGATCCGTGACAATCACCCACTATCTTCGTTACTCGCTTAGCCAAGATCCGTGTGCCTGACAACCACAAGCGGTCTACATGATGTTCAACATAGTCATTGGAGTATATTCTCTTGGGTTTCTGATCCACAAACTGAGTACGTGTGGTTAGAACCTTCATTATATAGGCTAAAACCAATTGGTAGCATTCCTGAGATCCAGAAAGTCAAAACCTTGTCTGTGGTATTCCGAGTAGGATCTGGGACGGGATGACTGTCACGAGCTTCAAACTCACAAATGTTGGGCGCAGTGACAGTGTGCAAAAGGATAGAGAGATCCTATTCTGACAAAAGTGAGAACCGACAGATGATTAGCCGTGCGGTAGCTGTGCCTGGTATTTTTCATCCGAGATGAAAAATTTGACAGTTGATTAGCTGTACAGAAACCGTACCTGGACCATTTTCACTGAGAGGACGGATGGTAGCCATTGAAAATGATGATCCACCAACATACAACTTGCAATGGAAGGGAGCACGCATGATTGGATGAAGACAATAGGAAAGCAGATGTTCAGAAGCAACAAAGCATCTCCAAACACTTATCTGAAATTCCCACCAATGAATTACATAAGTATCTTTATTTAAATTTATGTTTTATTTATCTTTCAATTATCAAAACTCATAACCAATTGAATCTGCCTGACTAAGATTTACAAGATGACCATAGCTTGCTTCAAACCGGCAATCTCCTTGAGATCGACCCTTACTCGCGTAAGGTTTTATTACTTGGACGACCCAGTGCACTTGGTGGTTAGTTGTATCAAAGTTGTGAAAAGTGTGAATCACAATTTCGTACACCAAGTTTTTGGCGCCGTTGCCGGGGATTGTTCGACTTTGGACAACTGACGGTTCATCTTATTGCTTAGATTGAGTAATTTTATTTTATTTTTAAGCTTTTTATTTTTATTTTTGAAAAATACAAAAAAAAATTTAAAATCATAAAAACCAAAAAAATTGTGTTTCTTGTTTGAGTCTAGTGTCAAATTTTAAGTTTGGTGTCTTGCATGTCTTTCTTTCTTAGATTTTCGAAAATTCATCATATGTTCTTCTTGATCTTCAAGTTGTTCTTGATGATTTTCCTTGTTTGATCTTTAAATTTTCTTGTTTTGTGTCTTTTCTTGTTTTTCTTATGCATTTTCGAATTTATGATGTCTAAACATTAAAAATTTTTAAGTTTGGTGTCTTGCATGTCTTTTTTTTCTTAAAAATTTTCAAAAATATGTTCTTGATGTTCATCATGATCTTCAAAGTGTTCTTGGTATTCATCTTGACATTCAAAGTGTTCTTGTATGCATTATTTGTTTAGATATTAAATTTTTATGTTTTGTTTCATTTTGTTGTTTTTCTCTCTCCTCATTAAAAATTCAAAAGTAAAAAAAAATACATTTTCCTTATTCTTCTCATAATTTTCGAAATTTTTAGTTGACTTGGTCAAAAATTTTTAAAATTTAGTTGTTTCTTGTTAGTCAAGTCAAAATTTCAATTTAAAAACTTTATCTTTTCAAATCTTTTTTAAAATCAATTCTTTTTCATTTTTTTATGATTTTCGAATTTCATTCTTAAAAATTTTCAAAATCTTTTTCATTTTTCGTTTAATGTTTTCGAAAATTTTAAAACTAATTTTTCAAAATCTTTTTCCTAATTTTATTTCATATTTTTGAAAATCCTTACTTTCTTGTTAAGAAAGGTTCAATCTTTAAATTCTAGAATCATATCTTTCAGTTTCTTGTTAATCAAGTAATCAATTTTAATTTTAAAAATCAAATCTTTTTAATTTCCTTTTCAATTCTTTTTCAAAATAAATTTCAATCACATCTTTTTTTAAATTCTAATTTCAAACTCTTTTTCTAACTTCTTATCTTTTCAAAATTTATTTTCAAATCTTTTTCAACTAACTACTTGACTTATTTGTTTTAATTTTTTAAAAAAAAAGTTTACTATTTCTTATCTTTTTCAAAACTGCCTAACTACTTTTCCACTTATAATTTTCGAAAATCACTAACAACTTTTTCAAAAATATTTTTAATTAACTAATTGTTTTAGTTTTTAATTTTCTTGTATTTCTTTTTCAAATTTTTGAAAACTAACTTAATTAGTTAAATAAAAATAAAAATATTTTTCTTTTCCCTCTTCTTAAAATTCAAATATTCTCTCTCTCATCTCTTTCTATTTATTGTATTTAATTGCTAACACTTCTCTTCTACTCATAATTCGAACCCCTCTCTCTTCTCTCTGTTCGAATTACTCATCTCATCTCTCTTCTCATTCTTCTATTCTTCTATTCTTATACTCACATAAAGGAATCTCTATACTGTGACATAAAGGATTCCACTACTCTCTTTGTTCTCTTCTTTTTCATATGAGTAGGAACAATGATAAAGATATTCTCGTTGAAGCTGATCCTGAACCTGAAAGGACTCTGAAGAGGAAGCTAAGAGAAGCTAAAGCACAACACTCCAAAGAGGAACTTACAGAAAATTTCGAAAAAGAAGCAGACATGGCAGCCGAACCCAACAACAATGCTAGAGATGCAAGGAAGATGCTTGGTGACTTTACTGCACCAACTTCCAACTTCTATGGAAGAAGCATCTCAATTCCTGTCGTTAGAGCAAACAACTTTGAGTTTAAGCCTCAATTAGTTTCTCTAATGCAGCAAAATTGCAAGTTTCACAGACAGAGAATTATAGGCAGAGCCTCTCTAACCTATCTAAGGCCACTCTCAGTTTCATGACTGAAGCAAGGTCCTCTATTGGAAATCTGGAGGCACAAGTTGGTCAGTTGAGTAAAAGAGTTACTAAAACTCCTCTTAGTACTCTCCCAAGCAGTACAAAAGAGAATCCAAAAAGAGAGTGCAAGGCCATAACTATATCCAAAGTGGCCGAACCTGGAGAAAGTAAAAAGGCAGTGATTTCTAGCGAGGAAGACTTTTCTGGACATCCACTGACCAATAAGGATTTCCCTATTGAGGAACCAAAGGAATATGAGACTCATATAGAGACCATAGAGATTCCATGGAACTTAATGCTGTAGTTCATGAGCTCTAATGAAGATTCTTCCTCTGACGAGGATGAAGATCTTGTTGAAGAGCAAGTTGCTCGGTATCATGGAGCAATCATGAAGCTGAATGCCAAGCTATTTGGTAATGAGACTTGGGAGGATGGACCTCCATTGCTCATTAAGGAACTGAATACCTTGGTTCAGCAGAAATTACCTGAAAAGAAATCGGATCCCGGAAGGTTCTTAATTCCTTGCACCATAGGCACCATGACCTTTGAGAAGGCTCTGTGTGACCTTGGTTCAAGTATTAACCTTATACCATTCTCTGTAATGGAGAAAATAGGGATCTTTGAGGTACAAGTTGCCAGAATCTCACTAGAGATGGCAAACAAATCAATGAAACAGGCTTATAGACTTGTAGAGGATGTCTTAGTGAAGGTTGAAGGCCTTTACATCCCTGCTGGCTTCATAATCCTAGACACTGGGAAGGATGAGGATGAATGCATCATCATTGGAAGGCCCTTCCTAGCCACAACAAGAGCTGTGATTGATGTGGACAGAGGAGAGTTAGTCCTGCAACTGAATAAGGACTACCTTGTATTTAAGGCTCAAGGATCTTCCTCTGTAACCATGGAAAGGAAGCATGAAAAGCTTCTCTCAATACAAAGTCAAGTAGAGCCCCCACATTCAAACTCTAAGTTTGGTGTTGGGAGGCCACTATTAAGCTCTGAGTCTCTGAGCTCTCTGAGAGCTCACTATCAAGCTATTGACATTAAAGAAGTGCTTATTGGGAGGCAGCCCAATGTTATTTAATTATTTTTTATAGACATTTATTTTCCATTGCCATGTTATGTTTTCTTTAGGTTGATTGATGATCATGTGGAGTAACAAAAATAGCCGCAGAATTAAGGCGGAATAAAACACAGTATCAAAAATAGCACACCCTAGAGGACAGGCTTACTGGCATTTAAACGCCAGTAAGGATAGCAAAATGGGCGTTTAACGCCCAAGCAGGCAGCATTCTGGGCGTTTAACGCTAGAAATGGCAACATTCTGGGCATTCAGAAAAATGCCCAGTAAAGAAAGATTCCTGGCATTTAACGCCAGCCAGCATATCTGGCTGGGCGTTAAACGCCCAAAGAGGCAGTCAAGTGGGCGTTAAATGCCAGAATGGATAGCATTTTGGGGGTTTAACGCCAGGAT
The DNA here is from genome assembly GCF_003086295.3 of Arachis hypogaea. Taxonomy (NCBI): domain Eukaryota; kingdom Viridiplantae; phylum Streptophyta; class Magnoliopsida; order Fabales; family Fabaceae; genus Arachis; species Arachis hypogaea. Next base: position 26,835,266 of record NC_092036.1, read on the forward strand.
GACGCAAGGGAGGTAATTTTGTTTCCAATTCGATTTTTTTTTTCAATTTTTCATGTTTTAATTCATAATTTTTTGCATCAAACATATTTTAAATGTTCATCTCTCAATTTCTATTTTCAAAAATTAATAATCTTTCCAATTCTTTTAATTTTATTTCAATTCTTTTCAATTTCTTTCAAAACATTTTCAAAACATTTTCAAAACTTACTTATCTTTTCAAATTCTTTTCAACTCTTTTTAATTTTTCTTGTATACAGTAATAAGTTTTCAAAATTAATTGCATCATTCTTCTTCTACTCCCTTTTATCTTATTTTGCTCGAGAACGAGAAAATCTTTTAAGTTTGGTGTGAAAAAAAGCTCTACTTTTTGTTTTTCCATAACCATTAATGGCAACTAAGGCCGGAGAAACCTCTAGGAAGAAGAAAGGAAAGACAGTTGCTTCCAACTCTGAGTCATGGGAGATGGAGAGATTCATCTCAAAAGCCCATCACTTGAAAGAGGATGGAGCAAATAAGAGAGCCCACTCATGGACCTCACCAAAGGGCCATGAGAAAGGAGCAACAAAGGCAAGGAAGAGACATAGAGAAGCTCAAGAACTCCATTAGTTCTTCAAGAGGAAAAAGAAGCCACCATCATTAAGGTGGACCCGTTCTTTAATCTCCTTGTTTATTTTCTTTTCTGTTTTCGGTTTTGATGCTTTATGTTTTGACTATGTTTGTGTCTTCATTACATGATCATTAGTGTCTAGTGTCTATGTCTTAAAGCTATGAATAATCCCATGAATCTTTCACCTTTCTTAAATGAAAAATATTTTCTAAAAAAGAAAAAGAAGTACATGAATTTCGAATTCTATCTTGAAAATAGTTTAATTATTTTGATGTGGTGGCAATACTTTTTGTTTTCTGAATGAATGCTTGAACATTGCATATTTTTTATAATGAAGTTTATGAATGTTAAAATTGTTGGCTCTTGAAAGAATAATGAAAAAAGAGAAATGTTATTGATAATCTGAAAAATCATAAAATTGATTCTTGAAGTAAGAAAAAGCAGTAAAAAACACAAAGCTTGCGAAAAAAATGGCGAAAATAAAGAAAAAGAAAAAGCAAGTAGAAAAAGCCAATAACCCTTTAAAATAAAAGGCAAGGGTAAAAAGGATCCAAGGCTTTGAGCATCAGGGATAGGAGGGCCCAAAGGAATAAAATCCTGGCCTAAGCGGCTAAATCAAGCTGTCCCTAACCATGTGCTTGTGCCATGAAGGTCCAAGTGAAAAGCTTGAGACTGAGTGGTTAAAGTCGTGATCCAAAACAAAAAAGAGTGTGCTTAAGAACTCTGGGCACCTCTAACTGGGGACTCTAGCAAAGATGAGTCACAATCTAAAAATGTTCACCCAGTTATGTGTCTGTGGCATTTATGTATTCGGAGGTAATACTAGAAAACAAAATGCTTAGGGTCACGGCCAAGACTCATAAAGTAGCTGTGTTCAAGAATCAACATATTAAACTAGGAGAATCAATAACACTATCTGAATACTGAGTTCCTATGGATGCCAATCATTCCGAACTTCAAAGGATAAAGTAAGATGCCAAAACTGTTCAGAAGCAAAAAGCTACTAGTCCCACTCATCTAATTAAAACTAATCTTCATTGATATTTTGAAATTTATTGTATTTTCTCTTCTTTTTATCCTATCTTGTTTTTTTAGTTTCTTGGGGACAAGCAACAATTTAAGTTTGGTGTTGTGATGAGCGGATAATTTATACGCTTTTGGCATTGTTTTTAGTAGTTTTTAGCATGTTTTAGTTACTTTTTATTATATTTTTATTATCTTTTATGAAAAAATCATATTTCTAAACTTTACTATGAGTTTGTGTGTTTTTCTATAATTTTAGGTATTTTCTGGCTGAAATTGAGAGACCTGAGCAAAAATCTGATTCAGAGGCTGAGAAAGGACTGCAGATGCTGTTGGATTCTGACCTCCCTGCACTCATACACGTTTTTCTGGAGCTACAGAAGTCCAATTGGCGCGATCATAATTTCTTTGGAAAGTAGACATCTTGGGCTTTCCAGAAATATATAATAGTTTATACTTTGCTCAGGATTTGATGGCCCAAAATGGCGTTTAAACGCCAGCCAGAGACCCTTTTATGGCGTACAACGCCGGAACTGGCACCAGAACTGGAGTTAAACGCCCAAACTGGCATCCAAGCTGGTGTTTAACTCCTAAAAAGGCCTATGCACGTGTAAAGCTCAATGCTCAGTCCAAGCACACAGCAAGTGGTCCCCGTAAGTGGATTTTTGCACTATCTGCACTTAGTTACTTATTTTCTGTAATCCCTAGTAACTAGTTTAGTATAAATAGCACTTTTTACTATTGTATTTCATCTTTGGATCATCTTTTGATCTTTTGATCAACTTCATGCTTGGCTGGCCTCACGTCCATGCCTAGGCAATTTTCTCTTATGTATTTTCCAACGGTGGAGTTTCTACACCTCATAGATTAAGGTGCGGAGCTCTGTTGTTCTTCATAAATTAATGCAAGTACTATTGTTTGTCTTTCAATTCACGCTTACTTATTCTCCAAGATATACTCTCGTACTTAATTCAGTTAAGTCAGAATGAAGGGGTGATCCGTGATAATCACGCACTATCTTCGTTACTCGCTTAGCCAAGATCCGCGTGCCTGACAACAACAAGCAGTCTACATGATGTTCAACGTAGTCATTGGATGACAGCTGGAGTATAGTATCTTGGGTCTCTGATCCACGGACCGAGTCCGTGAGGTTAGAACCTTCATGGTTTAGGCTAGAACCATATGGCGGCATTCCTGAGATCCGGAAAGTCTAAACCTTGTCTGTGGTATTTGATAAACCATTATTTTATAATTTATATTGTGTTTAATTGAGTGGTTTTATCAAGTCTTCACCCACTTATTCATATAATTTGCATGTATTTACAATTCCTTCCTGAAGACCTTTTAATTGTGTTTAATTGTGTTTAATTGCTTCCTAAAGACTTTTTAATTGTATATTTTTATTTTCCTTTGTACCATTCAATGCTGTGATCTGTGTGTTAAGTGTTTCAGGCTTCATAGGGCAGGAATAGCGTAAGGAATGGAGAGGAAGCTTGCAAAAATGGAAGGAACACAAGGAATTGAGGAGATGACCAGCGAGAAGTGATGCGGGCGCATGGCTCACGCGACCGCGCGAAGTGGAGGAAATCACAGTGACGCGCTCGCACGCCTGACGCGACTGCGTGGATTGGAAGCTACACGAGTGACACAAATCCGTAGACGACGCGCACGCGTGGCACGGGAAATGCTGAGGGACGCAAACGTGTGGACGACGCGGTCACGTGACGTGCGCGATTTGCAGAATTACAGAAGTCGCTGGCATAGATTCTGGGCAGCGTTTCAGCCTAGTTTTTTGCCCAGAAACACAGATTAGAGCCAAGGAACATCCAGAGACAAGGAGAATGATTCATTTCACATAATTTCTAGTTTTTAGATCTGATTTTACTCCTCCCCTAGGTTTTTCTTTTTGACATTCATAATTTAGGATTTGAAGATTTTTTGGCTTTGGCTTTTGAGAAGAGTCTACCTCCGGAATTGGTCATTATAGTTTGTCATTTACTTTTTATTTACTCTTCCATATTCTTAATTTGTCCAGAGTTGGTATTGGATTATTTTCAGAATTCATTAATACAAGACTATTTTTACTTTTACTTAATCTCTTTGATTATTGTTTATTATGTCTCTTTTTATTTTCCCCATTAATTTTGTGAAGTCAATATTTATGATGATGGAGTAGTTCCCCAACTTGATTGGGAGTTGATTAAAAGGAGAACCTTGAGTTGGAATACTCAAGAGTTCAATTGTAATTGGTTCATTGTTGGTTGGCTTGTTAGTCACTAACTCTAATCCTTCCCAAGGGAGAGGATTAGGACTTGCGAATAGAAGTTGACTTTTAATTTGACTTTCCTTCATTCGTTGAGGGTTAATTAAATGAAAACAATGACTAATTATTAATTGATCTTGAAAAAATTCCAACAAGGATAGAACTTCCAATTAATCTTCTCCCGGTCAAGATTTTTATTTAAATCATATAAATTCTCTAATTTAATTTTCTGTTCATCAAACTCAAAACCCATTTGGAAAACCTCTGATTGATAAAATAGCACATTTTCCTGCAACTCGTTGGGAGACGTCCTGGGACTCATACTCCCAGTATTTTATTTATAAAATTTGTGACAACTCTTTTCTAAATTGATAAGTGGATTTTCGCCGGTTAATAACTGTACTTGCAACGCCATTTTTCTAATTAATTCTTAATCTACCAATTTCAACTTACGTCAATTTTTGGCGCGTTACCGGGGAGTTGCAATAGTGTGCTAATTTATTGATTGGAATTTATTTAATTGCATTTTTCTTTTTATTTTGCTACTATGAGCTGCATGTTTCTTTCATTGAATGACGCGTTCACTTCCTGATCCAAGCTTGCCAGTATTGGACCCTGAGATTGAAAGAAATATTTCACGTATAAGGTAAGCTCGGCGTCGGTTAGTCCTCTCCGAGGACAAATCTGAAACGTCACTTAAGGAAGAAACAAGCTCCCTTTCTACTGATTCGGTTGATTTACGTGCAGGTGACATGGCAGCACCTAGGATAGTCACTATCCAGGAGGCTGGAGCCCTTGATTTTACACTATAGCCGTATCAGGCACACCACCCAGCGGTGGCTGTGGATTTTGAAATAAAGACTACACTACTCAACTTGATGCCCAAGTTTCACGGTTTACCTGCTCAAGAGCCTATCAAACACCTTAGGGATTTTCAGACAGCTTTTTCTATTGTTAAGCGTGATGGTGTTGATGAAACTTCTATTCTGTTAAAAGCCTTCCCATTCTCTCTTGAGGGAAAGGCAAGAGAGTGGTACTACACTCAACCCGGAGTAACTGTTTCTAACTGGGATACGCTTAGAAGAGAATTTTTGGAGAAATTCTTTCCAGCTGAGGTTACCGATAAACTGAGGAAAGACATTTCCATGATCATTCAGGACGAATCTGAGACTCTCTACGAATATTAGGAGCACTTCAATAATCTTCTGGAAGCATGTCCCCACCATATGATTGACAATATAGTGTTGCTCGGCTACTTTACACAGGGCATGAAGCCTCAAGATAAGACCACATTGGAAGGTGCTAGCAATGGGTCTATGAAAAAGTACAAGACTACTGATGAGGCATTGTAATTGATCAGCGACTTAGCTAAATCTACTAGGAATCACAGGCAGAAACAAAGTCGGTCAAGAGCTATTGCAGAGGTATCATCTAGAAAAGAGACTACTGCTCTAACCCAGAGTATATGCGAAATGACCAACTTACTGAAACAGATGCAGTTGAGTCAACAACAAGCTCAACTTTCTCCGCCACAACAAAGCCAACAGTTGGTTCCACAAAGAGTATGCGGGATCTGTGCCAATTACAGTCATTATACTGATGAATGTCCACAACTCCAACAGGAAGACAACACTGTGGCAGCCACTCATAACTTCTATGACCGCCCCAATCAAGGGAACAATCAAGGTGGCAGCTACAACCATGGATGGCAGGATAATTCCAACCAAGGTTGGAGAGATAATTCTAACCAAGGATGGAGGGACAATCATAATAGAGGAGGCAGAGATAACAATGGAAACCAGAGGTGGAATAACAATGACAACTTCAGGCAGCAGAATCAGAATCAGACCTACAGAGCACCTCATCTAAGGCAGCCTCAAGCATCTCAGCAGACCCCTTAGATCACTTATCCCTCTTCATCTTCTAATGATGCGTTACTACAATCTATTGATCGGAGACAGCAAGCCATGGAAAACAACCTTACTTCTACTCTAAATGGTCTGAACTCTACCTTGCAAGCCCTTGTCTCACAGATTGGATCACTGAATAACTCCAATAACTAGTCTTCAAGCTCCAGTGGACTCCCCTCTCAACCATTATCCAACCCCAAGGGTGGCATCAATGCCATTACCTTGAGGTCTGGAACCACACTGCAAGAGAGGAACCCGGAGGAACCAAGCCTGCTAGAACACGCCCCAGCTACGGACACAGTTGAGGTAGAGGATGTTGAAGAAGATGATGAAGCACAAGGCATGGCTAAAGTAGACGCAGCCCAACCAAGGAATGCAGAACCCCAGCAAGCTGAATTTGTAAAAGATGCCACTCCTATTCCATTTCCACAGCTTGCTAAGAAATCCAGAAGGTAGATGGAACTTGATCCCAAAATGGTAGAGATCTTCAAAAAGGTTAAGGTAAATGTTCCCCTTTTTTATGTTATTTAGCAAGTACCTAAATACGCAAAGTTTCTAAAAGAATTGTGGATACATAAAGATAAAATTAATGAATTAGAAACTATTCCTTTAGGTAGTTCTATATCTGCTTTAATGGGAAATATACCTGAAAAATGTAGTGACCCAGGCCCATGCATGGTTAACTGCACCATTGGAGGTGTGATGTTTTCTGACTGTATGTGTGATTTAGGAGCATGCGTGAGTATTATGCCCTTGTCTATATATAATGCTTTAAGGCTCCCTCCCTTAAAAAGGTCGATAGCTTGTTTTGTGTTAGCAGATAAAAGCATTATCACAGTGGTTGGAATTGCTGAAGATGTATTGGTGAGCATTAAGAGGCTCACATTTCCCATTGATTTTTATATCCTGGAGATGCCCCAAAATGACTCAGGGAGACCTTCGTCAATCCTGCTTGGTAGACCGTTTTTGAAGACCTCAAAATTCAAGTTGGATGCCTTTTCGGGTACCTATTCCTTTGAGGTAGATGGCAGAACAGTGAGCTTCAATCTAGATGAAGCTATGAAGCATCCCCCAGAAGATCACTCTATATTCCAATGTGACATCATTGATGAAATTTTAGCTGCAACTCACCAGGAAGAAATGGAAAAGAGTCACATGGAGCAAGACCCAAGTGTAGGAACACCCTCTGAACATACTGAAGATTCATCACCATTTTCACCAGCCCCATAGAATCCAGAACCAAACCATGAGTGGAAAATGGAATTAAAGCCCCTTCCTTCACACCTCAAGTATGCGTACCTTGAGGACAAGCAGAAGTTTTCAGTTATCATTACAAGGGAGCTCACTTCCCAATAAGAAGAACAACTGCTTAGTGTATTGAGGATGCATAAGAAAGCAATTGGATGGATCTTGGTGGATATAGTAGGCATCAGCCCTCAAGTTTGTGAACATAGAATATTCTTAGAAGAAGGAGCAAAGCCTGTCCGTCAACCTCAGAGAAGATTGAATCCCACCATCTTAGAAGTTGTCAAGAAGGAAGTAACCAGACTGCTTGAAGCAGATATCATTTACCCCATTTCAGATAGCGAATGGGTTAGTCCAATACAAGTGGTGCCCAAGAAGTCTGGAGTCACAACAATAAGGAATGAGCAAGGAGAACTTCTGACAACCAGAGTGCAGAAGCGCGGTTGAAGAACTAGTGAAAGAAGACAACAAGGAGGATTTTGTGCTTGAAGGTGGAGAAATAGTTGAAAAGAAAATCATCGAGGATGAATACGATTTCATACTTAAATACCTGGATCAAGCAAGAAATCGATTACCTTTCCGACGTTCGGACATTCAAAGAACCCCCATGGTTTCATGTGGGAAATCTACTGAAGAACGTAGCAAGAAGGAGAAATTGGGCACTCCGGTGGATAGTGAGCAGCACGATTTGGATGAACGACGCGAACGCGTGGACGATGCGGACACGTGACGTGCGCGATCTGCAGAATTACAAAAGTCGTTGGCAGAGATTCTGGGCCGCATTTCAACCCAGTTTTCAGCCCAGAAGCACAGATTAAAGTCAGCGAACTTGCAGAGACTCAACATGCTTTCATAACTCACAATTTTAGGTTTTAGATGTAGTTTTTAGAGAGAGAGGCTCTCTCCTCTCTCTTAGGATTTAGGATTAGGATTTTTAGAAATTAGGGTTTATTTCTTCTTCAGCCACAGGTTCAATAATTTATGTTTCTCTTCTACTTTTATTTACTCTGATACTTTTATTTGTGTTTGATTTATGTTGCCCAATTGGCTTCTGAAACTTTTCCATGTTAGATTTTACTGCTTTGAATGAATATTACTTGAGGTATTCCAGATATTTATGATTTCAATTTAGCTTTCCACATTCTTGGCTTTGGTTAGGAAATCAGTAACTCTTGAGTTATCAAACTCAATGTGATCGATAATCGCTATCTTTGCTAATTAGCTTGAACTTCTATACTCCCAATCTTTTTCTAGGAATTAACTAGGATTTGAAGATCAAACTAATTAGCCATTTGACCTTCCTTTGCATTAGCAAGGGTTAACTAAGTGGAATTAAGATTCAATTTTCATCATCATTGATAAGGATAACTAGGATAGGACTTTCAATTTCTCATACCTTGCCAAGAGTTTATTTTACAGTCATTTATTTATTTTACTTGTTGTTTATCATACCCATTCATCATTCTCAAAACCCCCAATTTACAAAACTCATAACCAATAATAAGAACATACCTCCCTGCAATTCCTTGAGAAGACGACCCGAGGTTTAAATACTTTGGTTATCAATTTATTTAGGGGTTTGTTACTTGTGACAACCAAAACGTTTGTACGAAGGGATTTCTGTTGGTTCAGAATCTATACTTACAACACGACTTTATAAAATTCTTTACTAGCAAAAATCCCGACGTCAATGTGAATCGTTGATTAGAAATCCAAGAGATATACATTCAAGTTTTTTTTCATGTCGAACGGAAGTGGTTGTCAATCATGCGTTCATAAGTGAGAATGGTGATAAGTGTCACACAATCATCACATTCATCATGTTCTTGTGTGCGAATGAATATCTTAGAATAAGAATAAGCATGAACTGAATGGAAGAACAATAATACTTTGCATTAATACTCGAGGAACAGCAGAGCTCCACACCTTAATCTATGGTGTGTAGAAACTCCACCATTGAAAATACATAAGTGAAAAGAGGGTAGGCATGGCCGTGAGGCCAGCCCCAATGTCTAAGGACTAACAATGATCAAAGATGTTCCCAAACGCTCGTCCAAAGATGTGAGTACAATAGTAAAAAGTTCTATTTATACTAAACTAGTTACTAGGGTAACAGAAATGAGTAAATGATGCAGAAATCCACTTCTGGGCCCACTTGGTGTGTGCTTGGGCTGAGCATTGAAGCTTTCACGTGTAGAGGTCTTCCTTGGATTTAAATGCCAATTTGTAACTTGTTTCTGGCGTTTAACTCTGCTTTGCAACTTGTTTTTGGCGTTTAACGCCAGAATAGGGCAGAAAGCTAGCGTTAAATGCCAGTTTGCGTCATCTAAACTCAGGCAAAGTATGGACTATTATATTGTTAGAAAGCTCTGGATGTCTGCTTTCCAACGCAATTGAGAGCGCGCCATTTAGATTCCTGTAGCTCCAAAAAATTCCATTTCGAGTGTAGGGAGGTCGGAATCCAACAGCATTAGCAGTCCTTTGTCAGCCTTTGAATCAGATTTTTGCTCAGGTCCCTCAATTTCAGGCAGAAAATACCTAAAATCACAGAAAAACACACACTCATAGTAAAGTCCAGAAATGTGAATTTTGCATAAAAACTAATAAAAATATACTAAAAACTAACTAAATCATCCTAAAAACTATGCAAAAACAATGCCAAAAAGCGTATAAATTATCCGCTCATCACTTGCTAAGTGGTATTTACTAGTTTCCTCACTCTCTGATATTCTAATAACAATTAATATATTCTATACTCTCCGCATCATGCAAATTTTCTCATCGGGTAAGTTTGTGCCTTGCCTCACTTCAATGTCGTGTGTGAGTTATCTTTAAGTAGTTCTTTTGCTTAATGCTTCATTATTTACAGGAAGGAGGCGGCGAGCCTCCCATGGGTTCACTGGGATGGGCCATTGACGAGCATTTTGGCTCTTTTGAAAAATTGGTACAGAAGGTGAACGCGGAGGGTGCTGCCTTACAAGGGTCTGGATGGGTGGTATGTTTTACTAATTTTGTTATGTCCATGTAGATCATTAGAGCTCTATGTTTCAGTTATTATTTTATTTATTTGAATTATCCTGTTTTCGCTCCATTTAAGTTGTACTACTTTGCCAGTGGCTCAGTCTAGACAAGGAGTTTAAGAAGCTTGTAGTTGAAACCACTGTGAATCAGGTAATCTGTCCCTTCTAACTTTCTTGGTTAATCTTGGGTTTCTACTACATATTCTGCAAATGCTGATATTACTTACTGATTGCTATGGTGAAAAGTGTATATTAAAGAAGATGTTTGTCACAGTTCCACACGTTTTTCTTTTTATTTTTTTCACTTTCTCGTTATTTTGAGCTGCTGTTATCCATGCATATCCCTATGTTTTGCAGGACCCACTGGTTACGAAGGGACCAAGATTGGTTCCATTTCTTGGAATAGATGTTTGGGAGCATGCATATTACTTACAGGTAAAATTTCGGGCTTGGTTGTTAACTAGTGATGGCATGATTGTTGTAATGACATTATTGAAGGCCTGTTTTTCTTTTCAGTGTGATGGTTATGATTTATGAAATGTTGTGTTAGCAGAATTTTCAAAGTTTCAAAGATTTCAAAATACCTTTCCTTGTATAAAAGTTGTTATTATCATTTTCTTTATATGCTGATAAGTGGCTGAGAAAATTTGCTTCCTTTCTTAATATATTCTTGATGATTTCATTGATTGAGATGTCTCTTCATTATAAGATGAAACTAAATGAGTAAATGACCCTTTTCTCATAGGAAGCTAGAGCTTTACTAGGAAGCCTTGAATATCAGAAGGGTAATTTTGAAGCAGCACTTCATGTATTTGAAGGAATAGACATTGCAGCTGTTGCTCCAAAGATGAAAATTTCTATATCCCTTATTCCTGCTGCACTTTATTCTTTTTTATTATGTTTTCAAATTATATTTTTGTTGTAGAAATTGAATCAAGAGAGTGAGATTTCATCGCCAAAAGAGTTAGGAAGTAGGTCTTCTGGAGCAAGCAATAGAGCAGCATGAAATATGATGGAGATTTTATATATTAAGAGTTACAAAATATGACATTTATAGTTGAAAAATTATGTTATGTTTGATACTTCGTATAAGAGTTATTACTTTTGATTTCCAATACTAAAAAATCATATATTATGTTTAATACTTTGTTTATGAGTTATATAATATTTTGTTTATGGATTATGATTTCTAATAATAAATATTATTTGTTTAACACGATAAAAACAAGGGTAAAAATTGTATTTTTAAATGGTAAAAAAGTGTCATTGTTAGAGTTAAAACGGCGGTTCAAAAATGGCATTTTAACCAACCAAAAGTCACTCTGTAAGGGTAAAAATGGCAATTCAAAAATACCGTTTTAACCGACTAAAATGCCATTATTAGAGTAAAAACGGCGGTTCAAAAATACCATTTTAACCGACTAAAATGCCATTTTGTGAGGGTAATAATGACGGTTTAAACTACCATTTTAACTAATCCATAAACCGCCGTTTTAACCTGGAAATAACGGCGGTTTGAACCGCCGTTTTAATCGAATAAAAAACTGCCGTTTTAATTTGGAAATAGCGGCAGTTTGAACCGCTATTTTAATCCAGCAGAAAACCACCGTTTTAACCCTAGAAAATTGTGGCAGTTTTCAACCGCCGTAATAACTAAAATAGCGGTTCAAACTGCCATAATTACCTAAAAAAACTGCTGTTTTTACCTAAATTTTTTATAGTGTGCACTGTGTCACATCAAAATTTTCTGTTAAATCTAACAAAATAAATTCAACAGAAAAATAAATTTATCCACATTTTAAAAAATCAAAAACATGAATATATTTTTTAATTCTTGAGAATTAAAATATTAAAAAAAAAAATCAGAACCTATATATCTTTTACTCTTATATAAAAAATGAGCCTACCTCTACTTTCTCTTATTTATTATTTTCTTCGATCCTCCTAGTCAATTCATTCATTCATATCCTTCTCTCTCCGCTCCTAGTGTTCCTTTACTTTTCCTTCTCATACAAAGTCTTCCTTGACTTTTCTTTCTCAAAGTTCCAGCCTTCCAAATTGACGTCTCTCTCTCTTTCTGAAACCACACTCCATACAGGTCAATTCCAACTTCATACCTTCTGCGATCCTTTCTCTACCTTCTCCCCCGCGCTTATATATTTCCCGCATATCCACACACACACCCTTAAAATAAACCAAAAGAAGTTCCAAAAACAAACCAAATAATATATTTTATTACAACAGTATGTATGACCAAATATAATATCTAATATAATAAGTAAAATAAAAATAATTATCCTTGCTTTCTTTTTCCACTTCTTTTAAACAATATTATCCATATTTTTTTTCCTTTTTCCACCTTACACAGTTTTCTGTTTATTTTGCTTTCATACACGTCGATGGCTGGTTTGGATTTACAAACAGCATCACTCTTCGTTCAAAACCTTCACAGACCAGAATTACACCTTCAACAACAACACCATTATCACCGCTCCCAACAACAACAACATGAACAAACAGAAAATTGTGCAGCTGTACCACAATTCTCAAGTGAAGATGATGATAGCAGCCAAGGCGACGGAACGGGACGCGGAAGCAGTGGCTTTGAGCTCGTCTCCGCCGGCGGAGTCCGCCGTTCCAGGGGCCGTCCGCGAGGCTCGAAGAACAAGCCAAAACCGCCAGTGGTAATCACAAGAGAGAGCTCCAACACGCATAACGCTCATATCCTTGAAGTCGCGAGTGGCTCCGACGTCTTCGACAGCGTTGCCACCTACGCGGGGCTCCGCCAGCGCGGTATCTGCATCTTGAGCGGCAATGGAACCGTCACCAACGTCACCATCCAGGACCCCGCAGCGCCCGGCTCTGTTGTCACGCTCCATGGAAGGTTCGAGATACTGTCTCTCTCTGGATCGTTCCTGCCGCCGCCTGCTCCGCCCGGCGCGACGAGCCTCAGTATATACCTCGCCAGCGGGAAGGGACAGGTCATCGGAGGAAAAGTAGCCGGAAAGCTGATTGCGGCGGGGCCGGTGATGGTCATCGCCTCGTCCTTCACCAACGTGGCGTACGAGCGGCTGCCGTTGGACCAGGACGACGAACAGGAGCTCCAAATTCAGGCTCCGCCTCTGCCGGCGGTTGCTCAGGGCTCCGCAGGCGGTTGCGGCGTGGGAAACGGCGCTTTTCTGGATCCTTCTTCTGGTTTGCCGTTCTTCAATTTTCCGCTTGGTATGCATCAGAATGTTCAGTTGCCTGTGGACGGTTACTTTTCAGGTCAACGCGCTATCCTTTAAGGGTACCAAGCCTTATTTCCTATTGTTATTACTATAAATGAATCTAATCTAATGTCACCGTTTCAAATAGATGGACTTCTAAATAATGACCAAGCTATTATTGAGGAACATCTGTAATTATAGTGAAAGTGATCTTACTTTAGTAATGTGCTGCTTCTTCTAATTCTTTTTGGCTTCCAGTTTTTAGTTGTTTATGGATGGAGATGAATATTGTTCAAAGTTTCAGTGCTGTACTTTTTTCAGTAGATCTACAACATAGTGACTGTGTTTTGTTTTGGACTTTTTTTTGGTAATATCAATATTTAAAGTTTATTTTATATAATATAATATTTATAATTTCGTACATATTACATCTATAATTAAATATTTATTATAATTATAAATTTATTTTAATAATAATTAATATTAAATAAAATAAATTTAAACGGTTTGGATTTTTTTTTATTATCTCTAAACATTATTATTTGTTTTCATCGCTCGGAAGTTCACTTGTTGATTAGTTCGCCAGTTCTATAGTGGCATAAGGAATGATGTCTAAGGACGGTTATAGATTGACCTATCAGGTGTGACACATGACAAATAAATTTTGAAGGTAAATTTGTTTAATTAACAGGGAAAATCAGAATGGTGCGGTAACTCATTAATGGTTACCGTGAGGGTAAAATTGGAAAGTGGATGCCAAAAATAGAATCTTGTAGTGTGGACTGTTGAGTAGGACGACAAAAGAATGAAAAATGAAACATTATTAGCTCAAAAAATAATGGGAGAAACCAGAAAAGAATGGTTGTAACGAAACCTTCAAAACAGAGTGGAAAATAAAAGAAAAAAAAAACACCTTTCTTGATTATTTTAGTAAGAAAAAGATTGACATCAAATTATTTAAAACACAACTGAAGATGACGTAAAATCAAGCTATGAAATAATAAATAATATAAATAAATTATTTTAAAATATTTTTATAATTTTAGAAATTTATAATACAAATTTATTTTTTAAATAAATTATAAAAAATGAACTAATTTCACATAATTTATTAGATATGTTGTGTGTTCATACCCTGGACCGAGCTGTAAGGTCCGGGTTGGACGAAGACAAGGGACCGACCTCTCTAAAGGCCGGCCCACTAAAAAAGAACTCTCACCAAAGAGCTCGGAAGACCCTCGCAGAAGTCCGCAGAGGCCCAATAAAAGGATCACCGACTGCTAGGAGGCGGTTGGTCCAAAGATACGATCTCACCCACAAAAGATAAGATAAAATAAACAAACTTATTTCAAAGAAAGATTGTCAAGCACTACTATAAATACACTTGAGCACCTAGGTATAACTCATACTCCAATTCTACGAAAAACCTGCCTAAAGCCCGAACTGACTTAAGCATCGGAGTCTCCTACAAGTACCACAATCCCTCGGTGAATCGAGAACCAGCAGTACCTCCCACTCCAAACAAAGTCGGGCATGGCAGCCTCGGCCAAGACCAGAAGATCTCGTTCGAGATCGAACTCCCAGTTTCAGGTAACCCACAGAACATTGGCGCTGTTGGCGGAGAACCTGGAAGTCATCCCATCGTCATGGCAGACAACCCTCCTACCAACGACCTTACCTCCGGATTAGAAGAAGGAACGCCAATGAAGAACACGGATGCTACACCGACCTCCCCGAACGACACACACCACTCCAAGGGAGACAAGTAACCCCAGAGTGCAGAAATCTTAGATGCCATCCACGAACAGCAGGATTGCCTCAAACAACTCGAGCAAGAAGTCGAACGGCAACGAGAAGCCGAGCAAGATCTCCGGAGAGAAACAAGATGGCGTCGGGAACTAGAAGAAAAACTCCTAAAACTCGAAGCCACCCTGAAAGCTAAAACCGCTCACTCCGATCGAGAAACTAGCCCCCATAAGGACCAAGACCCATTAACGAAAGAAATCATGAAAGACAAGGCCCCAAAAGACTTCAAAGCTCCTGACATGAACTCATATGATGGCACGTCTGACCCAAGCCATCACCTCAGCAACTTTAGGAGTCTGATGTATCTCATGAATGCCTCAAACGCAACCCGTTGCAAGGCTTTCCCGACCACCCTGACAAAAAATGGCAATAAAGTGGTTCGACAGCTTGCCCCCAAGATCAATCACAAGCTTCGACGACCTCGCCAAAAATTTCCTAGCCAGGTTCTCCATACAAAAGGACAAAGCCAAACACGCTCCAAGCCTGCTAGGAATCAAACAGGGACACCGGAAAAGTCTCTGCAGCTATATGGAAAGATTCAATAAAGCATGCCTCAACATACAGAACCTCCCCACAGAAGCAGCCATCATGGGACTCATCAATGGTCTACGTGAGGGGCCCTTCAGCCACTCCATATCTAAGAAACACCCTATATCCCTAAATGAAGTGCAAGAACGGGCTGAGAAATACATCAACATGGAGGAAAACTTCTGATTAGGAGAAACCTCTAAAGCTGAATTTTCCTATCCACCTTGGGACAAAGACAATGAGTCAAGGAAAAAGGAAGACCAATCCACAGAGAAACCCAGGAAATACCATAACTATACCCCTCTTCGGGTATCCTTAGTAGACGTCTACCGGAAAATATGCAACAACGAAAAGATCCCACCTCCTCGCCCAATCAAACACAAGGGGGGGAGTCGGACTGAATACTGTGAATACCACCGGATCTATAGACACCTCACTAATGAATGCTACGACTTGAAGAATGTCATAGAAAATTTGGCACGAGAAGGAAAACTAGATCGATTTCTCGCCAACAGAACGGATGAACCAAAAAAGAGAAGGAGGGATGAAGAGGGCGGACAGGCTGAACATCCCCCTCACACCCTAGAAAGGCACGTCCAAATAATCAACGGAGGATTCGCAGGAGGGGGAATCTCCAAATCATCCCACAAAAGACACCTTAAAGAAGTATACCATGTCGGAAAAGAGGATAGACCATCCGACCTCCCCACTATCACCTTCACCAAAGAAGACGCCACAGGCATCATTCCTGGGCATGATGACCCTGAGGTCATTACCATCATACTAGCTAATGCCAATCTCCACCGAACACTGGTCGATCAGGGAAGCTCCGCGGACATCCTATTCAAATCCGCTTTTGACAAGCTCGGATTACAAGACAAAGAGCTCAAAGCGTATCCCAACAGCCTGTTCTGGCTAGGAGACGTTCCGATCCAGCCCCTCGGATACATCCCACTACACACGACCTTCAAAAAAGGAACCCGGTCCAAAACACTGAGCATAGATTACATCGTGGTTGACGTGAACTCCGCATATAACACCCTTATAGGACGGACGACCCTAAATTAGCTCACCACAGTAGTCTCCACTCCACACCTATGCATGAAGTTTCCAACCCCGGAAGGGATAGCCACCATAAAAGGAGACCAAAATCTCGCGCGACGATATTATAACAAAAGTCTGAACCTTAAAGGTGACCCCAGAGGAAAGGAAAACAATACCATTGAACTCGGGGGAACCCGGGCTTGCGAAGAATTTCGTCCTCAAGCAGAAGGCGAGACCGAAGAGGTCCAAATCGGAGACACCAGAGATAAAACAACAAACATCGGTGCAAACTGGTGGTTTGAAAATTGCATTGGTTAGGAATTTTTCTTATAGAAAGAAGAATTTCGTTCTAAGCATAGTTCCAAACCAACAAATAACTCTCACATCAAATTAAATTTGGTTGTCACAAGTAACAAACTTCAAATAAGAATTAACCGAAGTATTTAAACTCTGGGTCATCTCACAAGGGATTGCAATGAAATGTTCAATTATTGGCTATGAAGGAACAAAGGGGTTTGGTTGAAAAAGGGCAAGAAAGTAAATGAACAATTAACTAAGAAAAGAAAGGAAAGATACTCTTGGCTAAACATAGGTAATTAAGATTACTATCCTTGTCTACAAACCATATATTGACAATTATGAGGAACCAAACTCATTAAGTCTACCTTCAAAAGCTTTAAGTACGTAATATCTACTCCTAAGCTTGAGGCACGTCAAATGGCTTGATCAACATCAGCCCATAAGTCCCAACCTAGCTACTAATGGACTTAGTAGTAGGCTAGAGTCAATGGTTCTCAAATTGATCACCAAGGATTCTCAAACCACCAATTCATTGGGACCCAATAACTCAAGATCACTCAATTCCCTTAGCCTAGGCCAAGAGTGGAAAAAACTACTCAAAAATTAAGGGAAGCATTCTATCAAACACTTAAAGTGCAATAAAAGTAAACATCACCAATTGCAAGAATTAACAAGACCCATAATCATCATGAGCAAGAAATCAACAATATCAATGAAAACAAACATCAAAGAGAGCATGGAAACATAAAATTGCATTAAAAGAAAAGGAAATCTAACAAGGGTCCATCAACATAAAAGAGTGTAAAATAAGAAATTAACAAGAGAAACTAGGGAATTAAGGCATTAACATAAGAAATTGTAGAAGAGACAATATGAAATCAAGAAATTACACTTAGATCCAAGAGAAATTAACCTAATCCTAACCTAATTCTAGAGATAAGAAGAAGTTTCTATCTCTAGAAAACTAACTAAAGGCTCATCATGACTAACTAAGTGCTCCCCCTTTTGCTCTAGGTTGAATTCTGTATGAAGTAGCTTCAGAAGTGAGTTGGGTTGGGCCTGGGCAGCTCAGAAATTGCCCCCAGTATTTTGCCTTTAAGTGGGTCACGTGAGAGCATCGACGCGTACGTGTCATGTACACGTCTGCGCCGTTTGGCAATTTCTCTATCCATGACGCGTACGCGTCGCCATGCGATGACACTTTTGTGCGCGCGCGCCTTGTACGCGTCCGCGTCCATTGAAGTCTTCCCAATTCTTGTTTCCTCATGCATTCTCCACTTTGTATGCTTTTCTCTTCACTTCTTCCATCCAATACCTGCCTTATGAACCTGAAATCACTAACAAAGACATCAAGGCATCAAATGGAATTAAGGTGAGTTAAAATCACCAATTTAAGGTCCTAAAAAGCATGTTTTCACATTTAAGCACAAATCAAGGGAGAGTTACAAAACCATGCTATTTCATTGAATAAATATGGGAAAAGGGTGATAAAATCCCCTAAATTAAGCACAAGATAAGCCACAAAATTGGGATTTATCAAACCTCTCCACACTTAAACTAAGCATGTCCTCATGCTAGATTCAAGAAAAAGGCAAAAGGGTATCAACATTTATTCAATGTAAAATATCTAAATGCAACTATCTATATGAATGCAAAGACTTGGTCAAAACAAATCAACTTCCAAGAAAACATATGTAAGTATAAGGGCTAGAGCAATAGGAATCAACTCAAGCCAAACCAAACCCACAATTGCATTGGATTATTAAATTAAATTCACAAACTTGCAAGAAAAAGAGTAATCATGGTGGAAACATGTAATTGAGCAATCGAACCCTCACCGGATGTGTATCCGTTCTAGTCACTCAAGTGTTTAGGGGTTGATTCACTCCGTTCTCTCCTAATCATGCTTTCCAATATTTATTCTTCATCTAACAATCAACAATCATTCAATGCATGCATACAATCATCATGAGGGCTTTCCATAAGGTTGTAATGGGCTTAGGGTCAAGGTAAGGTCATATATGGTTAAGTAGACTAAAATTTGAATCCTTGATTAGCCTAGACTTTCCACCTAACCTATATAATAGCCTGTACAATTAACTGCTAACCTAACTACCCATTTTTCACTTCTCACACACTCATGTATTTCCTCTTCATTTACAACACTTATGCATTGATTTTATTGAACTTCACTTTGGGTATTTTTATCCCCTTTTTATTGCTTTTCTTCTTTTTCTTTCTTTTCAATTTTTTTTTGACATGGATATGTACAAAAACATCAATGCATAAGGTCACCATATTTAATCTATACATGAGCATGCATCTAATTCCCAAATATGGAGATATATAATACACTCTTTTATCCCAACCAATGTTCACAAATCTCCCCAAACTTGAACAATAAACACTCATCACTAGTCTAAGCTAATCAAAAATCCAAACAAGGGACTTTTATTGTTTTTCGCTTTAGGCTTGTAATGTGCTACAATAAAAGAACAATTGGGTTAAGCATAGGCTCAAATTTGGTTAACAATGGAGAGTAAAAGGTACGCTATTTAGGTGAGTGAGCTAATGAAACAATGGCCTCAATCATATAAGTGCATGTATGCAAGGAATGATGGACATATAGAATTAAACAAATCAAAGATCACAATCATAGGAAGAGAACAATTACACACAAGAAGGAATATAAGTGGTTATAAAATGTAACTACACCATTAGGCTCAAATCTCGCGAGCTTGTGTTCTTTGCTCAAAACATGATCCACAAAGTGTATGATTCAAGCAAGTTCTAAATTTTTTTTCAATTAATTGGGGTGGGTGGTGCCCTATAAATGAGTTACTTGAAAAATTTCATCATTTTGACTAAGCTTATTAATGCAATGTTGTGATTGAGAATTTTCACAAATTCCTTAATTTACCCTTTCTTTTTCTCTTTTCAAAACAAATCTCATATGAAAAAAGGGTTAACTAAGTTTCAACAATCCAAAACATTTTTCTAATCACAACCAAAAGCTAAGACAACTATATGACTACAAAAAATTTTGGTAAAAATGGCGGTATTTTTTGGTATTTACGGCGGTTTGAACCGCCATTATTACCAAGAATGGCGGTTTTGTAAAGCGACGTAATTCTGGACGCCATTCTGGTTATTATGGCAGTTTTTTAAAAACCACCACAATTCCCTGGGTTAAAACGGTGGTTCCAAACCGCCGTTATTTACATGGATAAAACGGCGATTTTTGGATAGGTTAAAACGGCGGTTCAAACCGCCGTTATTTCAAGGGTTAAAAGGACGATTTTTGGATAGGTTAAAATGGCGGTTTGAACCGCCATTATTACCCTGACCGATTGACGTTTTAGTTGATTAAAATAGCATTTTTAAAACGCCATTTTTACCCTAACAGTAGCGTTTTGGTTGGTTAAAATGGCGTTTTGAACCGCCGTTTTACCCTGACAGTGACATTTTTTATCGTTTAAAAAAGTAGTTTTTACCGACATTTTTATCGCGTTAAATAAATAATTTTGTGATTAAAATTTCACAATAACAAAAAATCATAATCCATAAATGAAATATTATCACTGATGAGCAGATAATTTATACGCTTTTTGGCATTGTTTTTATAACAAAGTACTTTTAGGGATGTTTTCATTAGTTTTTATGTAAAATTCACATTTCTGAACTTTACTATAAGTTTGTGTATTTTTCTGTGATTTCAGGTATTTTCTGGCTGAAATTGAGGGACCTGAGCAAAAATCTGACTCAGGCTGACAAAGGACTGCTGATGTTGTTGGATTCTGACCTCCCTGCACTCGAAATGAATTTTCTTGAGCTACAGAACTCCAAATGGTGTACTCTCAACGGCGTTGGAAAGTAGACAACTAGAGCTTTCCAGCAATATGTAATAGTTCATACTTTACTCGATATTAGACGATGCAAACTGGCATTCAACGCCAGTTCCATGCTGCATTCTGGAGTAAAACGCTAGAAACACGTCACAAACCAGAGTTAAATGCCAAAAACACGTTACAACTTGGCGTTTAACTCCAAGAGAAGCCTCTGCACGTGTAAAGTTCAAGCTCAGCCCAAGCACACATCAAGTGGGCCCTGGAAGTGGATTTCTACATCAATTATTTATCCCCGTAAACCCTAGTAGCTAGTTTAGTATAAATAGAACTTTTTACTATTGTACTAAGTGTCTAGTCTTTTGACCATTCGGTCTTTTGATCATTCAGGGGGGCTGGCCATTCGGCCATGCGTGGACCATCACTTATGTATTTTCAATGGTGGAGTTTCTACACACCATAGATTAAGGTGTGGAGCTCTGCTGTACCTCGAGTTTTAATGCAAAGTACTATTATCTTTTATTCAATTTAGCTTGTTCTTATTCTAAGATATTCGTTGCACTTCAACATGACGAATGTGATGATCCATGACACTAATCATTATTCTCACCTATGAACACGTGATTGACAACCACTTCCGTTCTACCTCAGAACGAACGAATATCTCTTGGATTCCTTAATTAGAATCTTCGTGGTATAAGCTAGAATTATTGGCGGCCATTCTTGAGAATCTGGAGAGTCTAAACCTTGTCTGTGGTATTCCGAGTAGAATTCAGGGATTGAATGACTGTGACGAGTTTCAAACTCGCGATTGTTGGGTGTGGTGACAGACGCAAAAGAATCAATGGATTCTATTCCGACATGATCGAGAACCGACAGATGATTAGCTGTTCTATGACAGAGCATTTGGACCATTTTCATTGAGAGGATGGGATGTAGCCATTGACAACGGTGATGCCCTACATACATCTTGCCATGGAAAGGAGTATGAAGGATTGAAGGAATGTAGTAGGAAAGCAGAGATTCAACAGGGACAAAGCATCTCCATACACTTCTCTTAAATTCCCACCAATGATTTACATAAGTGTCTCTATCTTTATTTTATGCTTTATTTATTATTAGCTTCGAAAACCTTTATAACCATTATAATCCGCCTAACTAAGATTTACAAGATGACCATAGCTTGCTTCATACCAACAATCTCTGTGGGATCGACTCTTACTCACCTAAGGTAATACTTGGACGACCCAGTGCACTTGCTGGTTAGTTGTGCGGAGTTGTGACAAAGTGTGATTCACGTTTGAGAGTGCTACCAAGTTTTTGGCGCCATTGTTGATGATCACAATTTTGTGCACCAAGTTTTTAGTACCGTTGCCGGGGATTGTTCGAGTTTGGACAACTGATGGTTCATCTTGTTGCTCAGATTAGGTAATTTTCTTTTCAAAAATTTTTCAAAAATCTTTCAAAAAATTTTTTTCTTTATTTTCGTTTTTTAAAAATATAATTTGGAAAAATACAAAAAAATTAATAAAATCATAAAATCAAAAAAATATTTTGTGTTTCTTGTTTGAGTCTTGAGTCAAATTTTAAATTTGGTGTCAATTGCATGTTTTTAAAATTTATGCATTCTTTTTTTTGAAAATTCATGCATGTGTTCTTCATGATCTTCAAGTTGTTCTTGATAAGTCTTCTTGTTTGATCTTTACATTTTCTTGTTTTGCGTCTTTTGTTGTTTTTCATATGCATTCTTGCATTCATAGTGTCTAAACATGAAAAATTTCTAAGTTTGGTGTCTTGCATGTTTTTTCTTTTCTTGAAAATTTTTCAAAAATAAGTCTTGATGTTCATCTTGATCTTCAAAGTGTTCTTGGTGTTCATCTTGACATTCATAGTGTTCTTGCATGCATCATGTATTTTGATTCATAATTTTCATGTTGTGAGTCATTTTTGTTGTTTTTCTCTCTCCTCATTAAAAATTCAAAAATAAAAAAATATCTTTTCCTTTTTTTCTCATAAATTTCAAAAATTTGAGTTGACTTAGTCAAAAATTTTTTTAAAACTTAGCTATTTCTTATAAGTCAAGTCAAATTTTCAATTTTAAAAATCCTATCTTTTCAAAACTTTTTCAAAAATCAAATCTTTTTCATTTTTATTTTATGATTTTTGAAAATTTAAAAATATTTTTCAAAATATTTTTCTTTTCTCTATTTCATAATTTTCGAAAACTTTACTAACAATTAATGTGATTGATTAAAAAATTTGAAGTTTGTTACTTTCTTGTTAAGAAAGGTTCAATCTTTAAGTTCTAGAATCATATCTTTTAGTTTCTTGTTAGTCAAGTAATCAATTTTAATTTTAAAAATTAAATCTTTTTCAAAATATCTTTTCAATCATATATTTTCAAAAATTTGATTTCAAAAAAAAATCTTTTCTAACTTTTTATCTTTTCAAAATTGATTTTCAAATCTTTTTCAACTAACTAATTGACTTTTTGTTTGTTTCTTATCTTTTTCAAAACCACCTAACTACTTTTCTCTTTCTAATTTTCGAAAATGCCTCCCTCTTTTTCAAAATTCTTTTAATTAACTAATTATTTCAAATTTTAATTTTAATTTTATTTCTTCTCTTAATTTTCAAAAATCACTAACCTGTTTTCAAAAATAATTTTCGAAAACTCCTCTCTCTCATCTTCTTCTATTTATTTATTTATCTACTAACACCTCTCTTCTACTCAAGAATTCGAACCCACTCTTCCCCCTTGTGTTTGGATTCTTACCTTTTTCTCATTTCATTCTCTTATTCTTCTACTCACATAAAGGAATCTCTATACTGTGACATAGAGTATTCCTTTTCTTTCTTTGTTCTCTTCTTTTTCATATGAGCAGGAGCAGGGACAAGAACTTTCTTGTTGAAGCAGATCCGAAACCTGAAAGGACTTTGAAGAAGAAGCTAAGAGAAGCTAAATCACAATTATCCAGAGAAACCCTTGTAGAGAATCTCGAAAAAGAGAGAGACATGGCCGAACACAATAACAATGGTGGAGGCGCAAGGAGGATGCTTGGTGATTATACTACACCTACTTCCAAATTTGATGGAAGAAGCATCTCAATCCCTGCCATTGGAGCAAATAATTTTGAGCTGAAACCTCAACTAGTTGCTCTAATGCAACAGAACTGCAAGTTTCATGGACTTCCATCAGAAGATCCCTATCAATTTTTAACTGAATTCTTGCAGATCTGTGAGACTATTAAGACTAATGGATTAGATACTGAAGTTTACAGGCTCATGCTTTTCCCTTTTGCTATAAGAGACAGAGCTAGAACATGGTTGGACTCACAACCTAAAGATAGCCTGGACTATTGGGATAAGCTGGTCACGGCCTTCTTGGCTAAGTTCTTTTCTCCTCAAAAGCTGAGCAAGATTAGAGTGGATGTTCAGACCTTCAAACAAAAAGATGGTGAATCCCTCTATGAAGATTGGTAAAGATACAAGTAGAAATATGAAAAGGTGTCCTTCTGACATGCATTCAGAGTGGACCATTTTGGATATATTCTATTATAGTCTATCTGAGTTTTCTAAGATGTCACTGGACCATTCTGCAGGTGGATCCATTCACCTGAAGAAAATGCCTGTAGAAGCTCAAGAACTTATTGACATGGTTACAAATAACCAATTCATGTACACTTCTGAGAGGAATTCTGTGAGTAATGGGACGCCTTATAGGAAGGGAGTTCCTGAAATTGATGCTCTGAATGCCATATTGGCTCAGAACAAAATGTTGACTCAGCAAGTCAACATGATTTCTCAAAATCTGAATGGATGGCAAAATGCATCCAATAGTACTAAAGAGGCATCTTCTGAAGAAGAAGCTTATGATCCTGAGAACCCTGCAATGGCAGAGGTGAATTACATGGGTGAACCCAACGGGAACATCTATAATTCTTCATGGAGAAATCATCCAAACTTCTCATGGAAGGATCAACAAAAGCTTCAACAAGGCTTTAATAATGGTGGAAGAAACAGGCTTAGCAATAGCAAGCCTTTTCCATCATCTTCTCAGCAACAGACAGAGAATTCTGAGCAGAGCTCCTCTAGCTTAGCAAATATAGTCTCTGATCTGTCTAAGGCGACTTTAAGTTTCATGAGTGAAACAAGGTCCTCCATTAGAAATTTAGAGGCACAAGTGGGCCAGCTGAGTAAGAGAATCACTAAAACTCCTCTTAGTACTCTCCCAAGCAATACTGAAGAGAATCCGAAAAGAGAGTGCAAGGCCATTGACATAATCAAAATGGCCGAACCTAGAGAGGAAGGGGAGGACATGAATCCCAATGAGGAAGACCTCATGGGATGTCTCCCACACAAGAAGGAGTTCCCTATTGAGGACCTAGAGGAATCTGAGGCTCACATAGAGACCATAGAGATTCCATTAAACCTCCTTCTGCCATTCATAAGCTCTGAAAACTATTCTTCCTCTAAAGAGGATGAAGATGTAACTGGAGAGCAAGTTGCTCAATATTTAAGAGCTATCATGAAGCTGAATACCAAGTTGTTTGGTAATGAGACTTGGGAAGATGCACCTCCCTTGCTCATTAGTGAACTAGATACATGGGTTCAGCAAACGTTACCTCAAAAGAAACAAGATCCTGGTAAATTCTTAATACCCTGTACCATAGGCACCATGACCTTTGAGAAGGCTCTGTATGACCTGGGGTCAGGCATAAATCTTATGCCACTCTCTATAATGGATAAACTAGGGATCTTTGAGGTACAGGCTGCCACATTCTCATTAGAAATGGCAGACAAGTCAATAAAACAGGCTTATGGAATGGTAGAGGACGTGTTAGTGAAGGTTAAAGGCCTTTACATCCCTGCTGATTTCATAATCTTAGACACTGTGAGGGAGAAGGATGAATGTATCATCCTTAAAAGACCCTTCCTAGCCACAGCAGGAGCTGTGATTGATGTTAACAGAGGAGAATTAGTCCTTCAATTGAATGAGGACTACCTTGTGTTTAAGGCCCAAGGCTATCCTTCTGTAAACATGGAAAAGAGGCACGATAAGCTTCTCTCAAAACAGAGTCAAACAAAGCCCCCACAATCAAACTCTAAGTTTGGTGTTAGGAGGCCACAACCAAACTCTAAGTTTGGTGTTGAACCCCCACATTCAAACTCTAAGTTTGGTGTTGGGAGGTCCCAACAATGCTCTGAAAATCTGTAAAGCTCCATGAGAGCTCACTGTCAAGCTATTGACATTAAAAAAGTGCTTATTGGGAGGCAACCCAATTTTTATTTATCTATATTTTTATTGTTCTTTTATATTTTATTAGGTTCATGATCATGTGGAGTCACAAAAAAAATACTAAAATTAAAAACAGAATCAAAAATAGCAAAGGAAACAGCAAACCCTGGAGGAAGAGCTTACTGGTGTTTAAACGCCAGTAAAGAGCATCTGGCTGGCGTTCAACGACAGAACAGAGCATGAATCTGGCATTGAATGCCAAAAACAAGCAGTATCCTGGTGTTTAAATGTCAGGATTACACCCTGAGGAGAGCTGGCGTTAAACGCCAGAAACAAGCATAGAACTGGCATTCAGCGCCAGAAACATGCTGCAGATTGGTGTTGAACGCCCAAAACAAGCATCAACCTGGCGTTAAATGCCAAGATTGCATGCAGAGGTCATTTTACACGCCTAATTGGTGCAGGAATGATAAATCCTTGACACCTCAGGATCTGTGGGCCCCAGAGGATCACCTCAGGATCTGTGGACCCCACAGGATCCCCACCTACCTCAACTCACCCTCTCTCTTCTTCACACAATCCAATAACACTATTCCCCAAAAAAACCCTTCACCAATCACCTCAACCTCTCTTCCCAATCACCTCTTCACCACTCACATCAATATCTCTTCCCCATAAACCCCACCTACCTTCAAATTCAAAATCTCTTTCCCACCCAAACCCACCTTAAATTGTCGAACCAAACCCCTCTCCCTCCACTATATAAACCCATCCATCCTTCTTCATTCTCACACAACACCACCCTCTCTTCTCTTCCTTGGCCGAATACATATCTCTTTCCCTCTCCTCCATATCTTCTTCTTCTTCTTCTATTCTTTCTTCTTTTGCTCGAGGACGAGCAATATTCTAAGTTTGGTGTGGTAAAAGCATAGCTTTTTTGTTCTTCCATAACCACTTATGGCACCTAAGGCCGGAGAAACCTCTAGAAAGATGAAAGAAAAGACAAAAGCTTTCACCTCCGAGTCATGGGAGATGGAGAGATTCATCTCAAAGGTCCATCAAGACCACTTCTATGAAGTTGTGGCCAAGAAGAAGGTGATCCCTGAGGTCCCTTTTATGCTCAAGAAAAATGAGTATCCGAAGATCCGACATGAGAATCAAAGAAGAGGTTGGGAAGTTCTAACCAACCCTATTCAACAAGTCGGAATCTTAATGGTTCAAGAGTTCTATGCTAATGCATAGATCACTAGGAACCATGATCAAAGTATGAACCCGAATCCAAAGAATTATCTTACAATGGTTCGGGGGAAATGCTTAGATTTCAGTCTAGAAAATGTAAGGTTGGCATTCAACTTGCCTATGATACAAGAAGATGCACGCCTCTACACTAGAAGGGTCAACTTTGATCAAAGGTTGGACCAAGTCCTTATGGATATATGTGTTGAAGGAGCTCAATGGAAAAGAAACTCTAAAGGTAAGCCAGTTCAATTGAGAAGACTGGACCTTGAGCCTGTGGCTAGAGGATGGTTGGAGTTCATCCAACGCTCCATCATCCCCACTAGCAACCAATCCAAAGTTACTGTGGATCGGGCCATCATGATCCATAGCATCATGATTGGAGAAGAAGTAGAAGTTTATGAAGTCATCTTTCTAGAACTCTACAAAGTAGCCGAAAAGCCCTCCACCTTGGCAAGGCTAGCTTTTCCTCATCTCATTTGCCATCTATGCTACTCAGCTGGAGTTATCATAGAAGGAGACATCCTCATTGAAGAGGACAAGCCCATCACTAAGAAGAGGATGGAGCAAACAAGAGAGCCCATTCATGGATCTCAAGAGACACATGAGGAAGCTCATCATCAAGGAATCCTTGAGATGCCTCAAGGGATGCATTTTCCTCCAAACAACTATTGGGAACAACTCAACACTTCTCTAGAAGACTTGAGTTATAACATGGACCAATTAAGGGTGGAGCACCAAGAGCACTCCATCATTCTCCATGAGATTAGAGAAGATCAAAGAGCTATGAGGGAGGAGCAACAAAGGCAAGGAAGAGACATAGAGGAGCTCAAGGACATCATTGGTCCTTCAAGAAGAAGACGCCACCATCACTAAGGTGGACTCATTCCTTAACTTCCTTGTTCTTATCTCTCTGTTTTTCGGTTTTATGCTATATGTTTGTCTATGTTTTGAGTCTTTATTACATGATCATTAGTGTTTAGTAACTATGTCTTAAGGCTATGAATAATTCCATGAATCCTTCACCTTTCTTAAATGAAAAATGTTTTTAATACAAAAGAATAAGAAGTACATGAGTTTCAAATTCATCCTTGAAATTAGTTTAATTATATTGATATGGTGACAATACTTTTTGTTTTCTGAATGAATGCTTGAACAGTGCATAATTTTGATCTTGTTGTTTATGAATGTTAAAATTGTTGGCTCTTGAAAGAATGATGAAAAAGAGAAATGTTATTGATGATCTGAAAAGTAAAAAAAAATTGATTCTTGAAGCAAGAAAAAGTAGTGAAAAAGAAGCTTGCAAAAAAAAAGAGAGAGGCAAAAAAAATTATATAAAAAGAAAAAAAAAAGCAAGTAGAAAAACCCAATAGCTCTTTAAACCAAGAGGCAAGAGCAAAAAGCCAATAACCCTTTAAACTAAAAGGCAAGGGTAAAAAGGGTCCAAGACTTTGAGCATCAATGGATAGGAGGGCCCAAGGAAGTAAAATCCAGGCCTAAGCAGCTAAATCAAGCTGTCCCTAATCATGTGCTTGTGGCATGCAGGTCCAAGTGAAAAGCTTGAGACTGAGTGGTTAAAGTCGTGATCCAAAGCAAAAAGAGTGTGCTTAAGAGCTATGGACACCTCTAACTGGGGACTTTAGCAAAGCTGAGTCACAATCTGAAAAGGTTCACCCAGTCATGTGTCTGTGGCATTTATGTATCCGGTGGTAATACTGGAAAACAAAGTGCTTAGGGCCACGGCCAAGACTCATAAAAGTAGTTGTGTTCGAAAATCAACATACTTAACTAGGAGAATCAATTAACACTATCTGAACTCTGAGTTCCTATAGAAGCCAATCGTTCTGAACTTCAAAGGAAAAAGTGAGATGCCAAAACTATTCAGAAGCAAAAAGCTACAAGTCCCGCTCATCTAATTAGAACTAATATTAATTGATATTTTGGGATTTATAGTATATTCTCTTCTTTTTATCCTATTTGATTTTCAAGTTGCTTGGGGACAAGCAACAATTTAAGTTTGGTGTTGTGATGAGCGGATAATTTATACGCTTTTTGGCATTGTTTTAGCTACTTTTAGGGATGTTTTCATTAGTTTTTATGTAAAATTCACATTTCTAGACTTTACTATTAGTTTGTGTGTTTCTCTGTGATTTCAGGTATTTTCTGGCTAAAATTGAGGGACCTGAGCAAAAATCTGATTCAGGCTGACAAAGGACTGCTGATGTTGTTGGATTCTGACCTCCCTGCAATCGAAATGAATTTTCTGGAGCTACAGAACTCTAAATGGCACGCTCTCAACGGCGTTAAAAAATAGACATCCAGAGCTTTCCAGAAATATATAATAGTCCATATTTTATTCGAGATTAGATGATGCAAACTGGCGTTCAACGCCAGTTCTATGCTGCATTCTGGAGTAAAAACGCCAGAAACACGTCACAAACCAGAGTTAAACGCCAAAAATACGTTACAACTTGGCGTTTAACTCCAAGAGAAGCCTCTTCACATGTAAAGATCAAGCTCAGCCCAAGCACACACCAAGTGGGCCCCGGAAGTGGATTTCTACATCAATTATTTATCCCTGTAAACCCTAGTAGCTAGTTTAGTATAAATAGAACATTTTACTATTGTACTAAGTGTCTAGTCTTTTGACCATTCGGTCTTTTGATCATTCAGGGGGCTGGCCATTCGGCCATGCGTGGACTATCACTTATGTATTTTCAACGGTGGAGTTTCTACACACCATAGATTAAGGTGTGGAGCTCTGCTGTACCTCGAGTTTTAATGCAAAGTACTACTATCTTTTATTCAATTCAGCTTGTTCTTATTCTAAGATATTCGTTGCACTTCAACGTGACGAATGTCATGATCCATGACACTCATCATCATTCTCACCTATGAACACGTGATTGACAACCACTTCCGTTCTACCTCAGAACAAACAAATATTTCTTGGATTCCTTAATCAGAATCTTCGTGGTATAAGCTAGAATTATTGGCGGCCATTCTTGAGAATCCGGAAAGTCTAAACCTTGTATGTGGTATTCCAAATAGGATTCAAGGATTGAATGACTGTGACGAGCTTCAAACTCGCGATTGTTGGGTGTGGTGACAGACGCAAAAGAATCAATGGATTCTATTACGACATGATCTAGAACCGACAGATGATTAGCCGTGCTGTGACAGAGCATTTGGACCATTTTCACTGAGAGGATGGGAAGTAGTCATTGATAACAGTGATGCACTACATACAGCTTGCCATGGATAGGAGTATGAAGGATTGAAAGAAGGTAGTAGGAAAGAAGAGATTCAACAGGGACAAAGCATCTCCATACACTTACTGAAATTCCCACCAATGATTTACATAAGTATCTCTATCTTTATTTTATGCTTTATTTATTATTAATTTCGAAAACCTTTATAACCATTATAATCTGCCTAACTGAGATTTAAAAGATGACCATAGCTTGTTTCATACCAACAATCTCTGTGGGATCGACCCTTACTCACGTAAGGTATTACTTGAACGACCCAGTGCACTTGCTGGTTAGTTGTGTGGAGTTGTGACAAAGTGTGATTCACGTTTGAGAGCGCTACCAAGTTTTTGGCGCCATTGTTGATGATCACAATTTCATGCACCAATAACTCATAAACAAAGTATTAATATAATATATAATTTTTTATTATTGGAAATTAAAAGTAATAACTTTTATACAAAAACTTGTCTTACTAAACTTACCAAAATACAAGGATTGCAATAAGCACTAATTAGTCAAATCTACCATCTAGTTCCCTAAACTATGAATATACAAGACAAATAGCTTAGCTAAGTGATGATGAATAAGATTTGAAGGCCAAAAGTTTCCTCCTTTCGTAATTAGCTTTAAAACAAGCCTGCCTTAGTTTCTTGGTTTCTTGTGTGAGTTCCATCCCGGGACTTGCTCCAACATCTTTGTTTCTTGCTCCAATAGAAAGTAAACTATATGCAATAAAATTTACTCACAATGTAGTAAGGGATGACAAAGTCCCTATTGAGGAAGGTAGCTGACCACTCAAGTTGTTATTTGACAAATCCCTGAAGCATAGCACATGATTTTCAATACTGAATACCAATATGATTCAACACAATCTTTTTACATAGAAATCAAACTCCGATACAAAGAACACTTTAGATTTATCCAGTTAAAAGGTTTAATCGTAGCTAACATTTTGTGCAGAAGAAGAGTTAGCGAGAAAGAGAGCATATTTAACAAAACACTCAAGACACAACAAATATAAATATTTTACTGATTCTTTTCAAGTATTTGCATTTTGCACGATCTAGTACCACAATGCATTAGCATTACACAAATAAATATGAAAGCATGTGTATATAGGAGCACTCTACCTTAACTTCTTTAAGCCATAAATTCTTTAATTCTGGGTCACCAAGAATAGTTGAAACTATAAGTGCTCCATGAACAGGTGGATTACTGTACATTGGTCTAGCAAGTAGCTGCAATTGACTTTTTACTGCCACAGCTTGTTTCTCATCTTCACAAAGCACGCTGCAAGCAACTTAAGAATGAGTTCCATCCTTTGATGAATGTCATTGAAAGGCAATCTAAGATTTTAAGATTAAGAATTTTCAATGTTTAAACACATTTTAAATGATTCCATTTTTATAGAAAATGAAATATATTAAATAATGTTCTTTTAGTGAATTACCATCTTGGTAATTCCATTGGTCATCTAAAATAAACTTGAACCAATTGAGGATACAAAATCATAATAATCATGTGAAAGCTTGTGTCTTAATTATTATGACTCTGCTTCAAGCAGAAAGCTAAGAAGGAAGCCAAAATTTATGAAAGCTGAACTACGAAAATCAATTTAACAAGAAACTTAAATTGAAGTACGAAATAGTGTATATATATATGTTATGTACTAAAAGAATGATCTCAGTTCAACATATACCATTATAAACTGTTTACGCCATGTCAAAGAAAGGAAAATGACCTTTAACCTGAAACAAGAAAAGGGTCAATAATCCAAATCAGAACAAAAAATTAAAGCCCGGCAATGTTATATACCATTATAAACTGTTTACCAATTTACCTTGAAGAGGGACGAGATCTCTCGCCATTGTTCTTCTGAAAGATCTACTCTAGTAGGATTGTGAGCACAAGTATGAAGCAGAAAGAATGAACCATCTGCTGCATTCTGTATAAAAAGTAATAGTTCTAAGAGGTTAAAAGTATAAATTACTAGCAACATTTGATCTAAAAGTTGACCAAGAAAGAAAAATCTGAAGAATGAAGGTATTATACCTTTATGATAACAAAACCTATTATCATGAGAGAGACCTAAAATATCAGAATGAAAGAAAAATTTCCAAGTACATTTGTAAATATGCCTATGGCAAAAAGATGACTAATTACTATGTCCAAAACAACAACAACAACAAAGCCTTGTCCCACTAAGTGGGGTCGGCTACATGAATCAAACGACGCCATTTTGCTCTGTCATGTATCATGTCTACAGTGAGACCGTTTACATGTAGATCTCGTCTGACCACCTCATGGATGGTCTTCTTAGGTCTTCCTCTGCCTTTCGCCCTTTGTCCATCTTCCATCTCATCCACCCTCCTGACTGGATGTTCTATCGGTCTTCTTCTCACATGTCCAAACCACCTGAGACGCGATTCAACCATCTTTTCCACAATGGGTGCTACTCCAACTCTCTCCCTTATATCTTCATTCCTTATTTTATCCAATCGCGTATGACCACTCATCCATCTCAACATCTTCATCTCTGCCACACTCAGCTTATGTTCGTGCTCCCCTTTAGCCGCCCAACACTCCGTACCATACAGCATCGCCGGTCTTATAGCGGTGCGATAGAATTTACCTTTAAGTTTTAAAGGCACTTTTTTGTCGCATATAAAACCAGATGCACTCCGCCATTTTGACCAACCTGCTTGGATCCTATGATTTACATCATGTTCAATCTCTCCATTATCCTGTATGATGCACCCGAGATACTTAAAACTTTTAACTTTTCGTAGGGTGTTCTCTCCAATTTTCACCTCTATATTGGAGTTTTCCCTTCTCAGACTGAACTTACATTCCATATATTCCGTCTTGCTACGGCTTATGCGCAGACCATACACTTCTAGAGCTTCTCTCCATAACTCCAACTTCTTATTTAGGTCTTCCCTTGACTCTCCCATAAGGACGATATCATCGGCAAAAAGCATGCACCATGGCACAGGCTCTTGGATGTGCTCTGTGAGTACTTCCAAGACTAATGTGAAAAGGTATGGACTTAAGGATGATCCCTGGTGTAATCCTATACCAATAGGGAATTCCTCTGTCACACCACCTTGAGTCTTCACACTAGTTGTGGCCCCATCATACATGTCTTTAATTGCCCGAATATATGCGATCCTTACTCTCCTCTTTTCTAAAACCTTCCATAAGACCTCCCTTGGTACCCTATCATACGCTTTTTCCAAATCAATAAACACCATGTGTAGATCCCTTTTATTACTACGATACCTCTCCATCATCCTTCTTAATAGGTATATCGCTTCAGTGGTAGATCTGCCTGGCATAAATCCAAATTGGTTCTCTGTTACTTGTGTCTCTTTTCTCAACCTCCGTTCTATCACCCTTTCCCATAACTTCATAGTATGACTCATAAGCTTAATCCCTCTATAATTTCCGCAACTTTGTATATCCCCCTTATTCTTGTAGATAGGTACCAAGGTGCTCTTTCTCCACTCATCAGGCATCTTCTTTGACCTTAAAATCTCATTAAAAAGCTTGGTTAACCAGTTGATGCCTTTTCCTTCAAGACCCTTCCAAACCTCAATCGGGATATTATCAGGTCCTACTGCCCTGCCATTTTTCATCTGCTTTAGAGCCTCTTTTACCTCGAAGTCTCGAATCCTTCGATAGTAGTCAAAGTTTTGATCTTCTTCGCTTGTGCATAATCGACCAAGGCTCAGAAGAGTCTTCTGTCCCTCATTAAATAACTCGTAGAAGTAGCTCTTCCACCTTTCATTAATCTTCTCCTCTTGAGCCAACACCTCTCCATCCTTATCCTTTATGCACTTAACCTGATCTAAATCTCTCGTTCTTCTTTCCCGGCTCTTTGCAATTCTATATATACCTTTTTCTCCTTCTTTCGTGCCTAAAGACTGGTAGAGACCCTCATATGCTCTTGTTCTTGCTTCACTTACAGCCACTTTTGTCTCTTTCTTAGCCGCCTTATATTTTTCCCAATTATCTGCATTGCGGCATAAAGACCACTCTTTAAAGCATTCTCTTTTTATCTTTATCTTTTCTTGTATACTCGCATTCCACCACCAGGACTCCTTGTCTCTTGGTCCTATTCCTTTAGATTCACCAAAACTTTCTTTTGCTGTTCTTCTAATAACTTCTGCCATCTCCCTCCACATTTCTTCCGCGCTTCCATTCCCATCCCATTTTGCCTCTTCTCCTACCCGTCTTAGGAAGCTTCTTTGTTCCTCACCTTTCATCCGCCACCACCTCGTCCTTGGGTTCTTCGTATGATGTCTTTTCCTCAACTTTTGCTCAACGCGAAAATCCATGACGAGCACCCTATGTTGTGTTGTCAAACTCTCTCCCGGGATAATTTTACAGTTAATGCAAAATTTCCGGTCGACTCTCCTCAACAAGAAGAAGTCGATTTGAGAGCTTGTCATGCCACTCTTATAGGTTATAAGATGTTCGTCTCTCTTTTTAAAACATGTATTTGCGATGAGAAGATCAAAAGTTGAGGAAAAGTCCAAAATAGTTTTACCCTCGGCATTGATCACCCCGAAACCATGGCCTCCGTGAATACTCCCATATCCAGTCACTTCTCTCCCAACATGGCCATTTAAATCTCCTCCTAAGAAAATCTTATCTCCCAAAGATATGCCTTGAACCAAACTCTCTAGATCCTCCCAAAACCTTATCTTGTGTTGTTCGTCCGAACCCACTTGCGGTGCATAGGCGCTAATCACATGGAAAGCACCTCCCTCCACCACAAGTTTGATAGAGATGATCCGATCTCCCACCCTCTTGACATCAACTACGTCCTTCTTCCACTGCTTATCCACAATTATTCCAACTCCATTCCTATTCTTCACCTTTCCTGTATACCAAAGTTTGAAACCAGAAGAATCCAACTCCCTAGCCTTTGCACCAACCTATTTCGTTTCTTGTAGGCACATAATGTTAATCTTCCTCCTTGTCATGGTGTCCACCACCTCCATGGACTTTCCTGTTAGAGTGCCTATGTTCCATGTCCCAAATCTCAACCTTTTGTCGCTTCGACCTTTACCTTTTCCTTTGTGAACTAGCTTATTTACCCTCGTCTGTTCACGAAAACGCGAGAACCCTTGCTCATTTAACACTACATCCGGGCACCGATGCAGCGGCTCTTGCTTTGACACCGTACTCGAGCCATACGGCGCGTTACTTCCGGGTAACGACCTAGCTTTAGCGCAATAATGTCTTTGATTCATGTCATGGGGGGTTCGGCTATATTTTTACGTTGGTTGCCGAAGACCTAACACAACCCTCCTCCTTTATCTGGGCTTGGGACCGGCTATGTACCGTCCATGATAAAAAAATTCAAATGTGAAAAAGATATAGATGCATAAAATCAAGATATAGATGCGTAGTTATTTTGGTTTGAATCCATTATTTTTCTTTTCTTTAAATGCTTGCTTGGTGTTGCAGGTCAGATGTGAACAATGGAATTTAAACTCATCAAGACCATACTATCTCACACATATAATGCAAATCCTTCAATACTACTAAAGCAATCCAAGTGACTTTGTAGTACAAATTGATCACATACGCACATTATTGTTTACTTTGATGAATCTTGAATCATGCATATCATCTATTTTAATTCTTCTAATAATCAAGATAGATGCATAAAATTCAGACATGTATGTGTTATTGATCTGAATTCTTCTAAAGTTATAGCTATATATATGTGATGTCTGTGTGTGCGTCTAAAGTTATATATTAATGAGAATTCATATCAAATTATTAGCTTCTTTGGATAGAAAACAATCTTCACCTGAGAAGGTGCACCGTGAAAGTGACCCCCAAGACTAAACTCTCTCGATTACACATAATTTGGTTAATTTTGTATTTTTCAAGTCCTATAATACAGAACAGTGGGGACAGATAAGGGAAATATACAGATCAATGAATATTACCTGTTGTTGCTTCTTAAGCGATTTTTGTTTGCTTTTTCAACAGCTCACCTTTAGCATTACAATCAGAGAGTGCTGAAGTAAGCTTATCATTTAATCTTTTCAAGTCTTTCTCCAA
The DNA here is from genome assembly GCF_003086295.3 of Arachis hypogaea. Lineage (NCBI taxonomy): Eukaryota > Viridiplantae > Streptophyta > Magnoliopsida > Fabales > Fabaceae > Arachis > Arachis hypogaea. The sequence goes on from NC_092036.1 coordinate 26,871,879, forward strand.
TTCTTCTTTATCAGATAGAAGAGCCTGTACCTAAAACACATAACAATTATTTTTACTTGTAGTTTTCAGCTTCCTCCGATCCTATAAAAATGTCTAAACATGGACCAACAATGCAAATTGAAACTACCATCAGTGAGCTAGGAAAGTACCATATATAGTCTTAAACTCTTAATTGTGGAAACATGGTGAATAACTCAATTATCTAAAAGTGACTTCTTTTTAAATGGGTCCCTTTTAGTGAGGAGACAAGAGCACAAGGGGCAACACAAAAGAGAAGCATTTGTTTCTTTCCAATCCAATCCAGTAAACTGCACATGTGTAACAACATAAATTCGGCCTTATTACTAGCAACTTTATTCAGCTTTTCCTATTAACAGAAACTTAGATAAATTTGGTATTAGTTTACTTACTAAAATTATAGGATAAATTGTATCACAATAAATAAATATTTGCAAAATTATTTACAGATCGTCTATATACTAATAAAAAGAATCTCACAACAATAAATATCAAAAAAATTTAAACTAATTATTTCAAGGTTACAAGCACTATTTTAAGTTCAGCATGTTAATACTCACTAGATGAATGAAAAGATGATGTCTATCTTCAAGTGGTTCTTATTTAGGTAGCTTCCATCTTCTAAATAGTTCCAAATCAATTTATCTTCATCACCTGCACAGAAAACAACCTCATTGTTAACAACTTCATTGTTCTCTAAAGCAAATAACTTAACAAAGCACAAAACCAAGTGTCAAGCTAATAAAAGAATTTGTTGATATGTTTGCAAAAGAGATATGTCACATACAACAATGACTGAATAAATGTATAGACAAAAAAATAAGCATTCAAGCAATTCATCAAACACGTGCTATGCAAATCAGTAAAGCACGAACCGAAAGCATATTTACAAATCAAAACCGAGAAGAGAATGCAAATTTGTATATACGCATGTAAGAAAAAATCGAAGAAATTACATGAAGACCTTACCCCCAATTTCTGCTAACAAGGAAGAAAATCAAAACCTAAAATTATAGAAATAGAAGTAATAACAATTTGCAAAACAAAATATGAGTAATTAAAAAAAGAGAATGTGGATTTGTATATAAACCTAATTCAACGAAGATGGAGAAGGAGCAGCTTCATAGAGGATAACACAGTGGAGCAGAAAAATGACACAGCAGATCCATTAATTAAAGTGAAACGTTGATGGAGGAGATCGTAGCTGGAAGAAAAGCAGCTTACCGCCAGAGGAGAGCCTCGTGGATGAGATTGCAGATCTCATGTTGCGATAAAAAAACTTCTTGCTTTTTCACATTGGGATGGAGGCTCGATCAAATAAACAAATTAGATGAGTTTTTACTTTTTATATCAGTGAAGCAGGAGCAGGAGCAGGTAATGGCGTTTAAAACCGCCAAAAGCACCAAAAAACCGCTGCTTCGTACCGGCAAATTACGGCAGCCGCATAATGTAACATCCTGCCATACAGAGTCTTATGCTTAAGTCATAATTTAGAGATGACAAGATATTACGACCTCTAAAATAAAAATTTAGTACATATAGTAGTATGAATGATTGATTTTAACTAGGAGCCTTTGTAGAAAAAAAGGGGGTAAACAAAAATCGCAACTCAAAAGCGCAACACTCCGATCGATAACGTAACGAACAAGGATGAACCAGCGCGAGATTATATATATACAAAAGAGTGTCAAAAATGAGAATATCAAAACTCAAAATCCGATTGCGAAGATAACCGGTCTGAGCATAGCAATATATACATATAAATAGAATAAGATATCCCAAGGAAACCCAAAGGGACACAAATACGTAAAACCTATTCTCCAAAATCTCCTATAAGAGGAGTCATCACAGTTTGTATTATTTAACGGAAATAAAAGTATCTAAGCAAAACATATAAACTAAAACAGAGTCCCCAAGAACAAAAGATCTTCGCTAATCCAGAAGTCTCCAGCAGGCCTCAGTGAGAAACCTCATGTCCTGCGTCTGAAAACCACAAAATCCGCATGGGTGAGAACCAGAGGTCCCCAGCATGGTAACAGCTTCCACATATATAATACATAATAATAGAGGAAAGACGAAGGCAATCCTAGAACTTCCTCCAGATAATTCAAAGTTTATAAACAAGCTAAACCATAAAGGGCATCTAACTAAAGATTCTTCAGTCTAACTAATACTTCCCTTTCCAATTCCTTCAGACCTCCCAACCACCAGCAGAAGTATAATATAGCAAACACAGTTATTTCAAACAAGAAATATACAAATAGGAACAGATAAGGCATTTAGACAATTAGCAAGTAATATGCAGTCAAATAAGCAGTCTCAAACAATTCACATAGTATGTATATGATGAATGTCTGTCCCTAATGGCTGATGATATCATCTGTCGGTTATAGAGCCAACCCGACAAGTCCTGATAGCTAACCATTGGACAGTCCTTCTGTCGTGTCTCCCCAACTCGAGTTATACCCACTATAAATTTGATCATAATCATGATCCATATCCATTACCCTCACTAGTGAATATTTATGGAGGTGAGCTCATCCGGGCTTTCACAGTGCCCGGTCACCCTGACGACATAGGGTCAAAAGAGCTTTGAGTCTCAACCTGGAGCACGTGGTGGCTAGCCACTGCTTTCTCCCAAGGAAACTCTCATCTCCGATAGTGGAAGTGCCACATTCACAATTCATTCAACATCATATATGCATTTATTCTTAGCCCTAATCATGGCTCTGCCGTAACACGGCAATAATCCAACCATCCGGCTCACGGTTAAATCCATAACCAGCCATTTCATTAACAATTACGGCCTTTCGGCCCATGGCATAACAAGCACTTCCACCACCATCCTCCGCCTCTTGATGCACGGAAAATTCATCTCATAACAAATTTCCTTCGGCAAGTGTACCGAGTTGTCGTCAAGTAAAAACTCACTATAGAGTGAGGTCGAATCCCACAGAGATTGATTGATCAAGCAACTTTAATTAGAGGAATGTTCTAGTTGAGCGAATCAGAATTTGATTTGAGATTTGCAGAAAATTAAATAGCGGAAAAGTAAATAGCAGAAAAAGTAAATGCTAGAAATAAAGAGCTGAATATAAATGGCATAAAGTAAATTGCAGAATCTTAAATGGGAATGGGGGAAATGCTCATAAAAGTAAATGGCAGAAATTAAGGAGAATAGGTAAGATCAGAAATGGGGAGTTCATTGGGCTTAGGAGATGTTGTATTCTCCGGATCAAATTCATTTTCATCTCTTCCTCAATCAATGCATTCATTGATCTCCTTGGCAATCTTAAGTGATCGAATTCTAATTCCTTGGTAATCCAATCTCTCAAATCTTGATCAATAGCCAATTCCTTGGTAAATTGCTCATGAGAAGAGATGAAGTATGGTCACTGATTATACCACATGCATTCCCAAATCAAGTATTGGTAGGATTATAGTCACATATCCATCGAAACCCAATTTGGTCCAACATGAGAAAGCATTTCTAGCATGATCTCTTCATTCCTCTTCCAAGGTTCCGAAGAGATCCAAGTATGAATAGCTTCTTTTCCAGTATAACTACCCAATTGGATGAAGATTGAAAGCTTTCTAGTAAAATCAAGAGAAAAGATAGAAGAAGAAGAATGAAAACTAATATTGATCCATCAAATTGCAGCAGAGCTCCCTAACCCAATGAAAGGGGTTTAGTTGTTCATAGCTCTGGAAAATGAAAACAAAGATGGAGAATACATCCTGAAAGTAAAACTAGAAGTTGCAGAGAAAGTAAAATACAGAGAGTAGTTCTATGCCCAAGGCTCCCTAAAGTTTTCCAAAAAGCCCATATCTAATTCAAAGCTACTCCTATATATACTACTCTTCTGATCTTCTAATTGGCTCTTCAAATCTTGGGTGTGGGCCTTTGGATCTTGAGTTTGAAGCAGTTATCCTCTTTATTGGGCTTAGCTTTGCTTGCAGAGAGAAAATGTGAAGTAGGCAGGGACTTTGGCTTAGGACGTTAGTGGTGTCAACGTTAAGTGAAAGTGTGGGTTCGAGAACGTTAGTGACAATCACCTTTTTCACTAACGTTCCTAACCCAAATATGATCACATTGACTTCAACGTTAGTGGCACTAACGTGACCACTAACGTTGCCTCTTGGTCCTTCGCATACATTATTGGGACTTACCTTTCCAATAATGTGGTGAGTCACCCCTTCTCCTTATGTTAGAGTCCACGTTAACTAGGTTAACGTGGCTTCTAACGTAGTAATGCCAATCCTTCGAGAACGTTAGTGACACTTACCTTTGTCACTAACGTTCCAATGTGCCCCTACTTCCCACGTTAGAGTCCACGTTAACTAGGTTAACGTGGCTTCTAATGTAGTAATGCTAGCCATCTCCAACGTTAGTGACAAAGGTGAGTGTCACTAACGTTGGCTCATTATCTCTTTATCCACGTTAACTAAGTTAACGTGGGAGTTAACGTTGCTCATGGTGGCTCTTGGTGGTTCACCCCAAAGTTAGTGACAAAGGTAAATGTCACTAACGTTGGCGATCAATTGCCATCTCCACGTTAGCTTCCACGTTAACTAAGTTAACGTGGCTCATGGAGGCTCGGCCAACGTTAGTGACAAAGGTGAATGTCACTAACGTTGGCTTCTCTTTTGCTTTCCAACGTTAGAGTCCACGTTAACTAACTTAACGTGGCAACTAACGTGGCCACTCATTAACGTTGCAAGCTAGCTCCCATTCCATGTTAGAGGTCACGTTAGTTAGACTAACATGGCTGCTAACGTGGTTCTTCCTTGCTTCCTTTGTCCTGAAATCAAGTAACAAAGTGCATCAAAGTTCTAGTCTAAGTCATGAGTCATGCATCATCCAATTTGTCATATAATTCATGCAAAATTCTCATGAAATCATGTAAAGTGCACAATGTAAGCTTGAATCAAGATGTAAGTGAATATCCACCCAAAACTAGTTTATTTCTTAAGAAAATGCATGAAACTACCCTAAAAACAGTAAAGAAAGGTCAGTGAAATTGGCCAAAATGCCCTGGCATCACCTCTCACATAATCATCTTTGATCCTCATTGATCATTCATTTTTCCCTTGCTTCACTCGCAAGTTACCACATCCCCTAGCTCCTTTTCTCATTGCTAGGCATATCATAATGATTTAAGACACAAGTGGTGAGATTGAAGGCTTAGAAGTGTGAAATTTGGCTTTTAAAACTCAAAAATCAACTTTGGGATGAAAACAGGGCCACGCGTATGCGCACTCCACGCGCACGCGTGGATGTCCACAAAACTCATCGATGCGTATGCGTCATTGGTGGACGAAATTGTGATCATCAACAATGGCTCCAAAGACTTGGTAGCGCTCTCAAACGTGAATCACACTTAGTCACAACTCCGCACAACTAACCAGCAAGTGTACTGGGTCGTCCAAGTAATACCTTACGTGAGTAAGGGTCGATCCCACAGAGATTGTTAGTATGAAGCAAGCTATGGTCATCTTGTAAATCCCAGTCAGGCGGATTTAACTAATTCAAGAGATTATTGTTTTTTCAAATAATAATAATAAATTAAATAGAAAATAAAGATAAAGTTACTCATGTAATCCAATAGTGGGAATTTCAGATAGGTGTATGGAGGTGCTGTGTTCCTTCTGAATCTCTGTTTTCCTATTGCTTTTATCCAATCTTGGTCACTCCTTTCCATGGCAAGTTGTATGTAGGGCATCACCGTTGTCAATGGCTACATCCCATCCTCTTAGTGAAAATGGTCCAAATGCTTTGTCACCGCACGGCTAATTATCTGTCGGTTCTCGATCATGTTGGAATAGAATCCCTTGATTCTTTTGCGTTTGTCATCACGCCCAGCAATCGCAAGTTTGAAGCTCGTCACAGTCATTCAATCCCGGAATCCTACTCGGAATACCACAGACAAGGTTTAGACTTTCCGGATTCTCATGAATGCCGCCATCAATTCTAGCTTATACCATGAAGACTCTGATCTCACGGAATGGAAGGCTCGGTTGTCAGGCGAGGGGCAACCATGCGTCGTGCATCAGGAATCCAAGAGATACGCATTCTAGCTCTCGCTTGTAGAACGGAAGTGGTTGTCAGGCACGCGTTCATAAGTATGGATGATGATGAGTGTCACGGATCATCACATCCATCAGGTTGAAGTACGAATGGTATCTTAGAACAGGAATAAATTGAATTGAATAGAAAATAGTAGTAATTGCATTAAAACTTGAGGTACAGCAGAGCTCCACACCCTTAATCTATGGTGTGTAAAAACTCCACCATTGAAAATACATAAGTGATGAAGGTCCAGGCATGGCCGAATGGCCAGCCTCCAGTGTCTAAGATCGCATAAACCGATCAAAGATGTCTAATATAATAGTAAACTATCCTATTTATACTAGACTAGCTACTAGGGTTTACAGAAGTAAGTAATTGATGCATAAATCCACTTCCGGGGCCCACTTGGTGTGTGTTTGGGCTGAGCTTGATCTTTACACAAGCTGAGGCTTATCTTGGAGTTGAACGCCAAGTTGTAACGTGGTTTTGGTGTTCAACTTTGGTTCATGACGTGTTTCTGGCGTTTGACTCCAGAATGCAACATGGAACTGGCGTTGAGCGCCAGTTTACATCGTCAAATCTCGTATAAAGTATAGACTATTATATATTTCTGGAAAGCTCTGGATGTCTACTTTCCAACGTCGTTGAGAACGTGACATTTGGAGTTCTATAGCTCTAGAAAATTTTTTTCGAGTGCAGGGAGGTCAGATTCCAACAGCATCAGTAGTCCTTTGTCAGCCTTTTATCAAAGTTTTGCTCAGGTCCCTCAATTTCAGCCAGAAAATACCTTAAATTATAGAAAAACACACAAACTCATAGTAAAGTCCAGAAATGTGAATTTAGCATAAAAACTAATGAAAACATCCCTAAAAGTAACTAGATCATACTAAAAACTACCTAAAAACAATGCCAAAAAGCGTATAAATTATCCGCTCATCACAACACCAAACTTAAATTGTTGCTTGTCCCCAAGAAACTGAAAATCAATTAGGATAAAAAGAAGAGAATATACTATAAATCCCAAAATATCAATGAATATTAGTTCTAATTAGATGAGCGGGACTTGTAGCTTTTTGCTTCTGAACAGTTTTGGCATCTCACTTTTTCCTTTGAAGTTTAAAATGATTGGCATCTCTAGGAACTCAGAGTTCAGATAGTGTTAATTGATTCTCTTAGTTAAGTATGTTGATTCTTGAACACAGCTACTTTTATGAGTCTTGGCCGTGGCCCTAAGCACTTTGTTTTCCAGTATTACCACCGGATACATAAATGCCACAGACACATGACTGGGTGAACCTTTTCAGATTGTGACTCAGCTTTGCTAGGGTCTCTAGTTAGAGGTGTCCAGAGCTCTTAAGCACACTCTTAACCTCTTATCCATTGATGCTCAAAGCCTTGGATCCCTTTTACACTTGCCTTTTGGTTTTAAGTGCTATTGGCTTTTTCTGCTTGCTTTTTATTTTTCTTTCTATTTTTTTTTGCAAAATTTTTTTTCACAAGCCTATGTTCTTCACTACTTTTTCTTGCTTCAAGAATCAATTTTATGATTTTTCAGATCATCAATAACATTTCTCTTTTTCATCATTATTTCAAGAGCCAACAAATTTAACATTCATAAACAACAAGATCAAAAATATGCACTGTTCAAGCATTCATTCAGAGAACAAAAAGTATTGTCACCACATCAATATAATTAAACTAAATTCAAGGATGAATTCGAAACTCATGTACTTCTTGTTCTTTTGAATTAAAAACATTTTTCATTTAAGAAAGGTGAAGGATTCATGGAATTATTCATAGCCTTAAGACATAGTTACTAAATACTAATGATCATGTAATAAAGACACAAACATAGAAAAACATGAAGCTTAAAAATCGAAAAATAGAGAAATAAGAGCAAGGAAGTTAAGAAATGAGTCCACTTTAGTGAGGGTGGCGTCCTTCTCTTGAAGAACCAATGGTGCTCTTTTCCTTAGTTGCTCCCAATAGTTGTGTGGAGAAAAATTTATCCCTTGAGGCATCTCAGGGATTTGTTGATGAGGTCCATGAGTGGGCTCTCTTAATGTGCAGTCAAATGCTCTATTACCGAGCTAGGGACCCTTGAGATGAATCTCTCCATTTCCCATGGAAGCTTTTATCTTCCCTTTTCTCTTTTTTTGAGGTTTCTCTGTCCTTAGGTGCCATCCATGGTTATGGAAAAACAAAAAAGCTATGTTTTTACCACACCAAACATAGAATGTTGCTCGCCCTCGAGCAAAGAAGAAAGAATGGAAGAAGAAGAAGAAGATATGGAGGAGATGGAGGGATGTGTGTATTCGGCTATATGGGTGGGATTGGGTGGGAAAGAGATTTTGAATTTTGAAAGTAGGTGGGGTGTATGGGGAAGAGTGGATGGATGTGAGTGGTGAATGAAAAACAGAAGGGATGACTGTGAATGGAGAGAGAGAGGGTGAGGTAGGTGGGGATCCTGTGAGGTCCACAGATCCTGAGATGTCAAGGATTTATATTCTTGCACCAATGAGGCGTGTAAAATGCCCTCTGCATGCAATCCTGGCATTTAACTCCAGATTGATGCTTGTTTCTGGCGTTAAACGCCAGCTCTAAGCTTATTCTGGGCGTTCAACACCCATCTGCAGCATGTTTCTGACGTTGAACGCCAATTTTCCTCAGTGTGCAATCCTGGCGTTTAAATGCCAAATTGCTGCATGTTTCTGGCGTTCAACGCCAGATCCATGCTCTGTTCTGGCGTTGAACGCCAGCCAGATGCTCCTTACTGGCATTTAAATGCCAGTAAGCCCTTCCTCCAGGGTGTGTTGTTTCTTCTGCTATTTTTGATTCTGTTTTTAATTTTTGTATTTATTTTATGACTCCACATGATCATGAACCTAATAAAACATAAAAGAACAAAAAAAAAGTAAAATTAGATAAATAAAAATTGGGTTGCCTCCCAATAAGCGCTTCTTTAATGTCAATAGCTTGACAGTGGGCTCTCATGGAGCCTCACAGGTGATCAGGTCAATGTTGTATAGTCCCAACACCAAACTTAAAGTTTTGGTTGTGGGGATTCAACACCAAACTTAGAGTTTGGTTGTGGCCTCCCAACACCAAACTTAAAGTTTGATTGTGGGGGCTCTGTTTGACTCTGTACTGAGAGAAACTCTGCATGCTTACTCTCCCTTGTTACAGAAGGATAGCCGTGTGCCTTAAACACAAGGTAGTCCCCATTCAATTGAAGGACTAATTCTCCTCTGTTAACATCTATCACAGCTTCTGCTGTGGCTAGGAAAGGTCTTCCAAGGATGATGCATTCATCCTCCTCCTTCTTAGTGTCTAAGATTATGAAATCAGCAAGAATGTAAAGGCCTTTAACCTTTACCAACACGTCCTCTACTAATCCATAAGCTTGTCTTACTGACTTGTCTGCCAGTTGTAATGGGAATAAGGCAGGCTGTACCTCAATGATCCCCAGCTTCTCCATTACAGAGAGTGGCATAAGATTTATGCCTGACCCTAGGTCACACAGAGCTTTTTCAAAGGTCATGGTGCCTATGGTACAGGTAGGGGTGGCAAACGGGCCTCAACCCGTCGGGCCAGCCCGCGTAACCCACCAAAAAAGGTGGGCTGGGCTGGAAAATTAGGACCGCCAAATAGCAAAAACCCGCTTAACCCGCACCGCTTAAACCGCGGGTTTTGGCGGGCTTTGGCGGGGCGGGGCGGGCTTCCCCGCCGGGCTTAGTGTTTTTTTAGTGAGGGGGTATTTTTACAATTTTTTGGCCAAAACCTAACTTCCTCCAACCTAACATACAAGAGTATGAAGATAAAAATTGAGTGGTTTGGATTATGTTTATGTTACTTTGAAGAGAATATTTATAATTATGATTTAAATTATTTTTATTTTGTTTTGGAGAGAATATTTATACTTATGTTTTGAATGAAAACTTAGTTTATAATTATGTTTATTAGATATTTATAATTACAAAGATTTTAATGTTTATGAATATAAAAAATATAATTTTTTATGCTTTTAGAAATTATAAATTTATTAATATGGTTCTGAAATTATATATATTGTTTAGTAGTTAATAGTAAAAAAAAAAGGAGCTTAGGCGGGCTTAGCCCGCCAACCCGCCAGCCCCCTGTTAGGCGGGGAGGGGTGGGATTCTAGGACCGCCTCACTAGGCGGGGCGGGGCGGGCCAGCCCGCCAAAAGGCGGGCTTCTGGCGGGGCGGGGCGGGCTTCCCCACTTGCCACCCCTAGGTACAGGGTATTAAGAATTTTCCAGGATCATGTTTCTGTTGAGGTAAAGTTTGTTGAACCCATGTATCAAGTTCACTAATGAGCAAGGGAGGTTCACCTTCCCAAGTCTCATTACCAAATAACTTGGCATTCAGCTTCATGATGGCTGCTAGATATTGAGCAACTTACTCTCCAGTTTCATCTTCATCCTCTTCAGAGGAAGAATAGTCTTCAGAGCTCATGAATGGCAGAAGGAGGTTTAATGGGATCTCTATGGTCTCTATATGAGCCTCAGATTCCTTTAGGTCCTCAATAGGGAACTCCTTCTTGATTGAGAGACGTCCCATGAGGTCTTCCTCGTTGGGATTCACGTCCTCTCCTTCCTCTCTAGGTTCGGCCATATTGATTATATCAATGGCCTTGCACTCTCTTTTTTGATTTTCTTCAGTATTGCTTGGAAGAGTACTAGGAGAAGTTTCAGTGATTTTCTTACTCAGCTGGCCCACTTGTGCCTCCAGATTTCTGATGGAGGACCTTGTTTCACTCATGAAACTTAAAGTGGCCTTAGACAGATCAGAGACTAAATTTGCTAAGTTAGAGGTACTCTGTTCATAATTCTCTGTCTGTTGCTGAGAAGATGATGGATAAGGCTTGATATTGCTGAGCCTATTTCTTCCACCATTATTAAAGCCTTGTTGAGGCTTTTGTTGATCCTTCCATGAGAAATTTGGATGATTTCTCCATGATGAATTATAGGTGTTTCCATAAGGTTCACCCATATAATTTACTTCTGCTATTGCAGGGTTCTCAGGATCATAAGCTTCTTCTTCAGAAGATGCCTCTTTAGTACTATTGGATGCATTTTGCCATCCATTCAGACTTTGAGAAATCATGTTGACTTGCTGAGTCAACATTTTGTTCTGAGCCAAAATGGCATTCAGAGCATCAATTTCAAGAACTCCCTTCCTTTGAGGCGTCCCATTATTCACATAATTCCTCTCAGAAGTGTACATAAACTGGTTATTTGCAACCATGTCAATAAGTTCTTGAGCTTCTGCAGGCGTTTTCTTTAGGTGAATGGATCCACCTGCAAAATGGTCCAATGACATCTTAGAGAACTCAGATAGACCATAATAGAATATATCTATCATGGTCCATTCTGAAAACATGTCAGAAGGACATCTTTTGGTCATCTGTTTGTATCTTTCCCAAGCTTCATAGAGGGATTCACCATCTTTTTGTTTGAAGGTCTGAACATCCACTCTATGCTTGCTCAGCTTTTGAGGAGGAAAGAACTTAGCCAAGAAGGCCGTGACCAGCTTATACAGGAGTCCAGGCTATCTTTAGGTTGAGAGTCCAACCATGCTCTAGCTCTGTCTCTTACAGTAAAAGGGAAAAGCATGAGCCTGTAGACTTCAGGATCTACTCCATTAGTCTTAACAGTCTCACAGATCTGCAAGAACTCAGTTAAAAACTGGTAGGGATCTTCTGATGGAAGTCCATGAAACTTGCAGTTCTGTTGCATTAGAGCAACTAGTTGAGGTTTCAGCTCAAAATTGTTTGCTCCAATGGCAGGAATTGAGATGCTTCTTCCATCAAACTTAGAAGTAGGTGTAGTATAATCACCAAGCATCCTCCTTGCATTATTGTTGTTGGGTTCGGCTGCCATCTCCTTCTCTTGTTCGAAAATTTCAGAAAGATTGCCTCTGGATTGTTGTAATTTAGCTTCTCTTAGTTTCCTCTTCAGAGTCCTTTCAGGTTCAGGATCAGCTTCAACAAGAGTGTTTTTTTCCTTGTTCCTGCTCATATGAAAGAGAAGAGAAAAAGAAAAGAAGAGGAATCCTCTATGTCACAGTAAAGAGGATCCTTATTATTAGTAGAAGAAGAAAAGAATAAAGAAAGGAGAACCCAAACACAAGGGTAAGGATAGAGGCAGTGATTGGAGATGAAGAGAGGTGAAGAGGAGTGTTAGTAAATGAATAAATAAATAGAAGAAGATGAGAGAGAGAATTCGAAAATTAATTTTGAAAAGGAGTTAATGATTTTCGAAAATTCAAGATGAGATAGAATTAAAATTAAAATTTAAAACAATTAGTTAATTAAAAAGAATTTTTTTTTAAAAAAGAGGGAGCTATTTTTGAAAATTAGAGAGAGAGAAGTTGTTATGTGGTTTTGAAAAAGAAAAGAAACAAACAAAAAGTCAAATAGTTAGTTGAAAAAGGTTTGAAAATCAAATTTGAAAAGATAAGAAGATAAGAAGTTAGAAAAGATATTTTAAAATCAAATTTTTGAAAAAGATAAAATTTTGAAAAAGATATGATATAAAAGATAAGATAAGATAGATTTAATTTTTAAAATTAAAATTAATTACTTGACTAACAAGAAACTAAAAGATATGATTCTAGAATTTAAAGATTGAACCTTTCTTAACAAGAAAGTAACAAACTTCAAATTTTTGAACCAATCACATTAATTGTTAGCATATTTTTCGAAAAGAAAGATAAAATTAAGAAAAAGATTTTTGAAAAAATTATTTTAAAGAATTTTCAAAAAATAGTAAAAAAAATGAAAAAGATATGATTTTTGAAAAATATTTTTAAAATATAAGATTTTTAAAATTGAAAATTTGACTTGACTTGTAAGAAACAACTAATTTTAAAAATTTTTGACTAAGTCAACTCAAATTTTTGAAAATTATGAGAAAATTAAGGAAAAGATATTTTTTATTTTTGAATTTTTTTATGAGAGAGAAAAACACAAAAATGACCCAAAACATGAAAATTTTGGATCAAAACACATGATGCATGCAAGAACACTATGAATGTCAAGATGAACACCAAGAACACTTTGAAGATCATGATGAACATCAAGAACATATTTTTGAAAAATTTTTTATGCAAAGAAAACATGCAAGACACCAAACTTAGAATTCTTTAATGCATGGACACTATGAATGCAAAAATGCACATGAAAAATAACAAAAAACACAAAACAAGAAAATATCAAGATCAAACAAGAAGATTTACCAAGAACAACTTGAAGATCATGAAGAACACCATGAATGCATGAATTTTCGAAAAATGCAAGAAAAATTTTAAAGCATGCAATTGACACCAAACTTAAAAATTGACACTAGACTCAAACAAGAATCACAAAATATTTTTTATTTTTATGATTTTATTATTTTTTTGTATTTTTATTATTTTTTTCGAAAATATTCTTTAGAAAAACGAAAATAAAGACAATTTTTTGAAAGATTTTTGAAAACTTTTTTGAAAAGAAAATAAAAAGAAAATTACCTAATCTGAGCAACAAAATAAACCGTTAGTTGTCCAAACTCGAACAATCCCCGGCAACGGCGCCAAAAACTTGGTGGACGAAATTGTGATCATCAACAATGGCTCCAAAGACTTGGTAGCGCTCTCAAACGTGAATCACACTTAATCACAACTCCGCACAACTAACCAGCAAGTGTACTGGGTCGTCCAAGTAATACCTTACGTGAGTAAAGGTTGATCCCACAGAGATTGTTGGTATGAAGCAAGCTATGGTCATCTTGTAAATCCCAGTCAGGCGGATTTAACTAATTTAAGAGATTATTGGTTTTTCGAATAATAATAATAAATTAAATAGAAAATAAAGATAAAGTTACTCATGTAATCCAATGGTGGGAATTTCAGATAGGTGTATGGAGGTACTGTGTTCCTTCCGAATCTCTGTTTTCCTACTCTTTTATCCAATCTTTGTCACTCCTTTCCATGGCAAGCTGTATGTAGGGCATCACCGTTGTCAATGGCTACATCCCATCCTCTCAGTGAAAATGGTCCAAATGCATTGTCACAGCATGGCTAATCATCTGTCGGTTCTCGATCATGTTGGAATAGAATCCCTTGATTCTTTTGCGTTTGTCATCACGCCCAGTGATCGCGAGTTTGAAGCTCGCCACAGCCATGATCCA